>NC_143577.1:139207983-139813233 GCF_048544385.1 Mastigoproctus giganteus | reverse complement strand
GGGAATTTTTTATTTTTTTCGGCTGATGATGTATAAGCTTGCTTTTTTGAATCATATGCCTCTACTAATGCTAATGCTAATTTATGGTGGGGGGAAGAGGGAGAGGAATGACTGATTGCTACTGGTAGCAATCAGTCATTCCAAAAGTAAACTGAAAGAGATGATAATGAATTAGCTGATATGAGTAAATAAAGATAATTGAAAAATATTTACTGAATGGCAATGAAAATGTACTTTACTTACAATATACAGTACATTGAGAGCAGTCAATGCATTCTTGAGGCAAGTGAAACCTCCACACATCTTTAATATTCATGTAAGCAACTGAATTGGAAGCTGAAATGAACAGATTGTTTATAAACAATACAGACATATAAAAAACACAACTAAGAATATATTTTAAATTTTTTTTAAATAATAACTACATAGTATCATCTGCTAAATTTACTTTTCAAATTCCAGATACTGTTATTTTTTTATTATTTTTCTTTTTTTTAACACAAAAGACTTTCTTTGAGTAAGAAATTAAAGGCAATTATCACCTATTTTCATGTATTTTTGAATAAATATATCTGAAAATGTTTCCTTGCATATTCTATTCAAATATGATTTGCAATTTGCTACTGCTACACACAGAAGCACACACCAGTGTCAAGCAATAGTTTTCACTTTGGGAAATAAACTTCAGTGTGGATCTAATCACTCCACAAACATCACTGAAAGGGATCGATATGGCAGTCGACGTGTTCTCATCTGGGAAGGCGTTATTTATTTTTGAAAAAATAAAAAAGTGTTTAAAATTACACAAATTTGAATACTTTTTGAAAATTTTACTTTTCACAACTCTGCCAATTAATCAAACTATAACATATGCCAAGTTATACAGCTGAAACCAGTTAATTCACGATTCCGCTTATAACACGATGCAAGCATGGCTCGCATTTTTCGTCAGTTGAAACGTGTTTTTAGTCACTGAAAATTTTGGATTCCTTGTGAGCCCATGCCGATATTTTCAGTTTATAACGCAAATCCACAATAAGCATTATCCTTTGATTTCTGTAAGAACAATAATAAATGACTTGTAACTTTACTTGTGAAGTGTTTGAACATACAGTATATTTTAAGAAGTTTGCAAGACACAAAGTCTCACAAATACCTATTTCTCTAGACAAGAATAGTATGCGAAAATAAAACAATTTTACGAACAAAGTAAACAACATTTCAGAACTATTTCAGTTTTGAAATCCCACTAACTATTTCAGTTAGTGGGAGTGGGGCCAGTAGGAACAATAGACAAAGTAAAGTAGTAAGACCGTGGATTTAAAGGGTGCTCAGGGAGATAGTCAATATCAATTTAATCCCTCTATAATACTGCCACTTAAGATGAGGCATTTAGTCATTTTTGGGAAAGGTGGCTCGGTGTAATTCAATAGTATAGTCAGTAGTGGATCTAACGGTAGAAGATGAAAGGGTTCTTGGTAAGGGAAAGCAAAGTTGTCGTTAGTAATGTATGAGAAGAATTAGTTTAAGAAATAACATAGTGATCGAGTCTGTACAAATTAGTTAGGTGGAGATATGCAAATAACAGGGAAATAAGTAAGGATTTTGTGCGGAAAAACACCCCTCACACAAGTTCAATCGCCTACTGCTAATTTTTCTTGTTTCTCAAACTGTAAGTTGTATTTTAAAAATACAGTATAAATTTAAAGAAATGTCTAAAACTTCAAAAAAACAGAAGAAGTTTACTACAGAAGAAAAAATTGCTGCTCTTGATAGAATCAAGTCTGGAGTTCAGCAAACTGAAGTGCCCCCTCACACAAGTTCAATCGCCTACTGCTAATTTTTCTTGTTTCTCAAACTGTAAGTTGTATTTTAAAAATACAGTATAAATTTAAAGAAATGTCTAAAACTTCAAAAAAACAGAAGAAGTTTACTACAGAAGAAAAAATTGCTGCTCTTGATAGAATCAAGTCTGGAGTTCAGCAAACTGAAGTGGCTAAAGACCTTGGAGTGAATGGAAGAAAGAAGAGGAGAAACTTCGTGATGCAGCCAAGTCTATGGAAGCAAGCAATGGACTGCAACAAAAACGGTGCAGCAACCTCAAGCCGAACAACTGAATAAAGCTGTGTTTCAGTGGTTTGTTCAAGAATGATCTGAAGGCACACTTCTATGTTGACCCCATCTGCAAACCCAAACTAAAAAATTCTACAGCGATCTTCATGGAAATGAGTACACAGCATTCACTGCAAGTAATGGAGGGCTAACACGTTTTAAAAAGAAGCAGCATGGAATAACTAAAACGGCTATATCAGGTGAGATACATTCAGCCAATGATGAAGCTGAATGCTCTTACCCTACCCAGCTTCAAAAAATAACTGAATATGGTGGTTATACCATAGAACAGGTATATAACTGTGATGAGACTGTACTTTGTTATAAAATGTTACCTAATGTCCATGTTGATAGTCTAAATAAATTTAAGGCTGAGCTGGATAGGCATTTGGAATGAATGGAGGAGTGAAATGGGAGGAGGGTTTGGCTGATGCTGCATAAGCTTGCTTTCTTGCATTGTATGGCTCTACTAATGCTAAATGCTAATTCCATTCTGGCTTGTAAGAACGATGCTCAAATAAAACAAGGCTTAAAGTAAATGAAAAGACAGAGTGACTGTACTTTTCTATTTAAACCAAACAGGAAATCACAAACTGAAGCCATTTTGTGCTTTTAGAAGTCATTTTAGGAAAGTTTAAATCCCACAGTGCTTCCATCAAGGGATTATATCAACATTTAAAATGAACTTCTGCAAGACTCTGATAATGGGCATAATCACTAGCAAGGATTCTGTTACCTCATTTTTAAAGAAGCTAAAGGAAGTTTTTTACATTGTGGGAAACCATGACGAAAAGGTGTATTTCAAAATGTTGGAGAAACATTGGGTGCAAGACTGATCCCAGATAACTCCCAAGTAGCCAGTGACAGTGATGAATAGAATGACTTTGAGAACTTTAGAGGAAGATGTTGCTGCTACTGACCAGTTCTTGAAAAGGTACACTAATGAAGGCCTGACAGAAGATAACATGGTCAATGTCGAACGAGTACTGGCACAGTTCATCAATAGAGAAAAGGAGCCACAATAGAATGTTGGATAGATGGGGATAACAACTGTCCTACATATGAGCACGACTGACTTAGAAATAACTGAAAATGTTACTGGCGAAAGTCATGAACCAGATGCAACCGAAGACGACGAAGACAAGGAGCCAAAGCACAACCTAAGATCGCGGAGGCACTCGCTGGTTTTCAAACTGGACTTAAATTTCTTGAAACATCTTCCTCTATAGTCCTCAAGGTCTTTCTCTTCATCACTGTCACTGGTTACTTGGGAGTTATTTGGAATCAGTCTTGCACTCAATATGTTTCTCCAACATTCAGGTAGATTTTCCTCTCAATTTTACAGTAAAATGCCTTATTGAAATTATTAAAAAGAAACAAAGTGCTGCAATGAAACAGTCAACCCTTGATTGTTTTTTTAAAAAAATGAAAGACTTGAAAGTAACAACTAAAATGTGCAAAAGTTTGTTCACTATTGTCTACTGAGTAATTGAAAGAACAGTGAGTGCATCATGTTTTCCTTGAAATTTTCAACCTTTTGTCAATTTCAAAACATGAATGTAACAGTCAATACAACCACATGGAAAAGTTGTTGTAAGTATTGTTTTTTTGTGACAAAAGGTGTATTTATCATGTTTTATATTTAACAACATGAATATTGGTTTTTAAACACTTTATTGCACAGTGCATCAATAAAAGATTGAAACAAAGCAATTGCATATTATTTCCCTTATTATTCTTTGTGTGATTTTTCTTAGATGTAGCAGTGCAATTATCGCACAAAAAAGAGATGAGCAAATTTGATAGCACATATGAAGTTTGAATACCGAAAAATGGCTGGAACTTTCTAATGCGATCTCAAAGGTCCAAATGAGGTCCAAAGCATTACATATCGCAATGTGATGCTTTGGACCTCAAGCATCACGTTATAATGGGTTTCAGCTGTATTAACCAAATTGTGCAAAATTCTGCAAAGTTCTGCACTGGGGAAGGAAACGAGCATCTTGTATTCCCTAACTTGTCATACTCCATATTAATTTCCATTCTTGAGCCATTCTTACTATACAACTAAATTATAAAACTATGATATAATGCATTAAGGACAGCAAAGATGCATCTTATTCTCTCAAAGTTATAAAAACTGAACATGACGGCAATGCAGAATGAAAAAATAAAATTACAAACGAACTAAAATGCCGAGAGTTGTAACCCTGGTTGTTCTTGTTGCTATTTTTATTGGTGCAACAGATGCTATGGCCATATTACATCTGTTCAAATGCTATTGAGGGAAATGGTACATGAATTAAAGCTGATCATATATGTCAGTTCATTTCAGGTAAGTGAATAATTCAATCAAGCTAGGATTATTTCCTATGATATGGTTTAAATGCCTCAGATAAATCAGACAGAGATACAAAGACTGCAGTTCTGTCAGTTTGGTAATGTACTTCACGGCTTAAAAAGGAATAGCAGTGAATGCACTATGGAGGATCTTTTCCTGTGATGCAAAAGAGATGCATCACATAGGTGTGTCTAGCATTAGCATTGGCACATGATGCCAAAAAAAAAAAAAAAAAACACCCTTATTTCACCGATCCAGTCACTCCAAATGTTTGTCAAGTTCTGCCTTGAATCTATTTAAGCTATCAACTTCTACAACGACAGATGGAAGTTTGTTCCAGCAATCAACCACCCGCTGGCTAAAGGCAAACATCCAAACATCTATCCTACAACCGTCTTTATGCCCTCTCAGGCGATTATTCTGAGCAACAGAAAGAATCCCATCAGCATTCAGCATGCTCAAACCATTCAAGGCTTTATACACCACAATCAGATTACCTCGCAGGTGCCTAGTCTCCAGACACTGTAATTTGCAAAACTTAAACCTTACTTCGCAAGAGCAACCCTTTGTTCCATTCATTAATCTTGTTGCCCTTCTCTGTACTCGTTCCAACAGCTCTAAATCCTTCTTAAAATGAGGCTTCCAGACTTGTATACAGTACTCAAGGTGCGGCCTGACCATTGCCATATACAAGGGAATAATCACCTCCCTATCCCTGCTAGAAAAATTCCTGTATATATTATTGACAAGACACGATGAGCTACTCTTGCAGACCGTCTGCACTGATCAGAAAACTTCATATCTGCCTGCACAATTATCCCCAGGTCCTTGCCTCCGTAGCCAGGTAGGAAGGAGCAGCAGTGCGTAGCACACGCTTCTTGATTAGACCGGGGTTCGAGCCCGTCACCACCAAATACGGAGCATGCGGAAATGTCAGGGAATGACCACCGCACCGGAGCAATATGGCCTTAGTTGCTAATGCTCCTAAAAAAAAAAACCAAAAAAAAACCCCAGGTCCTTTTCATTCTCTACCACTGTCAGTGTGGTACCACAGAGTTGATATGTTACTCTGGGATTACTGCTTCCCATATGTAGTATTTTACATTTGTCAATATTAAATTTCATTTGCCACCTCTCAGTCCATCTGCTCAACTTTTCTAGATCCTGTTGCAGCAGTGTACTGTCATTAGTGTCATTAACAACCCTGCCAACCTTCGTATCGTCTGCAAACTTGGACATTAAGCCTGATATATCATCATCAATATCATTTATAAATACAGAAAACAACAGTGGACCCAACCCTGAGGGACTCCACTAATAACATTAGTCCACGAAGAGTAGTGTCCATTGATTACCACTCTGTCTTCTCCCATTCAACCATCCCTTTATCCATAGCAGCAATTTGCCTCCAATGCCACACTGCTCCAATTTATGCACCAGTCTTCCGTATGCAACAGTAATAAAGGCCTTTCTAAGATCCAAATATATGATATCAAAGTTATTCCCTGCATCCAGTACTTTTGTGACTACATCATAGTATCCAATCAAATTAGTCAGTCAAGACTTCCCTTAACAAACCCATGCTGTGTCCGCGCTATAACTGAAGTCTTGTCTAGATGATCCTGCAATGCTTCTTTAACCAGTGCCTCCATTAATTTCCCTGGAACAGAAGTTAAACGAACAGGGTTCTGTAATTACCAATGTCTCCCTTTGATCCTCCTTTGTGGACTAGGGTCACATTTGCACATCTCCAGTTCATGGGTACCTCCCGTGAGTCCAGGGAAGCTCTCATAATTACAGCTAATTTTTGTTTTGGTAAAAACAACTTTGTGTCTGATGTTATAACCCTGGCATTTGGTCATTAGTCAGTAACTAAGTTACTTAAGAAGCTAAATGTATGAGATGAATAAAAAGCAAGAAAGAGCAGATTTCATCATGTCCCTTGCACTAATGCAGGGAAAGGACACAATACAAATCTCCACACTAGAGAATTCAAAAGGTGTGCATGCATTTAGTACAAACATTAATTTTGTTTCAAAATATTTTACAGATAAAATGTTTCAAATATTTTCAGAAGTTTAATGGAAGGAAGTTTAATTATGAATTTGGCTTGAACAATATTCAAACAGTGATTTTCTTTCTTTATTGCTCTGACAGACAAGAGGACAAATGAATTATAGAAGTTTATATCCAAAAGTTAACATGTTTGGGGATTCCTGGAACATATGAATTATAGAAGTTTATATCCAAAAGTTAACAGAACAATTTGTTTGGGGATTCTTGGGATATAGTCAGAAGATCTGTGACAACTCAGTCAAACTGTAATCCCAAGTTGAACTGTGAGAAACATGTAGTGAAATTCATTTTTTCGGCCTTTGTATTCAAGCCTGATTAGGAATTGTATTTTTTTTTTTTTTTTTTTTCTGCACTTCTACTTCATTCAGTTTTTATTAGGGTTACCATTTTTATCACTTCAAATCTGGCCACAGTGTGGCTACAACATAAAAGATATAGAAAATAAATGTATATCATTCTATGTTTTTGGGGAGAGAGATTTAAATAATAATAATTAAAAAAAATGAAATTAATTAATTTAATTAATAATTAAACAAATGAACTATATAGTTCTTCTATAATATTCCTAGCATAAATTTGCATTATGGAGGATATTGTTTATTGTTGATATTATTGTTTTCTGTATTTATAAATGATATTGATGATGGTATATCAAGCTTAATGTCCAAGTTTGCAGACGATACAAAGGTTGGCAGGGTTGTCAAGGACACTACTGACACTATGCTACTGCAACAGGATCTGGAAAGGTTTAGCAGATGGGCTGAGAGGTGGCAAATGAAGTTTAACATTGACAAATGTAAAGTACTACACATGGGAAACAGCAACCCCAGAGCAACGTATCAACTCTGTGATACTACACTGACAGTGGTAGAGAATGAAAGGGACTGGGGGGTGGTTGTGCAGGCAGATATGAAGTTCTCTGAGCAGTGCAGACGGGCTGCAAGAGTAGCTCATGGAGTATTGTCAATGATATACAGGAATTTTTCCAGCAGGGATAAGGAGGTGATTATTCCATTGTATAAGGCAATGGTCAGGCCACACCTAGAGTACTGTATACAGGTCTGGAGGCCTCATTTCAAGAAGGATGTAGAGCTGCTGGAACGAGTACAGAGAAGGGCAACAAGATTAGTGAATGGAACAAAGGGGTGCTCTTACGAAGAAAGGCTTAAGTTTTGCAAATTACAGTGTCTGGAGACTAGGCACCAGCGAGGTGATCTGATAGAGGTGTATAAAGCCTTGAATGGTTTAAGCATGCTCAATGCTGATTCTTCCTCTAGCTCAGAAAAATCACCTGAGAGGGCATAAATTCAAACTGAGGAAAGACAGATGTAGGATAGACGCGCAGAAATTTGCCTTTAGCCAGCGGGTGGTTGGTTGGTTGGTGGAACAGACTTCCATCCCTTGTGGTGGAGGTTGATAGCCTAAATAAGTTTAAGGCTCAGCTGGACAGGTATTTTGAACGAACAGAGGGGTGAAGTGGAAGTGGGTTTTTTTTTTTTTTTTGGCTGATGCTGCATAAGTTTGCTTTCTTGCATCAAATGCCTCTACTAATGCTAATGCTAATATAAATTTTAGACAAAAATTCTCTTATATTGATTACTGGAATAAGTTATCTGTATCGATAGTTGATAGCTTGGTGAAATTCAGTGGACAGCTGGATAGAAACCTAATATCAAATAACATGGAATATTTTATTAATATTTTATGATAATAAATATTTTATTTTATCTATTAGTATTTTCATTTTTAATAATTTGTCCAAAAAGTGAGTGGGGAATCTACAGATGCCAATTCAGAACAGTGCCCATGAAAGTATCTACATAAAAGGCATGCAAGAGAATCTCAATATCTGTTAGACAAAATTAGAGAGACTTTGAAAGAGACAAGTTATTAATTAACCTGACTTCCCACTTTTGAATGGAGTTAAAAAGCTTGAGAAGTTTGGGTGCACTGCAACAGAGATGAGAAAACAGATGAGATATTCCATGGTAGGGAACATTTCAGCTTTTTACAAAATGAGTAGCTGATTAGATGAAAAGTAAGCAAAGGAAAAAAAACCTAGTTTTTTTTATTCAGGGTAAACAATATGTGACATGCTTAATACCAAGAAGTTAGGGTAATCCCTAACTTCTAATCTCTCTTATAAAGATATGACTGTCATGAAGATGAATACAGGAGCAGTAGACTCTTTGGTGAGAATTATAACTGCAGTGTTGTCTAGACGATCCTGCAGTATTTCCTTAATCAGTTACTTCATTATTTCTCTTGGAACAGAAAAACCAACAGGTCTGAAATTACTCGTGTCACCCTTTCATCCCTCTTTGTGAATTGGGGACATTTTCACATCTCCAATTTTGACAGCTTCCACAGATGCGGGGGAGGTCCCCATGAGTTCAAGGAAGCTCTCATAATTAGCATTAGCAAAGGCACATGATGCAAGAAAGCAAGCTTATATAGCATCGGCCAAAAAAAAAAAACCCTTATTTCACCCATCCACTCACTCCAAATGTTTGCCAAGTTCTGCCTTGAATCTATTTAAGCTATCAACTTCTACAACAGATGGAAGTTTGTTCCAGCAATCAACCACCCACTTCTGCACATCTATTCTACAACCATCTTTCCTCAATTTGAATTTATGCCCTCTCTCATGATTATTCTGAGCAAGAGGAAGAATTCCATCAGCATTGAGCATGCTCAAACCATTCAAGGCTTTATACACCTCAATCAGATCACCTCGCAGGTGCCTGATAATTATGACTAAGGTTTTGCTTACTTCCTTTGCTGCCTCCTTTAATATAACTGGATAGATCCCATCCACTCCAGGTGCCTTTCTTACATTAAACTTCAACAATTTCCACTCCACTTTACTCTGAGTTATTACAAAATCATTTAGCTCCCTGTTAGAATCTGATACATTTCTGGCCTCCACATCCCTAGAGAATTCCTCATGTGTGAATGAAGATGCAAAATACACATCCAGTTTGTCAGCTACCTCAGCAAGATCAGCAACAGTCGAACCATCGATATCAAGTGGACCAATCTGATCCATCCATCCCCTTCCTTCTAGTTTACATAAGTAAAGAAGTCTTTGCTATTCCTCTTTGCATCCTTTGGCAAAGATTTCTTATAATCTGCTTTTGTTTGCCAAACCTTTGTGACTTGATTACAGACTCACTTATATTACCATAGTCTTGTATCACCTGATAATTTATATGTATCTCATGCATTTTTCTCCTCTCCCATGAGTCTCATTAGTTCATCTGACATCCATTTAGGCCTAAACCTTGAACCGTATTTCTTAGTTGGGACAAAAAGCCTAGTATCTTCCAAAATTACTTCCTTGAATGCTTCTCATTTGGAATTTGCTGTTCCTAACATCATTAGTTGGTCCCACTGTATAGAATTTAAAAACTGTCTGAGACCACTGTAGTTGCCTTTATGAAAGCAAAAACCCTTCCCTTTGGTAGTTACATCTTTGAGTAAAACTCACGTCAGCACACTGTGATCAATGCCACCTAGTGGTTTCTTTATCTGCAAATTCTTAATGCATGAAGTATCACTGCTTATAATGGTGTTGTAAGGATTGTCTGGCATTCTGGTAGGTGAATGAACAATCTGTGAAGGTCATTAGTAATTGCGAAAGCCTTGACATCGCGACCAACTGGATCCGTCTGACTAGAAAAGAGAAGCCAGCTGAAGTAGAACAATAAAATCACCAAGGAAAATTACCTCACTGTTAGGCAAAGCTGGACCAGAAAAAGTCAAGTTTGAAAGTGAGGAATTCAAAAAGTTCCAAGTGATTAGTGGAGTTGGGAGAATGATAGAGGCAATATATGAATTCGATAGAATGGGATAGAGAGATTTTAAGCCAGAGAAGATCGAAAAGAGGAGCTTCCAAATTACTAAGTCTTAACAAGGAATATCAGAGTGGACAAGTGCAAAAGTACCACCTCTGAAGCGAACGGAAATGTATGGCAAATTATTAAGCCAACTGAAATGTGCAGTGGCTTTGAATCAACTGATAATTGAACTTCTGTCAGAAAAAGTATGTGGAACTTGGCAGACAATAAGTGAAAGTGGACATTGAGAGTGGAACTGAGACCACATATATTTGTGAAATGGACGAGAAAGTGTTTGGGAGATTTAGATCTTTTTGCAGGTAAGTTTGTTCTATTAGTTTTACTATTCATGATGTATTCAGTAATAAAGTAAGGTGCAGAGGACATGTATGAAGTAATGAAATTTTTAAATATGGCATATATACAGCAAAAATAAACCCAGCTCCTTGACATAACATGGCCTGAGTAATCTCCCCTGCATACACACTACTCAGACTCCCTCCAGTCACTATCCGAGAAAGAGTAGAGGCATAGTGTATAGTGTAAATTGTAATGCAGTCGTGGGGATTTCCCCCAACTCCATGTCAAGCAATGTGATGAATACAAACTCTGTAAAGGCCAGATTAATGTGGGTTAGCGTTATTGTGGGTTGTGTTGTTCATCCGGCCTCTTAGCCTAGGGGTCTGTGTTTTCACAGAAAAGCCTCTAGTTTACCATCCAGTGCCACAAGGAGGTGGGCCGGGCAGCAGGGAGTAGTCAAGTGATAGCCATGGCTACAGACAGGAAGAGCCCAGTAAAAAAAAAATCCTACCCTGGGGGTGGAAAGATAGCAAGTGGGGGGGGGGGGGTAAAAGTGGTAGAGAAAAAGAGGGGGCAGTAGTGAATGTGCCCACCTGGTTGAAAGGGAGGGAGAAGGGGATTCCCAGGTCAGGATGCCTATCCTGACCTGAGAATCCCCTGGGTAAGGGTTGACAGTTTGCAGTGGGGTGACTCAGCAGGCAAAGGGGTGCCTCCAGGGTGGGGGAAGTGAGAGAACAACCACCCCAGATGTAGGAACGAAAGATCATAGGGAAAGGGTTTCTATGTTGGAGTTACATTTTTGGACACTATCCCACATTGGCCAATGTCTGCATTCCACACCACGCCGGCTAGGTAGCCATAGCATGGTGTCTGCTTAAATGGCCATGGGGCCATAAATGGCCCACTTGCCCACCAGTCAAACCTGGGGGGGGAAAGAGATTTTTTTCACTCCTATCTCTCGTTCACACTCTGCATTGTGATTTTATTCTGATTTATGCTTCTTTCTTACATTTTATATTATACAAATTTTTTTTTGTTATTTTGTTTCCCCCATACATCCATCCTCTTTCTCCCACCTAGGGGGGAGGAATTCAATGGTGCATGGTCAAGTTTAAGATAGAATACTATAAGATTAACTTAAATAAATTAAAGTTAAAAACAGCTAAAATAAGGGTTAGTATTATTAAAGCTTACAAAGAATTAAAGTTTGCGTTCATTCTCACTTACACCCATGCTTCCATTCATTCTTTCACTTATTCAATTCCATTTTCTCTGCACTGCACTGATCCTCAGGTCCCTCAACTTACTATTACTATTCAGGTGCAGTGCAGTCCTTGGCTGCATGTCTTGAGGTGAGGGTGCAGTGAGTGTATAGATGTTGTAAGTAGCTAAATTCATTTGTGTTAGTGTGTATATTCTAAAGCTATATAATTTAACAATGTGTTATCTTCTCAATTACATTTCATGCCTTCATTCACTCCCTTTTACAAAAATTCACATTCTCTCTATTTTCTTTCCTTGCTGGGTGGGTCACTCTCTTTCACCTTCACATTCTTTTTCTTTCACCACAATTCCACTATATTACATTCATTTAGTACCCAGTACCTACACTCAGTTCCTTTGAACTCATTCATGCTTCTTTCATTCTACATTACATCCCTTTTCAACAAGTTTACTAATATTATTCAGCTAATTTGCATCTCTGGCTGCCTGTACATCTCACTCCTCTTTATGTTTGAGTCCTTTAGGTTGTCACAGACATTCTCTCAGATAGGCCAGACAAGCAGTACTTGTTACTTGGGAGGCTAAAATGCTGATGGAACTGATATTCAAGTGACACTCAAGTCAAGTGGTCCCAATTTCGGCGAAGTCCGGACGGTCTATGACAGCCAAATCCTCTGCTTGCACCTTCACGATGGAGAGACTGTTAGTAACCTGGGTATAACCTCCATGCACAAGTACATGGTGGGTGACCACCATGTACTTGTGCATGGAGGTTATACCCAGGATTACTAACCCCTGCTTACATTGGTTCACACCTGGGTGGTCACCCAGGTGTAAACCAATGTAAGCAGGGGTCGAGGTGTGGTGCCCAAACCACATGGAGGAATGCCGCCCCTCTATGTTACCAGGGAGTACTAGGTGGTAGATGACTTTCATCAACCGGTGCATACCACCACTTTGCTTATTGGAGGCTTGAAGTGGTGAAACCCATGTTTAGTCTCTAGAGCTAAGTTCCGGTCAATCCTTCCCTATCTCTTCCATCATGCAGTGCGATTGATGACTTTTAAGGTTATGATGAAGACCGTGGCGAGATCCAATATTCCTTACATATCAAGGGTACAGCTCTAAAATAGTGTTCGCAGGCCGGCCGCTAGTTAGTACACCGGACCGAAACTACTGGTAACTCGTTAGGAGGCTTCCGGATCAGCTAGTATAAAATCTTGTTACCTCTACTCTGCCAGATAGTGACTGGAGGGAGTCCGAGTAGTGTGTATGCAGGGAGCATTGTCGAGGCCACATTATGTCAAGGATCTGAGTACATTCTTACCATGTGTACGCCATATCCAAAAATTTCATTACTTCATACAGCAGGTCCCACCCACTTTTTCTTACTACTATTGAATACACCATGAATTGCCAAACTAATAGAATAAGCTTATCTGCAAAAATATCTAAACCTCCCAAGCACTTCCTAATTCATTTCACAAATATACGTGGTCTCAATTCTAATCTCAACAATGTCCATTTCCACTTGCAGTCTGCCAAACCACATGTTTTATTTTTTTTCTTATTTAGTTGTTGGAGCATCAGCTGATATGGCCATAATGCACCTCCCAAAGCTTTTGCATTTTACTGTAATCCAAGCCAGAGGCAGGATTCAAACCGGCTTCCTTCAGGTTGCCAGGCAGGCACTTTACCCACCTGGTTAGCCCTGTCGGCAAACCCATGTACTTTTTCTGACAGAATCTCAGTTATCGGTTGATTCAACTACTGTTTATCTCAGTTGCCCAAATTATTCGATGTATGATTCCTTTCGTCTCAAAGGTGGTACTTGTGTATATGTCCGTTCTGATATTCCCTGTCAGAGACTTGGCAATTCGGAATCTCCTCTCTTGGACCTTCTCTGGCTTAAAATTAGGGTTGAATGTGAATTAAGGTTGAATTTGAAAGTGTCTGCAATTCTGCCCAGACAAAATAGGAGGGAGTATAGGATGAGAGCCTTGGGGATTAACTCGGCCCTGGAAAGACTGTGCAAGGCTCAAGGTGTAGAATTTTTTTCAGCCTAGTCTGTACTTGTTAACAGAAGAGATTGCTTCTACAGCGATGGCATATAAACTTAAATAGAAAGGGTGCAAGAATATTTCCTGATGCTATCGAGGCAGTGTTAGGTGGGTCAGAAAACCGCTAGCTTGGGGGGATACAAGGACTAATAGATTAACAATAGCCACTGGCAGAGATGAAAGTGATACTTGCACTGCTTCTATTGGAATGAGAGGCAGTCTGGAAAATTATGCAGGATATTTCAGAGACTGCTGGGAGTCATTGCGGTAAAAGTAAACACGTGGGTTGTGTTAGGATAGCTAAGAATAGGAACAGGTGCATGTATACTTGCGTGTACACCAATGCTAGGAGTTTGGTAAATAAATCTCATGAATTTGACGTATTGCTCAAAACATCAAAGGCAGATATTGTTGGGATATCAGAGACGTGGGGTCAAACAGATATAAGGAATGCAGAACTAGAATTTAGGGAGTACAATGTGTACAGAAAGGATAGACAGGATAGAAAGGGAGGAGGGGCTATGCAATTAGTTAAGAAACACATAAAATCCAAGGAAGTGAAGAAAGTCAACATCGCTGGACAGTGCAGTGTTGAGTCAGTTTGGATTTGGGAGATCAAAATTGAGAGGAGAAGTGTGCTATAGGCCTAATGACTCTGATGAGTATAATAAGAAAGGCAGTGTTAGGTGGGTCGGAAAACTGCTAGCTTGGGGGGATACAAGGACTAATAGATTAACAGTAGCCACTGGCAGAGATGAAAGTGATTCTTGCACTGCTTCCATTGGAATGAGCAGCACTCTTGAAAATTATGCAGGATATTTCAGACTATTGGGAGTCATTTTTTTTTTTTTTTTTTGATTTGGTAGTTGTTGGCGCATCGGCTTCTGTGGCCATATTGCACCTCCCAAGGTTTTTGCGGTACTTTGATCCAAGCCCGAGGCGGGAATCGAACCCACGACCTTTGGGTTGTCGGGCAGGTACTTTACCCACTCGGCTAGCCCGGTCGGCCCACTGGGAGTCATTGCGGTAAAAGTAAACACATGGGTTGTGTTAGGGTAGCTAAGAATAGGAACAGGTGCATGTATACTTGTGTGTACACCAATGCTAGCAGTTTGGTAAATAAATCTGATGAATTTGAGGTATTGCTCAAAACATCAAAGGCAGATATTGTTGGGACATCAGAAACGTGGGGTCACACAGATAAAAGGAATGCAGAACTAAAATTTAGGGAGCACAATATGTACAGAAAGGATAGACAGGATAGAAAGGGAGGAGGCGTTATGCTATTAGTTAAGAAACACATAAAATCCAAGGAAGTGAAGCCAGTCGACATCGCTGGACAGTGCAGTGTCGAGTCAGTTTGGTGTGACATAAGCATTGGGAGATCAAAATTGAGAGGAGAAGTGCGCTATAGGCCTAATGACTCTGATGATTATAATAAGAAACTGTACAGGGAAATAGAATGGGCCAGTATATCAGAGAGTCTTATAATGGGAGATTTTAATTTCCCAGATATTGACTGGACTTTGTGGATTGCTCATTCACACACTAGCAAGGTTTTTGTGGATTTATTGGATGATTGTTTTCTACATCAGCATGTTCGGAGGCAACTAGAGGGAGTAATACTCTTGATCTGATTATCAGTAGTGATTCTTCATGAATTAAGAATCTGCAGATAAAAGAACCACTAGGGGGAAGTGATCACGTGTGCTGAAGTGGGATTTACTCAAAGAGGTAACTACCATCGGGGGTAGTTACCTCTAAAGCCTTATGATAAAGGCAACTACAGTGGTCTGAGACAGTATTTAAATTCTATACAGTGGGACCAACTGATGATGTTACCAACAGCAAATTCAAAATGGGAAGCATTTAAAGAACTTATCTTGGAAGCTACCAGGCTTTACATATCAACTAAGAAATATTGTTTAAGGTTTAGGCCTAAATGGTGGTCAGATGAACTAATAAGACATATGGCAGAGAAGAAAAATGCATAGGATACATATAAATTAACGTGTGATAGATATAAGCTGGTCTGTAACCAAGTTACAAAGGAGGTTAGGCAGGCGAAGGCAGATTACGAGAAATCTTTGGCAAAGGATGCAAAGAAAAACAGCAAAGAGTTCTTTACTCATGTAAACTCTAGAAGGAAGGGGATGAATCAGATTGGTCCACTTGATATCGATGGTTCAACTGTTCATGATCCTGCTCAGTTAGCTGACAAACTAAATGAATATTTTGTATTGACATTCACACATGAGGAGTTATTCAACGAGGGGAAACATTTGATTTTTTTTGATTTGGTAGTTGTTGGCGCATCGGCTTCTGTGGCCATATTGCACCTCCCAAGGTTTTTGCAGTACTTTGATCCAAGCCCGAGGCGGGAAACGAACCCGCGACCTTTGGGTTGCCGGGTAGGTACTTTACCCACTTGGCTAGCCCGGTCAGCTCCGAGGGGAAACAGGAGGTGTATTCAACTCTGGCAGTAAGCTAGATAATCTAGTAATAACTCAGAGGAAATTGGTGGAGAAATTGTTGAAGATAAACACAAGAAATCCACCTGGGGGTGGATGGGATCTATCCAGTTATATTAAAGGAGGCAGCAAAGGAAGTAAGCAAACCCTTAGCCATAATTATAAGAGCTTCCATGGACTCAGGGGGAGGTACCCATAGACTGGAGATGTGCAAATGTGACCCCAATTCACAAAGCCGGATCAAAGGCTGACACAAGTAATTATAGACCTGTGAGTTTAACTTCTGTTCCAGGAAAATTAATGGAGGCACTGATTAAAGAAGCACTGCAGAATTATCTAGACAAGACAGCATGGTTTTGTTAAGGGAAAGTCTTGCCTGACCAATTTGATTGGATACTATGATGCAGTCACAAAAGAACTGGATGCAGGGAATAACTTTGATATTATATATTTGGATCTTATAAAGGCTTTTGATACTGTTGCACATGGAAGACTGCTGCACAAATTGGAGCAGTGTGGCACTGGAGGCAAATTGCTGTTAGGGATAAAGGGATGGTTGAGGGGGAGAAGACACAGTGGTACTCAATGGACACTGCTCATCGTGGACTAATGTTATTAGTGGAGTCGCTCAGGGTTCAGTCTTGGATCCATTATTGTTTTCTGTATTTATAAACAATATTGATGATGGTATATCAAGCTTAATGTCCAAGTTTGCAGACGATACAAAGATTGGCAGCAGCATAGCCTCAGCGCTACTGACGCTATGCTGCTGCAACAGGACCTGCAAAGGTTGAGCAGATGGGCTGAGAGGTGGCAAATGAAGTTTAACATTGACAAATGTAAAGTACTACATATGCGAAACAGCAACCACCAGAGCAATGTATCAACTCTGTGGTACTACATTGACAATATTAGAGAATGAAAAGGAGTTGGGGGTAATGGTGCAGATATGAAGTTCTCTGAGCAGTGCAGACGGGCTGCAAGAGTAGCTCATGGTGTCTTGTCAATGATATACAGGAATTTTTCTAGCAGGGATAAGGAGGTGATTATTCCCTTGTATAAAACAATGGTCAGGCCACACCTTGAGTACTGTATACAGGTCTGGAGGCCTCATTTCCAGAAGGATGTACCGCTGCTGGAACGAGTACAGAGAAGAGCAACAAGATTAGTGAATGGAACAAAGGGATGCTTTTACGAAGAAAGGCTTAAGTTTTGCAAATTACAGTGTCTGGAGACTAGGCACCGGCGAGGTGATCTGATAGAGGTGTATAAAGTCTTGAATGGTTTGAGCATGCTCAATGCTGATGGGATTCTATTCAGAAAGACAGATGTAGGATAGATGTGTGAAAATTTGCCTTTAGCCAGCGGGTAGTTCGTTGGTGGAACATACTTCCATCCCTTGTAAATAAATTTAAAGCTCAGCTGGACAGGTATTTCGAACGAATGGAGGGGTGAAATGGAAGGTTTTTTTTTTTTTTTTTGGCTGATGCTGCATATGCTTACTTTCTTGCATCATATGTGTCTACTAATGCTAATGCTAAAATCTCTCTACCTCATTGTGTCAAATTCATCTGTTGTCTCTGCCATTCTCCTAGCTCCACTAATCACCTGGAGGTCTTTGACTTCCTCTCTTTGCAACTTGACTTTCTCCAGTCCAACTTTCCTAACAGTGACGTAATTTTCCTTGGCGATTTTAATGTTCACAACTCCAGCTGGCTTCCGTTTTCTAGTCACACCGACCCAGCTGGGGGAGAGATGCTGAGGCTTTTGCAATTACTAATGACCTTGCACAGATTGTTCATTTACCTACAAGAATACTGGATAATCCTAATCATACAGCCAACACGCTTGATCTTTTTCTTACAAACAACCCTTCTAAGTATACGGTCAAAGTGAGAGGTCCTTTAGGCACTTCAGATTACAACTTGGTGATTGTCTCTTCTCCAATGGAGCCTTTATTCCCAACCTCGTGTTGTTTGGCATTACAAGAATGCAAAATGGGATGACCTGCGAGATTTTTTTTCTTCTTTTCCTTGTTGGATTACTGTTTCAAAACTTCTGATGTCAATGCTCAGATTGTGTCATTGAAATTATTCTTGCAGGAATGGAATTCTTTATCCCACACTCCACTTTAAAATCTCGTCCTTTATCTAAACCTTGGTTTTCCAATAAATGTGCTACAGCTGTTCAAGAGAAGAATGTTGCATATCCTAATTGGCTTGTTGCTAATTCTTCAGTTTCATTTTCTGCCTATACCAAAGCTCGCAACAATTGTAAAGCAGTTATTAATCAGTCCAAACTAGAGTTTGAACAGGCTAAGAGTAGAAAACTTGCTTCTTGCCCTAATGGTAGCTGAGCATTCTGGTCTCTTGCCAAAGCTATTGGCCGCAACTTTTGCCCATCTCTGCTCCCACCTCTGTCCAAACCAGATGGTTCTGTTGTCACTTCAGCCAAGGATAATGCTGACCTGCTAGCATCCCATATTTCTTCCAACTCATACATTAATGATCTTGGTAAAACACCTCCCACCATTCCCAACACGCTCCATTCAATGCCTCCTGTGGTCTTCCGTCAAAAGGATGTCAGAAGGATTTTGAAAAATCTTGATGCTAAGAAATCTCCAGGTCCGGATGGTATGTCTCCACTTGTTCTCAAAACCTGTGCTCCTAAACTTACTCCTATTCTTTGCCGCCTTTTATCACTTTCTTATTCCAAAGGTGTTTTTCCCTCTGCTTGGAAATTTACTCATATCCAGCCTGTTCAGTTCATAAAATGGGTGACAAATCCCTCCCATCCAATTATCGTCCCATTGCAATTACTTCTACTCTTTCTAAAGTAATGGAGAAATCAATTAACCGCCAACTCTTAAACAACCCAGAAACCTTCCGTCTGATCAACAATCACCAGTATGGATTCCGTCAGTGTCGATCCACTGGTGATATTCTGGCTTATGTTACCCATTTATGGACTAATTCAATGGAAAGGTTCGGTGGAACATAAGTAGTTGCTCTTGATATCTCAAAGGCTTTCGATCATGTTCGGCATAAAGGTCTTCTAAACAAACTTCCATCTTATGGTTTGCCAACTGTTTTTAGTAATTGGTTATCCAGTTTTCTCTCTGATCGTTCAATGAGGGTGATGGTAGATGGCTCTCTGTCTTCTAACTTCTCCATTAATGCCATTGTCCCCCAAGGTTCAGTTCTTTCCCCCACTCTTTTCCTCTTGTATATTAATGACCTTTTTCCACTGACTGGAAATCTTATTATCCCTAGTTTTACCGATGAAACCTTGCCCTGTTCAATCAGCTTAAACTTCTCCAAAATCTGCTACCAATTCCTTAAATGCCGATCTTCAGGTAATTCTCCAGTGGTGTGAAGAACAACTTAGTTGATTTCAACCCTTCTGAAACTTAGTCTTGTCTTATATCTCTCATAAAGATTCTTCTGCTCATATGCTTATCTTTAGTGACACTCCGATTTCTAGGCAAAATGGTATATCTCTTTTGGGGATTACCCTCACTTCTAATGTCTCTTGGCACAAGCACATTACAAATATTGCTTCCTCTGCATCTAAAAAACTTGGTTTTCTCTTTCGCTCTCGCCGTTACTTTTCTTCCAAACAGCTGCTCACTCTGTATAAATCGCAAATCCGTCCTGCCATGGAATATTGTTCCCACATCTGGGGTGGTGCCCCCAAAACCGGTCTCAGGCTTCTTGATTCCACTCAGAAGAGGGTAGTTAGGTTAATTAATGATTCATCTCTAACAGAGTCTCTCCACTCGCTGTCTCATAGACGTACTGTTTCTGCTGCAAGCCTCTTCTACAGATACTACCATGGGCACTGTTCTTCTGAATTGGTTTCTATAATTCCCGCTCTCTCTTTCAAAACAGTCCGAACACGTGTCGCCACCAGCGAACACCCATTTACTGTCCAACTTCAAACTCACAGAACCAACTTTTTATCTTCCTTGTTTATTCATTCAACTGCCGTTTTCTGGAACAACCTTTGTTCATACGTATTTCCTGAAAATTAGTCTACAGAAGTTCAAGTCCAATGTTAACAAATATCTTCTTTCGTTTTCTCGACCTCCAACGCAAGCATGGTACTAAGTACTATGGGTTCTGATACCTCTCGTGTTTGAGGTTTACATAAAAAAAAAAAAATATTTGTTAGGGCCCAACGTGGGAGGTGGCTTAGTCATCAATTCAGTTATATCCAATCTAATATCTTTCAGGGTGCTGGTTACAGCTACCCTGTCAGATTAAAATGTCATCATCTTGGAATGGTGGGAGACATTGGCAGTTTTAGTTAATTGTTATTGCTTGGATGCGGGGGAGGCTGTAAGGCCTGTCTCTGCATTTTCAACATTTTCAGTAAAGTTGAAGGCCTTTATATATATTTTCTTCTATTATGAAAAGGTGTTCTTGTCCCCTGATAGTAGAGATTGGCCCCCTGGAGAAGGGGGCCAATCTCTACTATCAGGGGACAAGATTGGCCCCCTGGAGAAGGGGGCCAATCTCTGCTATCTGTGTTCTTTGCATTTCATAGATTGCATTTCAGTACATTCATAAAGAATGTGTGCCCAGTCTTCACAGGTACAATCAGGTCATCAGTCAGCACTAAAGAAGTTAATTTTGCCTTTAGGGAGTCATGACCTGTCAATATAAAGGTTGCAAAATGTCCAAGGGCATACCACTTTGGTGACTTTAGGCTAACCATTGCCACCTGTGCTTAACAACACGTCTGGTTTCCTGCTCCCAATTTTTGATTTCCACTGCTCATGGAGCTTTGTGGCTATTCTTTTTCTCTCGGCCTTGATGTTATTGGCTGTGTCAAGGGCTATCCCGAGAAATTCTGTGGATATGCCCTTCCTGAATCTATAATACAGTCCTCTTTTTTGGCTATTTCCAAATGAAGTGGGAGAGCACCAGCCAGCACCTGAAGTGCTGGTGTGCTCACAGCACAACATGCCCTGGTTATAGGGAGAAGTGTTGTTCTATGAATTGTGTTTAATTTGTTCTGGTTTTTGACATGGTGTGGGTAAACCACACACCAGTTCCATAGGGGCTAACAGGCAAGAATATTGCTCAGTATATGATTGCCAGGGTCTTTCCAGTCAGCCCTATTGATCCTGGCAATCATGCCTGCATAGTTTCTCACTTTTTTTTTGCAAAATGGGGGTAAAGTTAATTTTGAGTCAAATACAACCCCTAGGTATTTTAATTCTGATACCATTTTTTCGGTTTTTCCATTAATTTTAATTTTGGGGGGGGGGTCTCCTTAGGTTTTCTTTCAAAAGTATAGATTTAGTATTTTCCAGTGATATAAATGATGCACTAAGCATGTGCATTTGTGCCCACTCCTGCAGTTGCATGATGGTGGTATTTGATCTTTGCTCAACAACTCTTGTTTTCCTTTTACAAGGAGAATCAAATCATGCCCCAGCAAAGGCTAAGCTATCCACTGGGCCCAGATCCAAGACTAGAAATTCATCTAGAACAATTGTCCAGAAGAAAGGGCCTAGGATCGAGCACTGCGGACAAACATTATTCAGAAGGCATGTCAACTCCTGGAACCTTGTGCGAACCATGACACTTCTGTCCTTAAGGCAGCTGTTTATTACCTTATAGAGGTTTCATGAGACATTCATCTGGTGTAGTCTCCTAAAGACACTATGCCACCAGACAGAATCAAATGCCCCAACAAAGTCTATTGAAATTGTCAACATATATTTTTCCTCTGTGTTTTATACTGGGGGATAGGTGGCGTAGTGATGGTTGTGTTGTGCTTATGGAATTGTGCTTCCCCTTTTTTTGATGTATAATTGTGGTTAAAAGAGTAGTTACGTTTATTAAATATGACATGGATAGAGATAACACTGGTGAGTCATAGGATAAAGTTTTATTGCAGATGATGAAGAGACATACAAGATATTGGTGTTTGAAAATTTTGTCTCTAATAGCGACACACATATATAGACCATAGCCTCATAGGCTTACCATAGAGGATTTTCCCTTGTGAAAGTTCCCATAGACAATGTCCCACTGAAATAACATTACACAAAATGGACTTGATACCTTGTTGCCTTGGATATTTACTGGCTTGGGTTAGCCACCTTTAGGGAGAAGCCATTAAATATTTATATGTGATCATATACTGTGGACATTTTAGTGTTTTATTACTTTGAATTCACATTTACATTTTAATAAAGTCTCATAGGCTAACATGGGGCTAGTTTTGGGCTACTTTTAAAGAAACTTAAAGTGGCTATAACTCTCTTAATTTGGGGTTGAGTATCTTATATTTGAAGAAAAGAAACTGCTTGAAATTACTTATTTGGTGCATAATATTGTGGCACCCCCTATCCATTAGGGACTGAGATCTGAAAACCCACCTTGGGGAAACCTTCAACTCTTAGGCAGATTTCATCCTGGGTGGGGAAAAGTGTCTATATAGATAGACACATATATATGTATAGACTGTGGGAATTAATTGATTTTTGTTGTCTAGATTACTTTTCTAAATAACATAATGCCAGAAGAAGACAGATATTACTTGGTCCCAGGAATCTGATCTTCTTCTGAAGCATATTCTTCTTCTGGGGATTTTGCAACAACAGGTGTCTCTCAAGAAAGAATCTTCTTGGACACTAGTAAGGAATAAAGTAAAAGGAAATCAAAGACCCATAAAACTATTATAATAAGGAAAAAGACAAACCGAAACAATAAAACAAATATGGACAAAAGTATGACCTTGAATGATGAAGAAGATATGAACCGCCCCTCTCTCTCGTTAAAGCAGTTCAAGCAAGTAGCTGAAAACAGTGAGGGTTATGGAGTTTTTGATTCCCCAAGTGGTGTAGGGGATAATATAATTACTGTTTGTAGTAGGGAGGACCATAGGATTTCTTTTATAGATAGTTTAAACCTGGGGTGTATGTGGCAGTGGCTAAAATAAGGACTTTAGGAGAGAAATAATGTCTAAAAAAAAGAGTCAAGCAAAATAACAAAACCAGCATCCAATAGAATTTTTGGTCTCAGGGCTGACTTGGAGGCAGTGACAAAGCTTTGGTCGTGGACAGTGAGCACCTCAAGGTATGAGTCAGGGATCTGGAGGAGAGTGCTTGTCAGATAAATCAAATTTTAGATTGCCAGATTGAACTTCATAAGAAGCCTTATGCAAAGATAGTGCAGCAGGATCTCAAGTTGATTGATCCTGTGGACATCAGGAATAAACCAAGATCCAAAGAGGGAACTGGCAGTGCTAGTCGGGATAGATCCTTATCAGTTCCTAATCCTCAGAATCTGGCTATTCTCAGGCCCACTGAGGACTCTTCTTTGAGTTCGAGTCAGGACAAAGCAGAAAGTGACAAGTCATTAAGCGTGACCACAAGGAGATGAAAGTAAAAGGTATTCGTCTCCTTAGGAATAAGAGGATCCTTGAGGAGACCACAAATTTGGAGGATGCTAATAGGATCTCTTCTGCTCTTGCCTTGAAAGAGATAGATCTTACAATAGAGAAACCTCGATTATCAGATCCAACAGTGTTAATATATGATGTCCCTCGTGATTATGTTAAGGAGGATATACTTAAGATCTATTCGTTAAAAACTAAAAAGATTTTAAATTCTCGCAGGATGAAGTTAAAGACGAGGTGTATTTCAGATTTACTTCCGGATCAGGTAAAAAAGTGGTTAATTGGGTGATCAGATTTAGTCCTCGTATGATGAGGCATATTCTGGAGAGTGACAGAATCTATCTTGGATTCACATCACACAGGTTCTGTAGGCGTACGATTGTAAGCAAATGTTTCCGTTGTTTGGGGTATGGCCACTCAGCCCAATTTTGATCCCATAAGGCAGTTTCTTATGGACACCGTACAGAGGGTGGTCGTGTCTATGAGAGTGTCCCCATAAAGATTCTCAAAATGTATCAACTTAAAGAGACATAGTAGAGATTATAATCATTCTGTAAGGGATGCTAAGTGTCCAGAATACTTGAAAGCAGTATAGCTTACAGAAAGTAAAACAAAACATGAGTGATAATGGTTCAAATTCAGTGACAGAGTTAGCTGATGAGAATCCAATTTTGGATATGAGGGTGTAAAAGTCCTTTAGATAAATGGTCAGTGCTCAAGAGTGGCAATGGATGAGATTAGAATAGCAGCATTTGAAAATAACTTTGACATTATTTGCATACAGGAACCTTTCCATTCTTTGCAGGTAGGAGGTGGGGCCCATAAAGTTATGGGTTTTCCAACCTCGGCAAGAATTATTCATTCGCTTGACAAACCTCCAAAAAGTGCAATAGTTATTTTAAATAATGATCTGGTGGTTACCAACATTACACGTCTGTGTACAGACACTGTGACCTGTTTAATGATCTCCCCACCTTTTATAGGTTTTTATACTGCATCTGTTTACTGCCTGCCAACTGAGGACATACAATTGACTCTATCATTTGGACAATATATGTGCTAACTTTGCTTCTAAAAATCTTATAATAGCAGTGGATCTAAATGCCAAATCCAACTTCTGGCACAGCGGTTTTACCGACCATAGGGGATTAGCCCTCAAGGATTTAATTTTGCCCTACAACTTGAGTATGCAAAACTTGCCTCACAAGCTGTTCACATCTCCATCGTGAACGGCGTATCCAACATAGATGTCACCTTACCACGGTTAAAATAGATGAAATTCTAACTGACTGGGATGTTATTCCAAGCCTCGTAAATAGTGGATTCATGTACTTTTGAACTCTCAACCTAGTACTCTCATTGTAGTCAACCTAGTACTCTCATTAAATCCATTGTACTCTCAACCTAGAGTGGATTTAATGTCTATGGTTCCAAAACTATCAGAGACCAATGCAAATATCCTAGTTGAAGATCGTGATAACTTTACAGCTCTGCAAACCTTCTCGAGAATTGTTTTTACATTGAGGACTCAGCTAAGAACTTCAGCTTCTCCTGGGAATTGACTTCACAAAAAGACAAAAGGTTAATGTGGAAACAGAAGATTTATGTGAATTGTTATTGTGTTGATTTATGTTAATCAATGGTGATTTAGGTCAATTGCTATTGACAAGATGTCAGCAGGTTTGGAAGTTCTAGTGGAAAGAATCTCTTGGTAGCTTGTTGGTCACTATTCTATGTGGAGGTGGTCTTTCTGTGAAGGTGGTCTTTCTTTGAAGAGTATTTCTGTAGTTAAACTTAGTCCATTGTATTTAAACTAATTATATATTGTTTTCTGGATTCTCAGGAATTCTGAGACTCAGAACACATTTAAAACAAATACTGTATATATCTGTTTATATAATAATTACTGTTTATATAATAATTACTATTTCTTGGTGGAATTTTCTCCACTAGTGATTCACTTTTCATTCATTTCTTATTTCATTTTATTTATTTATTTGCTTGCTCCAAGGTCAGGGTAATCTGGAAAAGAGATAGGAACCCACCGGTATTGCACTACCTCCGGTGGGTGCGGGACTTGTGCATTTGGCACAAAGAGTTAATGTAAATCCGGACCTAGAGAAGAGCACCAGGTAGCAACTGCCTTGTATTGGCAGTGTATAATACCACATGCATATTTTTAGGCCAACTTCACAGAGGTTCTAAGGCTGTACAGATGAACTAGGTGGAGATGGGCTTTTGCCTAGGAGAAACCCTTGATTCTGGGATACACATATGCAATGCACCAGGAGGTCATATATAATATAGTATTTTATATATATGTATAACGAGAATGTTAATGTATATAAAATTGTATATATATTTTGTAAGTTTTGTATATAAATGTAATAATTGTGTGTACAAATAAATGGAATGGAAATGTGCTTTATACTGCTGTTAGTAGGTACTGTACACCATCCTCTGTAGAGTTGCCCTGCTTAAAGCCATACTGATTATCTGAGTGATATCCTGCTTGTGTAGTATACCGATGTTCTGTTATAAATTAATCTTTCATATATTTTACCCAATACAGGAAGGAGGGTCAACAGAGATGTTTCTGCAGCTCTATTGGTCTATAAAATTTTGGGTCTGTGGGAGTTCTTGAGAATTAGCCTGATTACTGCTTTTTTACATATTGTAGGGAATTTTCCTTCAGTCATACAACTTCCGAGTTAGTGGAACAAATCGCCAAAAAACAATGTGTTATTGGGTTCACATTACAATATTTTCACGATACGATGGTCTCTGGAATGGATTAATATCGTAAAGCTGGGTACACTGTATTGTATAGTATGGTTTGAAATGCGGTATATATGAATGTTTAATGTTTATTTTTTGCAATTAATGTTCATATTTTCGATTTTGTTGACACATGAAAAAAAAAAAAAAAAAAACTCTTAAACCCAGGAACTCGTAAAGCGGGAACTGACTGTACTTACATTTGTAAGTATTCAAAAACCCAGGAAGCAGGGGACTACCTGCTTCCTGGGTTTTTTTCCATGGGATTGACAGGTTTGATGTCTAGTAATCATGTCAGTCATAGTAATGACATGGTTGTCCGGGCTATAATTGTTGTTTGATCTGGACAGCTCAGTTTCCTGTTTCTGCAGCTGTGAGTTCAGTGAAGATACTCCAGTTTGCTTTCTTTATATTGAATCTTCTTATGTCTGTTTAATTTGAAAGTTACTGCTCTGTAATCTGAGGTAGTCCAGGCTGGCTAGTACATCAGTTTGAAATTTTGTATGCTATTGAATTGTGGCAAGAGTAACATCAATGTTACTCTTCCACATAGTGCTGCTAAAGGTAGGAAGGTGGTGGGGCTGATTTAACAGATGCAATGTGGAGGCAGCTATATATTCTGTGAGAATTTGGCCATTGTGTGTGCCTTCTGTCTTCTGTAAGGCCATAAGGATGACCGGCAGTCAACATAAGCACATACAATTATGTTAGCATTTTGTAGTAGAGCTGTAACTCTTTGTAAGTATTCAATGCCAGGATTTATATCTTCACCAGATCTACAATACATTGATATAATGTAAAACTGTTCTACTGCACTGGTGATGTGTGCACACACTGCCACTGGGGAGCAGAGGTGACCCACCTTTGTCACAGCAAGGTCAGTATTTTTTACAACTATTGCAGTAGAAGGGACACCTAAGTTGTATTGTATGATCTGATAGCCTCTTGGGTAAACTTGAACTTTACCCATGTGTGTGTGTGTGTGTGTGTGTGTAGGGTTCTTAGAGTATAAAGATATCTATATCATTTTCCTCTAGCTTGAGTTTGATCTGATTCTAGGTGAGATTTCCACATTCTTCCTGCTTTTGGTGCTCCTCTTCAATGTAAATTCACTAGTAAATTTATCGATTGTCATAGTTTCTTTGAGATTTTTATAGTATAAATAACTCCCTTTGGGATAGACTGAGAGAGTGAGTGTCAAAATTGACTAAATATTTTAAAAACTACCCTTGCATTTCAGAACACAAAATGCATACTGCTTTATTATCCTTCTTAATCATACCAAATCTTTCACTCCAAGATTCTTGAAATTCTCTGCTACTCTCCTCTTCGTTTGAACGTTTTTGTTTCTTTGCTGGTTGAGCTGACATTCTAAACAATCTGTAAAGGGCAAATAGCAATTAAAATATTTATGAGAATTTATGGGAATTAATGAAGAGTAATCTTCATCTCCATGCCACATACAAACCGTAATTGACAATGAAGGTAAAAAAAAAAAAAAAAAAAAAAAAGGTAAAGTGCAGCCATTATCAACCCACTGCAGGATGGAAGCCTACTCAACAATTCATGCTGAGGGAAAGTGGACCATAATCTGCCACGCTTGTCCGGTGCGGGTTGGCAGATCGACCATATTCAGTAGTCAGGGGCTTGAACCCTGGTCTACTCAAAGAGCGTGTGCTGCTGCACTCCCGCTCCTGACCACTCGGCTACGGAGCCATTTGAAGGAGGCTACACTAAATACTGAATATGGATAATATATATTATCTAGATGTTCTGGGGGCAGAAACATTTCAAGTGAGCGGGTAGCTAATGCCAGGGAAGAGAGCCTAAAAAACTTCTAGGGTTGTGTTAAGGTTGTTAAATATACAAGAACAGTAAGTCTTAATTGTTTATATAGTAATGTTAGAAGTGTCATCAATAAAATGAGCGAATTCGAACTGCTGGTTAAAACAAGTAACGCAGACATAATAGGGCTTACGGAAACGTGATGCCACCCGGAAATAGGGGATGATGAGTTTTAGTAGGGCTTGTATAATGTATTTAGGAAGGATAGGGTAGATAGAATGGGGTGGTGGGGTAATGATTCTTATCAGAAGCAGCCTGAGTGTGACGATAGCTTTCCCAGATTTAGGCATTTCACATGCTAGTATAGAATCTGTATGGTGTGAGATAATCGGAAACAAAGGTATAATGCGAGTAGGAGTAATCTACAGACCAAGTGATTGTGAAGATTATGACGAAAGCCTCTACATGCAAATGGAATGGGCAAGTAAGCGTCAATGTCTTATTATGGGTGATTTCAATTTGCCTCTAATTGATTGGAGTAAATGGGAAGGAAACTCGACCTGGGGAACAAAATTTTCAAATCAACTAGATGACTTATTTGTATCAACATGTCAGGGAAAGTACTGGAGAAAAGAATATCCTAGACCTCATCATCACCCATGAATCAGATGACATAACAGGGCTGACAGCAGAGGAACCAGTAGCAAGAATTGATCACGGAGTTCTACGCTAGTTGATGAAGACAGGGGTAACAGTAGTAAAAGGCAAAGGAATGGGTTATAATTTCAGAAAAGGAAATTACGATGCCTTAAGGTGCTACATGACCTCTACAGGGTAGATATCGTAGAGAGGACGAATATAATTGAACTGCGGTATGCTTTTAAAACATTAATCACAGATGCCTTGAATGTGTATTTACCATTAAAAAAATACACGAGGAGGGTTCCAAGTTGGATGAATAGTGAATTTGCCACATTATTTGAGAAGAAAAAGGTGGCATGGAAAAGTTACAGAGCAATAAAAAGTACTAAAGCCTATAACAGATACAAAATGATCTGTAATAGACCCACAGAAAAGGTTCGACAGGCAAAGGCAGTTTATGAGAAATCGCTAGCAAACAGAGCAAGGGGGGGGGGGATAAGGAATTCTTCGCATATATAAATGCTAAGAAGAGCAGGACAAACCAGATCGGACCTTTACATAAAGGAAAGGGGATAGTATTAAATACACCAGCTGCCGTTGCAAATGAACTCAACAGTTATTTTGCATCGATATTTACAGATGTAAAACCTTTTGTGGCAATGGGAAATTGTGGGGACCGAAGTTTAAAAATATGTAATTAATGATATTGAAATTTCACGAGATTATTTAATGAAAAAACTTTCAAGCCTACAGGCCAGTATGGCTCCTAGAGTTGATGGAATATACCCTATAATCTTAAGGGATTCGGCAAGTGAGCGCATTGAACCATTGAGGCTAATTATGCGAGCATCACTATACTCTGGGGAGATTCTGTTCGATTGGAAAAGTGCCAATGTATCTCCCATACATAAGGGTGGTTCTAAGAGTGAAGTGAGAAATTATCGACCTATCAGTCTGACTTCAGTGGTAGGGAAAATCTTGGAGGCAATGATCAAGGGTGGAATTCAGGATCATTTGGATAGAACTGAAATTCTCAAGGATACTCAGCATGGTTTTGGAAAGGGAAAATAATGTGTAACAAATCTGGTTCACTATTTTGAAAGGGTCACTCGTGAGCTGGATTTAGGAAATAATTTCGACATTGTTTATTTAAATTTCAGCAAAGCTTTTGACTCAGTCCCACATGAGTGGTTGCCTTATAAGCTGGAATAGTTTGGAATCACTGGGAAAATCCTTAAATGGGTAGCAGGATGGCTTCAGGGCAGGAGGCAGACGGTTGTGATAACTAGCTATTCCTCAGATTGGGTTGATGTAAGAAGTGGGGTTCCCCAAGGATCAGTATTAGGACCACTGTTGTTTTTAATTTTCATAAACGACATTGATGAAGGGATAGAGGGTGTGATGTCTAAATTTGCAGATGATGTTAAAATTGGTAGGGTAGTTAATGATCACTGCCAAACAGAGAGACCTAGATAGACTTCAGGAATGGTCAGAAAAATGGCATCTATGCTTTAATCCAACAAAGTGTAAGGTATTACACCTAGGAAACAGTAATCCCAAAATAACTTATTCACTTGGAGTTCAACTAAACCCAAGTACTGGAGAATGAAATTCACACTCTGAAATTTTCAGAGCACTGTAAACAGGTTGCAAGGAAGGCCCATGGTGTCCTATCGATGGTTTATCAAACTTTTGCAAGTAGAGATAGGGACGTTATAATCCCATTATATAAGTCTTTGGTTAGACCACACTTGGAATACTGTGTTCAAGTATGGAGACTGCACCTAAAGAAAGACATCGAGCTTCTTGAAAGGGTGCAAAGACAGGTAACTCGCCTGGTGAGATCGGCAAAAGGGCTTCCTTATGAAGAAAGACTTTGAATATGTGGGTTGCAGAGTTTGGAAACTAGACACCTTAGAGGATGTTGTTGTTGTTATCTGGTTTTTAGGAGCATTGGCAACTAAGGCCATATTGCTCTGGGGATATGCGGTGGTCATTTCCACACCCTCCATATTTGGTGGCTCACGGGCTTGAACCCCCGGTCTAATCAAGAAGCGTGTGCTCTCAAGGTGGGCTATGGAGGCGCCCACCTTAGAGGAGATTTGATTGAGGTGTTTAAGACTCTGAGAGCCATCAGTAAAATGAATGAGGATGAAATTTTCAAGATTATAAATGATGCTAGAACTAGGGGACAAATTCAAGTTATGGGGGGAGATGTTTAGACTGGACTGCAGGAAGTTTTATTTTAGCCAGCGAGTTATAAATTACTGGAATAAGTTGCCTACATGGGTGGTAGAGGCTGACAGTTTGGGGAAATTCAAAGATTATCTGGAGATGATAGGTTTAATTTCCTTTTCTTTTATTAATTATTAGTTTGTTTTTTTTTCATTTTATTCGGGGTTTTTTTTTGGCTGGTGCAGCATAAGCCATAGGCTTTCTTGCACCATGCGGTCATTACTAATAATCTCACGCATAACTTTATCTCACGAATAAATGTATAAAATATATACAAAATTTTTTTCTTAATTTTGTTTCCCAATTTCATCGGTACGTATCACCACTATGACTACAAACAAATCACTGCATGAAGTTTTAAATTTTTTTAGGAAGCTCTGAATTCCGAGTGCCCAAAAAATTTGTGTGCGTGCCACTTTGGGCACAGGTGCCATGAGTTTGCCACCCCTGCCCTACAATATCAAAAATTATAATAATGTTGGGATTTCTCCGCTTTGGGTTTTTCTGATTCCAATCCCAATTTAGTCACGTCTGGGTGGCTTCAATTTTTCTCAAGTCCTCTTTGCTGGTAAGTTCTACTGACACCATTATTTTGGTTTTGCATATGTTGTTGACTGATTTCTTTCAAGTGAGGTTTCAGTTTAGTCATGGCAGTGTCTTTCACTGCCTCACTAGATTTGAGGGTAGATTCTGGTTTAACCTTTAAGATAACTATATTTGTCTAAGTTGGGACTCATTTTTGTTGGCCCTTACTACCAGGGCATGACTGATAGTGTTCATATTCTTGTAATTATCTTTCTCTTCTGTCACTGTCTCAATCTTTGCTTTTAGGACTATTTTCTGCATTCAGTTCTATAAGTCTGTTCCAATATAGACCAACAGTTCACAGAGAGGCATAGTGTTTGAGTTGGGGGGGGCACTTACAGTGGTTCACCACAGCTGCGCTGTATACTCTGTGCGGTAAAACAGAACTCTGTGAAAGCCGGAAGTGTGAGTAGTGTGTTGAAGCAATGGGATTATACACTAGCTGATCAGAAAGCCTCCTAGAGAGTTACCAATACATTTAGTCCAGCGGTGGGCCTGAAAACACCATTTTAGGACTGTCTAGCGGTGGACCTGCAAAACACTGTTTTAGGGCTATATGGAAGGAAGATTTGATCTCGCCGTGATGTCCACCATAACCTCAAAACACATCAATCATACTGCATGATTGAAGAGATGCGGGTTGCCGGAGCTTCACTCTGGAAACATCAATCATGCTGCATGAAGAGATGGGGGGTTGCTGGAGATGCGCTCTGGAAACATCAATCATGCTGCATTAAGAGATGGAGGGGTTGCCAGAGCTTTGCTCTGGATACTAAACATGCATTCCTCCACTTCAACCCTCCAATAAACAAAGTGGTGGTGGTATTGCACTGGTTGATAAAAGTCATCTACCACCTAGTACTGCCCGGTAACAGAGAAGGCAGCATGCCTCTGTATAGTATGGATACCACACCTCAACCCCTGCTTACATTGATTCACACCTGGGTGGTCACCAGTATACTAGGCACCGTATTTCAGGACTTGCACATGGGGTTATACCCAGGGTTACTAATTCTCACCATTGAAGGTGAACCAGATTTAGCTGTAATAGAAATGGACTTTGCCAAAATCAGTCCTCTTAGCTCAAGTGTTCACCTGAATATCAGTTCCATCAGTGTTTTAGAATCCCAGTTAGTAAGCCCAGCTTGTCATGCCTGAGAGAATGTCTGTGACAGCCTCAAGGATCAATTACTAAAATTCCAGTACACTCTGTCGCTAACATACGTAAGAGATACATTCCAGGAGTTACAAAAAGTTGAGTTTTATGTCACTCGGAAATGACTAATAAAATATTGCTACTATATCCCTGATATGCCAAAATTACAAAAATCACATAATATAATCAGAAGAATGAAGAAAAAAAGTTATATATCATAACAATTAAAAACTTTATCTGGGGAAAGCAGTGAAGTAGTATCGCTTTCACTTAGGTAGCACCATGATAATGGTCAAAACGAAATTTTCTTTAAAGAACTTCACAGAATTAAGTTAAAGAGATGCTGTTACGCCTTACAAGATGCAAATTAAGCATGCACTACATGATGATAGTGTGTTGAAAATGGGTGGACAACGTGAATTTCAACTTCATCACAATAACCCAATTTGCAAGAAATATTACATACAAAAGCTCCCACTTTGCTCTCAAACAAAACTGAACTGACACTACAATCCATAGAGAGTAATTCTTCAAAGAAATAGCCAATGGGACACAGCCCATGTGGATTGAACGTGTGAGTTTCTCTGAAGCGTTTCAAAGTAGTTCACATGTCAAATATTTCAAATTTTTGAAGCAGAAAATGAAATGTCAACTCTAGTTATTTATCTAGATTCTAGTTATGCTGCAAGTTATTATCCAACATAGTTTTTATGGGAACAAAAATAAAAATTTATACTTATTGCTCCTTCATTCAACTTCACTCTGAAAAATTGTACAGAAAGTAACTTTACAATTTCGCTAAAAAAATTTACGCAAGTCTGAAGTTATGTAACTCGGGCCTATGTAAGTCAGGGACTAACTGTACTAACGTTCAATACAGATGTGATAGAAACACGTTTATTATTTTCATTTTTTTTTTTTTTTTTCCTTTGGAATCAGTGGATTAATCTCCTTTGTAAACTGCAAATTTTGCTCCAATGACACAAAAAAATATATATTTTGTTTCTTGATTTTGGTCAGTGTTATTACATGAGATAAACAGACGTGGGGTGTTTTTGTTTTTTTTTGGCTGGTGCAGTATAAACATGCTTTCTTGTGTCACTTGTCACTATTAATACTAACATCTCAGTTAATAATCAAAAGTAATAATAATAATAGCATTAGTAATAATCAAAGCTTAACAGCTTTGTTTATTACTTCCCTGAGCTCATTTGCAGTTAGTCCCACAGAAAAGAATTTAAAACTATCTAAGACTTCTAGAAAAGAAAATTCCCTCCCTTTACCCTTGATAATAGTTATAACTTGAAGTGGTCAGTTCCACCTTGTAGTTCCTTATTTGTAGAGCCTTGATGCATGAAGAGTCACTGATAGTAATCAGATCAAAAGCAATTCTCTCACTTATGCAACATGCTCTGGTAGAAAACAGTCATCCAATAAATCCATAAAATTTCTTCTACTATTTGATTGACCATTCCACAAGTTCTGGTTAATATCCAGAAAGTTGAAAGCCTCCCCCATTATAAGGCATTCTGGTTTGCTGGCATACTTTATTTTTCTGCAAAATAAAGTAAACCAGTAAACCACACATTGGTTTACTGGTTTACTTTATAAAGTAAACCCATAAAGTAAACCACACATTGACAAATGCAAAGTACTGCGTATGGATAGCAGTAACTCTGGAGAAATGTACCAACTGTGTGTGTGTGTGTGTGTTTAATGGTGCATAAGCTACACTGGCTATAGTGCACCTCCAACTGTGAGTAATGGAGAATGAAAAGGACTTGGGGGTTAATTGTGCAGTAAGATATGAAATTTCCTGAGCAGTGCAGAAAGGCTCCCAGAGCAGGTCATGGAGTATTGACAATGATATACAGGAATTTTGCTAGCAGGGATAAGCAGGTAATTATCCCCATGTATAAGGCAATAGTCAGGCCACACCTTGAGTACTGTGTACAGGTCTGGAGGCCTCATTTTAGGAAGGATGTAGTTTTGCTAGAACGAATACAGAGAAGGGTAACAAGACTGGTGAGGGGACCAAAGGAGCGCTCTTAGCAAGAAAGGCTTAAGTTCTGCAAATTGCAGTGTCTGGAGACTAAGCATCTGCAAGGTGATCTGATTGAGGTGTATAAGTTTAATTCTGATTGAGGTGTATAAGTTTAAGGCTCAGCTGGACAGGTATTTTGAACGAACAGAGGGGTGAAGTGGAAGTGGTTTTTTTTTGGCTGATGCTGCATAAGCTTGCTTTCTTGCATCAAATGCCTCTACTAATGCTAATAAGGCCATGAATGGTTTGAGCAGGCTCAATGCTGATGGGATTCTTCTTCAGATTACAAACATGACTGGACATACACTCAAATTGAGGAAAGGCAGTTTTAGAACAGACATGTGGAAATTTGCCTAAAGGCAAATTTCCACACGTCTGTTCTAAAACTGCCTTTAGTGCACCTCCAACTGCTATAGTGCACCTCCAACTGTGAGTAATGGAGAATGAAAAGGACTTGGGGGTTAATTGTGCAGTAAGATATGAAATTTCCTGAGCAGTGCAGAAAATTTCCTGAGCAGTGCAGAAAGTTTTAGAACAGATGTGTGGAAATTTGCCTAAAGGCAAATTTCCACACATCTGTTCTAAAACTTTCTAGAACAAACTTCCATCAGGGGCTCACATCTGGTGCGTATGGGCTTGGCATGCCCAGGGTCCTGAGCTAGTTATCATCATTCTTCTTTTTCTTGGTGATTCCCCTCTCTCTCTCTCAGGGTAATTCAGAAAAAAATTTTTTTTGACTGGTGCAGCATAAGCCTCGGCTTCCTTGCACCATATGGCTAATAATAATAATATGTCATTGTAGAAGTGGACAGCTTAAATAAATTCAAGGCAGAACTAAACAAACATTTGGAGCGTATGGATACGTGAAATGGGAAGTTTTTTTTTTCTGCCTAATGCTATATAAGCTTGCTTTCTTGCATCATATGCCTCTACTAATGGTAATGCTAAAAACATGATTTGTTCAATACACCTAGCAATGAAAACTGAGTGCTTGAATTGGGCCAGAATATGTGGTTTCTGTTGCATTAACTATATTATCTTTTAAAATAAGACACATGGAGTTTTCAAGGATCAAATGATGCTTCATAACTTTTTTTTTTTTTTTTATTTTGTTTTGTTTTTAAATTTGTTAATGAAATTATATCCTCCCATATACCTTTCCCCTACCAATTTTTTCTAAATTGGTAGGGGAATACATAACTTTGTTTTCAATTTGATCTACTAGCCTATGACTTTAATTTACGAGACAAATAAATATACTTACTAGATAACAAATATCACTTTATTGAAATTAGCTGTAAATGTTAAAACATCACAATCTAGCAAGTTTAAATCATACTCTAGTACGATTTACACTTGCTGAATGGTATTAATATCTGCTCACACAGAATTCTATAATTTGGCTTATTGTATCCACTGTGCATATTTTTCTGAAAATTCCTTGCTGTCAAAGTGGATGGATGGGAGGTGGATGAATTTGCTACATGAAAAATGGTAACTGGTGAAAAAAAATTTTGCCAATCCCTTGATAGCATGTAACAAAGTTGGTGCATGTGATCAAAGGGCTACATAGCTTCTGGAGCATGATGCTTATCATAGAGGTAATTATTGTGGAGTAAAATTGTTAAAAATTGTAGTTATTGTTTAATGGAAATAACTCACAAAGACAACCCATTATGAGTTGTGATTAGAGAAAGAGATGCATAGAGAGAATGCAGTCTGAACTATGCCCAAGGGGCCCCATGTGTTCCGGAATGTTATGCTCATTATAAAGGTAATTATCAGAATAAAAGTATTTTAAATTTTTGTTAATTCTTAAATGAAAACATGTACAATATAAAAGATGAATAACTTATATAAATAATGTTTAATAAAAGGCTTTTCACATAAAAAAAAAAAAAAGCTGCTTCACTGATAACATAAGTGCATTTCTGTTCCATATTTAAGGAGGTGACTTCAAATTAGTGTTTTGAGCATCATTATTTTCTCCCTGATTCTCCTCTACAGGAACAGGGACTACCTGTAATTGGACAAACACTGTTGGTCCCAGCATTGATCACTGTCTAGATCCCCAAGGCCAGTCTGCCACAGCCTACACATGGATATTCAGTACAGCCTGCACACTAAAAATATGTCCTTGCAGACTGAAATGGCTTCTAGTTGATATATTTATTTTTAAAAATTTAGCTCTTGGATTTGAAATTGTTAAACTTCTGTTAAGTTTTTTAAAATGTTAACATAATAATTCCAATAGTTTTGTTATTTTCATAATCAGATCAGACTTTTCATAATTTAATTATTTAGTGAACAGAAAAAAGAACATCGTTCATAATTATTACTGATGACAACATGAATTTGATTAATCGAACCTTAATTTTTTTCCACAATACATGTTAGGAATATTATCTCGGTTTACCGTAGGCAATCTTACGTTAAGATAGGTATGTGTTAAGCAGCAAGGCAACTATGGCTGTGAACTGTCATTATATTGCCTGTAATTACACGTGTATCTAGGCTGGTTTGTTGAAAGAAAAAAACAGAACTTCTAGAAGAAAAAAAAAACCAATTCCATACATCGGTGAGTGGAAACGAACTCAAGCCATTTCTATCCAGTGTGGAAGGAATGTGATTATATGAACAGTGCTAACATAAGAAGGAAGATGATTATATGAACTGTGCTAACATTAAGGTCTTATGTATTCGGCTACCCACTGGCAGGTGAACGTAAATGCCGATGGCTTTCTATTTTCTCAAGCAATATCTGTATTAGATAGGAAAACAACTTTACAGGAATGTAGCAAAATAGATATGTTAAAATTTGTCAGAGGTTAATAATTCAGTCTGTAGCAGTAGTGGCATGTGAAGCAAGAAAGCAAGTGTATGAGCTTATGCAGCATCAGCCAAAAAAAAAAAAAAAATCACACCAAGCAACTCAGAAACCTATGGCAGATATAAGCTAGTCTGTAATCAGGTCACAAAGGAGGTTAGGCAGGCGAAGGCAGATTACGAGAAATCGTTGGCAAAAGATGCTAAGAAAAACAGTATGTCTTTTTCCATACTAGTTCCAAAACAGTTTGGAACTAAATACATTTGGTGAGATTGCCATATTATCCGAAGGTTGAGGAAAAATGTTAATAGGTGGGGGCTAGGTTTACTTCCTTGCATCATTTTATCAATACTAATTAACCCCGGGGGCTCACATCTGGTGAGTATGGGCTTGGCACACCCAGGGTCCTGAGCTGGATATCATCATTCTTCTTTTTCTTGGTGATTCCCTTTTGACTCTCTCTCTCTCTCTCTCTCGGGGTAATTCGGTAATTTTTTTTTTTTTTTTTTGGCTGGTGCTGCATAAGCCTCAGGCTTCCTTGCACCATATAGCTAATAATAATAATAATAATAATACTAGTAATATAAATTCTCCGTTTTCAATACTGAATATGAAACTGTTTATTCAGAGTTGTGAATATAAAAAAAAACTTTTAAATGACATTCCTTCATTTCTAAAGAGCACATTATGTTAGGTCAAAATTAATACATCACCATATGGCAATTTTTTTTAGAAAGAAACAAACCAATATTCTACAAGTTCACACTTTCAAAAGCATACTATGAATCCATAACATTGTACACAAGATCAGTGTAGTGCACTAGATCACTGAAATCATCGCGCAACAATCTGGCGCACCAAATGACATTTCAAATGCAACTGCAACTTTTTTTACAGGAGTCCCCGGTACACGAGTATTCATTATCCGAGTCCCCGCATTTACGAAGATTTGAAAATTAGAGAATTAAAGCTTTTTCCCTTGAGAAAATTGACCAAGCACTTGAATATTTTTTGTAAGAACGATCTTCTTCATGATCATGCAATAAAACTTAAGCGCGAAGACATAACGAAATGCTACGACACAATTTTATCTGAAAAAATACAGCTAAAAAAAAAAAAAACACGAAGTCTGGATTCATTCTTTATTCGTACAACTTAAAAATAGTGTAACTTCAATAAACTTTACTTAACCTTACATTCTGCAATATATTATAACAAAACATGTCTAATAAAATAATTTTCTCATTTTTCAGTTCCTTCATCCATTTTCTACTATATACAAGTACATAATAAACATTACTATATAATATCGGTGTAGATACACAATAGACAACTGTTAAAGAAAAACAACGGTAGTAGTGGAAAAGGCATCATTTCATCTTTATCTCATATTGTGCTCATCCTACACAACGAGTTGCCCATGTATTGCACGACTTTGAATAAGTAACGCCTCACTAATAGAAAAGACTTTTTAGCATTAGCATTTAGCATTAGTAGAGGCATTTGATGCATGAAAGCAAGCTTATGCAGCATCAGCCAAAAAAAAAAAAAAACTCCACTTCCACTTCACCCCTCTGTTCGTTCAAAATACCTGTCCAGCTGAGCCTTAAACTTATTTAGGCTATCAACCTCCACCACAAGGGATGGAAGTCTGTTCCACCAACCAACCACCCGCTGGCTAAAGGCAAATTTCCGCACGTCTATCCTACATCTGTCTTTCCTCAATTTGAATTTATGCCCTCTCAGGTGATTTTTCTGAGCTAGAGGAAGAATCAGCATTGAGCATGCTTAAACCATTCAAGGCTTTATACACCTCTATCAGATCACCTCGCTGGTGCCTAGTCTCCAGACACTGTAATTTGCAAAACTTAAGCCTTTTTTCGTAAGAGCACCCCTTTGTTCCATTCACTAATCTTGTTGCCCTTCTCTGTACTCGTTCCAGCAGCTCTACATCCTTCTTGAAATGAGGCCTCCAGACCTGTATACAGTACTCTAGGTGTGGCCTGACCATCGCCTTATACAATGGAATAATCACCTCCTTATCCCTGCTGGAACAATTCCTGTATATCATTGACAATACTCCATGAGCTACTCTTGCAGCCCATCTGCACTGCTCAGAGAACTTCATATCTGCCTGCACAACCACCCCCAAGTCCCTTTCATTCTCTACCACTGTCAGTGTAGTACCACAGAGTTGATACGTTGCTCTGGGGTTGCTGTTTCTCATGTGTAGTTTACATTTGTCAATGTTAAACTTCATTTGCCACCTCTCAGCCCATCTGCTCAACCTTTCCAGATCCTGTTGCAGCAGCATAGTGTCAGTAGTGTCCTTGACAACCCTGCCAACCTTTGTATCGTCTGCAAACTTGGACATTAAGCCCGACATACCATCATCAATATCATTTATAAATACAGAAAACAATAATGGACCCAACACTGAGCCCTGAGGGACTCCACTAATAACATCAGTCCACGATGAGCTGTGTCCATTGATTACCACTCTCTGTCTTCTCCCCCTCAACCACCCCTTTATCCATAGCAGCAATTTGCCTCCAATGTCACACTGCTCCAATTTGTGTAGCAGTCTTCCATGTGCAACAGTATCAAAAGCCTTTCTAAGATCCAAGTATATAATATCAAAGTTATTCCCTGCATCCAGTTCTTTTGTGACTGCATCATAGTATCCAATCAAGTTGGTCAGGCAAGACTTCCCCTTAACAAAACCATGCTGTGTCTGAGCTATAACTGAAGTATTGTCTAAATGATCCTGCAGTGCTTCTTTAACCAGTGCCTCCATTAATTTTCCTGGAACAGAAGTTAAGCTCACAGGTCTATAATTACTTGTGTCAGCCTTTGATCCTCCTTTGTGAATTGGGGTCACATTTGCACATTTCCAGTCTATGGGTACCTCCCCTGAGTCCAAGGAAGCTCTCATAATTATGGCTAAGGGTTTGCTTACTTCCTTTGCTGCCTCCTTTAATATAACTGGATAGATTCCATCCACCCCGGGTGCCTTTCTTGTGTTTATCTTCAACAGTTTCTCCTCCACTTTACTCCCAGTTATTTCAAGATTCTGTAGCTTACTGCTAGAGTTGAATACACCTCTGGCATTCCCCTCTCTGAATAACTCCTCATGTGTGAATGTCGATGCAAAATATTCATTTAGTTTGTTAGCTACCTGAGCAGGATCATCAACACTTGACCCATCAATATCAAGTGGACCAATCTGATTCATCCCCTTCCTTCTAGAGTTTACATAAGTAAAGAACTCTTTGCTGTTATTTATTCGCGGTGGGCACCGCCACCCAGACATCAATCTGTTTCAAAGCTAGTTGGCTTTTCATCGGTGGGTGGAGAGGTACCCTTGTATTGCAAATGAAGTTTTTCTTTAAGAGTTGCCTATAATGTATCTACACCGATGAGCCAAAACATTATGACCACCTTCCTAATATGATGTTGGTCCTCCACGTGCAGCCAAAACATCTCATACCCGGCGAGGAATGGCTCCTACAAGATTTCTAAATGTGTCTTGTGGTATCTGGTACCAACAAATAACCAACAGATACTTTAACTTCTGTAGGGTTCGTGGTTGAGACGCCGCAGATCGGAGTTGCTATTCCAATACAAACCACAGATGCTCGATGGGATTGATGTCTGCGGAATTAGGAGGCCAGGACATGGAAGTCTTCCTCATGTTCCGCGAACCAGTCTCGAAAAATCCGGACGGTGTGGCATGATGCATTATCCTGCTGAAAGACGGCACCGCCAGAGGGGGACACCGTTGCCATAAAAGGATGTACCTGGTCAGCAATTATGTTTAGATAGGTGGTAGACGTCAGAGTGCCCAGCACATGGATCATGAGAGGTATGCGGTATGAGGTATTGAGGGTCTAGCGGCTCCTGGGATTGCTCCCATCTCCGCGAATGTTCTATGTATCGGTGACAGTACCCTGTCAAAGCCAGAGATTTAGAAGTGTGTGGGTCATGAGTAGTGTTATATGTTGTGCCCATTATTTATCCGGCTTACTGGCCGCCAGGCCCCTAATGGGACCAGACGTTGCCCATACCTCGCCACGTGGAGGCTAGCCGGGTGTTACCATTGAGTCAATTGTACTCTGGCAGGTCCTGCCACTTACTTTCCTGGGATTTTAGTGGCTAGGACCTAAAATAAAATTGGAACGACCGCGGTTGATTTTAAATCAAGCCTGTTTCTAAAGTGCCTAAAAGGTTGGGCGAAATTTTTTGGTGTATTTTAAATTTGGACGTGTAGGGCTATACGCTGTGCAAGAAAAAGTGCTGGGAGGGGAGAGTGAAGGCTGGGGGGTGAAATAGGAAGAAGAGGGTCGATAGGGTAGGTGACCCCCATTTTTTCAGTGAGGCATGCCTATGCCCCACCAGAGGGAAGAAATGGTGTGGCAGGGAAGAGAGGCGACAGCAAGCCGTCACCTCTCTCCCCTGCCAGGAGTGGGAGTAAAAGAATTGCACTGCACAAGAGAGTGCAGAGCATAGAGCCAATATTGCTCCGTTGAGGCAGCAACTTTGAGTTTCTCTATCTTCGTTGGTCTTCTCTGTCATTGATAGCCATATTTTTCCTCAGCTATGAACACTGGTCAGGTCCATTGTTGGTCTGTTAGCTATGGCTGTGGTTCTCTTCATCATGGGAAGATCCGCAGCTCCATGGGGTTATTGTTGCGATCGCTGGTTTTAGATGATTAGTAGTAAGCAGGTTCCTGGGCGAGGTTCTCCTTGAGTCCTCTCCACTCGTGTTCTGTGTCTCTCTTTTTTTTTTTTTTTTTTTTTTTTTTATCTTCTTCTGTAGATGGCTATCAGTGTTTTACACCTACCAAATAGTTTTTGGGCATATTCCCTTAGCTCCCTGTATTCCTCAAGTGAGTCCAATAGATGTGATTCCAAGTTCTTGGGGAGGTAGTGTATTGCAGTGATCAGTCTGCACCTGAGGTCCTCATAATGGGTGCAATCATACGTAATGTGCTCCCAGCACTCAAGCTCCCCACAGGCACATCTCGGATCCACCTCAATCCCCAGCGCTGCCAGCTTGGCTTTAAAGGCCCCGTGACCAGTCAATAAATAGGTGGTGTATAAGCCAGGTTGAAACCAAGTTGGGGGACTGGGGTACATCCTGTCGATGTTCGGAATGAATTTCCTGGTGATATTTCCCTTATTTGAGTTGGCCCAACGCTCCTGCCAAACTTGCATCAGGTGTTTTTGCAGCCTTGTCTTTTCATTTTTTTGTGGTGCATTAACGTCCACAGTATAAGCCATGGTATGTACAAGGTATTTCTTTCTCTATGTGGTAGTTCATTCCCCTACGCATGATCTCTAAGTCAAGGGGAAGAGCTCCGGCCAAGACCTGCAGCGCGTGGGTACTGGTTGTCCTACAAGCACGTGTAACTGTCAGTAGGATTGTTCTTTGCGTTGCATCAAGGATGCGTCGGTTTACTACAGTTCCTGTTTTGGAAAGCCATATTGCTGAGGCGTAATGATGATCGGTAGGAAGGTTGTTTTATAAAACAATGACAGGGTGCGTTGGTTTAACCCCCAGTCCCGCCTGACGATCCTAGCCACCAATCCAGAGTATCTTTTGATTTTGGCTCTGATATAAGTTAGATGGTGTTTAAAGGTAAGATTACCATCCAGTATAACTCCTAAATATTTTAACTGGGTCACTAATTTTATTGTGGTAGGTCCCACCTTTATTTGTGGCGGTCTACGTATATCAAGCTTGCCTTTTAGAGGGACGGAGGACGTCTTTGTTGTTGATATCGTCAGGCAGTGGGTTCTGGTCCAGTTTTGCAATATCAGCATTGCCTGATTGGCCTTTTCCTCTAGCTGGGCCCGGCTATCTGCAGCAATGGTGAGGACCAAATCATCAGCAAAGGCCTGGGAGCGCACATCACCGAGGTGCAAAGCCAAGAACCCATCCAAAACCATATTCCACAGGAGCGGCCCCAGAACAGAACCCTGGGGACAGCCCCTGTGGACATCACGATTCACTCTACCATAAGGTGGTTCCACGATGATGCGTCTCTCGGAGAGATATGACCTAATTATGGAGTATAAGTTGATCGGCACTTGTGCCAGCCTTAGTCTTGCCAGTACGCTCGGCCACCAAATGGTGTCGAACGCCCCAGCGAAGTCAACGGAGATGGCTAGAAGATATTTATTATTGCAGTTTGCTGCTAATTCCGATAGGCTACGCAAGGCTTCCACAGTAGACGAACCCTTCTTGAATCCGTATTGCGATGTCTCTGTGAGTTTCGCTGCCTCGTAATGCTGATGTATCCTTGTGCAGAGTAGTCTTTCAAGCAGTTTGCTTGCAACCGGCAGTAGGGCTATTGGCCGATAAGAGTTTGGCAGGTGGGGTGGTTTGTTCGAATTTTTGGCGATTAATTTTACCTTTGCTGTCTTCCATTTTTTGGGGAAGATGCCCTTAGCCAAGCAGCTGTTATATAGGTGTAAGAGGAGGTCTGAAACGATCTCCACGGTCTTCTTAATAATTTCGGGTTCTAAGTAGTCCAGGCCTGGACATTTATTATTTCTTATCAGGGTTGCCATTTGTTGTAGTTCATCCCGTGTGAAGGGTGGCTCCTTAGTGTCTGTTAAATAAACTTCATTATCTTGACAGATGATAAGTTGCTCTGGCAGTGTTGGCTCTATTGGTTTCGGGAAGATGGCATCCAATATATTGCTTATAGATTGTTGCCACGTGGTGGTATAATCACCTTGTGGTGTCTGGGTGGTTGAAATGACTTCCCCCTCTGGGAAGTTTATTCGTCACTATCTTGTATACCACACCCCAGGGTTCGGTGTTCCCTGTTGTGCTAACAAAGGTCTCCCAGGCCTTGCGTTTGCTCCTGACGATCGCATTTGTGTAGCTGTTTCTGGCTTCTCTATATCTTTCCCTTAAAGCTTCAACCTCATGGGCCGGCCATGTGCGCCTTGCCCATTGGAATTGTTTTCTTCTTTTAATTGTTTCCCATCTGAGCTGTTGAATTTCCAGGGTCCACCACGGGGCAGCCCCTCGGATCAGGCTTCTTCTTTTTATTGCTGCATTGCTGGCTTCTGTTATTATCTTGGTTACTTTAGTTTGGGTTTTATTGGGTTCCTCGAGCTGATTTGTCTCAGTTAGATGTTGGGCCGTTGCTGGTATTAGGATTTCCTTAAAACGTTCCCAATTTGCTTTGCGAATGGCATAGCGGCTTTGTATTTGCTTGGATATTGGGGCTCTGTCAAGTGACCTTGCTATCTGATAGGTAATCATTCTGTGATCGGACGTTGTCCACGAATCCCGAACAAGCCAATCCTTTATACAGCCTGCGACGTTCCTAGTGGACAGCGTGACGTCGATCGTGGCCTCCCACAGTGTGTTACAGAACGTGGGCAGTTGATGCGGCCGATTTAGTACCATGATCGAGGAGTTAGAAAGATATTCGTATAGTATTTGCCCGTTCCGAGTTCCGCTTCTGTCCGGAGTCAGGCTGTGCCAGGTGGGGGATCGGCAATTGACATCTCCCCCTATGATTATTTTCTCGTCCGGGAGCAAGTCTACCAAAACTTGAAGGTATTGTGTAGCTGGGGTAATGTCCTCCCCCGGTCTACAGTACAGTGCCACTATGTAGAACTGGCCTAGCGGCGTCAATACGTGGGCACAAGCTGCCCATGACGAGCATAGTTGTTTAACTTTCGTGACTGTGTAGTCTGGGTTGCGTACCACTACCGCCGCCCAAGGGGTATCTTCCTCTTCGTGTACTATCTTATATGTGATTGGGTATCCACACACCCGTTTAGAATGGGTGTACGGCTCCTGGAGTATGAGAATGTCTGCATTGATTTCGTCAGCTTTTATCCTTAGCTGTTCTGCCACTGCTCTGGCTCTTTGCGCATTTTGTTGGATGATCTCTATTTTGGATGTATTATATTTCTTATTGTTTGTCTCCATAGTCGATTCTCTTTTGGTATTGACCCTTTGCTTTGATATAGACCGGGCAGTTTGGATCTCTGATCGAATGTGTGTATTCCATTTTGGCTGCTTTACAATTGGCACAGGTTGGATCCTGTTCCCTGTTGGGGCAAGTTTTGTACTCATGGCCCTTGCCAGAGCAATGGCCGCAAGTAGGCGTTGTCTGAGTACAGGTGTGGGTTGTGTGTCCGAACTTGCAGCACCGAAAGCATTTCGGCACCGCTGCATGCTCCCGGAACCGGTGGGTTCCCCATTCTATACATATTCTGTTGCATTTTTTTCAGCTGTTGCCATGCAGATGGGTCTAGTTCAACTACCCAGTTCCTATTGGTTCCCGATCTGGTACCGGTTGAATACCTTGGTGTTACCATGCATTTTTTTGTGCGTCCTGGGCTAAATTCCTTAGATTTCTGGTGACAATTTCAGTTGCTAGTTGTTCAGGCGTTACGTCTTGGTCTACATTAAATATTATAATTGAAGGCCCACGCTTTTTTGGCGGCTCCGCTGTTAGCCCTATCTTGACAAGTTTTGGGTTTTCCATTATTGCCTGTATATCTTCCTTATTTTCTGTTTCTATTATTAATCCTGTGCTTCTTGTTTTTCTTATTGTTTTATTTCTAGTAGTCCTCAAGTCATCTTTCATCTCTTTCATAAATTTAACCTTCAGTTCTTCGCTGGATTTGACATTTTCAGTGTTTTCCAGGGTTGTCGGTCTGAGAACCACCAAGTTTGGTGTTTTCAAGAGTGGCTGCCTTTTTTCTTGTTGCCCTTCTTCGTTTGGTTGTAACTGGTTTGAGCCATTCCTCAGCGCCTGGACATATGTGGGGGCACGCTGTTGCATTTGATTTGCCCCACATTGTTCGTAGATTTGTATCTTCACGTTTGCCTTTTCATTTTCTAGGAAGGTCTCTATCAGCATGGCTTCCATCTTACTGAAAATGTTTGCAATCCGCGATCTAATACCTGTTGTAATTCTGTTTGATGGTTCTTTGAAAACATTCTCTAATGCCGTCTTCAAGGCTAGAGATTTTTCATACACTGTGCCTTCAGGCAAGGTAGGATCCAAGGGAACTTCTGTTGACTTCTCTTCTCCGGTGTCCTTTGTAGATGGCATATTCTCTGGTTGGTCCCTTGCTACAGTTTGGGAACATGTTCCCCCGCTCAGACTAGAGTCAATCTCAGAGCCTTCTGATGGACGAAAAATAACTATGTTATCAGTGTCAGACTGGAATTCAGGAGCCCAGCGAACAGAACGGCGAGCACTCTCACGATTCCCAAATGACTTCGATAAAACTGGTTCATCCTCTCCAATCAAACCACTTCCAACAACCTCTGCAAATGTATTATATCTAGGATTCAAACTTCCTGACTCAGTCTGCGTCGTCAACAAATTATTAAAAAGTTCCGCACGAGCCTCATGCTCGGCTGAGCGTACCTTTAAGCGCTCATTGTCCACTAGTTGAGTCGTATTCACTGCTTCCACATCTGCCCAAAAGCCCAAGATGCGACTAGCAGCAACAGCAGTAACCCCGCTGGATTCTGAAAACAAAAAATCTGTGAGGGCTTTTTTAGTCTTTGAAACCGCAGAACATATTCCAGAGACCTCCTGGACCTGTCCAGAAACGGGATCATCATCAAGTGGGGAGTTCAATATCGATTCCCATCTCTGTGTCACTTCTCTCCGATTCTTATCTGATACAAATGAACTGGAAGGATCAGACACGTCTACTTCCTCTAGCTCCGTTAACGTGGATGAGTCCACAATTAGCTTAGGGGGGAAAACTACATTATCTTTATCCATATTACTGATTATGTCCCTGTCTCCATGAGGCACCACCCTAGGGGTCAAAGGAACCTTACGACCTTTTAATGTTTTAAAAACCTCGGGAGATCTTAACGCTGATGACTCCGAGTCAGTAGAGGTACCTTCCTCAGAATCGCGTTTACCTTTTTCCACGTCAATAAAAACAGATTTTTTCCGTTTAGTTTTACTTTTATCACCCTTAGAACTTCCCTTGATTGATGTAACAACATTTTTACCCTTTTGTTTCTTACGGGGTTCAGGTTTATCCCCAGACTCGCCAGAGAACACCCCCCTCTATATCCAAATCCCCAGCTATCTCCCTACTAGATTCTATATCCATAATGTATGTTTTGTTTAAAGAAAACTACCACGATTCTCCTTATCTCTAATAAGTCCTCTTCTTCCTGTAATAAAAGTTCTTTATTTATTTATTAAAGGGATCCTCTTCTGCTTGACTGTCCTGTATTCCTTACACTTACCTCTCACCTACAATAAAAATCTGGTTCAAAATATATATATTTTCCAACGTTAACCAATGGGCAAAATTCAGCATAAAAGTTTTGATTTTGCCTAAACCTAGTTCCTGTATCTTAGCTCCTAATCACCAGATGGAGCTAGAAAAAATCTTGAAAAATAAGTAATTTCTTTAAGAACTCACCTACCAAAGATGAGAACCTCAATCCCAATAGTTAAGCAGATATTGAGTTTTAAAGGTTTGCTAATTTTAGCCCAAAACCAGCCCACCATAAATCCTATGTTAACCTATGGGAAAAAGTCCATCCATAGGAAAACATTGAATTTTCAAATTTTAATAACAAAATTCCACCTGAGATTATATAACCACCACAGATAGGTGTCACTATCCCTGTTATAGTGTATCCCTGGACACTTAAAAAGAATTAAAGCCAGGCAGCCATCTTGTCCCATATAAAGTCTATGGACCAATGCAACTTCTATGGGAAAATTCACTATTGGATTTCCACAATGCTTTTCCTATGGAGTAATGTTTCTCTATATGAAATGAGAGCACAAATTGTTGTAAAATTTAAATCAGTTATTTCTGTGTAAATATTCAACCCCAACTCCCAAAACTTAACCTCTAGACTCACCACCTCATATATTTTCACTGACACATATTTTTCCAGCTCAGGGGTTGCTAAAGACGCACAAACACATCCAAAACGTAGGAGCACATTTTACTTGACTTCACACTAGTGGCGCTGTCCACTGGACCCAGGGTATCCCAGCAGAACATCGCCCAAAGCATGACACCGCAGCCACTGGCTTGTTTTTGCCATGATGCATCCAGACGCCATCACTTCCCCAGGTAAATAACACACACGTACCCTGCCGTCCATATGATCCAACAGGAAACGTGATTCATCGGACCAGACGACCTTCATCCAATCACTCAAGGTCTAGTTTCGATGCTCGCGTGCCCATTGTAGGTATTGTCGCCAGTGAACCATGGTTGGGCACCGATCTGCGGCTACGCAGCCACATTTTGAGCAGGGTTCGATGTACTGTGTGTTGTGACACATTACTCCTGTCATCAGCATTCCAATTACAGGCAAGTTGCGCCACAGCTGCCCTTCTTTTGCCGCGTACCATCCGGGAGAACATTCGAGCATCGATGACCCGTGGTCATCCAACACCTAACTGGCGATTCATCGGTTTTCTTTCCTAGGACCACTAACCACGGCTAACCATGAACATTTGCCATGAGCTGAACGCTAGAACTGGTTGTTCTATGAACGATGAGTCTGAAGTCTGATTCTGTTACTGTACAGTCGATGAGGTGTTATCATATAGTCTTCTGGAGAACGAGCGTTCCGTTACTATATTTTTAGCAATACACCTCTGCTTGCGACGAATTCTTTGTTTATATATCACAAACAAGATCGCAGGACCCGAATAGGTTTCCCTGAATTGGTTCCTGAAACGCCAAACTTTCAAAATCCGGGATATACTGTGATAAGGCCGACAGTAAAGAATTTTCTGTATGCAAGTCCGTAAAGTAGAGCATTTCTTCGTCTCTGTTTCAACACACAAAAAGACCCGATTCATACAGATATGTGGAACCAAAACAGGAATTTAAAAGTTCACTGCGTTTTTTTACATTTTGGTACTTCTCTAGAAACATATTTCCAAAAATCTTTTTCTGATGATCTGGCTTTAAGGAAGATAAGGATAAGGATCTCTCTCTCTCTCTCTCTCTCTCTCTCTCTCTCTCTCTCTCTCTCTCTCTCTCTCTCTCTCTCTCTCTCAGGGTAATTCAGAATTTTTTTTTGGCTAGATTTTGGCATAAACCCAGGCTTCTTTGCACCATACGGATAATAATAATATTTTTGTAAACGATCTTGCATATTTGCAAAATGTTTAGAATTTTTATTTTTATTTTTTTTTTTTGAGATCCTTAGCCATTGCCAAAAATTGATATTTATATGCAGAAACTACTAATCACGTCACCAAATTCAGATCACTTTAATTTTCTGGTAAAATCTGACAAAACAGCCAGATCACACAACCATTATCTTGCAGCTGCTGATAATCATCTCCCCATTGATCAGCAATTTTTTTTTAATTTCATTCAGAAAATTTGTTTAGATAGGTGGTAGACGTCAGAGTGTAAAAATATTTGTAGAAACTTACTCCGTCTCAGCACCTCACATCTGTGTATAATATCAGATCTGGATCCTTTTCATCGAGTTGTATTTTGAAAAGTCTCCTTTGAAGGGATTGTCCTCTGACGGAATTCACGATTTCGAAAGCTAGATCCATAACATTTTTAGTATTTAATCTTTTTGTGGCTAACACTTGTTGGTGGATGATACAGTGGTAACTCAAAAAATCTGGGAATTCGTCATCCTTTGGGCACATTGCGATGAAACTGTTAAGATGCCCCGTCATTGCTTTAGCTCCATCTGTTGTTATTCATACGGGCTTAAATGGAAGCAATTTAAATTTTTCAATAAAATTTTTGAATCCGTTAAATATATCAAAACCTCTAGTTCTCTCATTGAAAAGAATCAGAATCATTGAAAACCATACAAATAAAAACGAGTAATTGAGCTGTATCACTATCGTCTGTAGATTATTAAGTTTTGTAAAGAAAAGGACACACAATTAGCCAATTGAGCACGCAATTGCTCGCTCACATTTTTACACATTTTTTCGATGCATCGCATCAAAGTATTGCGAGATAATTGTAGACCTTCAACAGCACTTTTAAGCATTGCAAATCAAACAACAGCACTTTTAAGCATTGAAAATCAAACAACAACATTTTCCTTTTATCATTACAAAAAAGTATTATAGTTCTCACTCTTGATGAAAACGATATATTTTACTCTTTTTCGTAGTATTCATAGCTTGTGCGTGGAGGGTATAACCTCCTCATGGACGGTACAACCTTACGTAGCTTGTACATGGAGGGTATAACCTTACGTAGCTTGTACATGGAGGGTATAACCTCCATGCACAAGCACATGGTGGGTGACCATACAGATGTGAACCAACGTAAGCAGGGGTCGAGGAGTCTGGCACCTACACCACATGGAGGAATGCTGCCCCTCTGTGTTACCAGGCAGTACTAGGTGGTAGATGACTCTCATCGACCGGTGCAATATTACCACTTTGCATATTGGACGTTTGAAGTGGTGGAACCCATGTTTAGTCTGCAGAGCTAAGTTCCGATGAACACTTCCCCATCTCTTCCATCATGCAATATGATTAATGACTTTTGAGGTTATGAGGAAAAACGTGGAGAGATCCAATCTTCCTTACATTTCGAGAGTACAGCTCTAAAACGGTGTTCGCAAGCCGACCGCTAGTTAGTACACTGGACCGAAATTATTGGTAAATCTCTAGCAGGCATCTGGATCTTGATACCTGTACTCTGCCGGATAGTAACTGGAGGGAGTCCGAGTAGTGTGTATGCGGGGGCATTGTCGAGGCCACGTTGTGTCAAGGATCTGTGTAAATACGTACCATATGTACGCCATATCCAAAAATTTCATTACTTCATACAGCATTTCCCACCCACTGTTTCTTACTATTGAATACACCATGAATTGCCAAACTAATAGAATAAGCTTATCTGCGAAAATATCTAAACCTCCCAAACACTTCCTAATTCATTTCACAAATATACGTGATCTCAATTCTAAACCCAACGATGTTCATTTCCACTTGCAGCCTGCCAAACTCAATGTACTTTTTCTGACAGAATATCAGTTATCGGTTGATTCAACTACTGCTCATCTCAGTTACCCAAATTATTCGCTGTATGATTCCTTCCGCCTCAAAGGTGGTACTTGTGCCACCGATATTCCATGTTAGAGGCTTGATAATTTGGAATCTCCTCTTTTCGAACTTCTCGGGCTTAAAATTTCTGTACCTCATCGTGTCAAACTCATCTGTTATCTCTAACGTTCTCCCAACTCCACTAATCACTTGGAGCTCTTTGACTTCTTCTCCTTGCAACTTGACTTTCACCGGCCCACCTTTCCTAACAGTGAGGTAATTTTCCTTGGTGATTTTAATGTTCACAACTCCAGCTGGCTTCGTTTTCCAGTCACACCGACCCAGCTCGTCGAGATGCTGAGGCATTTGCAATTACAAATGGCCTTGCATAGATTGTTCATTTACCTATAAGAATACAAGACAGTCCTAACCATACAGCCAAAACACTTGATCTTTATCTCACAAACAACACTTCTAAGAATGGGATTACCTGCGAGATTTCTTTTCTTCTTTTCCTTGGTCAGATTACTGTTTCAAAACTTCTGATGTCAACATTTGCTCTGATCATGTCAGTGAAATTATTCTTTCAGGAAAGGAATCCTTTATCCCACACTCCACTTTCTCGTTCAACATCTCGTTCTTTGTCTAAACCTTGGTTTTCCAGTAAACGTGCTAATGCTGTTCAAGAGAAGAACGTCGTATATCGTAATTGGCTTGTTTCTAATTCTTCAATTTCATTTCCTGCTTAAACCAAAGCTCACAACAATTGTAAAGCAGTTATCAAGCAGTCCAAACTAGTGTTTGAACAGACTAAGAGTAGAAACCTTGCTTGTTTCCCTAATGGTAGCCGAGCATTCTGGTCTCTTGCGAAAGCTATTGGCCACAACTTTTGCCCATCTCGGCTCCCAACTCTGTCCAAACCAGATGGTTCTGTTGTCACTTCTGTTTTCAGCCAAGTCCAGCCAAGGATAGAGCTGACCTGCTAGTATCCCATTTTTCTTCCAACTCATGTATTAATGATCTCGGTAAAACACCTCCCACCATTCCCAGCACGCTCCATTCAATGCCTCCTGTGGTCTTCCGTCAAAAGGATGTCAGAAGGATTTTGTCGAATCTTGATGCTAAGAAAGCTCCAGATCCTGATGGTACTTCTCCACTTGTCCTCAGAACCTGTGCTCCTGTTCTTTGCCGCCTTTTTTCACTTTCTTATTCCAAAGGTGTTTTTCCTTCTGCTTGGAAATTTGCTCATATGCAGCCAGTTCCTAAAAAGGGTGACATATCCCTCCCATCCAATTATCGTTCCTTTGCAATTACTGCTACACTTTCTAAAGTAATGGAGAAATCAATTAACCGCCATCTCTTAAACTACCTGGAAACCTTCCGTCTGATCAACGATAGCCAGGATGGATTCCTTCAGTGTAGATCCACTGCTGATGTTGTGGCTTCTGATACCCATTTATGGACTAATTCAATGGAAAAGTTCGGTGAAACATAAGTAATTGCTCTTGACATCTCAAAGGCTTTCGATCGTGTTTGGCATAAAAGTCTTCTAAACAAGCTTCCATATTATCGTCTGCCAACTGTTTTTTTAATTGGTTATCCAGTTTTCTCTCTGCTCGCTCACTAAAAATGATGGCAGATGGCTCTCTGTCTTGTAACTTCTCCACTAATGCCGCTGTCCCCTAAGTTTCAGTTCTTTCCCCCACTCTTTTCCTCTTGTATATTAATGATCTTCTTCCATTGACTGGAAATCCTATCTGTAGTTTTCCGATGATAGCACATTGCATTCCACTTTCCATTTTGAGACATCTTGCCCTGCTCAATCAGTGTCAACTTCTCGATTATCTGCTAGTAACTCTTTAAATACCGATCTCGAGGTAATTCTCCAGTGGGGCAAAGACAACTCAATAGATTTTAATCCTTCTAAAACTCAGTCTTGGCTTATTTCTGGCAAAAAGGATCCTTCTGCTCCTCTGCTTATCTTTGGTGACACTCCGATTTCTGGAAAAATGATATATCTCTTTTGGGGATTACCCTGACTTATAATCTCTCTTGGCACAAGCACATTACAAATATTGCTTCTTCTGCATCTAAAAAACTTGGTTTTCTCTTTGGATCTTGCAATTACTTTTCTTCCAAACAGCTGTTCACGCTGTATCAATCGCAAATTCGCTCTACTAGGGAACACTATTACCACATCTGGGGTGGTCCCCCAAAACCTCTCTCAAGCTGCTTGATTCCGTTCAAAAGAGGGCAGTTAGGTTAATTAATGATTCATTTCTAACAGAGCCTCTCCACTCGCTGTCTCATAAACTTACTGTTTCTGCTGCATGCCTCTTTTACAGATATTTCCATGGGCACTGTTCTTCTGAATTGGCTTCTATAATTCCCGCTCTCTCTTTCAAAACAGTCTGAACCCGTGCCGCCACCAGCCAACATCCATTTACTGTCCAACTTCAAACTCACCGAACCAACTTTTCGTCTTCCTCTTTTATTCATTCAACTGCTGTTTTGTGGAACAACCTTCCTTCATACGTATTTCCTGAAAATTACAAACTTCAGAAGTTCATGTCCAATGTCAACTTAACTTCTTTCGTCTTCTTAACCTCCAACCTACAAGCACGATTTTAAGTACTATAAGTTCTAATACCTCTCGTATTAGGAGTTTACATAAAAAAAAAAAAAAATTTTTCACTGCAGTCGTACAAACCATTCTGAGCAATCGGATTTCCAATAGTCTTTTTGCCAGTCTGTTTCCTGTTAGGCTTGGCACACCCAGGGTCCTGAGCTGGTATTATCATTCTTGTCATTCTTGGTGGATTCCCTTCTCTCTCTCTCTCTCTCTCTCTCTCTCTCTCTCTCTCTCTCTCTCTCAGAGTAACCTGGGAATTTTTTTTTGGCTGATGCAGCATAAATTTCGGGCTTCCTTGCACTATATGGCTAATAATAAAAATAATAATAATAATAAAAATAATAATAATAATAATAATAATAATAAACCAACAGTAACACCAGACATTACAACCATCCTGTGTTCTTCGTAGCAGTAGCCGTCACGGAGTGGAATCCCCCAATCAGGGAGAAATAATATAAGAGCAACAATAAATAATAATAATAATATTAATAATCAATATCACATCGATAACATTGCTTCCAATACATGGCTCACAAGCGGGGCGCTCTTCCCCGAGGCTGAAGGATTCATGTTGGCTATTCAAGACCAGGTAATAAGCACCAGAAACAATAGAGTGTAGAGTGTGTTTAGTGTCAAACGGCAGCGGGGGTTACCCCATCTCTGCGTAGTATACATTGTGGGTGTGAAACAGAACACTGTCAATGCCAGAGGTTTAAAATTGTATGGATTATGTATATGTGTAGTGTCGTGTACCGTTGTTCCTCTGGCCATTTATCCACTGGGGCCCTAATGGGACCCAACGTTGTCCACACTCTGCCCTGTGGAGGCAGACCACATACCCAGTAGTTTAGATATTATTTACTCTGGCAGGTCCTGTCACCTAGTTTCCTATTTCAGTAGCTAGGACCTTAAAAATAATAATAAAAATAAATAAATAAAATAAAAAAATTAAAAAAATAAAATAAAATAAAAAATAATAAAAAATTAAAATTAAATAAAAATAAAAAGGGGGAAAACGCTAGAATTGGTAGCCAAAAGTCGTGCGAGGTTCAATTTTGCATGATTCAATTTTGATGTTTAGGGCGTACTCTGGTGACAAGTAGAGTGGGGGGGGTGGAGAATGAAGACTGTGCGGATAAGACAGAAGAATGGGGACGATAGAGAAGACGACCCTAGAGGTCAGTGGGGCCTGCCTAGGCTCCCACCAGAGGAAAGAAGGGGTGGCAGGGAGGGGAGGAGATGGACATTCGTCAACCCCACCGGGGGGACGGTATAAAGTAAATCGAGAGAGGGAGCTCGATTTAAATGGACAATAAGGCACTTTGCAGCAGAACTGCACTGTCAAGCCCAGTGGTATCTGTCTAGCCTCCACAGAGGTCTGATCAGATAGTTGTCGTTCATGAGATTCAGGTCCCATCTATGCTATCTTGATTGTAGTCTTTGCAAGTGGCAGTCAAGTCCACTGTTTGTCACCAGAGACCACAAACTATAATTTTTTTTTATTTTATTTATTAACACACAACTGTATATACCTTCTCAAGATATATTAATAAATTTATATACAATATTTATATACAGATTTTATATACATACTCTTATATATACTGTAGTCTTTCTGTACATTGATAGTGTGTGTCCTGATATGAAGGGTGGCTCCTAGACATAAGCCCATCTCCACCTTTTACTCCTGTGAAAGCTCAGAACGTCTGCAAAACAGGCCTGAAAAAAAGAGCGTTATGTCAGGCCATTTCGCCACCATGGATTAACCAACACCTGGTTCAACCATTCTCTATGTGTGCTGTAATGCACAAATCCTGCACCTACCGGAAGTAGTGCTATACTGGTAGGTGCCAGCAATCCCGCCCCCAAGGCTGCCCAAACTTGGAGGCCAGCGAAAAAATAAAAAAATAAATAAAAAAAATAAAAAATAAATAATAATAATAAAAAAAAAAAAATTCCAACTAAGAACAATGTATACTTGTTGAAACAAAAGCAACATTATACAATTATTTACATGTAAATAGCAAATACATACACTTAGAATGACATTAACTTAACAATAACACTTAGAAACGTTAACATTAACACTTAGATTAACATTATCTCCACTTAGAGTCCATCCACAAATGCAAGCCTGCATTTGGGTATCCAGGAGCAGAAGATCATCTCGCACTGTAAACAAGAAACATCCTATAAAGATGACATTACACGAAGTGTTCTGTCGTCAAATGTGCAGCACTTCCCTTAATTGGTATCCTGCAATAGATTTCTTAACTCCTGTCTTCTTTTAAAAACTTTGGCTGAGAATTCCTGAAGCAAAGCAAAGATGTCCCACCTCTGAACCAAGAGAGGTAAATTATTCTCCGTGAGGTTTGGTAACCTATTTAGTAATTCCTGCCTGTCTGAAGTATACAGTCCACATTCAAGGATGACATGTCTCCAAGATTCAACCTCACAGCACGAACAGTGGGGGTCAGGTTCTAATTCTCTTTCAAATAGTTTGGCCCTTAATATGTGTTCCTAGAAGTTAAAGTTGTGGTGAGTTCATAGGTGATTTTTTGGTTGTTGGGACCCTGGAGTTGTGGAATTATTTGCATGAGATTATATTACAAACTGAATAATTGATTTCATAGTCGTACATTGCATTGCATAGTGCTTATACATATATCACTGAAATCTCCCATAGAGATACCATTATCCCATAGACTTTGTATGGATGATAACGGCGACTTGAAATATTCCATTTTTTGAAATTAGTCATGGAGACGGAAAACATTTACTAGCGCCATCGCAGTATTTTGACTTAATACCATATGTTCATTAGTTTACTTAAGCCTTCTGTTGGATAACATTGTGGGCTTGTTTGGGCTATCATTTTTCAATCTTAAAGTTGATATTCCTCCTCATCTATTGGTCCTAGGGACCCCGTTATTGGCAGGTGAGGATCTTAAAAAAAATACTTAATTTCAAAAATTTTTTGCCGCCCTCAGGCTATTAGGGACCGAGATCTAGACACTGCTTTTCGAAGATTTCAAAACTTCCCTTCCACTTTCCATCCAGCTGGAAAAGTGAAATAGCATTAGCATTAGCATTAGCATTAGTAGAGGCATTTGATGCAAGAAAGCAAGCTTATGCAGCATCAGCCAAAAAAAAAAAAAAAACCCACTTCCACTTCACCCCTCTGTTCGTTCAAAATACCTGTCCAGCTGAGCCTTAAACTTATTTAGGCTATCAACCTCCACCAAATACATACTAAACATAGACATATTGATATAACTCTGTCTTTAGGGTACTAGTGAGTATCCTATTAGGATTGAGAAGACAAGTTTAGAACAAGAGGATAGACAATAGTCGTGTGTGTGTGTGTTTTTTTTTTTCTTTTTTTATTTATTATCTACACTTATCTGACATGGATACTGACTTGGACCATGACCAAGTTAGGATACTGACACAAGATATTGACATTGAGAATTCTTCTGGATCAGAGTCTACGGATTCATCTAAGAAAAAAAAGGGGTGCAGGGGGAAGAAAACTCCCAAAACTCCTAGAATTACTCAAGCTCGAGGAGATAAAAAGCTTGTCTTGGAGGAGGTCCCTCTGTTTCGTTGGCTTCTGAGCCGCCGATGGTCATTGTCGAAAGTAACTCGGTTCCAACAGAATCTTCTGAAGATCTTTTCTAACAGAGGGATTGGACCTGGGTGGGTCTTTAAATGCTTCAATTGTATATGCGACGGTTGCCAAAATGAGGAAAGCTCTGGGAGAGTTTTTATCAAAGGATGCTAGCAAGATAACTAAGTCAGCCTCTAACCGCATTCATAGTCTATGGGCGGATCTAGAGGCAGTTACCACCGCAATCTTAATTGATAATGAACAACTTAAGACCAAAGCATCTGAATTGGAAATCAGAGCAGGTCTTTTGGACAAGATGATACAGGTCCAACGTGATCTACATCCTCATAAGACTTTTACGGAAGCTGTTCGTGGTAGTACAAAGCGAAATAGACAGACTCCTGAAATAACAGAGATTCCACTGCTAACTTCTTCAGTGCAGGTGGCAGCTTCTTCGGGCAGATCAATTGCTGGTGAAGATAGGATGGATTCCTGAAGTGGGATCTCTGATTCCGAAAACATACTAATACTTAGGCCCTCAGCAGAATCGTCCCTGGCGTCTAGCCAGGATATGAGGAAGGCAGTTACTGAAGTGATTAAAAAAGATCACAAGGACATGAAAATCAAGGGTGTACGTCTTTTTAGAAATAAAGGTGTGTTGTTAGAGACAACAAATCCTGATGATGCCAAGATCTCAAGTGCTTCTACATTAAAAAAAGCAGGATTATCAATAGAAAAACCCAGATTGTCCGATCCTACAATTTTGATCAACGGTGTCCCAAAGGACTATTCAAAGGAGGATATTTTGGAGGATTTAATTAATAAAAATTTAAAAGACCTTGGTTTTAGCCAGGAGGAAGTTAAGAATGGGATTACATTCAGATTTAACTCTGGCACCGGAACCAGAGTGACCAATTGGGTTATTGGTTTCAGCCCACGCCTTATGGGACACGTGATTCAGAGTGACAAAATTTATCTAGGTTTTACGTCACATAGATTTCGTAAGTTTACACTTGTAAGCAAATGCTTCAGATGTCTGGGATATGGTCACAGTGCGCAGTTCTGTTCCCATAAAGCTGTATCTTGTGGCCACTGCGGGGGTGGAGGCCATGTTTTTTCTGACTGTATTCATAAGGAGGAACCACCTCAGTGTGTTAATTGTAAACGTAGAGGTAGGGACTGTAATCACTCGGTCAGGGATAATAAATGCCCTGAGTGTCTTAAAGCTGTTGAATTGACAGACCGAAGAACCAGACATGAATAATAGAACGGTAATTGATTCAACAAGTGTTAACCTGCAATACGGCGAAGTAAAAATTCTTCAAATTAATGGGCAAAGATCTCGTGCAGCGGCGGACGAGATTAGGAAAGCTGCTGATGATGTGGGGTTTGATATTGTATGCTTGCAAGAACCGTAATACTCTTCTCAGGTAGGGGGTTCAGCGTATAAAGTTATAGGATATCCAATTTCGGCAAGGATTATTGCCTCAAGTGACGATCGACCCAAGGCCGCCATAATTATCTTTAACAGTGAACTAGTAATAACAACTATCTCAAGTGAATGTTCTGCTACCACAGTTTGTATCCTGGTTTCCTCCAGGGACCAGTCCTTTTATCTGGTTTCCCAGTATTTTCCTCCCTCGGAAGATATTCAGCCAGCCTTACACAGACTTGACAGGGTATGTAGCAGATTTTCAGCTAACAACTTACTAATTACATCTGATTTCAACGCTAAGTCTACACTTTGGAACAGCGGCTTTTCTGATGCTCGAGGCGAGCAGTTGGTTGATCTGATCTTGGATCATAATCTCTGTGTAAAGAACTTGCCAAATAAACCATATACATTCTCGACGACAAATGGTGAATCTAATATAGATGCTACTTTAACCTCCATTAATCTGGTGGATAGGGTGCAAAATTGGGACGTCAATCCGTATCTAATTAATAGTGACCATCGAGCAATCACCTTCTCGATTTTACCGGAGGATAGGCAAGTGGATATAACAATAAGGGATTTAAGGCGTTTTCGGATGGACAGGGTGAACTGGACCAAGTTTCGTGAATATCTGAATACAATTTTTAATGGAGATGACAAAGTAATCATTAACACCTTAACAGCAAAAGAATATGTTTTTCTGAACCATAAAAAATGTCCATAAAAAATTGAACCATAAAAAATTGAACCATAAAAAATGTCCTGGCATTGACCTCATTGAGAATCAAGTAATTGAAAAATTTTATGAATTGTTCCCTGAGATTTTATTGAACTTATTTAATAAATGCTTGCTAGAAGGGCTTTTCCCTCTTGAATGGAAGCTTGCGCTCTTAAAAATCTTGCATAAACCGGGAAAGCCAAAAACAAACCCCAGAGCATACAGGCTTTCAATTACTTGATTCTCAATGAGGTCATTGCCAGGACATTTTTTATGGTTCAATTTAGCTACTGCAGCTCCTAGCTCAAGCATATTAAAAATGGCAGTTTCGGTTGTCCCCTTATATTCCCGATTAATGCGTCTAATTTCCGCTTGATCAAGGCTGTCCATATACGGCAAGTCTTCCGGAAATAGGCTACTCACTATCCCTTCGACTGTAGATTCCCAGTCCGAAGTTTCTTGATTCTCTCTAATTACTGAGTTGTAAATTTCACCACACAAAAGTTTATTTCTTGAAAGCATATAGATTATACCCCAAGGGTCAGCATTTCCTATTTCCTTCACCAGACGTTGCCAACAATTTTGCCTGCTATCAGCAATTGCTTTATGGTACCTCTTCCTCAAGTCTCTGTAATCATTTTTCAAAGCCTGAGTGTCTGCCTCCGATAGATGCCTATTCCTTTGGTATGCTTTTCGTGCTTGTTGAGTTTGTTGTCTCAATTCAGCTAGTGCTGAAGACCACCATGCGACAGACGTTCTTCCTGTCTGTTTTCTTTTCGTCGAGTAGGCCATCGCTTGATATAAATGATATTGAACCAGAAAAACACATTCTTTTGCTGTTAAGGTGTTAATGATTACTTTGTCATCTCCATTAAAAATTGTATTCAGATATTCACGAAACTTGGTCCAGTTCACCCTGTCCATCCGACTTGGTGGTGGCAGTGCAGGGAGGATCAAGACAAATTGTCGAACAAAAAATTCAGTCAGTTTTGAATAATTTAGTGGCATGGGCGAGTTTGAATAAACTAAAGATTTCTGTCACCAAGACCAATTTCATGGTGTTTAAACACCACTTCGATTATGGAGGGCCGCCAAAGGTAACCCTATATGGTACTCAATTTCCATATGTACAGAACACCAAGTATTTGGGTTTAACTTTAGATGATCGTCTCAGGTTTCATGTACATGTCACTAAAATCAATGAAAAAATCAAAAAGTTCGTAGCTGCAGTTGTTAGAATTTCCCGCAAGGAATGGGGTTTATCCAAAAAAACTCTGGTATTGTACTAAAAGACGATATTTCTTCCCGTTGTAGTTTATGGTGCTGGTATTTGGTTTGCGGCTGCTACCAAGGTTACAACTAAAGCCAAGCTTCTGTCCCTGCAACGTACAATGTTGCTTACAGTTATACGCGCTCCAAGGACAATGTCGACAAATGCCTTACAGGTTATTGCATGTACCATCCCCTTGGATTTACACATTATTATCCGAGGTACCAGAAACTATAGAAACAAATTACAAAGGAGCCCGGAATGTCAGATGACACATGTCAATGATGCCACCTGGTCTCAGAAACAAGCCAACACGTCACCGCGGGATGCAAGGTGATCACCCAGACTGAGTACACTCATAGACACGACCAGGTAGCCAGCATAATACATCAGAAGCTAGTGAGAAAATACCAGTTGACCTTGGTCTGCGTGGGTAGCACAGTGGTATCGTCACCGTACTCCCTACACCGGGTGGAAAAAGCCTGTGTTCCAATCCCGTCGATGACGCGAGGAACTTTAATGGGCTTTTTTAACTCCGTGGCTGGGTTAGTCGGTCTCAGGCGTGGACAGCAAGGTTTTTCTCCCCAGTAACTGGGGTTTTTTCGTCCAGCAAAACAGGCAAATCGACCATAGAACATACGCAATTTACAGACACAAATACGGGTTAATGTATTTAATTACGGGCAACCCTAAAATAATAATAATTTGATACCAGTGACCTAAGAAAGTGTACCATAATACAAGTACAAACCCCAGGCAGTACTAGAGACCCGAACCCTCAAGCTGTCCTGGGACCGCACCATAATAACGGATAAGACAATCCCGCACAAAAGACTAGACATAACCCTTGTGGACAAGATGGAAAAGACTACTTACCAGATTGACATAGCGGTGCCCAACACTAGAAATTTCCAAAAAACCCATGAGGAAAAAATTAGGAAGAACACGAAAATGAAACATGAAGTCATTGGAGATGTGTCATATGCAAGAAGTATCGATCATCGTGATCATCGTGTCAACCACCGGTATTCTGCCAAATACACTACATAGCAGCTTAGCAGCAATAGGTCTCCCAGAGAATACCTACAAGGAACTCCAGAAAGCCAAATCCTGAACACCTGTAGGATAGTCAGATATTTCTTCGACCAACAGTAACACCAGACATTACAACCACCCTGTGTACTTGGTAACAATACCCGTCATGGAGTGGAATCCCCCCAATCAGGGAGAAATTATAATAATAATAATAATAATAATAATAATACAATAAAATTTATTTATAATTTGAATTTGTTTACAATAATAATAATAATAATCCGATAGTTACAAACTTCCTAGGAGAAACGATGGCGAAACGATGGAGTACCACCATTAAGGTCGAAAACATCACAACCAGGCCAATCCCCATCAGGAGAGGAATGTTTCAGGGAGATGCCCTCAGCCCATTGTGGTTCTGTCCAAAATTTAATCCGCTATCTGCCATGCTCAACAGTACCAAGTACGGATATAACCTTAAAGAAGGAAGGAAGAACCTGTACACTTGATGTATATGGATGATATCAAGCTCTACGCGGGAACCGAGAAGCACCTCCAGCAACTTCTCCAGATCACCGAAGGATTTAGTAATGATACTAGGATGGAATTGGGTCTAGAAAAATGCAAGACGCACCGATTGCATCAGGCAAAATTAGTCAACCGAAACTACCAGCTGTAGAGTGGTAAAGAGATCGAAGCCATTGCAGAGGGGGAGGGAACTGATGATGCAGGATCAGCAGTTTACAGCACATGGAAATTAAGGCCTGCCACAACGAAAAATACTACCAGACACTCAGAAGCCCGCTGAAAGCAAAACTGAACGGAGGAAACACAGTTAAAGCCATAAACACCTATGCACTCCCAGTGCTAACGTACTCCTTTAGGGTCGTAGATTGGACTAACACCAAGCTGGAGGATATGGTGAGAAAGACAAGGACAATGATAACCAAGAGCCGCCAACACCACCCGAAACCTGCCGTGGAGAGACTGACAATTCCCGGGAAGACGGAGGAAGGGGCCTGATAGACCTTATTGAGCAAAAGAAGACAACGATCGTTAACATGAAGGATTACTTCCAGCAACACACAGCACCACTACACCAGGCCATAAGGAAGATAGATAAGTGGTATACCCCACTCAACCTATGCGAGGAACCCCTACGAAAAGCTGAATTTGCCATTCGTAATGCCTTTTAAGCATGAACATCTAGTAATGGTTCCAATAGATATAGAGAAGGCTTTTGATACCACCTGCTGGCATGGCATACTAAGAGATTTTTACTCTCTTGGTCTGCGTGGCAACCTTCCTATATTTGTAAAGCATTTTCCACGCACTAGATCGTTTCAGTTTCGATACCAACATGCCCTCTCTGCAATTTTCATTCAAGAAGAAGGTGTTCCACAGGGATTAGTACTGAGTGCCACTATTATCGCCCTTAGAATAGATTCTATCTCTAAACAACTTTCAAATACCATAGAAACTTACCATTATGCAGATGACCTTTCCATCTCCTGTCATTCCCGATATATGAGATGTATTGAAAAACAGCTTCAGATATTATTAAATAAAATACAGCAATGGGCTAGCCTTAAAAGCTATAGGCTTTCGCAGCAGAAAACAGTTGCTATCCATTTTTGTACACAACGCAAATTTCATCTGGATTTTCATCTTGAGCTTCACATCTCTAATATCTCCATCCCAGTCACTAGTAACATAAGATTTCTAGGTGTAATCATGGACAACAAGCAAAATTTCTTAGAGCAAATTAAAAAAGTACATACTGCCTGCCTATAAAAGATAAACATACTCAGAACTTTATCTGCACAAACCTGGGGGTGCAGATCGTACTCTCTTTTTCGATTATACAGGGCATTAATCAGATCCCGTGTTGATTATGGAGTTCCTATTTATGACGGTGCCAGAAAGAGCGCATTACGCTGGCTTGATCCAGTTCAACACAGTGCATTAAGGATTGCCTTTGGCGCATTCAGAACATCGCAAGCACATAGCCTTTACATTGATGCTCATGAGCCGCCACTATCTTTACGTAGGAAATTGCTATTGCTGAAGAATTCTGTCAAAATAAAAGGATGTGCCTCGCATCCGATACAGCCATATCTTTTTAATCCACCATTAGAAAATCTGTACAGGAATAAACCTAGCAAAGTAAAACCAGCTGGTCAACGCCTTCTTGAACTGCTGCAGGTTTGAAATGTTTCCATCCATTCCGTACAACAGGAAGGAACTTGTACTCAAACATAATGGGTTCTACTTCCTAAACCGACCTGTGACACTTACCTCTGTCAGTGGGGAAAGAATATTTTACAATCATCAAATATCACACAAGTGCAAAAATGTCTTAATTTTTGCTTTTTTCGGCTTTGAGAGCTGTCACATCCCCAAGTCACCACATACACTTAAATAGAAAGGGTGCAAGAATATTTCCTGATGCTATCGAGGCAGTGTTAGGTGGGTCGGAAAACTGCTAGCTTGGGGGGAGACAAAGACCAATAGATTGACAGTAGCCACTGGCAGAGGTGAAAGAGATTCTTGCACTGCTTCTATTAGAATGAGCAGAAGCCTGAAAAACAAGATGCAGGATATTTCAGAGACTGCTGGAAGTCATTGCGGTACAAGTAAACACATGGGTTGTGTTAGGGTAGCTAAGAATAGAAACAGGTGCATGTATACTTGCATGTATACCAATGCTAGGAGTTTAGTAAATAAATTTGATGAATTTGAGGTATTGCTCAAAACATCAAAGGCAGATATTGTTGGGATATCAGAGAGGTGGTGCCACACAGATATAAGGAATGCAGAACTGGAATTTGGGGAGTACAACGTCTACAGAAAGGATAGACAGGATAGGAAGGGAGGAGGGGCTATGCTATTAGTTAAGAAACACGTAAAATCCAAGGAAGTGAAGCAGTCGACATCGATGGACAGGGAGAGGGTGTCGAGTCAGTTTCGTGTGACATAAGTATAGGTAAATCAAAATTGAGAGTAGGAGTGTGCTATAGGCCTAATGACTCTAATGAGTATAAAAAGATACTGTACAGGGAAATAGAATGGGCCAGTAAGTCAGAGAGTCTTATAATATAATGGGGGATTTTAATTTCCCAGATATTGACTGGAATTTGTGGGTTGGTCACTCACACACTAGCAAGGCTTTTGTGGATTTATTGGATGATTGTTTTCTACACCAGCATGTTCGGGAGGCAACGAGAGGGAGCAATACTCTTGATCTAATTATCAGTAGTGATTCTTGATGCATTAAGAATCTGCAGATAAAGGAACCACTAGGTGACAGTGATCACAGTGTGCTGAAGTGGGATTTATTCAAGGAGGTAACTACCACCAGAGGTAAAGGGAAGGGTTTTTGCTTTCGTAAAGGCGACTATGATGGTCTGAGACAGTATTTAAATTCTATACAGTGGGACCAAATGATGATGTTACCAACAGAAAATTAAAAATGGGAAGCATTCAAGGAACTAATCTTGGAAGCTACCAGGCTTTACATACCAACCAAGAAATATTGTTCAAGGTTCAGAGAAGGAAAATGCATGGGATACATACAAATTAATGGGTGACATGGAAGCCTATGATAGATATAAGTAGGTCTGTAACCAAGTCACAAAGGAGATTAGGCAGGTAAAGACAGATTATGAGAAATCCTTCGAAAAGGATGCAAAGAAAAACAGAAAAGAGTTCTTTACTTATATAAACTCAAGAAGGAAAGGAATGAATCAGATTGGTCCACTGGATGTTGATGGTTAAACAGCTTAGGATCCTGCTAGGGTGGCTAACAATCTAAACGAGTATTTTGCATCTACATTCACACATGAGGAGTTATTCAGGAAGGGGAATGTCGTAGGTGAAGTAAACATTGGCAGTGAGCAAGATGATTTTTTAATAACTGAGATGAAAGCGGAAGAGAAATTGTTGAGGATAAACATAAAAAAGGCAACCGGGGTGAATAGGATCTATCCAGTTATATTAAAGGAGGCAGCAAAGAAAGGAAGGAAACCCCTAGCTATAATTATGAGAGCTTCTTTGGACTCAGGGGAGGTACCCATAGACTGGAGATGTGCAAATGTAACCCCAAATCACAAAGGAGGATCAAAGGCTGACACAAGTTATTATAGACCTGATAGTTTGAATTCGGTTCCAGGAAAATTAATGGAGGCACTGGTTAAAGAAGCACTGCAGGATCATCTAGACAAGAATTCAGTTATAGCTCAGACACAGCATGGTTTTGTTAAGGGCAGGTCTTGTCTGACCAATTTGATTTGGATACTATGATGTAGTCACAAAAGAAATGGATGCAGGTAATAACTTTGATATTATATATTTGGGTCTTAGAAAGGCTTTTGATACTCTTGCGCATGGAAGACTGCTGCACAAATTGGCGCAGTGTGGCATTTGTGGCAAATTGCTTCTTTGGATAAAGGGATGGTTGAGTGTCAGAAGACAGAGAGTGGTAATCAATGGACACTGCTCAACGTGGACTAATGTTATTAGTGGAGTCCCTCAGGGTTCAGTGTTGGGTCCATTGTTGTTTTCTGTATTTATAAATGATATTGATGATGGTATATCAAGCTTAATGTCCAAGTTTGCAGACGATACAAAGGTTGGCAGGGATGTTAAAGAAACTACTGATGCTATGCTGCTGCAACAGGATCTGGAAAGTTGAGCAGATGGGCTGAGAGGTGGCAAATGAAGTTTAACATTGACAAATTTAAAGTACTACATATGGGAAACAGCAACCCCAGATCAACGTATCAACTCTATGGTACTAAGCTGACAGTGGTAGAGAATGAAAAGGACCTGGGGGTAATTGTACAGGCAGATATGAAGTTCTCTGAGCAGTGCAGACGAGCTGCAAGTGTAGCTCATGGTGTCTTGTCAATGATATACAGGAATTTTTCTAGCAGGGATAGGGATGTGATTATTCCCTTGTGTAAGGCATTGGTCAGGCCGCACCTTGAGTACTGTATACAGGTCTGGAGGCCTCATTTCAAGAAGGATGTAGAGCTGCTGGAACGAGTACAGAGAAGGGCAACAAGATTAGTGAATGGAACAAAGGGTTGCTCTTACGAAGAAAGGCTTAAATTTTGCAAATTACAGTGTCTGGAGACTATGCACTGGCGAGGTTATCTGATAGAGGTGTATAAAGCCTTGAATGGTTTCAGCATGCTCAGTGCTGATGGGATTCTTCCTCTGGCTGAGAATAATCACCTGAGAGGGCATAAATTGAAATTGACGAAAGAGAGATGTAGGATAGATGTGCGGAAATTGGCCTTTAGCCAGTGGGTAGTTGGTTGGTGGTACAGATTTCCATCCCTATTTAGACGATGTTCTAGTTATTACCGATAGTAGTACTATCCAAGACATTTTACATTCGTTCAATAATATTCATTCTAGACTCAAATTTACATTGGAAAGGGAAGATACGGATACTAAGTCATTAAACTTTCTAAATTTCACGCTTACCCGGGACTCGAACAAAATACAATTTAGCATCTATCGAAAACCCACAAACACCGGTATGCTTCTACATTATAATAGATACCACCCGTTCACCTACAAAAGATCGATTATCTTTAATCAATTTCTAAATGCCTATAAATATTCAACGACGGATTCTGCTTTAGACTCAGAAATACAAATATTAACTAGCAGATTCTTGAACAGGGGTTATCCCATTAACACAATAAATCGAATTAGGGTACAAGCTAAGGATAAGATACAAAATACTGCACCAATCAACAATAGTAATATCAAAAAATACTTTATTTCTGTCCCATATGTTGAACAGTGGCACAAACAGCTTAACAGATTCTTTAAAGATACCGAATTTAAAATTATAGCTAGGCCTATACGGAAGTTACACACTATACTGAACAATCGCTCGGTTCTTTCGGCGTTCGCAACACAAATTAATGATCTAGTATACAACATTTCTTGCGGTGATTGCGACTCGTCTTATCAGGGTTCGACGCGGTTTTCTCTTAATATCCGTGTAAATCAACACGAAGCCTCAGTTCGTGCTTCTCGTTCAGCAGCGTCAGAATTAGCCTTTAATGCCATTAACGAAAAACATACTTTTTTATTTAACGAGGCCAAAATACTTAACGTTCAACGTAATTATACGCGACTATTAATTGCAGAAACCGTTGAAATTAAATTACACGAGAATTCTGTTAATGTTCGGCGGCCATATTTGATCTCCGATGCGTGGACCTTTACGCGCATGCGCGAAGACACATAATCACTATTTAAGTTGCAGGTTTAGCCGGATTCGGTAATTTTCATTCCTGTGATCACGACAGTCGGTCGAAAAGCATTGTCAGCTTCAGGAAGGAAAATCGTTTTGAATATTTTCGTTAGATTCTTTTAATTGCGTTAATTTGAATTTTAATTGTTTTGAATTGATTTTGAATTGTGTTAAATTGATTATTTAATTATTTATATTTTACTTTAATTATTTATATTTTACTTTAATGTACCGGTAAGTTGTCGATTTTTTCGTTTTTTCCGTTTTAATTTCTGGAGGGTATCATATGGAAGTGTTCCACGTACTATATTGAGGCAAACTCCTCTTATTAATTTACTAATCCCTTGTTGTGGAAGTTGATAGCCTAAATAAATTGAAGGCTCAGCTGGACAGGTATTTCGAACGAATGGAGGGTTGAAGTGGAAATGGTTTTTTTGTTATTAGCTTTTGCTGCATAAGCTTGCTTTCTTGCATCATATTCCTCTACTAATGTTAATGCTAATATTGCACGAGTGAAAAATTTAGCTCGACTGGAATTTAAAACGCAAAGTAATGCTCCTGAAGCTTTAGCCATACTGGATCAAGCAATATTAGCACAATTTCTCAGGGGAATTTCAAATAAATTTAGAAGAATGGTACTCTCACAGAACCCCCTAACTTTTTCACAGGCAGTTACAATTTCATAAATGGAAGAAACCAACAATGAACTTACTGAATCAAAACGTAAGCCAATTAATGCTATTTTTAGTCTGGGTAACAGCGATGAAGTTTGGGATCAACAGGAAAGTTATATCAAAAATATTCTTAAACCTATTCAAGACCAAATACAAGACTTGTAACAATTGTTAGATGCATTAACAGTAAACAATGCTACGTTTGTTTGTTTCTTATTTGGTTTTTAGGAGCATTAGCAACTAAGACCATATTGCTCCGGGATATGCGGTGGTCATTCCCGAACGTTTCCGTATTTGGTGGTCATGTCCTGTTCTGCTGTGACTACAGCTGGACAGGACATTCCTAGGCGACAGCGTGACCTTAAGGGTTGAGGTCGTGGACTGAGCTGGAAGACGCTGTGTTGTGCCATGCTATGCTAAGAAGCATGTATTCCAAAATTCCGTAAACGAGACAAAAGGGGGAGAACTGCTTCGTTTACCGCGGTCGACCCTGCAACTATCGGCCGATGCCACCACCACCTCCTACTTACCAGTGTACAAACTGAGGAATGCACGAATATACTGCATTGCCAAAAATGGGGACGTCCTATGCTAACAAACAGGGTTAAATTTTAATGGCAATCAAGATTGAATAGCAAATAGAACCTATTATAATAATCAAAATAGGAGTAATATGAACAAGGTTAAGAAGGATAATATCTAGATATGAGCTTAGAGGCAAATATCAGGTAGGCAATGTAGGCTACAGGCAAGATAGAGATAGATATTTCTGACAAAGACGGGTTTCTGAACAAAATAGAAGGGACTATCAACATTATAGAACCGTTTCATCTCGTCAAAATCTGAACAGAGTCACTAAACCTTATGCCTATAATAAAAATGTACAACATGGGGTATATATAAGATAATGTATTTAAGATAATGATTCCAAATTACCATTGATCATAGGATCTATTCAAAATGTTGAGGCCAAATTTCTAGTAGACACTGGAGCAAGTGTTACTTTAATGAGTTCAGGTTTATTTAACAAAATTAAGCATGACAGATCACTAAATCCAAGGTCACCAGACCTGACGGTAACTGGTGTTTCGGGGTATGTCGTTCCTATACATACGGAAATTACGACAAATCTTAATTTAGACAGTGCAACCTTTCGGGAAAATGTTTTAGTTCTGGATATTTTAAGCGACAATACGATATAATACTGGTAGTAAATTTCTTAAGACGATTTTCATTTACGATAGACCTAGGTAAAGGAATAGTACATTCAGTTCCATTGAGGATTTGCTTAAGAGAAGAAGGTATTAGGGACAGTTCATGGATTCCAAACCCTCTGTAGCTAAATTTACCAGTAAGGATTACCATTAGCATTAGCATTAGTAGAGGCATTTGATGCAAGAAAGCAAGCTTATGCAGCATCAGCCAAAAAAAAAAATAAATAAAATATAAAATAACCACTTCCACTTCACCCCTCTGTTCGTTCGAAATACCTGTCCAGTTGAGCTTTAAACTTATTTAGGCTATCAACTTCCACGACAAGGATGGAAGTCTATTCCACCAACCAGCCACCCGCTGGCTAAAGGCAAATTTCCTCACGTCCATCCTAAATCTGTCTTTTCTCAATTTGAATTTATGCCCTCTCAGGTGATTATTCTGAGCAAGAGGTAGAATCCCATCAGCATTGAGCATGCTCGAACCATTCAAGGCTTTATACACCTCTATCAGATCACCTCGCCGGTGCCTAGTCTCCAGACACTGTAATTTGCAAAACTTAAGCCTTTCTTTGTAAGAGCACCCCATTGTTCCATTCACTAATCTTGTTGCCCTTCTCTGTACTCGTTCCAGCCTCGCTACATCGTTCTTGAATTGAGGCCTCCAGACCTGTATACAGTACTCTAGGTGTGGTCTGACCATTGCCTTATACAATGGAATAATCACTTCCTTATCCCTGCTAGAAAAATTCCTATATATCATCGACAATACACCATGAGCTACTCTTGCAGGCCATCTGCACTGCTCAGAAAACTTCATATCTGCCTGCACACCCACCCCAGGTCCCTTTCATTCTCTACCACTGTTAGTGTAGTACCATAGAGTTGATACGTTGCCGTGGGGTTGCTGTTTCCCATATGTAGTACTTTACATTTGTCAATGTTAAACTTCATTTGACAACTCTCAGCCCATCTTCTCAACCTTTCCAGATCCTGTTGCAATAGCATAGTGTCAGTAGTGTCCTTGACAACCCTGCCAACCTTCATATCATCTGCTAACTTGGACATTAAGCTTGATATACCATCATTGATATCATTTATAAATACAGAAAACAATAATGGACCCAATACTGAACCATGAGGGACTCCGCTAATAACATTAGTCCACGATGAGCAGTGTCCATTGATTACCACTCTCTGTCTTCTCCCCCTCAACCACCCCCTTATCCATAGCAGCAATTTGCCTCCAATGCCACACTGCTCCAATTTGTACAGCAGTCTTCCATGTGCAACAGTATCAAAAGCCTTTGTAAGATCCAAGTAATTATTCCCTGCATCCAGTTTTTTTGTGACTGCATCATAGTATCCAATCAAATTGGTCAGGCAAGACTTTCCCTTAACAAAACCATGCTGTGTCTGAGCTATAACTGAAGTCTTGTCTAGATGATCCGGAAGTGCTTCTTTAACCAGTGCCTCCATTAATTTTCCAGGAACAGAAGTTAAACTAACAGGTCTATAATTAGTTATGTCGCCCTTTGATCCTCCTTTGTGAATTGGGGTCACATATACACATCTCCAGTCCATGGGTACTTCCGCTGAGTCCAAGGAAGCTCTCATAATTATGGCTAAGGGTTTGCTTACTTCCTTTGCTGCCTCCTTTAATATAACTGGATAGATCCCATCCATCCCAGGTGCCTTTCTTGTATTTATCTTCAACAATTTCTCCTCCACTTTACTCTCAGTTATTACAAGATTCTCGAGCTTACTACCAGAGTCGAATATACCTCTGGCATTCCCCTTGGCGAATAACTCCTCATGTGTGAATGTCGATGCGAAATATTCATTCAGTTTGTTAGGTACCTGAGCAGGATCATCAACAGTTGACCCATCGATATCAAGTGGACCAATCTGATTCCTCCCCTTCCTGCTAGAGTTTACATAAGTAAAGAACTCTTTGCTGGTTTTCTTTGCATCCCTTGCCAAAGATTTCTCGTAATCTGCCTTCGCTTGCCTAACCTCCTTTGTAACTTGGTTACAGATCAACTTGTATCTATCATAGGCTTCTGTGTCATGTGTTAATTTATATGTATCCCATGCATTTTTCTTCTCTGCCTTATGTCTTATTTGTTCATTTGACATCCATTTTGGCCTAAACCTTGAACAATATTTCTTAGTTGGTATGTAAAGCCTAGTAGCTTCCAAGATAAGTTCTTTGAATGCTTCCCATTTTGAATTTGCTGTTGGTAACATCATCAGTTGGTCCTACTGTATAGAATTTAAATACAGTCTCAGTCCATCGTAGTCGCCTTTACGAAAGCAATAACTCTTCCCTTTACCCCAAATGGTAGTTACCTCTTTGAGTAAATTGCACTTGAGCAGACTGTGATCACTGCCACCTAGTGGTTCATTAACCTGCAGATTTTTAATGCATGAAGAATCACTACTGATAATCAAATCAAGAGTATTACTCCCTCTAGTTGCCTCCTGAACATGCTGATCTAGAAAACAATCATCCAATAAATCCACAAAAGCCTTGCTAGTGTGTGAGTAACCAGCCCCCAAATTCCAGTCAATATCTGGGAAATTAAAATCCCCCATTATAAGACTCTCTGATTTGCTGACCCACTCTATTTCCCCGTACAGTTTCTTATTATACTCATCAGAGTCATTAGGCCTATAGCACACTCCTACCCTCAATTTTGATCTCCCAATGCTTATGTCACACCAAACTGACTCGACACTGCACTGTCCAGCAATGTCGACTGGTTTCACTTCCTTGGATTTTATGTATTTCTTAACTAATAGCATAAACCGTCCTCCCCTCCTACCCTGTCTATCCTTTCTGTCGACATTGTACTTCCCAAATTCCAGTTCTGCATTCCTTATATCTGTGTGACACCACGTTTCTGAAATCCCCACAATATCTGCTTTTGATGTTTTGAGAAATACCTCAAATTCATCAAATTTATTTACTAAACTCCTATTATTGGTGTACACGCAAGTATACATGCACCTGTTCTTTTTCTTAGATACCCTAACACAACCTATGTGTTTATTTGTACCCCAATGATTCCCAGCAGTCTCTGAAATATCCTGCACCTTATTTTCCAGGCTGCGGCTCATTCCAATAGAAGCAGTGCAAGAATCACTTTCACCTCTGCCAGTGGCTACTGTTAATCTATTAGTCCTTGTATGCCCCCAATCTAGGATTTGCTACCAGCATCCTTAGAGAGTGTAGTAACAGCATTTTGCAACCAGCTTGCTGCTTCTACCGAACAACTAATGGTCGAAGAACCTAATTTTTATTTGATTCGGGATGATTTAGCTGTTAGGTGCTCAGTTGAAAGATTAAGACCAGATGGGAAAATTTCAGTGCTTGTTGCGAATCTGATGACTGAGCCTCTTCATCTCCGAAAAGGAATGGGAATTGCTAATCTTGAAAGCATTAATAATAATCCAGTTGCCTTGGCAGGTGAGGAAGGAGATGAGAAAAGAGCATCTCCTGGGACCATTCAAGACTTTGACCTTGATCATATGACAGACGATCAAAGACATGAATTGTCAGACCTGTTGTGTGAATACAAGGATGTGTTCGCTAAGTCTCCAGCCCAGGTAGGTAATTCAAAGGTGTAACCCGGCCAAAGTCCACCCTGTTTTTGTCTAATTTTTAACCCTAACTCGAAAGTTGCTCCCCCCGAAGAAAACTAATAATTTTCATAATTTCTACTCAATTTTCCAAATTGAAACTCTCAATATACATAAACAGAAGTATATTCTTTGATTTCCTACCTTTAGCGCTCAGCAAAAACTATTAATTCACTCTAAAACAGCAAAAATGTACGATCACATTTCAATTTATTAAATTTTGATGTCGGCAAAACAAGATCCAAGCTTTGAAAATAAAACGCGTTACTTCATTAGTTCAAAAATTCGCGCGTCAGCTCGGCGCCTCTGGCTAAAACGAATCAACGCACGCAGAGAGATAATTGACTGGTCAAGCTTACGTCATTAACGTTACCAAGGTGATCCAAGGATAAAATGAAACTGTAAACAACTTTTGTGGAAAACAAACAGTTGAGCATCATTACTTGCGAACACTAATTTGCATGGCTCACTCACAACAGTAGCTTTATTGCTTTTCGTAATTGTTGTACGAAAGAATTGCAACGAATTGGTTTTGAAAAACTAAAATATTGCATTTCCTTTCTTCAATATCTACTAAAAAAAATCAAGGAAATTCATCTACTGGAAGCTATACTGGAAACGGAAAGAAAAAAAACTGTCGTAAAACTGATCACTACAATGCGCATTTCATAAAAAAAAAGAAGTTCCCTTTATTGTAATTGTTTCTAGAATACTAAATCGGAACAGCAGTTTCATGGATGTATATTTGATCTTCTTACGAAATTTGAAGAAAATATTTCTATTCATAGCTGCGTTATAAACTTCGAAAACTGATACGAAGGAACTTCACATGCATCTCACCTGGTGTACAAACGAAAAAAAAAAAAAAAAATGCGCAGCTAGTAACAGATTGTGAGAACAATCCATTACTCGTAGTGAGGGATTGGGAAATTGTAAGTAATTGTTATTGAATACTTCAATATTTCCTTGATATGCATTTGATATCATCAAAAAATTTCCAGAGAAAAATTGAATTTTCATTATCACACAACGCCCGAAAAATTCACCATAAAATGTCATGTGTTTCAATGTTTGAATTCCATTCTGAGCTGCAAATGTAATTTCACTTCTCTTGCGCTGACAGAGTAGCCGTTCACCGAATGAAGAAAAACAGGGTTCATTTTCATGAAATTTCCAATTCCCTTCTTTCACTTGACGGAAAAAAACTCCTTAGGGGAGGGAGTCCACCCTTTCTAGTCCGACCCTGGAGAGAGAGAGAGAGAGAGAGAGAGAGAGAGAGAGAGAGAGAGAGAGAGAAATAAAAAATACCCTTTTGGTGGGGAGAAGGCCAAGAGATTGTCAAACTTCCAGAGCGCTAACTTTCATTTATATTATTTATTATTATTTATTTATTTTATTTTATTATATTATTATTATTATTTTTTTCTTGTGTTGTTCTAGCAATCCATCCTGGATTGGGGCTTCCCTGGGCCGGGATAGTGCTTCTCCTCTTTTCTCCTTCCCTCTCTTCATCTTATACAAGTTTTTCTTTCCTCCCTGGGAAACTTTTTTTTTTTTTTTGGCTGATGCTGCATAAGCTCATACACTTGCTTTCTTGCATCACATGCCACTACTACTACTACTAGCAGTTCCCCAGGGAGGAGAGCGTGCAGTTAGTAGGGGAGATCTTGCCCTCCTGCTAGGGACGAGTACCTGGAGGTAGCCAGGTGATTGCTGCTTCCAGGTAGCCAGAATGCCCAAATACAACATCACAATACAGAACACACACATAAGCTCACAAACAGTTTTTCTTTCCTGTCACTTTCTCCCGTGCAGGATGAAAAATTTTTTTCTCTCTTGCCTTCCTTTTCATCTGTCTTCATCCAACATGGGATATTCCTAAGCGGGATGATTTTTTTTTTTTTTTTTCACAACACACACTGGCCTTACCCTGACAATGCGTAAAAACTCAACAGAGCAACGAGGCCGAGATGAACTTTTGTTCTAGGAACCGCCCATACAAAAACAAAAAATAAATAAAGAAAATAAATAATAATAAAAAAAAAAAAAACAGCATTGCAGCTCTAAGTCAGCTTCATCCTAGGATGTCGAAACTGCAATTGTTTTAGAGAACAATATTTTGCATTTTTACTTTCTAACATTATTTTGCATTATAGCTCTGTTACAATAGTTTGCTTCGTTTCTTTACATTATTGCTGTAGCAAACGATATCGGTGTGCATGACGTTTCATCACTAATTAGTCCGATTTTGGTCTGGTGCTCATTTGATAAAAAAATCCAGAATAATTCCTCTGGAAATATTAGCTAGTGAACTGCATTATAAATTTCAAACATCGCTGTATTGCTTATCCTTTGAGTGACCGCATGTTTTCGCCTTGTACAATTGTTTTATTGTGGACACTTTCTTCCAGTCAGTAAAATCATTATTATACATATGAAGTAATTCATTATGTTGGGGGAAACCGTTTTTGTTCCTAATTGATGTAGCACTTTCGAATTTCGCAAAGTGGATTATTTGAACATACATTAGAAGGTCAGTAAAAGAGTTGATAATTGATGGGCAGCATTTCGACAAACAAATTTTCTGTTTATATTACGTGATGACCACACGGTCAGAGATCCCGAAATAGAGAGAGAGAGAGAGAATACAAGAAATCGCACTGCATTTAGCAGTCACCGACTCATCTGCCAAAAACCACAGTAAAACAATAAAAGTGATGGGGAGTAAGTCTATTTGTCAGCGGAGTTTATCTGTTTTTTGCAGTTCAGAACAGCATTATGACCGTGGATAGTGAATTTATTCGGCTTCTGTACTAAAACAGAATTTCTCCCTTTGTGATGACATCAAAGCGTAACATGCAAATATCTTCTAACGATACTTTTTGAGCGGCCGTTAGTTGTAATCTGTTAGCTTTGTATTGTTACAAATATTGCAGTTCCCAAATATGAACAATACACATTTCAAGAAAGAAAGAAACACCTCTTCTTTTCACCCTCAGTGCAATGCTAAAGTAGAACAATTCAATTGTACATCAGTAACGATTTTGTCACATGTAGACAACGATGCTCAATTAGATTGGGATGTCATGGTCCCACTGGCAGTTGCGATGTACCATGCTGCAAGTCAGTTCCATGCAGGAATCACCCAACTTTTTAATCTATGGTAGAGATTTGGTGTTGCCCTCTGATCTATGGCATGCCAAAGTAAGACTCTACTTCGCATCTTTGGAAAATTATTCAGAGCAGATGTGTGCATGCCTTCGGAGAACTTGAGATTGTCTCTCAATATTTGGAAGAAGCAGTGCAAAAGCAAGAACAACGTAGAGCATCAATAGCTTTAGACAAGAATATCCGTGTAGGAACCCTCATTTATCTTTTTACTCCCAAAATAAAAGTAGGGACTACAAAAAAACTGGCTCATTTGAGTACAGGCCCATTGAGTGATCATTCAGACTTCACTGGTTAACTAGGAAATACAGAATCTCTATCACCCGAAAGATAAGCAGATTGTGCATATAGATCGATTGATGAAGGTAGTTTTTCGGCAAGTTTTTCCTAAACTTAGAATAGAGGAATCGGAAGATATTGAACTTCCAGATCAAGATCAAGTGTGTACAGAGACAGTGCCAAAAGAAACCTGGATCTTTGATGATCCCGTAGTGGAAGAGTGTGATTGGATCCCACCAATAAATCCCAGACCGGTGATAACCCAGCCAACTAAAACTGTAACTATTCCAATGTCCATTCCTTTGATGTCTCTCCCAAATAAGAATCAGATAGGCAATCAGAAATAGAGCAGTCTGAGGAGTCACACGAAACTGCCCATATGCCAACCATCACATGGTTATAATTTGCACAGTCGTAGTCATGTGACTCATACCCCACATGTGGTAACTATTATACCCCCATCACAAAATGAAGTGATAGTACCTGAGTCAGCTTCCGTCAGAAGAGTGGAAACATAACAGAGTAATCCCACCAGTGAAACGGAGATGCAGAGAGATGAATCTCCAGATCAAAATATTGAAGAACAAGGAAATGCAGATCAAGTACAACAGCCAAGTGGAGTAGAGAGAACAATACAGTGGATGTTAGGTCCACTTGCCTCGAGATTAGATCCACAAAACAATGACAAAGGTTTTGGTTTAACAGGTCTTCTTAGAGATGCTTGGAGGTGATGAATCTTAAGATTAAAACTCTGAAGAATGAGTGAGCTTTATGAGGAGAAGGCTTGCTATTGTGTTTTTTCTGTCTCGAAGGAAAAAGACAATTTTTAGGAACAGGAGAGGTACATAAGACTGACAGTTTCTTTTTTTATATTTATAGATTGTCCATTGTGTTCTGAAACAAGTATGACGTTCTGCCTGAGATGTTTGCTGAGAATGATGACCCTAGGAACATTTTTGCTGCTTAGGGAAGCCGATATTGAACTGTGTCAAGTGAAGCATGGGGTGTATGTGTGTGAAATGACCAGACCCTCCATGTCTCTGCATAAATTGATTCTCAGAACAGTTGTTCCATTATGAACTGTGGAAATTGCCTTAAGCAGTGGGTATCCAGAATTCTTCTTAAAAACGACACCTTGATCCCACCAGCACATTTTATCTTGAAACAATCTTTAAAAGAAAATAGCATTCAGTCATTTATCAGTGTTGAAGAGATGGGGAGAGTTGCGAAGGCAGTAAAGATCAGTGTAAAGGAAGTATCGAGTACTGTTACGAAACTGAGTGTAATCAGCAGGCTTTATGTTTATGTCAGAGACAAGCAGCCAAATGTATTGGCTATCAGAGTGTGGATCGCAGACTGTCAGGAATCCACCAGTTATCTCCTAAAAAATGTGTTTGATACCACCAATGGAAAATTTGAATCAGGTTAGACACATGAGACATGTGTTGTCTGGTGAGCAAACTCATTTTGAAGAGCAAGGGTTAGAGGTCATGTTTACAGACCCAGTTTTCACCACATTAGAGATGGGTGCCTTGATAATAAGAAAATTTGGTAATGAAAGAACATACGTAATAAATAAAGAGCCATTACAGGCAGAAGTACCACATGAGTTCATGCTAACCCCACGACCATTGAAGTTTCTTTTTATATCACAACAAGGGAGTGTGGTACATGGAACAATACACTTGGCAGGAAGAGATGAATGCATGAGAATGGTTTGCATTTTTTTTTATTGGGAATATTTGTTGCTTTTCCATGCATGGCATGCTTTCGAAAATAAATTAAGTGATTTATTTTTGAAAAGGAAAAAGAAAGAGATTAAGAAAGTTATATTGAGATAGAGAGAGTGAGAGAGAAAGAGAGAGAGAGAGCAAAAGAGTGAAAAGAAGTGTAAATGACATAAGATATCCTCTCTTCTTTAAAAAAAAAGGAAAAAAAAGAGAATAAAAGCATGCAAATGAAGTAAATCTTTCATTTGAAAGGGAAGAATGAAGTGGGAAAGAAAGAGTAAATGGAATTATTTACCTCTCTTCCTATTCATAGCCGCTTCAGTTATGCTTCTCGTGGACTTCTGTAGGATGTTGAATAAGCTTTGGTCCTTCCTCCTCGCACCTTTGTTCCTTCCTCCTCGCACCTTTGCGTTGGTGGAGATTAGCCATGGCCCACGAAGGCTTCGAACCAAGGCATAGTCCCCAAGGAGAAGAAGAGAATGCTGAAGACCCCAGCGTCCAATCTGCTGGGAATCCTTCCTTCCTTCCTTCTTCCTCCATGGATTCCCATCGAGATTCCTGCAGGCCAGAGTTAGTATCCCTCCCCAACAGCTCATCAAGCACTGGCAGAAGCTTAGGGGAATGAACCATGCCCAGTCCTCGAAGCAGAAATATGAAGACTAAATCCCGTGTGAAAGGTTCTCTCCTCGTAGTGCACCAGAAAATCGCACTGGAGATTTGCTAAATCAAAGGGGTAAAGTGCAGGTTTCTGCATGTCGCATTGGAGTGGAAGAGCACCCCTTTCAACTGACCCTGATGCAATCTTTTCTGTTGCAGATGTCATCAACAGGCAGCCCCCACACGCCATTCCCAATTCCCTTTGACAATTGGGCCTTCATGGCTGTATAGTTCTGCAGGGATGAGGAAGGTGCTCTCTCCCCTAAAGAGATCGCTGATGTAGGTTGCGACGAACTGTATAAGAATACAGTATTGAAGGAAGCAGGTAAGTTCTCCTCGCTCCCGAATTATTAAAGTTCCACAAAATTGCGACCAGCGACTTGGCTTTCCATGGGAACGTGGAGTTTTCCCAGCATCTTTTTTCGGGTAATGGATCAGGCCGATCACCAGATCGTACCACAAGATCCTTACTGAAGGGGAGGAGAGCACGCTACCTTCAGGAAATCCTTCCATTTAAAACCGTTGTTGACACCAAGGACTTCTCCTGCCCTGATAGAGTCGTTGACGCTGCTTAAGGAAAATGACCGATTCCAATGTTATTGGGATCACCCAATGGAGCACTCTGCAGTATGTGCACAGCTAATATTTACACCCAATGGCTTGAGCGTGAAGGACTGGTGAAGATGAGATGCAGTCCTGCCCAGTCAGAATGGCGGGATGAATGAGAATTGGACAGTCCGGTAAAAAAAAAAAAAAAAAAAAAAAAGGAGAGAAATGACTTGTCCATGTTAGATTAGCGCATAAATATAACATGCAAATAGCTATGTTAAACTGGTATATAATATATCACAATGTATAATCAACCTTAGCTCTTACTTTAACAACATACAATGTTTAACCAGTTTATGCATATATCATTGTTGTATCAAATTATATATATACAATGTTATTTTGGTATTAGTATAGGTAGCATTATGTGTATGGATATTAATGAACAGATGTTAACCCATTGTTTGTTTATGTCTACAGGGATGGGATACACTTAAATAGAAAGGGTGCAAGAATGTTTGCTGATGCTATCGGGGCAGTGTTAGGTGGGTCGGAAAACTGCTAGATTGGAGGGATACAAGGACTAATAGATTAACAGTAGCCACTGGCAGAGGTGAAAGTGATTCTTGCACTGCTTCTATTGGAATGAGCAGCCTGGAAAATAAGATGCAGGATATTTCAGAGATTACTGCGAGTCATTGGGGTACAAGTAAACACATGGGTTGTGTTAGGGTAGCTAAGAAAAAGAACAGGTGCATGTATACTTGCATGTACACCAATGCTAGGAGTGGGGTAAATAAATTTGATGAATTTGAGGTATTGCTCAAAGCATCAAAGGTGGATATTGCTGGGATTTCAGAGACGTGGTGTCACACAGATATAAGTAATGCAGAACTGGAATTTGGGGAGTACAATGTCTACAGAAAGGATAAACAGGATAGGAAGGGAGGAGGGGGTTATGCTATTAGTTAAGAAACACATAAAATCCAAGGAAGTGAAGCCAGTCGACATTGCTGGACAGTGCAGTGTCGAGTCAGTTTGGTGTGACATAAACATAGGCCTAATGACTCTGATGAGTATAATAAGGAACTATACAGGGAAATAGAGTGGGCCAGTAAATCAGAGAGTCTTATTATGGGGGATTTTAATTTCCCAGATATTGACTGGAATTTGTGGGCTGGTCACTCACTCACACACTAGCAAGGCTTTTGTGGATTTATTGGGCTTTTGTGGTTTTCTAAATCAGCATGTTTGGGAGGCAACTAGAGGCAGCAATACTCTTGATTTGATTATCAGTAGGGATTCTTTATGCATCAAGAATCTGCAGATACAGGAACCACTAGGTGGCAGTGATCACAGTGTGCTGAAGTGGGATTTACTCAAGGAGGTAACTACCATCAGGGGTAAAGGGAAGGGTTATTGCTTTTGTAAAGGTGACTACAACGGTGTGAGACAGTATTTAAATTCTATACAGTGGGACCAACTGATGATGTTACCACCAGCAAACTCAAAATGGGAAGCATTCAAAGAACTTATCTTGGAAGCTACTAGGCATTACATACCAACTAAGAAATATTGTTCAAGTTTAGGCCTAAATGGATTTCAGATGAATTAATGAGACATATGGCACAGAAGAAAAATGCATGGGATACATATAAATTAACATGTGACACAGAAGCCTATGATAGATATAAGTGGATCTGTAACCAAGTTACAAAGGAGGTCAGGCAGGCAGAGGCAGATTACGAGAAATCTTTGGCAAGGGATGCAAAGAAAAACAGCAAGGAGTTCTTTACTTATGTAAACTGTAGAAGGAAGGGGATGAATCACATTGGTCCACTTGATATCGATGGTTCAACTGTTCATGATCCTGCTCAGGTAGCTAACAAACTAAATCAGTATTTTGCATCTACATTCACACATGAGGAGTTATTCAGGAAGGGGAATGCCATAGATGAAGTAAACACTGGCAGTGAGCTAGATGATCTTGTAATAATTGAGAGTAAAGTGGAGGAGAAATTAGCATTAGCATTAGTAGAGGCATTTGATGCAAGAAAGCAAGCTTATGCAGCATCAGCCAAAAAAAATGAAAAAAAAAAAACCCACTTCCACTTCACCCCTGTGTTCGTTCAAAATATCTGTCCAGCTGAGCCTTAAACTTATTTAGGCTATCAACCTCCACCACAAGGGATGGAAGTCTGACCATTGCCTTATACAATGGAATAATCACCTCCTTATCCCTGCTGGAAAAATTCCTGTATATCATTGACAATACTCCATGAGCTACTCTTGCAGCCCGTTTGCACTGCTCAGAGAACTTCATATCTGCCTGCACAACCACCCCCTAGTCCCTTTCATTCTCTACCACTGTCAGTGTAGTACCATAGAGTTGATACGTTGCTCTGGGGTTGCTGTTTCCCATGTGTAGTACTTTACATTTGTCAATGTTAAACTTCATTTGCCACCTCTCAGCCCATCTGCTCAACCTTTCCAGATCCTGTTGCAGCAGCATAGTGTCAGTAGTGTCCTTGACAACCCTGCCAACCTTTGTATCGTCTGCAAACTTGGACATTAAGCCCGATATACCATCATCAATATCATTTATAAATACAGAAAACAATAATGGACCCAACACTGAGCCCTGAGGGACTCCACTAATAACATTAGTCCACGATGAGCAGTGTCCATTGATTACCACTCTCTGTCTTCTCCCCCTCAACCACCCCTTTATCCATAGCAGCAATTTGCCTCCAATGTCACACTGCTCCAATTTGTGTAGCAGTCTTCCATGTGCAACAGTATCAAAAGCCTTTCTTAGATCCAATATATAATATCAAAGTTATTCCCTGCATCCAGTTCTTTTGTGACTGCATCATAGTATCCAATCAAGTTGGTCAGGCAAGACTGAACCATGCTGTGTCTGAGCTATAACTGAAGTCTTGTCTAAATGATCCTGCAGTGCTTCTTTAACCAGTGCCTCCATTAATTTTCCTAGAACAGAAGTTAAGCTCACAGGTCTATAATTACTTGTGTCAGCCTTTGATCCTCCTTTGTGAATTGGGGTCACATTTGTACATTTCCAGTCTATGGGTACCTCCCCTGAGTCCAAGGAAGCTCTCATAATTATGGCTAAGGGTTTGCTTACTTCCTTTGCTGCCTCCTTTAATATAACTGGATAGATCCCATCCACCCCGGGTGCCTTTCTTGTGTTTATCTTCAACAGTTTCTCCTCCACTTTACTCCCAGTTATTTCAAGATTCTGTAGCTTACTGCTAGAGTTGAATACACCTCTGGCATTCCCCTTGCTGAATAACTCCTCATGTGTGAATGTTGATGCAAAATATTCATTTAGTTTGTTAGCTACCTGAGCAGGATCATCAACAGTTGACCCATCAATATCAAGTGGACCAATCTGATTCATCCCCTTCCTTCTAGAGTTTACATAAGTAAAGAACTCTTTGTTGTTTTTCTTTGCATCCCTTGCCAAGGATTTCTCGTAATCTGCCATCGCCTGCCTAACCTCCTTTGTAACTTGGTTGCATATCAACTTGTATCTATCATAGGCTTCTGTGTCATGTGTTAATTTGTAAGTATCCCATGCATTTTTCTTCTCTGCCATATGCCTCATTAGTTCATACGACATCCATTTTGGCCTAAACCTTGAACAATATTTCTTAGTTGGTATATAAAGCCTAGTAGCTTCCAAGATAAGTTCTTTGAATGCTTCCCATTTTGAATTTAATGTTGGTAACATCATCAGTTGGTCCCACTGTATATAATTTAAATACTGTCTCAGTCCATCGTAGTCGCCTTTACGGAAGCAATAACCCTTCCCTTTACCCCTAATGGTAGTTACCTCATTGAGTAAATCCCACTTCAGCACACTGTGATCACTGCCACCTAGTGGTTCATTTATCTGCAGATTCTTAATGCATGAAGAATCACTGCTGATAATCAAATCAAGAGTATTACTCCCTCTAGTTTCCTCTCGAACATGCTGATGTAGAAAACAATCATCCAATAAATCCACAAAAGCCCTGCTAGTGTGTGAGTAACCAGCCCCCAAATTCCAGTAAATATCTGGGAAATTAAAATCTCCCATTATAAGACTCTCTGATTTACTGGCCCACTCTATTTCCCTGTACAGTTCCTTATTATACTCATCAGAGTCATTAGGCCTATAGCACACCCCTACTCTCAATTTTGATCTCCCAATGCTTATGTCACACCAAACTGACTCAACACTGCACTGTCCAGCGATGTCGACTGGCTTCACTTCCTTGGTTTTTATGTGTTTCTTAACTAATAGCATAACCCCTCCCCCCTTCCTATCCTGTCTTTCCTTTCTGTAGATGTTGTACTCCCCAAATTGCAGTTCTGCATCCCTTATATCAGTGTGACACCACATCTCTGATATCCCAACAATATCTGCCTTTGATGTTTTGAACAATACCTCAAATTCATCAAATTTATTTACCAAACTCCTAGAATTGGTGTACACGCAGGTATACATGCACCTGTTTCTATTCTTAGCTACCCTAACACAACCCATGTGTTTACTTGTACCGCAATGGCTCCCAGCAGTCTCTGAAATACCATGCATCTTGTTTTTCAGGCTTCTGCTCATTCTAATAGAAGCAGTGCAAGAATCTCTTTCACCTCTGCCAGTGGCTACTTGCAATCTATTGGTCTTTGTCTCCCCCCAAGCTAGCAGTTTTCCGACCCACCTAACACTGCCTCGATAGCATCAGCAAATATTCTTGCACTCTTTCTATTTAAGTGTATCCCATCCCTGTAGAAGCAATCTCTCCTGTTAACAAGTACAGTCCAGGCTGAAAAAAATTCTACCCCTTGAACCTTGCACAATCTTTCCAGGGCCGAATTGATCGACAAGGCTCTCATCATATACTCCCTCCTATCGTGTCTGAGCAGAATTGCAGACACTTTCAAATTCAACCCTAATTCTCGGCTTTTGTTCAACAGTGACCTGTACTTGTTAAGTAATTCTACCCGTCTCCTACTCTTAATATTATTAGTGCCAACGTGTACAACTATATCACCTTTTGTGCCCTTAAAAGATGATATTCGCTCTACAACGTCATCAACCTTTACCCCTGGCAGACATACCCTGGTCCTGTTCCACCTATCTTTTTTACAAAGCATGTTCCCCGTTTCCCTGACAATAGAGTCACCAACAACTACTAGTTCCTTCGGGACCAGCGCATTCTGCCTTGGGGGTTGCCTCTGTGTCACGCGATGCTCAAGTGCAAGCTCTGGCGTTGATGTGGGCAGCTGAGAGCTTGATGGGCCCCTCAATTTAGTTTCTTCGAGGGCATCCACCCTGTCCTTCAAGCTCTCATATAGGCCCACAAGAACGCCGAGTTGTTGCCTGATATCGATACACTCCTTGCATCGCGCACACACAAAGACATCTCCCTTGGCAGTATCATGTCCCGTACCCGATTGCTCTGCAAACATCAAGCAAACAGTGCATTTTATAAGGCTGTGAGTCAGAGGACAACTGCCCCCCCCTCAGTTCTGCTCTGAGCCACAGCACTTCCATTAGCTTGAGCCTTTTGCTTTGCTGCTCTGGTCTGAGTCATGATTCTATTAATTTATTAATTAATTATAATTAATTATGTTATGTTATTAATTATGTTAAATATAATTAATTATATTACGTTTGTAATCTAAGTTGTTATATTTATTTATTTAAACGTACAATTTAACTGCTAACGAAGTTCAACTAACGCTATCTAGTACGGTATATAACTATCGTATCACAAAGGCGGGAAAATTACGAACGGTAGCGGAGTTGAAACACGTGGAAACCCTTACCGATACTTTTATGCAATTACAAGGCCGAGTAAAGAATAAATACACCAAATTAATCAGAAAATTACAAAATAATGTTATACTACTAAATTTAAATCAAAAGTTTTAGAAAAACAATAATTTCAAATCAATAAATAAGAAAAATCCACTTAGTGGCTTTGAACACGACCGTCTCTAGTAGCCTCGTCAGCAGACTCCCTGTCTAATCAAGAAGCATGTGCTATGCACTGCTGCTCCTGCCCACCCGGCTACGGAGGTGCCTTAACCAGTGCCTCCATTAATTTTCCTGGAACAGAAGTTAAACTCACAGGTCTATAATTACTTGTGTAAGCCTTTGATCCTCCTTTGTGAATTGGGGTCACATTTGCACATATCCAGTACCTCTCCTGAGTCCAAAGAAGCTTTTATCATTATGGCTAAGGGTTTGCTTACTTCCTTTAATATAACTGGATAGACCCCATCCACCCCGGGTGCTTCTCAGTTATTACAAAATCATCTAGCTCACTGCCAGAGTTTACTTCACCTCTGGTATTCCCCTTCCTGAATAACTCCTCATGTGTGAATGTAGATGCAAAATACTCATTTAGTCTGTTAGCCACCTGAGCAGGATCATCAACAGTTGAACCATCAATATCCAGTGGATCAATCTGATTCATCCCTTTCCTTCTAGAGTTTACATAGGTAAAGAACTCTTTTCTTTGCATCCTTTTCCAAGGATTTCTCATAATCTGCCTTTGCCTGCCTAATCTCCTTTGTGACTTGGTTATAGACCAGCTTATATCTATCATAGGCTTCCATGTCACCCATTAATTTATATGTATACCACGTATTTTTCTTCTCTGCCTTCTTAGTTCATCTGACATCCATTTAGGCCTAAACCCTGAACAATATTTCTTAGTTGGTATGTAAAGCCTAGTAGCTTCCAAGATAAATTCTTTGAATGCTTCCCATTTTGAATTTGCTGTTGGTAACATCATCAGTTGGTTCCACTGTATAGAATTTAAATACTGTCTCAGACCATCGTAGCCACCTTTATGAAAGCAAAAACCCTTCCCTTTACCCCTGATGATAGTTATTATGTTCTTTTATTATGTTATTGGCTTGTTGATTTGTTTGTTTAACATTGTAGATCTTTAGATTTGATGAAGAATTGCAAGTCATCAGCATATGTAATAAAATTGTCTATGGGATGCAAAAAAAATAGTTCCAGAGCAAATAAAAGTGAGGAGAAAATTCCTCCCTGTGGCACTCCTTGCGAAATGGGCAATAAAATTTTCATTACAGATTATGAGATATCTTTTCTTCAGAATGTTACATAAAATCTTCAGGAGATTGCCTTATATTTTGAAGTAGAAAGATAAAATTTGTTCCAGAGCTGTTTCCGAGATATTGTGAAAAGCTGCGGATATGTCTAGGAAGATAATATTGAGCTGTTCCTTATTGTTGAGAGCTTTCTGCATCCGAAAAAAGGGTCTCAAGAAGATGTGTGACAGTTGATCTTCCAGATAAGATGGAGTGTAGGTGCAGAGGATGATGCCCGGAGCAGTGTTGGGTGAGAGACGGGTCTTCTCAAAAATTTTCAAGATGGTGCAACTTATGGCTATGGGTCTATAGTTTTTGGCGTTTTTTGGTTTCTTTATTTTGGGATTCTGCCTGACTATGTAGCTGTTCCATATACAGGGGAGAGTACCTTTTTGAATGATTTCATTGAAGGTGTGATACAACCTCAATAATGTAAGGGCTGCTGATTTTTGCCATGAAAAGAGGGAAGTTATCAGGACCAACATTTGCTTTATTAGGAAGTTCATTTATGGCTTTCATGAGGTTTTCTTTGGTAATTGTGATGATTTTTAGAGGTGTCTTTGTGAGTAAGTTTGAGATGGATTCTTCTTTTACTGCGATTCGGCGGAGGAGCTGTGTTATTCTCTTCCTATTTTCATCGGTTGCTAATTGGTTGGGCACGGGAGGTTGTCCAAATGTCTTCTTGGACCATTTGGTAAAGACCTCAGCAGTCATGAGACCTTTTTTTTCTATTATCATCAACAATCTTTTTTCCCTGTTTGATCTTTGATAATACAGCTGCATAATATGCAGCTGTATTATCAAGTATTATCAATGTCTTTTCAGCTTTATGAAGTGAGCACTCTTTTTTGTATGGAATGTAGTCATTAGGATGTCCTATCTTCAGCCACTTCCTGTAAAATCTTTGCTTTTTAAGAATGGCATATTTTATCTGTGAATTAAACCAGGTTTTGGATATCCTGGTTATTCTTATGACCCTTGATGCTCCTTCATAGGCAATTTTTGTGAGCTTTAGTGCTAATTCGTTGGGCGTGGGAGGTTGTCCAAATGTCTTCTTGGACCATTCGGTAAAGACCTCGGCAGTCATGAGACCTTTTTTTTCTGTTATCACCAACGATCCTTTTTTCCTGTTTGAGCTTTGATAATACAGCTGCATAATGTGCTTGTCTTTTCAACTTTATGAAGTGAGCACTCTCTTTTTTGTATAGAATGTAGTCATTAGGATGTCCTGTCTTCATCCACTTCCTGTAAAATCTTTGCTTTTTATGAAAGGCATATTTTATCTGTGGATTAAACCAGTTGTTGGATTTCCTAGTTATCGTTATGACCCTTGATGCTCCGTCATAGGAAAATTTTTGTGAGCTTTAGTGCCAGTAGCTGGCTTCGTGTTTAGTTCTTGCCATTTGTATTCTCGAAGTTCTTTGAGGATGATGTTTGGCTTGATATACTTTAAAGAAAAGGTTGTTCTGTGCATGCCAATAAAATTTCCACCATCCCTCTGATTAGTGCCAGCAACACTGACTGTGGTCTCTACGGCTATGGGATTGTGGTCTGACTTAAAGCAAAACAAGTTATCTGCTAATCTAATGCTAAATGTATTGTAATAGACAACATCTGAACTATGTATTTAACATCACCATAGTTAGGTGCATTATGGCCTTTGCTGTCCTTGCACTGTAAAGCCCTTAAATAACAACAACAACTAACCATTGATTCCCTCTAGTAGCTGGAGTAACCAGCTGTTTCAGATTAAGTTGTGCAAGAAGAGAGTCAAGATTTCTTTTTGCGTCGGTATGTTTTGGAATTGGCATGTTAATGTCTCCTAACAGGATCATATCTACAGCTGGATTGAGGTTAATGGTAAGCCATGCAAAGAGTTCATTTCTTGAATCCCTGATGTGCTCAGGAGGCAGGTATATAAGACAGATTTGTAATTTTATTTTCCCATTGAAAAAGGTAGCACAGGTGGCTTCAAAATTATCTGATTTGGAGAGGTGTTCCTTTGTAGACATATTAATTTTTATACAGGATTATGGTTGCTCCACCCCGTTTTTCAGATTTGGTTGCTTCTGTGATGTTTCAGAAGGGCTATTTGATCTTGATTTTATCATCCATCTATTCCTGTATGGTTTGACCAGTAACCCTGCTGGCCAGTCCTGAAAATTCAGTAGCAACAAGGACTGTCCCATTGGGCACATGACAACAAATGAGGCATAGGCAGGATGCCTCGTTTTTAATTGTTTAACTTATACTGTTAATCGAAACTCAGTTTTACACATGTATTTGATGTTACTGGGCTGTGTTGCAGCCCAGTAACATCAAATCTAATCTGGAGATAAAGATCTTCTCTTGTGTAGGAACTTGGCCAGCCTATTCAAATCTCAGTTGGATGTACTATGAACGTCCAGTACCAGGCCCTTGCGATTAGAAAAGCAAGGTGCTGTACACAGCCAGACATTTTTCCAGTAATGTGGGTCCCATTTGAGGTGTTTCCACTTGTTTCTGGCAAAGGCGAATGTGAAATACCATTGGAATTGTGGTCCTGTAGTCTGTGGGATACTTCTGCTGTCTTGTTTTTCTCTCAAGTTTTCGCTCAGCAGTGATTGAAATAATAGCAGGTTGAGGAGGATATGATGATAAGGCATGAGGAATCTCCAGCCATGAGAGGGACGGAGCTTCGAAGGAAGCAGAGCTCTGACAGTTGTCCACTCCACCTTCCTGTATATTCAGAGAGGCATTTGCTCTTGCCAAACCACTGGACTGACAACTGGCTTTGTTATGAGTGATGAGAGTGTAGTTGACCTCACGACGAAGAGAGCAATCGACTGCTTTGTCAATCTTCACACCTGGTTCAGTGGATGACTGAGGGGAAGAAGAGGGCCTGTAGCCCTTGTTCTTTATGTGGGTGTGATTTTCCAGGCTATCCATCTTCTCCACCAATCGCTTTACACTGTGTAGGATTTTGAGATTTTGCAGGTTGTTTTCTTCTTGTAGGGCGTATATGAGTTTATAGATGGGAAGTAGTTGGTCAGAGAAGCTTGCAGAGATCTCAGCACTAAACTGCTGTAAGATAAGTTCCATGGACTCACTGAGTATCTTTGTAAGCTTATTTTTAGCAACTGTAACTAGAGGTGATGTTTCAGCTTACTGGGTTGTGGGAGACGTCAGTATTCCATGCTCGCAATTTTCTGGGCAAGCATCACAACCAAGAATGTCTTGAATTGAGCCTTCAAGTATAAGGGAGTTGTTTTGGTCTGCAACCTTGTGAAAAGAGAGAGAGGTTTCCATTACTTCAGACAATATTTGTTCTGTAGTTTGAATGCCTTCAACTGCGTTTATCAGAACAGTTGATTGTTTAGAGCTGTCTTGTTGTTTTGCACATGAAAGGCAAATAAAATTTTGTTTCTTTGCTTTGCTAAGCTTTTTAATGTTCAAGGAGGTGCAGCAGCTTCCAAAAAACTGGTCACAAATAATACATTTAATTGTAAGAATCTGAGTTTTTAGACATACGTTGCTAGCGCCAGCCATTGTCACCATGAGGGGAGAAGGAAACACAATGCTCACCCTTAGTTAGCTCTGTTGGAGGTGGGTTGTAAACAGCAACAGATGCCAATTATTGCTTTATTTACAGAAGCTCTTTCTGTTGCCCTGGGCTATCCTTGGCCTTGATACAGGAATTATCAGTGGGTCTTAACAGTGGTGGTTCAAGAGCTATATGCAACGAGCCAAAGGCAGGCAATATGCGATACTGAAAATATAAAAAGGTGCTTTACCTGAAAGAGCAAAATGAAAATGGACATCACCATTGGAAAGGACTCCCTTCTGGCAATCCAAGAGTATAAGATGTTGGGTTACTCTTAGTTAAACATAAAAACCGAAGGACTAAACACGAGCAAATTCTTGCCCTGCCACTGCATGTGACCGAATGCGCACTTATCCATGATTTGTAAGAGAACTGCCATCAATTCTATCTTGAGCCAAAGCATTCCTACTACTTTGAGTGGGAATGTTTTGCTGTTTCGTTGCTTCTCTTCTCTGGGTGCTGCTTTTTTGTCTTTGTTTGAGGAATGATTCTAGTCTACATTTAATTTAAATTTAAAATTATTTAATGTTATGCAGAACATTTGAAAATCCAAACACAACTGTACAATCCAGCATATCTCAGCAATATTTTTAAATTGTTTTTTCTCCTAAATGTGTTGAAGAATGTTAGGTGTAAGTTTATTTTACTAACAGTTGTCAATTCTGACAGTTTACTAATAGTTTTCACTTCCATTTTGGAAATTTATTACCAAAGCATATTAAACCAGAATGATTCTGATTTAGATATTTCTATTGGCAACATCATGAAGAGTCTGTAACAAGAGGAGAAGATATTGTTCTTTTGCACAGTGGAAAATATTTTATGGTTGTACGTGACTGTATGGTGCACAAGTTACCACTGAACAATGATACTCTCATAAACGCTGAGGTAGCATAAATTTCATCATTTGGCAGTGCATCATTTTCAAATTTAAACTTTTTTTGGACAAGAGTCCAGTACATGGTGTCATTAAAGATAGAGAAATAGATGAAGCAGTAGACGTCTTGCAGCATCAGTTCTGTCACTTTCAGAGTGAGAACTTGCCAGATGTTATTACGAAAGCAGAAAGAATTGATGTGCATTGGTTCTTGGTCGGAAAAATAACAGATGCACAAGATGCTTGAAATATACAAATTATTGGGTCATGCTTGGCATTTTAACAATGCCTCATAGTAATGCTATGTGTGAGAGAATATTTAGCTTAGAAAAGCAAACACTCAATTGAGATCTCTTTCTGGGGAAGTTTTGGAAATGTTTTTGACTCTACATGTGAACACCAGTGCCATTGTTATAAGGCGCCTCCGTAGCCAGGTGGGCAGGAGCAGCAGTGCATAGCACACGCTTCTTGATTAGACCGGGGTTCGAGCCTGTGACCACCAAATACGGAGGATGCGGAAAGGTCAGGGAATGACCACTGCATATCCCCAGAGCAATATGGCCTTAGTTGCTAATGCTCCTAAAAACCAAATAACAAACAAACAGCCATTGTTATAAACAAAACTTTGACTCAATGTTTCTATAATTAATGTACACAGTTCATTACATTTCTGGTATATTAGCAAATAGTAATGTCACGATTCATAACAGAAAAAAAAAGCAACACATGAACCAGGAAAATTTTGTTTCTGTACATGGAAGGCAAACATAATATTCATTGCTATATAGATAGCCTATGTGATATGTATGAAAAAAAAAAAAAAATGAATGATTTCTGGAAATATGGAAAGAGTTTTGGTCCAATTTAAATGAAATTTGGGAAGGCTTGAGAAACTCCGAAAGATCTAAATATAAAAATGCTTGAAAATCTATCCCTAGGAGATGAATGTTACATGGATAGAACGGATGGACAAAGAAATGATAATTGCCAGATTTCTATTGGTTACTTACCATGTCCAGTCTGGATATCCAGTAATATAAATATAAATGAACCACTGCAGGTTCATTTATATAAGTAACATTACTGAAAACAAAAAAGAATAAATAAATAAAAACACTATATAATTATTTCAACATCAGATTTAAATGGTGCAGGTGTAAGCCCTGGTCCCAGATGGAAGGCACAAGTTTTTTAAATATAGGTTATATTATATGCCACATGAGCCACACAGTATGGGCAGTGCACGTTTGGATGAAACTTGAATGTCATAGTGCCTAGCGGCCCAGGAGGGTTTTAATCAGTCACTGACTATGTTGCAACCTTTCTGTAATGCAGCAATACTGTAAAATGGTCCACAAGAAATCTTTGATTGTTGCTTGTCTGTTTTGAATGGCATATTAGCAAATAGTAATGGCTAATATGCCATTACTATTTACATAATGCGTGTATATGGATGAACTGGAAAAAAAAAAAAAAAAACAGTAAAAATGACTTATGTTCATAAATCATGATGCTATTTGGTTATTGATCAATGATGTTGCGATGGATGCTACACAGCTGTTGACCCTTTTGGTTGACCAGAATTTTTCTTATTGTTGACAATAGTCCATCCATTTTTGAACTATCACATTGCCAGTTGTCCAGCGTGACAAACATTTCTTTCCATATGTAGGGACCATCTACCCTTATACTCAGTGATAAATGTCACTGGGAGTGAAATTCTGGGTCCCCAAAGATTTCACAACACTTTGTTGTTCTTCCAACGTGGATAGCATGGATGCCATATTTGCAATGATGCAGTGGCTAGTGTAGTGTTACAATCTGCTGAAAACAGAAAGGATGGAAAAGATATTAGGGGCTTATCTGTCATTTGTATATTCTGAAACTTTCATAACCACAAAATATGTGAAATGAAAAAAAATATTGATGAAGACCTATAGATTCACTCATATTTAGAACAAAGTTGATGTGTAGTAACTTTCTTATATTAAATATTGTAGAAGAGTAATTTACAATAAATATTGTAAAGAGTAGTTAATGATCACTGTCAAGCTGAGCTTCTTCAGAGAGACCTAGATAGACTTCAAGAATGGTCAGAAAAATGGCAGCTGTGTTTTAATCCAACAAAGCGTAAGGTATTACACCTGGGAAACAGTAATCCCAAAAAAACTTATTCACTTAGTGGTGTTCAACTAAACCCTGTACTGGAGGAAAGGGACTTGGGTGTTACGATACGGTCAGACATGAAATTCTCTGAGCATTGTAAACAGGTTGCAAGGAAGGCCCATGGTGTCCTATCGATGATCTATCGAACTTTTGCAAGTAGAGATAGGGACGTGATAGATAATCCCATTATATAAGGCTTATGTTAGACCACACTTGGAATACTGTGTTCAAGTATGGAGACCGCACCTAAAGAAAGACATCGAGCTTCTTGAAAGGGTGCAAAGAAGGGTAACTCGCCTGGTGAGATTGGCAAAAGGGCGTCCTTATGAAGAAAGACTTCGAATATGTGGGTTGCAGAGTTTCGAAACTAGACACCTTCGAGGAGATTTGATTGAGGTGTTTAAGGCTCTGAGAGGCATCAGTAAAATGAATGAGGACAAAATTTTCAAGATTATAAATGATGCTAGAACTAGGGGACATAAATTCAAGTTACGGGGGAAATGTTTAGATTGGACTGCAGGAAGTTTTATTTTAGCCAGCGAGTTATAAATTACTGGAATAAGTTGCCTTCATGGGTGGTAGTACTTTCGGGTAAGGGAAGCGCATAGGATGATAGGTTTAATTTCCTTTTTATTTATATTTTATTTTATTTATTTTTTTATTTATTAATTATTATTATTTAGTTATTTATTTTATTTATTTATTTTTTTTTTGTTTTTATCATTGTTTTGTTCGGATTTTTTTTTTTTTTTTTTTTGGCTGGTGCAGCATAAGCCATAGGCTTTCTTGCACCATGCGGCCATTACTAATACTAATACTAATATCTGTTAATTCTTAAAAAAATATTAGAAAAATCGTGCAATGGTCATTTTTACAAGCATTCCTTAAATACTATTAAAAATATTATCTATTTTGTTGTGATAAATAAATTCAAGAAATGTTGGTACTGAAATTTTTATTCATCTTCCTAGAAGAGAACATTTTTTACATACTGCATTTTTGCAATTGTTTTGGGGTTCTACTTTCATAAAATAGCTGAAGGTTTTTAAAGTGATATTGAAGGATTAATTTTTAAAAACACACTTTAAGAAAAAATTTTTCGTAGCACAGAATATGATGTTCAATGGTTTCACTTTTCATCTCTAAACTCTATTCTGCTCAGAGGGTTCACCTGATGGAACAGCTTGTAACACAGCACGTGTATATGGATGAACTGGAAAAAAAAAAAAAAAACAGTAAAAATGACTTATGTTCATAAATCATGATGCTATTTGGTTATTGAAAATGTATTACTATAAAGTAATAAAATTTTTTTATTTGAGATAATGCTGAAACTAAAGTTGGGAATAAGACATTTCTTCATTCCAAATAGAAAATATAATTTACATTAGCCTAACGTAAGTCTCTCCTCCCTTCATCATTTTGCTAATTAACATCAGAATAACCACTCCTCAGCCAGTCAGTACTGCAACACAAAAGACAACCAGATTGTTTTGTGGTATTCCTCTCCTGCTTCACTGTTTAAATGTATTTCATTTTAGTTTATTTTTCATATTTCAGCTGTTAATGTAATTCGGGGGGTTTTAAATTAGTTCAACCTACAAACCTGGGTCGGAAAACTGCTAGCTTGGGGGGGGGATACAAGGACTAATAGTTTAACAGTAGCCGTAGGCAGAGGTGAAGGTGATTCTTGCACAACTTCTATTAGAATAAGTAGCGACCTGGAGCGTGGGGTGTTGGGGGTTTCAGGGACGGATGGCAGTCATCCTGAAATAGGTGGGTATATGGGATGTGTTAGGGTAACTGAGAATAGGAGTAGGAGCATGTATGCTTGCATGTATACCAATGCTAGAAGTATAGTAAATAAATTTGATGAATTTGAAGTGTTAGTCAAGACATCAAGGGCGGATATTGTTGGGATAGTAGAGACGTGGTGTCACACAGATATAAGGAATGCTGAACTGGAATTTGGGGAGTACAATGTGTACAGAAAGGATAGAAAGGGAGGAGGTGTTATGCTGTTAATTAAGAAAAACATAAAATCAAAAGAAGTGCATCCAGTTGATATAGATGAATTGTTGAGTCAGTTTGGTGTGACATAAGCACTGCGAAAGCAAAAATAAGAGTAGGAGTGTGTTATAGGCCTAATGTCTCGAATGAGTACAATGAACAATTGTACAGAGAAATAGAGTGGGCTAGTAAATCGGAATGTCTTATAATGGGGGATTTTAACTTCCCAGATATTGACAGGAACTTGTGGATTGGTCACTCACACACTAGTCAGACTTTTGTGGATTTATTGGATGATTGTTTTCTGCAGCAGCATGTTCGAGAGGCAACCAGATAAAGTAATACTCTTGATCTGGTTATCAGCAGTGATCATTCGTATATTAAGAATTTGCAGATAAAGGAACCACTAGGTGGCAGTGATCGCAGTGTATTAATGTGAGATTTACTTAAAGATTTAATTACCATCAGGGGTAAAGGAAAGGGTTTTTGTTTCCGTAAAGGTGAATACAGTGGTCTCCGACAGTTTTTAAATTCTATACAGTGGGATAAAGTGACGATGTTACCAACAGTAAATTCTAAGTGGGAAGCATTCAAGGAATTAATCGTGGAAGCTACCAAAAGTTTCATACCTATTAAGAAATATTGTTCAAGGTTTAGGCCTAAATGGTTATCTAATGAACTAATGAGACTCGTAATAGAGAAGAAAAATCATGGGATGCATATAAATTATCAAGCGACTCAGAAGACTATGGCAGATATAATCTAGTCTGTAATCAGGTGACAAAGGAGGTTAGGCAGGTGAAGGCAGATTACAAGAAATCCTTGGCAAAAGATGCTAAGAAAAACAACAAGGATTTCTTTACTTATATAAACTCTAAAAGGAAGGGGATGAATCTGATTGGTCCATTTGACATCGATGGTTCAACTGTTGATGATCCTGCTCAGATAGCAAACAAACTGAATGAGTATTTTGCATCTACATTCACACATGAGGAATTATTAAGGTTTAAAAATGGCAGAAGGTTATCAAATTGTAGCAGGATACTTAATGATTTTGGAATATGAAAGCAAAGTGGAGGAGAAATTGTTGAAGTTAAACATAAGAAAAGCACCTGGGGTGGATGGGATCTATCCAGTTATATTAAAGGAGGCGGCAAAGCAACTAAGCAAACCCTTAGCCATAATTATGAGAGCGTCCTTGGACTCAGGGGAGGTTCCCACGGACTGGAGATGTGCAAATGTATCCCCAATTCACAAAGGGGGATCGAAGGGTGACACGAGTAATTACAGACCAGTTAGTTTAACTTCTATTCCGGGTAAAATAATGGAGTCACTGGTTAAAGATGCATTGCAGGATCATCTAGACATGACTGCAGCAATAATTCAGACACAGCATGGGTTTGTTAAGGGAAAGTCTTGTTTGTCTGACAAAATTGATAGGATATTATGATGTGGTTACAAAGGAACTGGATGCAAAAAATAATTTTGATATCATATATTTGGATTTCAGGAAAGCTTTTGACACTGTTGCGCATGGAAGACTATTGTACAAATTGGAGGAGAATGGTATTAAGGGTAAGTTGCTACAATGGATAAAAGGATGGTTAAGTGGGAGAAGACAGAGGGTGGGAATCAATGGGTGCTGCTCTTCTTGGACTAATGTTATTAGTGGAGTCCCACAAGGTTTGGTGTTAGGTCCACTGTTGTTTTGTATATTTATCAATGATATTGATGAAGGTATATCAGGCTTAATGTCAAAGTTTGCAGATGATACAAAGGTTGGCAGGGTTGTTAATGACAGTAATGGCAGTGTGCTACTGCAACAGGATCTAGATAATTTTGGGCAGATGGGCTAAGAAGTGGCAACTGAAGTTTAACCTTGACAAATGCAAAGTACTGCATATGGGTAGAAGTAATCCCAGAGAAACGTACCAACTGTGTTGTACTACACTTAAGATAGTAGAAAATTAAAAAGACCTGGGAGTAATTGTGCGGTCAGATATGAAGTTTTCTGAGCAATGCAGACAGGCTGCCAGGGCAGGTCATGGGGTTTTGTCAATGATATATAGGAATTTTGCTAGCAGGGAAAAGGAGGTGATTATCCCTCAGTATAAGGCAATGGTCAGGCCACGCCTTGAGTACTGCGTACAGGTCTGGAGGCCTCATTTTAGGAAGGATGTAGATTTACTTGAGCGTGTACAGATAAGGGCAACAAGATTGGTGAGGGGAATGAAGGGATCCTCTTACCAAGAGCGGCTTAAATTCTGCAAATTGCAGTGGCTGGAGACTAGGCACCTGCACGGTGATCTGATTGAGGTATATAAGGCCTTGAATGGGTTGGGCACGCTGAATTCTGATGGGATCCTTCCACTTGTTCAGATTATGAACCTAAGGGGGCATAAATCCAAATTAAGAAAAGACAGATGTAGAATAGATGTGCGGAAATTTGCCTTTAGCCAGTGGGTGGTTAATTGCTGGAACAAACTTCCATCTGTCGTTGTGGAAGTTGATAGGTTGAATAAATTTAAGGAGGAACTGGATAGGCATTTGGAGAGAATGGTGTGATTTTTTTTTTTTTTTTTGGCTGATGCTGCATAAGCTCATACACTTGCTTTCTTGCATCACATGCCACTGCTACTACCTTCAAAGAGAGATGGAAAGTAGCATCTGAAAAAGCTAACATAAATTATATTATTATTAGCGATATGGTGTAATAAGCCTGAGACTTATGCTGCACCAGCCAAAAAAAAAAAAAAAAAAATTCCTGAGTTACCCTGAGAGAGAGAGAGAGAGAGAAGTAGAAAGGAATCACCAAGAAAGAGAAGAATGATGATATCCAGCTCAGGACCTTTGGGTATGCGAAGCATATTCACCAGATGTGAGACCCTGGGTGAAATATTTTCAAAGTTAATAAATTAGGACCAGTGCCGGATGAAGGTATTTCCTCACCCCTGGGAGAATGATTTTTCAGCACCCCTTACTAAAGTTATATATATATATATATATATATACATTTTTTCCTATTGTTTCTTCTATTTTTGGCACCCCTTAAAGAATGGCACTCCAGGCAAGGGACCTGCTAGCCCGTATCTTAACTGTTTAGGACATAAATTTGTTTCTTTAAGTGGAATATAGAGTTGAGTCCTAATTTCCTATCGTTTTTAACAAGAGTTTTAGTATACGCTTTAAAAACAATTAAAACAAATCTCTTCACACTCCACAAGTGAAATATCTGATTGTTTGTTTGTTGTTGTTTGTTATTTGGTTTTTAGGAGCATTAGCAACTAAGGCCATATTGCTCCGGGAATATGCGGTGGTCAATCCCTGACCTTTCTGCATCCTCCGTATTTGGTGGTGACAGGCTCGAACCTCAGTCTAATCAAAAAGCGTGTGCTATGCACTGCTGCTCCTTCCCACCTGGCTACAGAGGCGCCATATATCCGATTGTGATACTGGAAACAATTTTTTTGGGGGGGGGACCATTAAAATTAGTGGCACAGTTTTATCCTTTGACAGATTGTCTTAGATTATATATCTAATATTAGAGTGTGACAGAATGAAACAGTTTTATCTACAAAGATTAAAAAAAAAAAAAGAAACACATGGACCCATTTGTAACCTCTAGCTACCAACCAAGGGGGGTTTGTTGTTTTGCAGAAGATTCATTTTAAAATGTCTAAATAATAATTTGCAACACAGTTTACGGACCTATACACTTTATATATGTCTGTGTAAACTGAATTCTTTGGCAGGAATACATTAATGAATGCTTGAAAACAAAAGCATATTAAAATTTAATTGAATTAGTGTAAACTGTTTATTGAAATTCTGAATGGAATTTAAATAATTGTTACTTTGTTCATTCTTAAATAATTCTTAATGTGTCTGTATTTGTGGACATATTCAAGTTTTTCTTGCCAAGGTTTAAAATGTCAAGGGATTTTATTACTGGGATGGGATGAGGTGGTCCTGGGGAAAGGTACCCAGGCACACATATTGTCTTTTTAAAATCTTTGAAAGCTTATTTTTCTTATTTCTATCAAGGTGCTGTTTAAAATCAAGCACTTCATTTAGAACACACTATCACGAATTTTGGAGCTCTCATAATCAAATTCGATATAAGATGTGTCCCCCCCACCACATTAAAATGAAATATCAAAGATACAAGGCATTTTTAGAATTTGCCATATTGACCCTCCAGAGGATGAGTCTAATGTAATAAAATAAATGCCTATCCCAAAGTACGACATGAACTTTTGACTACAGTCTTTCTTGAGGACTAGCTTGTGTACAGTATATAAGAAGGTTTAGTTACATGGTACCAAGTGGGAGAATATTTTTATGATTGTACACATATGCTCAAAAATTGGAGATTAGTAATTATGTCGTATATGTGTTATGCTGATACTGAAAAGGCAAATGCATGACACAAAGTTCAGACATGCTGTGATAGTTCTGATGGTTAGCAGGTAAAATTTATTGTCTTTTGTCATTTGCATTTATTGTCATTTGCCTTTTCAGTATCAGCATAACACATATACGACATAATTACTAATCTCTAATTTTTGAGCATATGTGTACAAGCATAAAAATATTCTCCCACTTGGTACCATGTAACTAAACCTTCTTGTATACTGGTTGGTGGAATAGACTTCCATCCCTTGTCGTGGAAGTTGATAGCCTAAATAAGTTTAAGGCTCAGCTGGACAGGTATTTCGAACGAACAGAGGGGTGAAGTGGAAGTGGTTATTTTTTATTTATTTATTTGTTTTTTTTTGGCTGATGCTGCATAAGCTTGCTTTCTTGCATCAAATGCCTCTACTAATGCTAATGCTAATGCTGTCTGCTAACAACGTAGAGGAACTTGTGTTTCTGAAGTCCAGTAGCATAAATTAAATAGAATTTATGCTTCTGGACTTAAAATGCCTTACAAAAACATGATTTGGGTTATAATACCTCCTGTGCACAATAATAATAAAAGTCCATAATTGTCAACCTGTTCATGCTGGTTTATCACAAAGTCTAATTGCTATTAGACTTGATGACTATCAATATTGCATTCCTAGTATCTTTGGTATTTTGGTGTGATATTAAAAAGATAGGGTTCCCTATCGATATTGATTTTAAATAGCACCAAGATAGAAATAAGAAAGGTAAGCTTTCAAGATTATTAAACGTACATTCGAACCAAAGATATATTGGACTTGCCTGATGTTTTTCATTGCAATATTGAAATCAATACGCTTCTACAAAAAAAAAAAAATAAATAAATAAAAATAAATAAATAAATAAAAAAAGGTTTGTTGCTGTCAACTGTTTGTGCTGGTTGCTCTGCTGCAGTATAAAGTAAAAGTTGGAACACTGCAGTGCGAATACATGTCATAAACTGTATTTTTTTTTTATTGATGTAACTTTTTATTATTTCATTCTACAGCCACTCCCCGGCTGTAGAATGAAATAATTACCAGCTGGTGCAAACTTAAAAAAATCGTGGAAAAGTATTTTGCATCCTGTAGGAATAAATGGAGGTATGTGAAAATATTGTAATGTGAACCCAATAACACACTTTTTTTTTTTTTTTTTTTTTTTGGTAATTTGTTCCAAGACCTTGGAATTTGAAATTTCCGCTATATAACTAAGCTATTTATCTCTCTAAAAGGTAATTTTTTATAATGGAAATTGCACTACACTTTCATCGTTATCATATCTTCTATTTATAAGAATCAATTTTGAATGCCTTCGTGATATTTTCCTAAAACACATTTATGGAGGTCACTACCATTAAACAATTTGCACTTTCCGGTTTATTGGGCTTTTCTGTTAGTGCAATCTATTATAAATAGGTAGTAAACTCAATCTTATTGCATTTTTGATGACCCCTTCACTGAAATTATTGCATTTTTCATAACCCCATCACTATAAAAAACAAAAATAAATTTTCAGAATCTTCTCTTCATTCCTATTTACTTATTACAATGGTGAAGGGAAAGGAACCAACGGAAAGCGCAAGTGCTGGCAGTGCCAGGAAACAAAACAAAATTGATTTAGAAATGAAGATTATTAATTAAGAATTACGAAGCAGGACAAAGTTTTGTCATCTACTGCACAGAATTAGGTCTTGCTGCTTTAACAGTGAATACTATTTTAAGGGGCAGTGACATATAAAAGAACATGTTAAAGGATTAACGCATTTAAGATCAACAGCGATCACAAAACAGAATTCAGGCACTTTTTTTTTTTTTTTTTTATGTGAACCCCAAACACGAGAGGTATTAGAATCTATAGTACTTAGTACCGTGCTTGGGTTGGAGGTTGAGAAGACGAAAAGAGATATTTGTTGACATTGGACTTGAACTTCTGTAGATTATAATTTTCAGGAAATGCGTATTAACAAAGGTTGTTCCAGAAAACAGCAGTTGAATGAATAAACGAGGAAGATGATTGTTGTTGTTGTTGATATGGAGGTTTGATGGCGCATAGGCTACTTTGGCCATAATGCGCCTCGAGGAAGATGAAAAGTTGGTTCTGTGGGTTTTAAGTTGGACAGTAAATGGATGTTGGCTGATGGCGGCACGTGTTCGGACTGTTTTGAAAGAGAGAGCGGGAATTATAGAAGCCAATTCAGAAGAACAGTGCCCGTGGAAGTATCTGTAGAAGAGGCATGCAGCAGAAACAGTACGTCTATGAGAAAGTGAGTGGAGAGACTCTGTTAGAGATGAATCATTAATTAACCTAACTGCCCTCTTCTGAATGGAATCAAGAAGCCTGAGAGAGGTTTTGGGGGCACTACCCCCAGATGTGGGAACAATAGTCCATGGCAGGGCGGATTTGCGATTTATACAGAGTGAGCAGCTGTTTGGAAGAAAAGTAACGCTGAGAGCGAAAGAGAAAACCAAGTTTTTTGATGCAGAGGAAGCAATATTTGTAATGTGCTTGTGCCAAGAGAGATTAGAAGTCAGGGTAATCGCCAAAAGAGATATATCATTTTGCCTAGAAATTGGAGTGTCACTAAAGATAAGCATAGGAGCAGAAGAATCCTTTTTGCGAGATATAAGACAAGACTGAGTTTTAGAAGGGTTGAAATCAACTAAGTTGTCTTTGTCCCACTGGAGAATTACCTGAAGATCGGCATTCAAAGAATTGGTAGCAGAATTTCGAGAAGTTGAAGCTGATTGAGCAGGACAAGGTTTCTCAAAATGGAAAGTGGAATGCAATGTGCTATCATTGGCAAAACTATGGATAGGATTTCCAGTCAATGGAAGTAGGTCATTAATATACAAGAGGAAAAGAGTGGGGGACAGAACTGAACCTTGGGGGACACCGGCATTAGTGGAGAAGTTAGAAGACAGAGAGCCATCTACCATCACCCTCAGTGAGCGATCAGAGAGAAAACTGGATAACCAATTACTAAAAATAGTTGGCAAACCATAAGATGGAAGCTTGTTTAGAAGACCTTTATGCCAAACATGATCAAAAGCCTTTGAGATGTCAAGAGCAACTACTTGTGTTTCACCGAACCTTTCCATTGAATTGGTCCATAAATGGGTAACATAAGCCAGAATATCACCAATGGATCGACACTGACGGAATCCATATGGGCGATCGTTGATCAGACGGAAGGTTTCTAGGTAGTTTAAGAGTTGGCGGTTAATCGATTTCTCCATTACTTTAGAAAGAGTAGAAGTAATTGCGATGGAACGATAATTGGATGGGAGTGATTTGTCACCCTTTTTAGGAACTGGCTGGATATTAGCAAATTTCCAAGCAGAAGGAAAAACACCTTTGGAATAAGAAAGTGAAAAAATGCGGCAAAGAATAGGGGTAAGTTGAGGTTTTGAGAACAAGTGGAGAAATACCATAGGGACCTGGAGCTTTCTTAGCATCAAGATTCATCAAAATCCTTCTGATATCCTTTTGACAGAAGACCACAGGAGGCATTGAATGGAGCGTGTTGGGAATGGTGGGAGGTGTTTTACTAAGATCATTAATGTATGAGTTGGAAGAAAAATGGGATGCTAGCAGGTCAGCTTTATCCTTGGCTGAAGTGATAACAGAACCATCTGGTTTGGACAGAGGTGGGAGCAGAGATGGGCAAAAGTTGCGGCCAATAGCTTTGGCAAGAGACCAGAATGCTCAGCTACCATTAAGGCAAGAAGCAAGTTTTCTACTCTTAGCCTGTTCAAACTCTAGTTTGGACTGATTAATAACTGCTTTACAATTGTTGCGAGCTTTGGTGTAGGTAGAAAATGAAACTGAAGAATTAGAAACAAGCCAATTACAATATGCAACATTCTTCTCTTGGACAGCCTTAGCACATTTATTGGAAAACTAAGGTTTAGATAAAGGACGAGATTTTAAAGTGGAGTCTGGGATAAAGGATTCCATTCCTGCAAGAATAATTTCACTGATACGATCTGAGCAAACGTTGACATCAGAACTTTTGAAACAGTAATCCGACCAAGGAAAAGAAGAAAAGAAGTCTCGCAGGTCATCCCATTTTGCATTATGTAATGCCAAACAACACAAGGATGGGAATATCCATGAGATAAAGGTTCCATTGGAGAAGAGACAATCACCAAGTTGTGATCTGAAGTGCCTGAAGGACCTCTCACTTCAACCGTTTACTTAGAAGGGTTGTTTGTGAGAAAAAGATCAAGCGCATTGACTGTATGATTAGGATTGTCCAGTATTCTTGTAGGTAAATGAACAAATGAACAATCTGTGCTAGGTCATTAGTAATTGCAAAAGCCTCAGCATCTCGACCTGCTGGGTCGGTGTGACTAGAAAACGGAAGCCAGCTGTAGTTGTGAACATTAAAATCACCAAGGAAAATTACCTCACTGTTAGGAAAGTTGGACCGGAGAAAGTCAAGTTGAAAAGAGAGGAAGTCAAAGAGCTCCACGTGATTAGTGGAGCTGGGAGAACGGTAGAGACAACAGATGAATTTGACACAATGAGGTAGAGAGATTTTAAGCCAGAGAAGATCAAAGAGAGGAGATTCCAAATTGCCAAGTCTCTGACAGGGAATATCAGAACGGACATATGCACAAGTACCACCTTTGAGGCGAAAGGAATCATACAGCTAATAATTTGGGCATCTGAGATGAGCAGTAGTTGAATCAACCGATAACTGAGATTCTTTCAGAAAAAGTACATGGGGTTTGGCAGACTGCAAGTGGAAATGGACATCGTTGAGATTAGAATTCAGACCACGTATATTTGTGAAATGAATTAGGAAGTGCTTGGGAGGTTTAGATCTTTTCACAGATAAGCTTGCTCTATTAGTTTGAGAATTCATGGTGTATTCAATAGTAAGAAAAAGTGGGTAGGACATGCTGTATGAAGTAATGAAATTTTTGGATATGGCATACATGTGGTAAGAATATACCCAGATCTTTGACATAACGTGGCCTCGACAATGCTCCCCGCATATACACTACTCGGACTCCCTCCAGTCACTATCTGGCAGAGTAGAGGTAGCAAGATTATACACTAGCTGATCTGGAAGCCTCCTAGAGAGTTACCAATAGGTTCGGTCCGGTGTACTAACTAGCGGCCAGCCTGCGAACACCGTTTTATTGCTGTACCCTCGAAATGTAAGGAATATTGGATCTCGCCACGACGTTCATCATAACCTCAAAAGTCATCAATCATACTGCATGATGGAAGAGATAGGGAAGGGTTGACCGGAACTTAACTCTAGAGACTAAACATGGGTTCCACCACTTCAAGCCTCCAATAAGCAAAGTGGTGGTATTTCACCGGTTGATGAGAGTCATCTACCACCTAGAAATATATCGTACTATATCGAAGATGGAAAAGCTATTAATAATATGGATGGAAAATCAGATTCAGAAGCAAGTGCCCGAGTCCAATGGCCATTCAAGCAAAAGCAAAAAATATTTATAAGGATAAGTACGATGAACCCCAAGCCAAGTTCGTGGCAAGCAACGAGTGTTTTAATAGGTTCAAGCATTGCACTGGTTTCCAAAACATTAAAGTATATGGTGAAGTTGCTAGTGCCGATTCTGCAGCTGCAGAGAAATTTTGTGATGTGTTGGAAAAAAACCCTTCAAAATCTCCACAGCCCTCATCTTCCGCAGCGGTGTGTTTATTAGCTAGAGAGTTAGTTCTGGCAACGATGCTCGAAAGGTAAAACCTGCTGACGTTATGCTTGTCTCCTCTCTCCTTGTAATTTTATAATTTTGAAATTTTGTAATTTTGTACACTTTTGTAATTTTTCGTGCACATGAGATAAAAAAATTGAATAAATAATTCTGTTTACATGTTCGTCGAACATTTCTTTTTTTCTTCAATCAAATTTGTGAGTGCTGCATAAGCATTTAGGGAAGTTCCGATTTATGTAGATTTCTGTGGAATGCAACCCTTACGCAAGTCAGGGAGTGGCTGTATTTTGGTACGAGATTATGGTGAGCACTAGTCAAAAAAAAAAAAAAAAAATCACCATCCTTTTTATTTATGAATCCATAAATACTAACCAGAATAATAAAAAGATATTTAATAAATTGTAATATAGTATATTATTTTGATATCATATACTCGGATTTCAGGAAAGCTTTTAATATTGTTGCATATAGAAGACTACTGTACAAATTGGAGCAGTATGCCGTTAAGGACAGGTTGCTACAATAAAAGGATGAATAAGTGGGAGAAGACAGAGAGTAGTAAGAGAGTACACTGCTCTATGTGGATTAATGTTATTAGTGGTGTCCTTCAGGGTTTGGTGTTGGGCCCATTGCTGTTTTGTATATTTATCAGTGATACTGATGAAGGTATATCAAGCTTAATGTCAAAGTTTGCAGATGATACAAACATTGGCAGGGTTTTTAATAACAGTAATGACTGTTATTAACAACCTAATGCTAATATTATATTAACTTTCAAGATATTGACTGGAACCTGTGGGCTGATCACTCATGCAGTAGCAGGGCTCTCTGGATGTATTGAATGACTGTTTTCTCCATCAGTATATAGAAAAGCAACAAGAGAAAGTAATAACTTGTGATTTGATTATCAGGAGTGGCTTTTTATGCATTAAGAATCTTCAGATAAAGGAACCACCACATGGCAGTGATTGTAGTGTATTGATGTGAGATTTACATAAATATATAACTACTATCAAGGGTAAAGGAAAGGAATGAAAGGGCAAAGTGAACAATTACAGATCTGTCAGCTTGACTTCTGTTCTAAGAAAAATAATGACATAAGTGGTTAAAGAAGCAATGTAATGTCATCTTAACAGGAATACAGTTATAAGGAAATTAGGACATGGATTTGTTAAAGTGAGATCTTATCTGACCAATATAATTGGCTGGTATGATAATCCTTTAATAAACGAATGGGATGCAAAAAATAATTTCAATGTATACTTTCATTTCAGCACTGTTACATGTGAAAAACACTGATGTACCAATTGGAGCAATGTGGGCTAGTTACTGTTGTGGATGAAGGAAGGATTCGTTAGTAGAAGATAAAAGGTGGTTATTAATGGATACTGCTAGACTAATATTATTGGTGGCAACCACCAGGGTTCGGTGCTAGACCTTCATCATTCCCAGAATATCAAGCTTATTTTCCAGTTTGCAGATGAAACAAAGTTTAGCAGAATGGTTAATGACAAGAACTAGAGTATACTACGGCAACAAGACCTGGAATAATTAGGCTAATGTGCTGTGAATTGGCAATTTAAATTTAACATTGATAAATGCAAGGCATTGTATATGGCAGTATCCATCCTAGAATAACATGTCAATTGGGTAATACTAAAATGAAGTCATTTATTATTATTACAAAACCTTTTCTCCTTTATGGGATTTTTTCCACCTTGTGACAATTACTGGTACCTAGTGCATGGAGTGATTGGTTGTATCTGGTTACTGTTATCATTACTTTCTCCCTGATGGGGGGAGCATTCCACCACGTGTGGATACTGGCACCAAGTGCAGGTGGCTGTTATGTTCAGGATTTTAGCCTTTTGGAGTAACATGTAAGTGTTCTCTGGGAGGCCTATTGCTGCTAAGTTCTTAGAGGTTCTTTGGCACTATGCCAACGGTTGACACGGTGATTGGGATGGTCATTACTTGTAGCATATGCCACATTTCTTTGACTTCCTGATATTTTCCTCACGTTTTCTGGAGGTTGCCAGTGTTGGACACTGCTATGTTAATCAGGTAGGTAGCCATTTCCTTCTTGTCGATGAGAGTTATGTCTGGTTGTGTGGGATTGTCTTTTTTTGTTATTATGGCATGGTCCCAGTATAGTTTCTGAGTGGGTTCTCTAGTACGGCCTGAGGTTCATACTGATCCTGGTGACCTGATTGTGTCTGTGAGTGTACCCATCTAGGTGATCACCTTGCATCGTGTTGTTATGTGGTGGATTGTTTCTTCTGGGGCCCGGTGGCATCATCGACATGTGTCATCTGTTACTCCACGGTCCTTGGCAATGTATTTCCTCTAGTTCCTGGTGTTGATTACCTGGTCTTGGATGGCCAGCATGAATCCTCTTGGGAAAAATCCTTTCATTCGTGAGCAAAGTGCTGGAAGCCATCTTATCTATATAGTCTTGATGGAGGTCACTATAGCATCTTCTTCACCCATCTTTGCTTCTTCTGTCTGGGTGAGTATGGAATGAGTGCCATTTGTCTATCTTTCATTGATTGGTGCTGTGTTTTTCTGGAAGTAATCCTGCAAGTTCTTAATCTCTTTCTTCTCTTGTTCAATGAAGTCAATCAATCCCTTCCCTCCTTCTTCACAGGCTATGGTCAGTTGTGTCTTGGTCATCATTATCCTGGTCAATCTCATAATCTCCTCGAGCTTGGTGTTGTTCCAATTTATGATCCCAAGGGAGTATGTTAGTACTGGAACTTTGTAAGCGTTTATGGCTGTGACCATGTCCCCAGTCAGCTTTGATTTTAGCAGGCTTCTCAGTTTCCGATGGTATTTTTCAGTCAGGCAGGCTTTAATCTCCTGTGTTCTAATGGACCTTCATCATTCCCAGAATTTTGTAGGTCTCAACCTCTGTGATGGCTTCAATATCTTCAAATGTTAGTTTTGTCTGACTGGATGTCCATGATGCAGTTCATGGATCTTGCATTTTTCTAGGCCATATTGCATCCTGATGCCATTGCTGAACTTTGGTGATCTGGACTAATCTGGAGGACCAGCAGTGTCACTGGGAGGTCTCCTCACCACATACAGGCGCCCACGAGAAACACCCCCAAGGGGGTGTTTCTCGTGCCATTAAAAAAAAAAATAAAATAAATTTTTTGTTTATACTCCGGCACGACAACCAAGTCAGTAGAGTTTACAATAAATCGTCAATACAAATATTTATCATATTTAGTAGTCACGGGCTTGAACCCCGGTCCACTCAAGGAACGCGTGCTATGCACTCTCGCTCCTGACCACTGGGCTACGTCAGGCCTATTAACCCCATGACCACCAAATACGGAGGATGCGGAAAGGTCAGGGAATAATCACCGCATATCCCAGAGCAATATGGCCTTAGCTGCTAATGTTCCTAAAAAAAAAAAAAAAACAAATAACAAAATAAATTAAACCCCCAAGGAGCATTAATCACTGTGACACCAGTGATTAATTGCTCCTTGCATCCCTTCTGCTGTTTTGGCCATGATTTGATACATGTATTTTGCCAGTTTCTTATATCTTTGTCTTTAGCTTTCAGTTAAGTGATTCCTCGAGTAAGAAACTCTGAGATTGTTTCTGGGTGACTTATCATTTGGGTGAACTGCTCTGCTAGGTGCTTGCATGTGTAAGTGAAAACTTATTGTACAAGTTTGTTTGTTTGTTATTTGGTTTTTAGGAGCATTAGCAACTAAGGCCATATTGCTCCGGGATATGCGGTGGTCATTCCCTAACCTTTCCGCATCCTCCGTATTTGGTGGTGACGGGCTCGAACCCCGGTCTAATCAAGAAGCGTGTGCTACGCACTGCTGCTCCTTCCCACCTGGCTACGGAGTCACCATTGTACAAGTAGTTGTGGACGTAATCTATTCCTGTGGTTCACCAGTTATGGGACTTCCTGATTGATTGTTGTTCTTTTTCCTCCTAAATCTTCCATTCTCTCATCTCTTGTATGTCCTCGGTTTCCTTCCGTTCTACTTCTATCCAGGAGGCTTGGCTGTTATGTCTTACTTCCCTGCTCCACATGTTGCTCTAGAACTCCTCAATCGTCTTTTGCATCTGTTTCCATCTTTCCCGTTTTGTCTGATACTCCTGTACAAGGCTCTATGGTTTTCATCTACAATTCAGTTGTTTATTTTCCTCTGGGTGCTCTCTTTGTATCAGTGTAGTATCTTGCCCATGTGAGGAGCGTCTGTACCTCCTAATGAAAGACAATGCCCTCAGTGTCTGACCACACTAACAGTGAAGCGCGTCATCATAGAATGTCCATGTCACCAAATTGCCCACCAATCAGCTTTAAAATCGCATGCAAATGAGCCATTAAGCCTTGAGCTCATTATGGGAGAAAATCAAATGTCAGTGAACTCTTTTCATACCTCAGTTTAATAAACCTTACCAACCTATATAATATGTCAAATCAGTAACAGCATAACAGGAAATAACATAACTTGAACAGGTGCAATATAGCCGAAGCTGCTCTTGCACCATTAAACCCCAAACAACAACAGGAGATTCTGCTTCAATGTGTCTAAGTATTCTCCTATTCTTGATTTTTGGTCTCGTGTTTGCTGTGGACGTTGTCTCTCTTGGGGCTGCTCTTCACTTTTCCAATCAGATTCTTACTCCTATTACCCTGTTGGTACTGGGTCAATTGGCCTATCTTGAATCATAATTCTTCTATCTTTTGCTGAAGTCTTCTTTCCCAAGCTGGTGGTTCCTTGTTTTTTCATTTCTTCTGCTGCTGGTCTCTTGTTCTCTTCCATTAATTCTAGTGGCTACTATGGCAGCACAGTAAATGGCTGTGTGGATGGCTTCCAATGTTGCCCTGTTGTTTTTGAGGTAATACTTGATATAAAATTGGAAATTAACGAAATTAAACACTTTTTTTCATACAACATGTATGACACAAGCACTTTACTAAATCTAAAATTCAATAAATCTATTTTTTGGTTAGTCAAACCAACTGAAAATAGGTCTCTTGAATTTAGATTTGATAGGTTCCCAAGTCACATGTACACTTGCATGTTCCACTAAACAAAAATTATATGTGTAAAATATCTTTTGTTTCATTAAATTCATAAAAGAAAGTGTGCTTCATTCATTTATTTCATGACCCTGCTCAAATGTGTGTAGCTTGAATAGATTCCTCCTTGTACCACGTGAAGATAATACGAAATAAGATAGGTTTATTTTAAAATTCAAAAAATTAAAGTTGTAATATATTCAAGTAGGTATGAAAAATCACTTAAATCAAATAATACGAACCTATTGGATTTGTCTCAAATACAGCTCTAAATCCAGCTTCTGTATTATTGGTGGATGTAACCAACTTAATTAAGACTGTACTATTTTGTGAGGAATATGGGGCTGGAAAATCCTAAAGTAAATATAATGTAAATCACTCAATCAGAAATATAGACCATTCCAAATAATGTTAAACTACTAGTGAATGAGACAAATAACTGAAGGATTATTCTAGAGATTACTGAATGTTATCAACATTTCATTGAACAGGGAAAAAGTTTTGGTCTAATTAATAGTTCTGTTTTAACATTAAAAAGATTCAGTAATTTGTAATCTGCCTATATGAGATAAGTATATTTTCTGTGTCCCAATCAATCCTATACCAGGTTATACGTATATGGCAGTTTTATTCTATGGCTGAAAACTAATCAATTTTGTTAATTCTTTCTTTAAAATAAGACACTTTTTGTGGGTCATTTCCACTGTTAACTTCAGTTAATCACACTGGGTACTTTGCTTTGTAATTTTTATATGCAAATTGAGAGTGAATTTCAATTACTGAAATTCACTCCTAACTTGCATATAAAAATTTGACATTAAACTGCTACATTTCATTCAATATTTTTATTATGCAAATATCAAACTATTATTTTATGGATAAAAATCATATGTACATAGCTAGCATAGCAAAAATTATTACACTGTTATTTACTAAGCTTGTTTGGCATATAATACCTAAAAGAATAGCATCCATAAAAGCCAAATAACTGTTTTGTCACTCACAATATATTATCCTGGAATGAGCATTGCCAAGCAATTTTCAACAGCTCTACCAAATAGTTGAGAAGTAATCTCAGATGTAAAAAAAAAAGAAACTTTTGAGCAATTTTAATATCATTAAATATATGAAAGATGTATAAGGCTTTAGAAGTGTATACTCTTTAGATACTTTAATCTCTAGTAAATCCCTAATAAAATAAATAAATTTGGGTGAAGGTAAAGAACGCCTGCATAAGAAGCATGGAAAAGTTCGATGAAATTTACCAGGAAAAGTACTTTGCCGTAGCGGCATTTGTATTGTTGCTAGCTCAGTAAACATACAGTGGGTGTTATCAGTCAGGAGCAGAAATTGAATCCCATGGGAGATTGAAACCCTCCTGAAGTGGAGAGGGTAACCTGACCTTTTTTCTTTAGAATCACTGGTGGACTAGTGGATAAATTGTTTATTAAGAAAATAAAAAAAAGGCAAAGGAAGCCCACACGAGAAGCACAGCAAACTTTCAAAAGGTTTACCAGTGAAACTACGTTACGAACATTTTTTACGAAGCCAGAACTTCCAATATGACTCTGTTCGTGATTCAATTAGTTAATTCAATTAGTGATTCTAAAGAAAAAAGGTCAGGTTACCCTCCTCCACTTCGGGAGGGTTTCAAGCTCCTGTTGGATTCAACTTCTACTCCAGACCAATAATGCCCACCGTCTGTTTACCGAGCGAGCAACAGTACAAATGCCGTTACGGCAAAGTACTTTTACCGGTAAATTTCACTGAACTTTTGCATGCTTCTCGTGCAGGCTTTCTTTACCTTAGCCAAAATATGATATTGCATATAGTAAAACTAAAGATACAGCTCAATGTCATATAGCAGATCAAGAATTATTAAATAATTTAGATGCTATACAAAGCCCAACTTTTGAAGAATGCATAGGTAGATAGATGATTAAGCCTTTAATTAAAACTAAAAAATGATTCAGGTACGGAATTGATAACATTTCTTCTGAAATAAATACAATGACTATTTACTGCTTAAAGTGTAAAGCTAAAATAAAAACTAATGATGTTTTGCAAACAAAGACTGGAAGAAAAATAATGAAATGTATTTTTAGTTTATGTGGAGCTGTTTGTTTGTTTGTGTGTGGGCTTTATGGCACAAGAGAAGCATGGCCATAATGCATCAAACTATGGTAAAGTTTAATGCTCTGTGGGTTCTTTTTTTTTTTTTTTCCAATTTGGATTGCAATTGAAGTTTAGAGTGTGTTATACAGTTTTATCTCTTTAAGGAAAGTGAAGATTTTGTCCACTTGTGGCATATTTGCTAAAAGATGGGCAATACTTACAGAGTATTCATTGCTGAAAACAAGGCAAAGAGAGTTTGTCGCTCACTGTTGTAAATCGGGCAATTAGTGTGTGTGTGTGTGTGTGTGTGTGTGTGTGTGTGTGTGTGTGTGTGTGTGTGTGTGTGTGTGTGTGTGTGGCAAAGAAAACTTTTTTCTGAAAATGATAGTTTAAAGAATCTGTATTATAATCCCTTAACAGGTTATTTGGGTATTTTAGAATTACAAAGAAAAACAAACTTACCTGTAAAATAAATAAAAGAATTTTAACATCAGCAAGATGAATATAAAAAAATATAAACCTGTGAAACTATATTACCATAAATTAACTATATTAACTATAACTATGTGAAACTATATCACCATAAATTCCAATAGACCATGCACTTCATATTAAAAGAATCATACGATAACATGAAGCTTCTTAATGAATCCATCAACTACAAGGAGGACCAAAAGCAGATTAGATTTGTGGTGATTTAAAAGTTATTGCCATCTTGTTAGGAACGCAGCAGGAAAACACAATTTTGCTGTTTTCTTTGTGGATGAGAGAGCAGAGCACAGTTTTCTCATTACACAAGAAAAGACTGGCCAGTCTTTTCTTGTGTGGATCCAGGGATAAAATTCTGAGCCAAATAAAATCCTGCTACCTCCACTACACATAAAATTGGGACTTATGGAACAATCTGTTAAGGCCACGGATCAAAATGGATCAGCTTTCAAATAACTCAAGGAAAAATTTCCAAGATTTAGTGAGACCAAATGAGGCCACAGATACAGGACCTTCTCAAGGACAAGACTTTGACCAGATCCTCCATGGCGATAAGAAGGTGGCCTGGGATGCTTTCAAACTTGTGGCAACAAACTTGCTGGGAAACAACAAAGCAGATAACTATAAACTGCTTGTGAGTAACTTTCTGTCATCATACAATAAATTAAGCAGCAACATGTCATTAAAAATACACTTTCTTCACTCCCATTTGGATTTTTTCAGGACAACTGTGCCACATTAATGAGCATGGTGAGAGATTCCATTGGGATATCTTGGTGATTGAGAAGCAATACCACGACAAATGTAATTTTTCAATAATAGCTGACTATTGCTGGATTGTAACAGAGATGCCCCAGATGTGGAGTACAAAAGGCAAAATGCGTAAAATGTGAATCAAATGATTTCATATATTTTACTGATCAAAAATATAATATATATATTTTTTTCAATAACTAAAAATGTATCAATTCTTATTATTTTAAATTGTTTTGTCAAGTTTTTATAATATAACACGTTTTTCAATCAGTAGAGGAAAAGAGTGGAAGGAAGAACCAATCCTTGGAGAACACCAGAATTAGTAGAGAAGCTGGAAGATAAGAGTCATCTACCATTACCTGCAGTGAGCAGTCCGAGAGAAAATTGGATAAGCAATTACAAAAAACAGTTGCAAACCATAAGATGGAAGTTTATTTTTGGTATAAGACCCTGATACCAAACATGATAAAAAGCCTTAGAAATGTCAAGAGCAACTGCTTGACCTTCACCAAACTTTTCAATTAAATTTATCCATGTGTGAGTAACACAAGCTAATATATCACTAATGATGAAAGCTAATGAAAGCTAATATATCAACAAGGATGGAATCCAAACTGGCAATCACTGATCAGAATGAATGTTTCAAGATAATTTAGTAGTTCGCGGTTATTGGATTTCTCTATTACTTTAAAAAGAGTAGAGGTAAGTGTAATGGGCTGATAACTAAAGAATGGGAGGGATTTGATAAGTGAATGGGATAAGGGCAAGGTTCCAAGCAGAAGGAAAAGACTAGTGAATAAGAAAGTGTAAAAAAGGCAATATAGAATAGGAGTAAGCTCAGGAACATATATTTTGAGAAAAAGTGGAGAAATATCATCAGGATATGGAGCTTGCTTTGGTTTTTTTTTTTAGGAGCATTAGCAACTAAGACCATATTGCTCCGGGATATGCAGTGGTCATTCCCTGACCTTTCTGCATCCTCTGTATTTGGTGGTGACGGGCTCGAACCCCGGTCTAATCAAGAAGTGTGTGCTACGCACTGCTGCTTCTTCCCACCTGGCTATGGAGGTGCCCCGAGGATATGGAGCTTTCTTGGGATTAAGACTATTCAAAATTCTTAGATTTCCTTTTGAGGGAAGACCACAGGAGTTATTGAGTGGAGTGTACTGAGATGGTAGGAAATTGTCAATACTAGGTTTAGAAGAAAAGTATGATGCTACTAAGTCAGCTTTATCTTTAGTTGAAGTGGCAATAGAACCATTAAGTTTTAACAGAGGTGAGTGTATAGATGGGCAAAAGTTGTGGTCATTAGCTTTGGCAAGAGACTAGAATGTTCAACTACCATCTGGACAAGAAGCAAGTTTTCTATTCTTAGCCTATTCAAAATATAGTTTAGACTGATTAGTTACTGCTTTATAATTGTGGTGAACTTTAGTGTAGGTAAAAAATGAACCTGGAAGCAAGCCATTTGCAACATTCTTTTCTTGAATAGCCTTAGCACATTTATTGGAAAATAAAGGTTTAGATAAAGGACGAGACTTTAAGGTGGAGTGTGGAATAAAGGTTATCATCCCAACAAGAATAATTTCACTCACATGATTTGAGCAAACATTGACATCACAATCCAACTAAGGAAAATTGCAGATCATCCAATTCTGCATTTTTGTAATGCAAAACAAAATAAGGTTAAGAAAGGCCAAGAGAGGAAGGCTCCACTGGAGAAGACACCATCACCAAGTTGTGATCTAAGGAGCCTATAAGGCATTTGTCATTCACTTCATCTGTGTACTTAGAAGGGTTATTTGTGAGAAAAAGATCAAGAATATTGGTTGTGCATAGTTAGTATTATCTGGTATTCTGGTAGGTAAATGAACAATCTGTGTGATGTCATTAGTAATTGCAAAAAAGCCTTAGCCAGTGGGGTCTGTGTGACTGGAAAACTGAAGCCAGCTGCAGCTGTAAACATTAAAATTGCCAAGGAAAATTACCTCACTGTTAGGAAGTTGGACTGGAGAAAGTTGAGTTTCAAAGAAAGAAAATTAGAGTTACAAGTGATTAATGGAATTGGAGAGATCGTTAGAATTTCAATAGATGAATTTGAAGTGAAAGGAATTGTACAGTGAATAATATGGACAACTGATATGAGCAGTGGTTGAATCAACCAATAATTGTGATTCCGCAAGAAAAAAGTAAGTATGGCTTGGCAGACTATAAGTGGAAATGAAATCATTGAGATTGGAACTGAGACTTCATATATCTGTGAAAAGATAGTAAGGAAGTGTCTGGGAGGTTGGGATCTTTATGTGGATAAGTTTTTATATTATTTAACTATAAATGATGTCTAGTTAAATATATCATGTATATTGGTCCACACTCCAATCAATATCTGTCAGAATGGAGGCAGAAAGATTATACACTATCTGATCTAGGTGAATCCTAGAGAATTATCAACAGGTTTGGTCCAGTGGACTATGTAGCAGCTGGCCTGTAAACACTGTTTTAGAGCTGTATCCTCATAATATCAGTGAGCTATATCCTCACTGTTTTAGAGCTGTATCTTCATAACTGTATCCTCAGTTAGTTTAACTTCCGTTCCGGGTAAAATAATGGAGTCGCTGGTTAAAGATGCATTGCAGGATCATCTAGACAAGACTGCAGCAATACTTCAGACACAGCATGGGTTTGTTAAGGGAAAGTCTTGTCTGACAAATTTGATAGGATATTATGATGTGGTTACAAAGGAACTGGATGCAAAAAACAATTTTGATATCATATATTTGGATTTCAGGAAAGCTTTTGACACTGTTGCGCATGGAAGACTATTGTACAAATTGGAGCAGAATGGTATTAAGGGTAAGTTGCTACAATGGATAAAAGGATGGTTAAGTGTGAGAAGACAGAGGGTGGTAATCAATGGGTGCTGCTCTTCTTGGACTAATGTTATTAGTGGAGTCCCACAGGGTTCGGTGTTAGGTCCACTGTTGTTTTGTATATTTATCAATGATATTGATGAAGGTATATCAGGCTTAATGTCGAAGTTTGCAGATGATACAAAGGTTGGCAGGGTTGTTAATGACAGTAATGGCAGTCTGCTACTGCAACAGGATCTAGATAATTTGGGCAGATGGGCTAAGAAGTGGCAACTGAAGTTTAATCTTGACAAATGCAAAGTACTGCATATGGGTAGAAATAACCCCAGAGAAACGTACCAACTGTGTGGTACTACACTTAAGGTGGTAGAAAATGAAAAAGACCTGGGAGTAATTGTGCAGTCAGATATGAAGTTTTGCTCAGGCAATGCAGACAGGCTGCCAGGGCAGGTCATGGGGTTTTGTCAATGATATATAGGAATTTTGATAGCAGGGAACAGGAGGTGATTATCCCTCTGTATAAGGCAATGGTCAGGCCACGCCTTGAGTACTGCGTACAGGTCTGGAGACCTCATTTTAGGAAGGATGTAGATTTACTTGAGTGGGTACAGAGAAGGGCAACAAGATTGGTGAGGGGAATGAAGGGATCCTCTTACCAAGAGAGGCTTAAGTTCTGCAAATTGCAGTGGCTGGAGACTAGCACGTGCGCGGTGATCTGATTGAGGTATATAAGGCCTTGAATGGATTGAGCACGCTGAATTCTGATGGGATCCTTCCACTTGTTCAGATTACAAACCTAAGGGGGCATAAATTCAAATTAAGAAAAGACAGATGTAGAATAGATGTGCGGAAATTTGCCTTTAGCCAGCGGGTGGTTAATTGCTGGAACAAACTTCCATCTGTCGTTGTGGAAGTTGATAGCTTGAATAAATTTAAGGAGGAACTGGACAGGCATTTGGAGGGAATGGTGTGTTTTTTTTTTTTTTTTTGGCTGATGCTGCATAAGCTCATACATTTGCTTTCTTGCATCACATGCCACTACTACTACTACTACTACTAATGTAAAGAAGATTGGATCTCTCCATGGTGTCTATCATAACTTCAAAAGACATCAACCATACCATATGACCAAAGAGATATGAGTTGCTGGAGATTTGCTCTGGAGACTAAATATGGGTTTCACAACTTCAAGCCTCAGATATGCAAAGTGGTGGCATTGAAAAGTTGATGAGAGTCATCTACCATCTAATATTGCCTGTAACACAGAGAAGTGGCATTCCTCTCTGTGGTATAGACATCACACCTTGACCCATGCTTACATTGGTTTAACCTGGGTGCTCACGTTTAGTATACTAGGTGCAATATTTCAGGACTTGCACATGGGAGTTATATCAGGGTTACTAATAGTCCCACCATCATGAAGGTCCATCAGAGGAACTGGTTGTCGCAGAAAAACCAGACTTCATGATGGTGGGACTATCATCAAGGACCAATTATATTTCATTAAAATGATAAATGGGCCTGAATTATAAAACACTTAAATGATGAATAGTGAAACACATAAATAAAGAAAAATGAAACAATAAAAACATATTGCATAATAATAGGTACTTACATGACCACAGAAGCGGCTGATTTTATTTTCCAGTGTTTCACGATGTCCTTCATATATTTCAATGTAATTTGTTTCACAACCTAATGATGAACTCAGAGAAAAGAATTGAAATTTTAATGTCATGGTATGTAGGCCAGGTACTCTGAGATACCAGCGGCACTGGCCATTTTGACTATAAGCAAGAGGGTACTGAGGACTAGTGAAGGTTCCATTACTGTTTGTGAAATTTCCACCACATCCTTGACCTAAAAGGAAAGCACAAATAATTTTAAAATCTCACAAAAGCTATTGAAAGATAACAGGTATAATGAAATCATTTATATCATGTTATGATGTTTCCAAAGATGGAAAGATTATATTTACTCATTTATCTGATCAGTTTATTAAGTACATTTATTTAATAGCAAGTAGGGGGGGAGAAGAATGAGGAATAAATTTCACCCCCTGAAAGGAAAATGTCACTGACATAATTTAAGCAAATATTATGATTGGAGATTAAAAACAGTAGTCTAAACAAGGAAAATTAAAAGAGAAATTGCACAGATCATCTGAATAGGCATTTTTTAAAAATTCTAAATGAAATGAAGCTGAGAATGACCACGGGACATTTAGCATTAGCAAAGGCATATGTGGCAAGAAAGCAAGCTTATATAGCATCAGTCAGAAAAAAAAAAAAAAAAATCTACTAATTTCACCCATCCACTCGCTCCAAATGTTTGTCTAGTTCAGCCTTGAATCTGTTTAAGCTATCAACTTCTACAAAGACACATGGAAGTTTGTTCCAGCAATCAACCACATGCTAGCTAAAGGCAAACTTCCACACATCTATCCTACAACTGTCTTTCCTCGATTTGAATTTATGCCCTCTCAAGAAATTATTCTGAGCAAGAGAGGAATCCCATCAGCATTGAGAATGCTCAAACAATTCAAGGCTTTATACACCTCTATCAGATAACCTCGCTGGTGCCTAGTCTCCAGACACTGTAATTTGCAAAATTTAGGCCTTTCTTCGTAAGAGAAAATCTTTGTTCCATTCAGTAATCTTGTTGCCCTTCTCTGTACCTGTTCCAACAGCTTTCCATCCTTCTTAAAATGGGGACTCTACGCCTGTACACAGTACTCAAGGTGAGGCAACCATTGCCTTGTACAAGAGGATAATCACCTCCTTATTACTGCTAGAAAAATTCCTGTATATCATTGAGAAGACACAATGAGCTACTCTTGCAGAAAGTCTGCACTGTTCAGAAAACTTCATATCTGCCTGCAAAATTACCCCCAGGTCCCTTTCACCCTCTGCTACTGTCAATGTAGTATCACTCAGTCAATACATTACTCTGAGATCACTGCTTCCCATATGCAGTATTTAACATTTGTCAATGTTAAACTTCAGTTGCCACCTCTCAGCCCATCTACTCAACTTTTCTAGATCCTGTTGCAACAGCATACTGTCATTAACAACCTTGCCAACCTTCGTACCGTCTGAAAACTTGGACATTAAGCCTGAGATACCATCATCAATATCATTAATAAATACAGAAAACAACAATGGACCCAACACGGAACCCTGGGGAACTCCACTAATAACATTAGTCCATGAAGAGCAGTGTCCATTGATTACCACTTTCTGTCTTCTCCCACTCAACCATCCCTTTATCCATAGCAGCAGTTTGCCTCCAATGTCACACTGCTCCAATTTGTTCAGCAGTCTTCCATGTGCAACAGTATCAAATGCCTTTCTAAGATCCAAATAAATGATAACAAAAATTATTCTTTGCATCAAGTTCCTTTGTTACCACATCATAGTATCCAACGAAATTGGTCAAACAAGACTATTCCTTAACAAACCCATGCTGTGTCTGAACTATAACTGAAGTCTTGTCTAGACAATCTTGCAGTGCTTATTTAACCAGTGCCTCCACTAATTTCCCTGCAACAGAAGTTAAACTAACAGGTCTGTAATTACTTATGTTGCCGTTTGATCCCCTTTGTGAATGGGGTCACATTTCTACATCTCCAGTTCATTGGTACCACCCCTGAGTCCAAGGAAGCTCTCATACTTAAGGCTAAGTGTTTGCTTACTTCCTTTGCTGCCTCCTTTAATATAACTGGAAATATCCCATTCACCCAAGTTTGGTGCCTTTCTTATGTTTACCTTCAACAATTTCTCCTCCACTTTTCTCTCAGTTATCACAAAATCATCTAGCTCACTGCCAGAATTTAATTCACCTCTGGCATTCCCTACTCTGAATAACTCCTCACGTGTGAATGAGGAGGCAAAATACTCATTTAATTTGTTAGCTACCTGACCAGGATCATCAACAGTTGAACCATCGATCCAGTGGACCAATCTGATTCATCCCCTTCCTTGTAGAGTTTACATAAGTAAAGAACTCTTTGCTGTTTTTCTTTGCATCCTTTGCCAAAAATTTCTCATAATCTGCCTTCGCCTGCCTAACCTGCTTTGTAACCTGGTTACAGACCAGCTTATATCTATCATCGGTTTCTGTGTCACATGTTAATTTATATGTATCCCATTCATTTTTCTTCTCTGCCATATGCCTCATTAGTTCATCTGACATCCATTTAGGCCTAAACCTTGAACAATATTTCTTAGTTGGTATGTAAAGCCTACTAGATTCCAAGATTTATTCTCTGAATGCCTCCCATTTTGAATTTTCTGTTGGTAACATTATCTGATTGTCCCACCACAGAGAATTTAAATACTGTCTCAGACCTCCGTAGTTGCTCTTACAAAAGTAAAAAATGTTCCATTTACCCCTAATGGTAGTTACCTCTTTGAGTAAATCCCACTTCAGCACACTGTGATCACTGCCACCTAGTGGTTCCTTTATCCGCAGATTCTTAATGCATGAAGTATCACTACTGATAATCATTAGCATTAGCATTAGTAGAGGCATATGATGCAAGAAAGCAAGCTTATTCAGCATCAGCCAAAAAAAAAAAAAAAAAACCCTCTCCCATTTCACCCCTCCGTTCGTTCGAAATACCTGTCCAGTTGAGCTTTAAATTTGTTTAGGCTATCAACTTCAACAACAAGTGATGGAAGTCGGTTCCACCAACCAACCACCCGCTGGCCAAAGGCAAATTTCCGCACATCTATCCGACATCCGTCCTTCCTCAATTTGAATTTATGCCCTCTGAGGTGATTATTCTGAGAAAGATGAAGAATCCCATTGGCATTGAGCATGCTCAAACCATTCAAAGCCTTATACACCTCTATCAGATCACCTCGCCGGTGCCTAGTCTCCAGACTCTGTAATTTGCAAAACTTAAGCCTTTCTTCGTAAGAGCAACCCTTTGTTCCATTTACTAATCTTGTTGCCCTTCTCTGTACCCGTTCCAGCAGCTCTACATCCTTCTTGAAATGAGGCCTCCAGACCTGTATACAGTACTCAAGATGTGGCCTAACCATTGCCTTATACAAGGGAATAATCACCTCCTTATCCCTGCTAGAAAAATTCCTGTATATCATTGACAAGACACCATGCGCTACTCTTGCAGATCGTCTGCACTGCTCAGAGAACTTCATATCTGCCTGCACAATTACCCCCAGGTCCTTATCATTCTCCACCACTGTCAGTGTAGTACCGCAGAGTTGATACATTGCTCTGGGGTTACTGTTACCCATATGTAGTACTTTACATTTGTCAATGTTAAACTTCATTTGCCACCTCTCAGCCCATCTGTTCAAACTTTCCAGATCCTGTTGCAGCAGCATAGCGTCAGTAGTGTCCTTAACGACTCTGCCAACCTTTGTATCATCTGCAAACTTAGACATTAAACTTGATATCCCATCATCAATATCATTCATAAACACCGAAAACAACAATGGACCCAACACTGAACCTTGAGGAACTCCACTAATAACATTAGTCCACGTTGAGCAGTGTCCATTGATTACCACTCTCTGTCTTCTGCCACTCAACCATTCCCTTATCCATAGCAGCAATTTGCCTCCAATGCCACACTGCTCCAATTTGTGCAGCAGTCTTCCATGTGCAACAGTATCAAAAGCCTTTCTAAGATCCAAATATATAATATCAAAGTTATTCCCTGCATCCAGTTCTTTTGTGACTACATCATATTATCCAATCAAATTGGTCAGGCAAGACCTGCCCTTAACAAAACCAGGCTGCGTCTGAGCTATGACTGAATTCTTGTCTAGATGATCCTGCAGTGCTTCTTTAACCAGTGCCTCCATTAATTTACCTGGAACAGAAGTTAAACTAACAGGTCTATAATTACTTGTGTCAGCCTTTGATCCTCCTTTGTGAATTGGGGTTACATTTGCACATCTCCAGTCTATGGGTACCTCCCCTGAGTCCAAAGAAGCTCTCATAATTATGGCTAGGGGTTTGCATACTTCCTTTGCTGCCTCCTTTAATATAACTGGATAGATCCCATCCACCCCAGGTGCCTTTTTTATGTTTATCCTCAACAATCTCTCCTCCACTTTCCTCTCAGTTATTACAAAATCATCCAGCTCACTGCCAATGTTTACTTTACCTACATCATTCTCCTTCCTGAATAACTCCTCATGCGTGAATGTAGATGCAAAATACTCGTTTAGATTGTTAGCCACCTGAGCAGGATCCTCAACTGTTGAACCATCAATATCCAGTGGACCAATCTGATTCATCCCTTTCCTTCTCGAGTTCAAGTATGTAAAGAACTCCTTTCTGTTTTTCTTTGCATCCTTTGCCAAGGATTTTTCGTAGTCTGCCTTTGCCTGCCTAATCTCCTTTGTGACTTGGTTACAGACCAACTTATGTCTATCATAGGCTTCCATGTCACCCATTAATTTGTATGTATCCCATGCATTTTTCTTCTCTGCCACATGTCTCATTAGTCCATCTGACAACCATTTAGGCCTAAACCTTGAACAATATTTCTTAGTTGGTATGTAAAGCCTGGTAGCCACCAAGATTAGTTCCTTGAATGCTTCCCATTTTGAGTTTGCTGTTGGTAACATCATCAGTTGGTCCCACTGTATAGAATTTAAATACTGTCTCAGACCATCATAGTCGCCTTTACGAAAACAAAAACCCTTCCCTTTACCTCTGATGGTAGTTACCTCCTTGAGTAAATCCCACTTCAACACACTGTGATCACTGCCACCTAGTGGTTCATTTATCTGCAGGTTCTTAATGCATGAAGAATCACTACTGATAATCAGATCAAGAGTATTGCTCCCTCTTGTTGCCTCACGAACATGCTGATGTAGAAAACAATCATCCAATAAATCCACAAAAGCCTTGCTAGTGTGCGAGTGACCAACCCACAAATTCCAGTCAATATCTGGAAAATTAAAATCCCCCATTATAAGACTCTCTGATTTACTGGCCCACTCTATTTCCCTGTACAATATATTATTATACTCATCAGAGTCATTAGGCCTATAGCACACTCCTACTCTCAATTTTGCTTTCCCAGTGTTTAATGTCACACCAAACTGACTCGACACTGCCCTGTCCATCGATGTCAACTGGCTTCACTTCCTTTGACTTTATGTGTTTCTCAATTAATTACATAACCCCTCCTCCCCTCCTCTCCTGTCTATCCTTTCTATATACATTGTATTCCCCAAATTCCAGTTCCGCATTACTTATATCTGTGTGACACCACGTCTCTGATATCCCAACAATATCTGCCTTTGATGTTTTGAGCAGTACCTCAAATTCATCAAATTTATTTACCAAACTCCTAGCATTGGTGTACACGCAGGTATACATGCACCTGTTTCTGTTCTTAGCTACCCTAACACAACCCATGTGTTTACTTGTAACGCAATGACTACCAGCAGTCTTAAGAGAATTACTCCCTCTAGTTGCCTCCCGAACATGCTGTTGTAGAAAACAATCATCCATTAAATCTACAGAAAACCTTGCTAGTGTGTGAGTGACCAACCCACAAATTCCAGTCAATATCTGGGAAATTAAAATTCCACATTATGAGACTCTCTGATTTACTGGCCCACTCTATTTCCCTGTAAGTTGTTATTGGCCTAATGACTCATCAGAGTCATTAGGCCAATAACATGCCCCTACTCTCAATTGATTTCCCAGTGCTTATGTCTTACAAAACTGACTCGACACTGCATTGTCCAGCCATGTCGACTGGCTGTACTTCCTTGGATTTTATGTGTTTCTTAACCAAACCCTCCTACCTTCCTGTCCTGTCTATCCTTTCTGTACACATTGTACTCCCCAAATTCCGTTTCTGCAATATCTGAGAAACGGAATTTGGGTCGGAAAACTGCTAGCTTGGGGGGAGACAAAGACCAATAGATTGACAGTAGCCACTGGCAGAGGTGAAAGAGATTCTTGCACTGCTTCTATTAGAATGAGCAGAAGCCTGAAAAACAAGATGAATGATATTTCAGAGACTGCTGGGAGCCATTGCGGTACAAGTAAACACATGGGTTGTGTTAGGGTAGCTAAGAATAGAAACAGGTGCAGGTATACTTGCGTGTACACCAATGCTAGGAGTTTAGTAAATAAATTTGATGAATTTGAGGTATTGCTCAAAACATCAAAGGTAGATATTGTTGGGATATCAGAGACGTGGTGTCACACAGATATAAGGGATGCAGAACTGGAATTTGGGGAGTACAACGTCTACAGAAAGGATAGACAGGATAGGAAGGGGGAGGGGTTATGCTATTAGTTAAGAAACACATAAAAACCAAGGAAGTGAAGCCAGTCGACATCGCTGGACAGTGCAGTGTTGAGTCAGTTTGGTGTGACATAAGCATTGGGAGATCAAAATTGAGAGTAGGAGTGTGCTATAGGCCTAATGACAATGATGAGTATAATAAGAAACTGTACAGGGAAATAGAGTGGGCCAGTAAATCAGAGAGTCTTATAATGGGAGATTTTAATTTCCCAGATATTGACTGGAATTTGGGGGCTGGTCACTCACACACTAGCAGGGCTTTTGTGGATTTATTGGATGATTGTTTTCTACATCAGCATGTTCGGGAGGCAACTAGAGGGAGTAATACTCTTGATTTGATTATCAGCAGTGATTCTTTATGCATTAAGAATCTGCAGATAAATGCACCACTAGGTGGCAGTGATCACAGTGTGCTGAAGTGGGATTTACTCAAAGAGGTAACTACCATTAGGGGTAAAGGGAAGGGTTATTGCTTCCGTAAAGGCGACTACGATGGACTGAGACAGTATTTAAATTCTATACAGAGGGACCAACTGATGATGTTACCAACAGCAAATTCAAAATGGGAAGCATTCAAAGAACTTATCTTGGAAGCTACTAGGCTTTACATACCAACTAAGAAATATTGTTAAAGGTTTAGGCCAAAATGGATGTCAGATGAACTACTGAGGCATATGACAGAGAAGAAATATGCATGGGATACTTACAAATTAACACGACACAGAAGCCTATGATAGATACAAGTTGATATGCAACCAAGTTACAAAGGAGGTTAGGCAGGGGAAGGCAGATTACGAGAAATCCCTGGCATGGGATGCAAAGAAAAACAGCAAAGAGTTCTTTACTTATGTAAACTCTAGAAGGAAGGGGATGAATCAGATTGGTCCACTTGATATTGATGGGTCAACTGTTGATGATCCTGCTCAGGTAGCTAACAAACTAAATGAATATTTTGCATCGACATTCACACATGAGGAGTTATTCAGCGAGGGGAATGCCAGAGGTGTATTCAACTCTAGCAGTAAGCTACAGAATCTTGAAATAACTGGGAGTAAAGTGGAGGAGAAACTGTTGAAGATAAACACAAGAAAGGCACCTGGGGTGGATGGGACCTATCCAGTTATATTAAAGGAGGCAGCAAAGTAAGTAAGCAAACCCTTAGCCAAAATTATGAGAGCTTCCTTGGACTCAGGGGAGGTACCCATAGACTGGAAATGTGCAAATGTGACCCCAATTCACAAAGGAGGATCAAAGGCTGACACAAGTAATTATAGACCTGTGAGCTTAACTTCTGTTCCAGGAAAATTAATGGAGGCACTGGTTAAAGAAGCACTGCAGGATCATTTAGACAAGACTTCAGTTATAGCTCGGACACAGCATGGTTTTGTTAAGGGGAAGTCTTACCTGACCAATTTGATTGGATACTATGATGCAGTCACAAAAGAACTGGATGCAGAGAATAGCTTTGATATTATATACTTGGATCTTAGAAAGGCTTTTGATACTGTTGCACATGGAAGACTGCTACACAAATTGGAGCAGTGTGACATTGGAGGCAAATTGCTGCTATGCATAAAGGGGTGGTTGAGGTGGAGAAGACAGAGAGTGGTAATCAATGGACACTGCTCATCGTGGACTCATGTTATTAGTGGAGTCCCTCAGGGCTCAGTGTTGGGTCCATTATTGTTTTCTGTATTTATAAATGATATGTATGATGGTATATCAAGCTTAATGTCCAAGTTTGCAGACGATACAAAGGTTGGCAGGGTTCTCAAGGACACTACTGACACTATGCTGCTGCAACAGGATCTGGAAAGGTTGAGCAGATGGGCTGAGAGGTGGCAAATGAAGTTTAACATTGACAAATGTAAAGTACTACACATGGGAAACGGCAACCGCAGAGCAACGTATCAACTCTGTGGTACTACACTGACAGTGGTAGAGAATGAAAGGGACTTGGGGGTGGTTGTGCAGGCAGATATGAAGTTCTCTGAGCAGTGCAGATGGGCTGCAAGAGTAGCTCATGGAGTATTGTCAATGATATACAGGAATTTTTCCAGCAGGGATAAGGAGGTGATTATTCCCTTGTATAAGGCAATGGTCAGGCCACACCTAGAGTACTGTATACAGGTCTGGAGGCCTCATTTCAAGAAGGATGTAGAGCTGCTGGAACGAGTACAGAGAAGGGCAACAAGATTAGTGAATGGAACAAAGGGGTGCTCTTAAGAAGAAAGGCTTAAGTTTTGCAAATTACAGTGTCTGGAGACTAGGCACCAGCGAAGTGATCTGACAGAGGTGTATAAAGCCTTGAATGGTTTGAGCATGCTCAATGCTGATGGGATTCTTCCTCTAGCTCAGAATAATCACCTGAGAGGGCATAAATTCAAATTGAGGAAAGACAGATGTAGGATAGATGTGCGGAAATTTGCCTTTAGCCAGTGGGTGGTTGGTTGGTGGAACAGACTTCCATCTTTTGTTGTGGAAGTTGATAGCCTAAATAAATTTAAGGCTGAGCTGGACTCATATTTGGAAAGCATAGAGGGGTAAAATCAGAGTTTTTTTTGGCTGATGCTGCATAGGTTTGCTTTCTTGCATCGTGTGCCTCTACTAATGCTAAAGAATCTGATGCCGTATTCCATTGAAGGTGCAAAATTATTGGAAGAGCCACTGGATTGTATACCTATAGTTGTATACCAGTGGTGGATTACCCATTAAGGCAATGAGGCACGTGCCTAGGGACCCCCAGGCTTTGGGGTGGGGGGCCCAAGCCAAGACATTTTCCTATAGTGTTCTAAAATAGATTAATGTTTTCAGTAAACATCATAAAAATCTTGATTAATTTAAGCAAAAATTTAAGCAAAAAATTCAAAAGTACAAAATTTCATTTAGTTGCCACCTAACTTTTATTTATTTTTTATTCTTTTTTGGGGGGCCCCTAAATATAATTTGCCTAGGGGCCCAAATATCCTTAATCCACCACTGCACTCAACCATCCTTTTATCCATTGTAACAACTTACCCTTAATGCCATGCTGCTCCAAATTATACAGTAGTCTTCCATGTATAATTTTTATACATGATACTCTTCATGTAAAATTTTTTTACATGATATACATTTACTTTTGATACTCTTCCATTGCACGAGTATCAAAAGTTTTCCTAAAATCCAAGTATAGGATATTAAAATAATTTTTTGCATCCGGTTCCTTTGTGACCACATCATAGTATCCAATAAAATTGAACAGACAAGACTTCCTCTTAACAAACCCATGCTCTGGCTGAACTATAACTGCAATCTTGTCTAGTAGTAGATCCTGCAGTGCTTCTTTAACCAGTGACTCCATTATTTTCCCTGGAACAGAAGTTAAATAAACAGGTCTGTAATTACTCGTGTTACCTTTTGATCTCCCTTTGTGAAATGGGGAAACATTTGCATATTTCCAGTTTATGAGGACCTCTCCTGAGTCCAATAATGCCCTCATAATCATGGCTAAGGGCCTGCTTACTTCCTTTGCCGTCTCCTTTAATATAAGTGGATAGATCCCATCCACCCTAGGTGCCTTTCTTATGTTTAACTTCAGCAATTTCTCCTCCACTTTGCTCTCAGTTATTAGTTAGTTAGTTAGTTATTTAGTTTTAAGGAGCATTAGCAACTAAGGCCATATTGCTCTGGGATATGCGGTGGTCATTCCCTGACCTTTCTGCATCCTCCGTATTTGGTGGTGACGGGCTTGAACCCCGGTCTAATCAAGAAGCGTGTGCTACGCACTGCTGCTCCTTCCCACCTGGCTACGGCGCCCGGTCTCAGTTATTAAAAAAATCATTTAACTCTCTGTTAGTTTAATAAGCTTCTGTTCTCTACTTCCCTATAGAATTCCTAATGTGTGAATGTAAATGCAAAATACTCATTCAGTTTGGCAGCTATCTGAGCAGGGCTGTCTACAGTCAAACCATCGATATCAAGCAGACCAATCTGATTCATCCACCTCTTTCTTCTAGAGTTTGCATAAGTAAAGAATTGTTTGCTGTTTTCTTTGCATCCTTTGCCAAAGATTTCTCGTAATCTGGCTTTGCTTGCCTAACCTGCTTGTTACTTGATTACAGACTATCTTATATCTACCATAGGCATCTGTATCCCATGCATTTTTCTTCTCTGCCACTAGTGTCATTAGTTTATCTGACATTCATTTAGGCCCAAACGTCGAACAGTATTTCTTAGTTGGCATGAAAAACCTAACAGCTTCCAAGATTAATTCCTATTCTGCTTCCCATTTAGAATTTACTGTTGTTAATGTCATCAGTTGATCCCATTGTATAGAATTTAAAAATCATCTGAGACAACTGTAGTCACCTTTATGAAAGCAAAAACCCTTCCCTTTGCCCATGATGGTAGTGACATCTTTGAGTAAATTCCATATCAGTACACTGTGATCACTGTCACCTAGTGGTTCCTTTATCTGCAGATTCTTAATGCATGAATAATCACTGCTGATAATCAGATCAAGTGTATTACTCCCTCTGGTTGGCTGTTGAACATTCTGCTGTAGAAAACAATCATCCAATAAATCCAGAAAAGTCTTGCTAGTGTGTGAATGACCAACCCACAAGTTCCAGTCTATATCTGGGAAGTTAAAATCCCCTATTATAAGACAATCTGATTTATTGGCCCACTCTATTTCTCTGTAGAGTTGTTCGTTGTACTCATCAAATCATTAGGCCTATAACACACTCCTACTCTCAGCTTTGCTTTCCCACTGCTTATGTCATACCAAACTGACTCAACACTGCACCGTCCATCCATGTCAACTGGATGCACTTCCTTAGACTTTGTGTTTCTTAACCAACAGCATAATCTCTCCTCCCTTCCTATCCTTTCTGTACATATTGTATTCCTCAAATTCCAATTATGCATTCCTTATCTCTATGTGACACCACGTCTCTGATATCCCAACAATATCCCCCTTTAATGTCTTCACCAGCACCTCAAATTCATCAAATTTATTTATTTACTATACTACAGCATTGGTGTACATGCACATATACATGTACCTATTCTTACTCTTAGTTACCCTAATACTTGTATTTACTTGTTCCATGAAGTTTCCCAGCAGTCCTTGAAATCTGCAGCACCTTGCTTTCCGGGCTGCTGCTCATTCCAATTGAATCCGTGCAAGAATCACTTTCACCTCTGCCTATTGCTACTGTTAATCTATTAGTCTGGGAATCCCCCAAGCTTTTCCGACTAGCATCAGTAAAAATTCTTGCACCCTTTCTATTTAACTATATCTCATCCCTGTAGAAAAAATCTCTCCTGTTAACAATTTATTTATTACTAAAATTTTTTTATAAGATCTCTACAGTGAAAAGCACATTATCATGCTTTGTAATTTCTTTTTTTACTGTTTATGTCTATGGCTGCATAATGGCACCGAATAAGCCATGGTTTTATTAAATATTGTGATTAATGAATGCTTCAACAGATGAGTCACGCTGTGCATCTAGCTTAACACTCTGCCGATGAACATTGTGCTAATAGCATTAGTAATAATAAATCATTTTTTATTTTTATTTCTTTTTAACTTCTGGAATACCAATTTTTTATTATTATTTTATTTTTTTTTGTTTTTACTCTTTAATTTACAACATGTTCTGAGAAAAAAAGCCCTATATATATATATATATAAATAAGTCTCTCAAAGAGCATATGAAACAAGAAAATTACATACTTCAAATTATAATGATGGTTCAAATGAAAACAGCAAAAATTAAATAAACAATTCTTTATTCAAAACTCTGACAAAGAATCTCTTTTTGACAGTCTTTTTCTCTTGCAATTATACATTTTCCATTAAAAACCTTTTGAGTGGTACAAAAATATAGTTACTTCAAACTAAGTTCAGCAGCACTTAAAAATACAGATCCTGAATGGTATCAACAGTTGTGTAAACACAGTATGTATATACCTGTCTTTTTTTAAACAAACCTGTTTTGAAATTAACAATTGACGTTTGGCTTATATTACATGCTTTTTTGTGGCTTGCAGTCAAAAATTAAGGACAGCATTACCTTTTGTGCAGATATCACTGGCTGAAATTTTTCTGGCTTTAAGGATCTGCGATAACACCTCTTTACTGGCTCATTTAGTTTCAGGCTGCACGTAATGCATCCATGACTTCTCCAATTTAGTACAATTTGGGAAATTGTATCCTTCAGATTAGGGGTTTAGAGGAGAACAAGCATTCTCTGTGTTATCAGATACTCAGTTTAAAACACTGATGGATCCAATATCTTTCTATTTTAGAAGATTTGGGAGAAGTCCAGTTAACCTGCTTGCCTAAAATCCACTCATGCACACCTTCTAGATGGTAAGCCCTGTTAGCATTAGCAAAGGCACATAGAAAGCGAGTTTATATAGCATCAGCCAAAAAAAAACAAAAAAAAAACACACACCCTTCTCATTTCACCAATCCACTCGCTCCAAATGTTTGTCTAGTTCTGCCTTGAATCTATTTAAGCTATCAACTTCTATGACAGATGGAAGTTTGTTCCAGAAATCAACCACCCACTGACTAAAGGCAAACTTCCACATATCCACATCTATTCTACAACTATCTTTCCTCAGTTTGAATTTATGCCCTCTCAGGAGATTATTCTGAGTAAGAGAAAGGATCTCACCAGTATTGAGCATGCTCAAACCATTCAAGGCTTTATACACCTCAATCAGATCACCTCGCAGGTGCCTAGTCTCCAGACACTGTAATTTGCAAAACTTATGCCTTTCTTCATAAGAGCAACCCTTTGTTCCATTCACTAATCTTGTTGCCCTTCTCTGTACTCGTTCCAGCAGCTCTACATCCTTCTTGAAACGAGGCCTCCAGACCTGTATACAGTACTCAAGGTGTGGCCTGACCATTGCCTTATACAAGGGGATAATTACCTCCTTATCCCAACTAGAAAAATTCCTCCATATCATTGACAAGACACCATGAGCTACTCTTGCAGACCGTCTGTACTGTTCAGAAGATTTCATATCTGCCTGCATAATGTGCGGAAATTTGCTTTTAGCCAGCAAGTAGCTGATTAGTGGAACAGGCTTCCATCTTTTGTTGTGGAAGCTAATAGCCTAAGGCTGAGCTGGACAGGCATTTGGAACGAATGGAGGGGTGAAATGGGAGTGGGTTTTTTTTTTTTTTTTTTTGGCTGATGCTGCATAAGCTTGCTTTCTTGCATTGTATGCCTCTACTAATGCTAATGCTAATTACACCCAGATCCTTTTCATTCTCTACCACTGTCAGTGTAGTACCACACAGTTGATTTGTTACTCTGGCATTCACATATGCAGTACTTTACATTTGTCAATGTTAAACTTCGGTTGCCACCTCTCAGCCCATCTGCTCAACTTTTCTAGATCCTGCAGCAGCGTACTGTCAAAAGGTTAGTGTCATTAATAACCCTGCTGACCTTCATATCATCTGCAGACTTAGATATTAGGCCTGATATATCATTAATGAATATAGAAAACAACAATGGACCCAACACTGAACCCTGAGGGACTCCACTAATAAAATCAGTCCACGAAGAGCAGTTCCATTGATTACGACTCTCTGTCTTATCCCGCTGAACCATCCCTTTATCCATAGCAGCAATTTGCCTCCAATGCCACACTGCTCCAATTTGCACAGCAGTCTTTCGTGTGCAACAGTATCAAAAGCCTTTCTAAGATCCAAATATATCAAAATTATTCTTTGCATTCAGTTCCTTTGTGGCTATATCATAGTATCCAACCAAATTGGTCAGCCAAGACTTCCTCTTAACAAACCCATCCTATGTCCAAGCTATGTTATGTTACTTTGGTGGCAACAAACGTGTAGAGTAGTTCTCTTCAAGATGCCTGGTCAGCATGAAGAGGAAAAGACCAAACCCACCAGTACATGACAAGATGACGAAACAAATGGCCCTCAGTCCCCAGTGGCTTTCACTCCTTTTCCGGATACTAGAACCGGAAAAGGAATTAGAAAATGTGAATTGGAATATCATTGGCTTGGCTGAAACAAGATGAAGAAGAAATTAATCACTTATAAGTTTATCAAGTGGAAATCTGCTGTACACCAATGGAAACAGTGAACAAACGAAGGTGGAGTTAGCTTTCTGCTCGGTAAAGATATAAAAAACATTTTGGAATTCAAAACTGCATAACCAAGGGTTTCAAGACTACTACTCAGGATTTCTAAGGAGTACAAACTAAAAGTTATAATGATATAGTCACCAACATGAGCCATGACAATGAAGAGGTTGAAGAAATGTACACTGAAATTGAGAGACTTCTAGGTGAACAGAAAACTCACTACACCATTATTATGGGGGCTTCAATGCTAAGGTTGGAAAGAGACAAAACAGTGCAGAAAGAGAAACTATAAGAAATTTTGGAATTGGTGAAAGAAATGAAATTAAAGAAGTGAAAGACTTGTGGAATTTGCAGAATCTCAAGATTCTTTTCTTTGTCACCACTGTAGGGAATGTAATGATCTTAAGTTAAAATTTGGTGCATTGCTAGAACGATTTGAGTCACTGAAAAAACTCGTGCCTGCCCTCAAGAATAAAGTAACTGGGAGCTCATCAGGAACTGAAGACTAGTAACATAACAAGTAATGCACTCCGATTGGGCCCCATAACAGAATAACCAAGTGCAAACTACTCTGGTTCAAAAGGATTTAGTTCTATTAGGAGATTCCATTGTCAGGGAAATGGGAAATATTTTTTGCAATAAGGATAGGTGGACTAGAACCAGGGTATGTCTGCCAGGAGCAACTATTAATGATGTCACAAACAGACTGTCAGATTTTAAGGAGGGTAAAGAGAATATTATTATTCATGTGGGGACATTAAGCATACATTATCTGACGATTTGTTAGACAAATATAGGACCATGCTGAAGAAATGCAGTGAGTTAGGTCACAATGTGACCTAATGACAGCTTAAAATGCTTCACGGCCTCTATTAACTGGGTAGATATCTCATAGAGAGCGAACAATTGAATTATGGTATACCTTTAAAACATTAATCACAGAAGCCTTGAATGCTTATATACCATTAAAAAAATACTCCACGAGGAAGATTCTAAGTTGGATGAATAAGGAAGTTGCCAGATTACTTGAGCAGAAAAAGAAGGCATGGAAAAGTTACAGAGCAATAAAAAGTAGTGAAGCCTATAACAGCTACAAAATTGATCTGTAGAAATACCACAGAAAAGGTTAGGCTGGCAAAGAGAGTGAAGAGTGGGAATAAGGAATTCTTCACATATATAAATGCAAAGAAGAGAAGACAAATCAGATCGGACCCTTATGTAGTGGACTAGAATAATATTAGATATCCCAGCTGAAGTTGCAGATGAACTCTTTGAGTGGTAATCAACTTCATGGACAAATGTTATTAGTGGAGTTCCCCAGGGTTGGTGTTGGGCCCATTGTTGTTTTGTATATTTATCAATGATATTGATGAGGGTATATCAGGTTTAGTGTCCAAATTTTCAGATGATACAAGGGTTGGCAGAGTTGTTAACGACAGTAATGACAGTATGCTACTCCAACTGGATTTAGATAAGTTGGGAAAATGGGCTGAGAAGTGGCAACTGAGAAGTGGAGTTTAACATTGACAAATGCAAAGTACTACATATGGGTAGCAATAACCAAAGAGAAACGTATGAAGTTTGCTGAGTAGTGCAGCGAACTTCATATTTGGAATTTTGCTAGCTGGGACGGGGAGGTGATAATCCCGTTATATAAGGCAATGGTCAGGCCACACCTAAGGTACTGTGTACAGGTCTGGAGACCTCATTTTAGGAAGGATGTAGAGTTGCTAGAGCGAGTACAAAGAAGGCAAATGTTATTTTTGTTATTTGTTATTTGGTTTTTTTTTTTTTTTTTTTTTTTAGGAGCATTAGCAACTGAGGCCATATTGCTCCAGGAATATGCGGTGGTCATTCCCTGACCTTTCCACATCCTCCGTATTTGGTGGTGACGGGCTCGAACCCCGGTCTAATCAAGAAGCGTGTGTTACGCACTGCTGCTCCTTCACACCTGGCTAAAGAGGCGCCAAAGAAGGGCAACAAGATTGGTGAGAGGAACAAAGGGGTGCTCTTAAAGGGGTGCTCTCAAATGAGGCCAGAACTTAAGCCAAGAAAGACTTAAGTTCTGCAAATTGCAGTGCCTGGAGAGTAGGCACCTGCGAGGTGATCTGATTGAAGTGTATAAGGTCTTGAATGGGTTTAGCAAGCTGAATGCTGATGGGATTCTTCATCTTGCTCAGACTAAGTTACCCAGACTAAGAACCTGAGGGGGTACAGTTTCAAATTGAGGAAAGACAGTTGTAGAATAGATGTGCAGAAATTTGCCTTTAGCCAGCGGGTAGTTGATTGATGGAACAGGCTTCCATCTTTTGTTGTGGAAGCTAATAGCCTAAATAAATTTAAGGCTGAGCTGGACAGGCATTTGGAATGAATGGAGGGATGAAATGGGAGGTTTTTTTTTTTTTTTTTTTGGCTGATGCTGCATAAGCTTGCTTTCTTGCATCGTATGCCTCTACTAATGCTAATGCTAACTCAGCAGTTACTTTGCATCGATATTTACAGAAGAAAAACCCTAAGTATCAATGAGAAATTACGGAAGTGTAGTTAAAAAAAATTTAATTAATGATGTTGAAATTTCACATGTTTATTTGATGAAAAAACTTTCAAGGCTACAGGCCAGTAAGGCTCCAGGGTTTAATGGCATATACCCTATAATCTTAAGGGAGGTGGCTTTGTTTGTTTGTTATTTGGTTTTTAGGAGCATTAGCAACTAAGGCCATATTGCTCCGGGATATGCGGTGGTCATTCCCTGACCTTTCCGCATCCTCTGTATTTGGTGGTGACTGGCTTGAACCACGGTCTAATCAAGAAGCGTGTGCTGTGCACTGAGGGTCCTTCCCACCTGGCTATGGAGGCACCAAGGGAGGTGGCAAGTGAGTGCATTGAACCATTGAGGCTAATTATGAGAGCATCACTAAACTCAGGAGTGATTCAGTTGGATTTAAAAAGTGCAAATATATCTCCAATAGATAAGGGTGGTTTTAAGAGTGAAGTGGGAAATTACCGGCTGGTCAGTCTAACTTTAGTAATAGGGAAAATCATGGAGACAATGATAAAGGGTGAAATTCAGGAAAATTTAGTTAGAAATGGAATTCTGAAGGATACTCTGCATGGTTTTGTAAAGAAAATATCATGTTTGGTTAATTTTAATCTGGTTAGTTTTTGAAAGGATCACTCAAGGGCTGGACTTAGGGAATAATTTCAACATAGTTTATTTGGATTTCATGAAAGCATTTCACTCAGTCCCACATGAGCATTTACTTTATAACCTGGAAAAGATTGGAATCACAGGAAAAATCCTTAGATGGATAGCAGGATGGCTTCAGGGCGGGAGGCAGAGGATTGTGATAAATAGTTATTCCTCAGATTGGGTTGATGTAAGAAGTGGGGTTCCCCACGGATCAGTATCAGGATCACTGTTGTTTTTGATTTTCATAAATGACATCAATGAAGGGATAGAGGGCATGATGTCTAAATTTGCAGATGATGTAAAGATTGGTAGAGTAGTTAATGATCACCGCCACAGAGCTTCAGAGTGATTTAGATAGACTTCAGGAACTGTCAGAAAAATGCCAGCTATGCTTTAATTCAGCAAAGTGTAAGGCCGGGGGTACACTAACCCCAAAATAACTTATACACTTGGTGGAGTTGAACTAAAGCTGGTAGTGAAGGAAAGGGACTTGGGTGTTATGTTACCAGCTTTAGATCTCCGAGCATTGTAGACAGGTTGCAAGGAAGGCCCATGGTGTCCTGTCAATGATTTTTTAAACAATTGCTAGTAGAGATAAGGATATCAAAACCCCATTATATACGGGTATTGTTAGACCACACTTGAAATACTGTGTTCAAGTATGGATACCTCACCTAAAAAAAGATACTGTGCTTCTTGAAAGGGTCCAAATACAGGTAACTCGTCTGGTGAGAGATCGGCAAAAGAGTATCCACATGAGGAAAAGCTATATGTGGGTTGCAGAGCTTAGAAATTAGGCACCTTAGAGGAGACTGATTGAGGTGTTTAAGGCTCTGAGAGGCACAAGTAAAATGAATGAGGCCAAAATTTTAACAGTGATAAATGATTCTAAAACTAGGGCCATAATATCAAATTAGAGGGAGAGATGTTTAGACTGGATTGCAGGAAGTTTTATTTTAGCCAGCGAGTTATAAATTACTGGAATAAGTTAACTACATGGGTGGTAGAGGCGGACAGTTTGAAGAAATTCAAAGATCATCTGGATAATTACCTAAGGGAGGAGGGGAAACACATAGGTTGTCTATTTCCTTTTCTCTTATTATTATTATTTTTTAAATTTTTTCTTATTTTTCTTATTTTATTTTATTTATTTATTTATTTTTATTATTATTATTTTATTTTATTTATTTATTTTTATTATTATTATTTTTTGGGCTCGTTTTGCATACACTTCCTTGCACCATGTGGCAATTGCTAATACTAATACTAATGAACACTTTTTTTCAAGGAAAGGGTGAGCAGAAAGGGATTTGGAAGAGCTTAAATGGATTAAATGAAATCGACTTCATCCTCACTAACAGAAGATAACCCCAGGGGCCAAAATCTGGTGACTATGGGCTTGACACTCAGGGTTCTGAGCTGGATATCATCAATCTTCTTTCTTGGTGATTCCAATAATAATATATTGTGAACAATGTTACCATCCTGAACAAGGTAAATGTTGGAAATAATCACAGAATGGTAAGATGCACACTTGATATAAATGTACATAAAGAAAGAAAAAAACTGAATCGAATAAATAATACAAAGGATTTTGAGATAACAAAAGATGAGAAAAAGCAATATGTACTGGAACTTAAGAACAAGTTTGAGCTACTGAAGACCTTTCAGGATCACGATATCGACAAGGAATACAACAATTTTCTGAAAGTGATAAAAACCAAGAAACCTAAAGGTAAAATGAAATCAAAAGAAGAAAAAATTAGTCAATAAATGCATCACGATGAACCAAATACGACAAATGAAGAACAAGATAAACAAAAGGCTCAAGCTAATGGAAGTTCTGTGGCTCAGAGGAGAACTGAGGGGGGGCAGTTGCCCTCTGAATCACAGCCTTTTAAAATGCACTGCTTACATGATGTTTGTGGAGCAATTGTGCACGGGACAAGATATTTCCACGGGGGATGTCTTTGTGTGTGGGCGATGCAGGGAGTGTAACGAAATCAGGTGACAACTCAGCGTTGTTGTGGGCCTATATGAGAGCTTGAAGGACAGGGTGAATGCCCTCGAAGGATCTAAAGTGAGGGACCCCATCAAGCTCTCAGCTGCCCACATCAACGCCAGAGCTTGCACTTGGTCATCACGCAACACGGCGGCAACCCCCAAGGAAGAATGTGCTAGTCCCACAGGAACTAGTAGTTGTTGGTGACTCTATTGTCAAGGAAATGGATAGGTGGAACAGAACCAGGGTATGTCTGCCAGGGGCAAAGGTTGATGACGTTGTAGAGCGGATATCATCTTTTAAGGGCACAAAAGGTGATATAATTTTACATGTTGGCACTAATGATATTAAGAGTAGGAGACCGGCAGAATTACTTAACAAGTACTGATCACTGCTGAAAAAAGCAGTGAATCAGGGTTGAATTTGAAGGTGTCTGCAATTCTGCCCACACACGATAGGAGGGAGTATACGATGAGAGCCTTATCGATCAATTCGGCCCTGGAAAGACTGTGCAAAGCTCATGGGGTAGAATTTTTTTCAGCCTGGTCTGTACTTGTTAACAGAAAGGACTGGTTCTACAGGGATGGGATACACTTAAATAGAAAGGGTGCAAGAATATTTGCTGATGCTATCGAGGCAGTGTTAGGTGGGTCAGAAAACTGCTAGCTTGGGGGGGGATACAAGGACTAATAAATTAACAGTAGCCACTGGCAGAGGTGAAAGTGATTCTTGCACTGCTTCTATTGGAATGGGCAGCAGCATGGAAAACAAGATGCAGGATATTTCAGAGACTGCTGGGAGTCATTGCAGTACAAGTAAACACATGGGTTGTGTTAGGGTAGCTAAGAATAGGAACAGGTGCATGTATACATGCATGTACACCAATGCGAGGAGTTTAGTAAATAAATTTGATGAATTTGAGATATTGCTCAGAACATCAAAGGCAAATATTGTTGGGGTATCAGAGACGTGGCATCACACAGATATAAGGAATGCAGAACTGGAATTTGGGGAGTACAAAGTGTACAGCAAGGAGAGGAAGGGAGGAGGGATTATGTTATTAGTTAAGAAACACATAAAATCCAAGGAAGTGAAGGCAGTCGACATTGCTGGACAGTGCAGTGTCGAGTCAGTTTGGTGTGACATAAGCATTGGGAGATCAAAATTGAGAGTAGGAGTGTGCTATAGGCCTAATGACTCTGATGAGTATAATAAGAAACTGTACTGGGAAATAGAGTGGGCCAGTAAATCAGAGAGTCTTATAATGGAGGATTTTAATTTCCCAGATATTGACTGGAATTTCTGGGTTCGTCACTCACATGCTAGCAAGGCTTTTGTGGATTTATTGAATGATTGTTTCTACATCAGCATATTCGGGAGGAAACTAGAGGGAGTAATACTCTTGATTTGATTATCAGTAGTGATTCTTCTTCTTGCATTAAGAATCTGCAGATAAAGAACCACTAGGTGGCAGTGATCACAGTATGCTGAAGTGATTTACTCAAACAGGTAACTACCATCAGGGGTAAAGGGAAGTGTTTTTGCTTTCGTAAAGGCGACTACGGTGGTCTGAGACAGAATTTAAATTCTATACGGTGGGATGAACTGATGATGTTACCAACAGCAAATTCAAAATGGGAAGCATTCAAAGAATTTATCTTGGAAGCTTCTAGACTTTACATACTAACTAAGAAATACTGTTCAAGGTTTAGGCCTAAATGGATGTCAGATGAACTAATGAGCCATATGGCAGAGAAGAAAAATGCATGGGATACATATAAACTAATGGGTGACATGGAAGCTTATGATAGATATAAGCTGGTCTGTAACGAAGTCACAAAGGAGATTAGGCAGGCAAAGGCAGATTATAAGAAATCTTTGGCAAAGGCAACAACAAAGAGTTCTTTACCTATGTAAACTCTAGAGGGAAAGGGATGAATCAGATTGGTCCACTGGATATTGATGGTTCGGTTCAACTGTTGATGATCCTGCAAAGGTGGCTAACAAACTAAATGAGTATTTTGCATCTACATTCACCCACGAGGAGTTATTCAGGGAGGGGAATGCCAGAGGTGAGTTAATCTCTGGCAGTGAGCTAGATGATTTTGTAATAACTGAGAGTAAAGTAGAGGAGAAATTGTTGAAGATAAACATAAAAAAGGCATCCGGGGTGGATGGGATATATCCAGTTATATTAAAGGAGGCAGCAAAGGAAGTAAGGGAACCCTTAGCCATAATTATGAGAGCTTCTTTGGACTAAGGGGAGGTACCCATGGACTGGAGATGTGCAAACGTGACCCCAATTCCCAAAGGAGGATCAAAGTGTGACACAAGTAATTATAGACCTGTTAGTTTTACTTCTGTTCCAGGAAAATTAATGGAGGCACGTTAAAGACGTACTGCAGAATCATTGAAAGAAGACTTCATTTATAGCTCAGACACAGCATGGTTCTGTTAAGGAAAAGTCTTGCCTGACCAATTTGATTGGATACTATGATGTGGTCACAAAGGAACTGGATGCACGGAATAACTTTGATATCATATATTTGGATCTTGGAAAGGCTTTTGATACTGTTGCACATGAAAGACTGCTGAAAAAATTGGAGCAGTGTGGCATTGGACGCAAATTGCTGCTAGGGATAAAGGGATGGTTGAGTGGGAGAAGACAGAGAGTGGTAATCAATGAACACGCTCATCGTGGACTATTGTTATTAGTGGAGTCCTTCAGGGTTCAATGTTGGGTCCATTGTTGTTTTCTGTATTTATAAATGATATTGATGATGGTATATCAAGCTTAATGTCCAAGTTTGCAGACGATACAAAGGTTGGCAGGGTTGTTAAGGACACTAATGACAGTACTCTGCTGCAACAGGATCCAAAAAATTTGAGCAGATGGTCTGAGAGAGTGACATATCAACTCTGTGGTACTACACTGACAGTTGTAGTGAATGAAAGGGATCTGGAGGTAATTGTGTAGGCAGGCAGATATGAAATTTTCTGAGCAGTGTAGATGGTCTGCAAGAGTAGCTAATAGTGTCTTGTCAATGATATACAGGAAGTTTTCTAGCAGGGATAAGGAGGTGATTATGCCCTTGTAAAAGGCAATGGTCACGCCACACCTTGGGTACTGTATACAGGTCTGGAGGCCTCATTTTAAGAAGGATGTAGAGCTGTTGGAACGAGTACAGAGAAGGGCAACAAGATTAGTGAATGGAACAAAAGGTTCCTCTTACGAATAAAGGCTTAAATTTTGCAAATTACAGTGTCTGGAGATGAGGCACCTGCAAGGTGATCTGATTGAGGTGTATAAAGCCTTGAATGGTTTGAGCATGCTCAATGCTGATGGCACTTTTGCTCACCTCAGAATAATCACCTGAGAGGGCATAAATTCAAATTGAGGAAAGATGTGCGGAAGTTTGTCTTTAGTCAGCGGGTAGTTGGTTGGTGGAACAGACTTCCATCCTTTGTTGTGGAAATTGATAGCCTAAATAAATTTAAGACTGAGCTGGACAGGTATTTGGAACGAATGGAGGGGTGAAATGGGAGCGGTTTTTTTTTTTTTTTTTTGGCTAATGCTGCATAAGCATTTTTTCTTGCATCACATGCCTCTTCTAATGCTAAAATGCTAATGATAGTACGCTACCACAACATGATCTGCAAAAGTTGAGCAGATGGGCTGAGAGGTGGAAACTGAAGTTGACATTGACAAACGTAAAGTACTGCATATGAGTACCAGTAACCCCAGAATAATGTATCAACTGGTTGGTACTATACTCAAGGTAGTGGAGAATGAAAAGGACCTGGGTGTAATTGTGCAGTCAGATATCAATTTTTCTGAGCAGTGCAAAAAAGGCTGCAAGAGGAGCTCATAGTGTCTTGTCAATGATATATAGAAGTTTTGCTAGCAGGGATAAGGAGCTGATTGTCCCTTTGTATAAAGCAATGGTCAGGCAATACCTTGAGTACTATACACAGGTCTGAAGGAATCATTTTAGGATAGATGTAGAGCTGCTGGTATGAGTACAGAGAAGGGCAACAAGATTCTTGAAGGTAAGAAAGGGTTGGTGTTACCAAGAAAGGCTTAAGTTCTGCAAATTGCAGCTTCTGTAGACTAGGCACCTGCGAGGTGATTTAATTGAGGTATAAGGTCTTGAATGGATTGCGCAAGCTGAATGCTAATGTGATTCTTCCTCTTGCTCAGATTACTCACCGAGGGGAACATAAATTCAAATTGAGGAAAGACAATTGTAGAACAGATGTGCGGAAATTCGTCTTTAGCCCAGCGGATGGTTGATAGTTGGAATAAACTTCCATCTGTTATAGTGGAGGTCAGTAACTTAAATAAGTTCAAGGCAGAACTAGACAAACGTTTGGAGTTAATGGATGAGTGAAATGGGAAGAGTGTTTTTTTTTTTTTTTTTTTTTGCTGATGCTATATAAGTTTGCTTTCTTGCATCACATGCCCTACTAATGCTAATAATGGTAAATGGCTGAAACTCAAGAGAAAAAGATATTTCAGATGGGTAGCATTTAGGAAATATAGTCACATACTGAGGAAAAACATTCCAATTTGGTTAAAATATAAAATAATGATCAAATGTATACTCCCCGCCATGATTTATGGAAGAGAAGCTGAAAACTACACAGTGAAGAATGGAACAAATTATATTAGGAATCAGACTGTTAGATAAGAAGAGAAACACATGGATTAGGCAGCAAACATAAATAAAGGACAATCTTATCAAAAATGAAAGAACTGAAATAGTCTTGAGCAGGACACATAGCTGGAAGACATGATGACAGATGAACTAGGAAACTAACAGAATGGTATCAAAGAGGAGCTAAAAGAAAATCTGGAAGACAACAAAGATGGACTGATGAAATCCAAGAGTTTGTGGGCAGTAAATGGAAAGTTGTTGGGAGGCCTCCATCCTGCAGTGGATTGAAAATGGCTGATGATGATCCTTCAGATGCTACTAAGCCAGCAGAATTTGATGCCAAGCAAACATCAGTTTATCACAGTTTCATGTGCACGAGTAGCTCCGTTAGCAACAACCAAAGAAAGTTTTCTCTAAAATTGGTCTTGAGGCATTACTTTCATCATGTTATGCAAGGGGAAGATAATATACCAAAAATAATGAAGCTACTTACCTTAAGTCAGTGAGGAACCTTATACGGAATTGTGAAGTGATCTGATTGAGGCATTTAAAGCTTTGAATGGATTGAGCAAGCTCAATGCCGATGGCATTCTTCTTCTTGCTCAGACTAAACACATGAGGGGGCATAAATTGAAATTGAGGAAGGATGGTTGCAGGATAGATGTGTAGAGGTTTGCTTTCAGTCAGTGGGTGATTGATTGTTGGAACAAACTTCCATCTGCTGTTGTGGAAGTGAGCATCTTGAATAAATTCAATGAAGAACTAGATAAATTAGTGGACGGATGGACAAGTCATGTGGGAGCCTTTTTTCCTTTTTTGGCTGATTCTTTATAAGCTTGCTTTCTTGCATCATATGCCACCACTACCAATTATCAAAAAAAAAGTTGGAAGAGCTGTTTATTTAACTTCGATGTTTTCATTTGAACAATGTTCATATAAATTTACCTTGATCTGTAATGGTATATGAAATGTAAAACATGTTTTGACTATCTCTAGTGGACTGAGCTTGTAGCCATAATTTATTTTTGCTTGAAAAAACAGGATTTGGAAGTGTGTGACCACAAAGAGAAGCTATTAGAGATGCTGAAGAATTTCCACCATCACGAATCTGTATAAAAAAAAAAAATAATAAATTAAACTACAGAGAGAGAGAGAGAGAGAGAGAGAGAGAGAGAGAGAGAGAGAGAGAGAGAGGCCTCAGTTATTAAAGGTGACTGGAACTGACCTGCCTCATATAACAGAAATCTTAGTAACAGAAACCCAAATTTTTTGCCAATTTTCATAGAAGTTTGAGATTCATTTATTGGATTTATTAGTGTATAGTGCACATGGTTAGATTTAGGGTTAGATAGAAAAATCTTTAGAAAATCATGGTGCTCAAATAATCAAAATTTTCAAATTTGCGGTTTTAAAAAGTCTTACACGGTTAGTTTTGAGTGATTTTTTTTTTTTTCTGAGTGATGAAGAAAAACATTTTATCAATTTAGAACCTTGTTCCTTTCACAGCTTGCTCTGCACTCTTACTTCTTTGTTGCAATGTGTTTAATAAAGTGCTAACTCTTTCCTTTATTTGATACTTCAATAATATACTTATACAATAAACAGTATGCATTCTCATTCCCCAGTGATCCTTTTAAATCGTTATATCATAAGTGTTGATACAATGGAGCAATCCAAGAAGAAGAAGAAGTGCTAATTTGACATACAAGGGCATAGTAAATCAGCAAATCTAATTAATAAAACTAATTTAATAGGTATTATTTATTTATTATTCAAAATGTTTTTATAAAGATTTCCAGATTAAAAGCATCTTATTGTATTGCAATTTGTTTTTTTACTCTTTATGTTTGTCGCTAATCCCATGTTGCTGAGCTAGATAGCTGCATGATGGCCATAAATACACCATGATTTTAGTAAGCATTTTAATTATTAATTAATCATTTTTATTGGCAAACTGTTCAATAGATGAGTCACAAAGTAGAGCAGCGTATGTAGCTTAACTCTCCACCAATGTGCCAACAACAAAAATAACAAACAAAAAAAAATTAATTTTAAAATAATTTTTTTTGTTTTAAATACATGATTTTTAAAATTTTTATTTCTTTTTAACTTGTGTAATGCTGTTCCAGCACCTGGAAGGAAAAAAAGCCCTATACAGTCGAATTTCGTTAATACAAAGTTCAAGGGACCTAAATTTTCACATTTTTTAATAATGAAGTTTGTAGTAACGAGGTCCCCCAAAAGTATCATAATTTTACCTTTTATTTATTTTTTTTTTTGGTACATACTGTGTATCTAAGAATAATAAAAAAAATAATAATATAAAAAAATAAATTAATTTAAATCAATAAAATAATAAAAATAAAATAAAAACAAAAGGCCTTGTCTAACAATATAGTAATAGGAATAACATATTTTTTAAAGATTTTATTTTATTTGTAAGATAAACTAAGAAAAGAGCAATTAGCAGAAATGAAAATATTATACAGTACATAATTTAGTATAACAGTAAAAAGAATTACAATCTTAATATAAAAGGAGACATACGAACCATTTTTTTAATAAATTAATCTAATTTAAAGAAAGAATCCAATGTTGTTTGCACAGTTTTTTGTCTTATATGCATTTTTAACTTCAGCATCAACTTTATCAAATGCAATAGTTGTTTCTTTATCAACGTTACTGCAGACCAACACATTCTCTATTATGTTCTTCTATGCATTTTGGGCATCTTTTTTTAGATGCTCAAAGTGTGTGTGTGTGTGTGCGTCTTCACTTTTGCTGTCACTGGTAACAAAAACACCATCGTTTTGTTTGGTGCTCAGCAGCTCTTCTGGTGTTGTCATTGCAGTGGTAGAAACTTCATCCTCCACCTTTACAAACTCTTCAAATTTGCCAACAAAATCCATATGCTCCTTCAAATTCCTCAATGTTGCTATCACAGTCATCTGCTGGACCATGTTTTTCGATCACGTTCTCTCCAAAGTCACTCTTTCTGAAGCAGTTGATTATTACACTTGATGTAATACTGTCCCAAGCAATAACAAGATTACAGATAGCATCCAAGACATTCCAATTTGGCTGCAAATTGTTCCCTCCTTCTATGTTGCAGATCAAGTACCTTATCAGGCGGGCTCTGTATGCTCTCTTGAGGTTATAAATATGCCTTGCTCCAATGGCTGCATTAAACTGGTGGTAGGGGTAAAAACACAGCTGTATATATTTGTAAACTTAAATGTCTTGGCAGAATGTGCTGTACAACAATCTAGAATCATCAAAATGTTCCTTTTTTCTGAAGCCATTCTTCTGTCCACTTTTGATAACCAAGACTGAAAAATATTGACCATAAGCCAAGCACTTCTATTGGTCTCATAATCACAGGGAAGTTGGTTAACTGCTTTAAAACATCTTGGCTTGGAAAACTTACCAATCACAAGTGGGCGTAGTTTTATACTGCCGTCTGAATTGCAGCATAACAGAACTGTGAGTCAGTCTTTGTTTACTAAATTTTCCACCATGACAAGACTCTCCTCGAACAGCAAATGTTTTGTTTGGCAGCAAATTATAAAATAAACCTGTCTCGTCAAGATTAAAAATATCCTTTGCCTCATATTTTTCAAGAATGGATCGTACAGCCTTTTCTTTGTTGACTAATCCAGACTCGCTGCAACATTTTGCAAAACCAATTTATTCCTGTCTTTAAACCTTTGGAGCCAGCCTCTGCTGCATTTGAAGTTGCTAATCCCATGCTGCTAAGCTAGATAATTTGCCTTTTCTTCAAAATCAGACCTAAGATTGGCAAATTAGATGTATGAATTTATTGGTACTACTCAAAGTTTTGTTTTAAGCTCCTCGTGTTTTTCACCACGAATTTGTTTCTTGTTTTTCTCATAGCTGCTCCAGTGTCATGCACTTCCTCATGTCTTTTTTGGTTTTTCAGTATTGTAGATAAAGTAGGTAAAGGGATGTTGTATTCCTTTGCAATGTCCATTCTGCTTCTTTCCATCCTATCAGCCTCTTGTGTAATTTTTAGTATAATTTTCAGGCTTGATTCCATCCATTTAAGTTTTGTCGCCATAATCCTGCTAGATAAGATTTAATATAAACAAAAATTTAAATTAATTTAAAGACACAAGTTCCAAAAAAAAAGACATCAACTCAGATAAAATGGCACAAAAAATAGATTTCTGTATACGATAGCAAAAGACTCTTTGAATTGGGATAACAATTGCAACTAACCTTATTCGGGTGGAGAGCGAGAGAGTGCATTTAAACAACTTAGAAAAACTTTTTATTCTTTTGTTAATTTTGCTTGGGTAAAGAAAGCCTGCACGAGAACAACGAGAAACATTGGATAACTTACGCGGAAAATTAGCTTCCCGATACGGCACTCTAGTGCTGCTCGGTCTGGAGCAGAAATCGAGAAGGATATATTGATTGACAGGTAGGCGTGGCAAACGATGAAATGATTGGTGGTGGGCGCGACAGACGACAAGCTACTGTGTAGTCATTGGTTGGCATTATGATGTGTATTTACCAGTAGGTGCTGATTGACGTTATGATACGTGTGTATCCGCATGAGTGTCTTTAAAAATAAAAGTACAGTAATAAAAAATTAATATTTTATTAATGAACAATTTATGTGCTAGTCCATTCATGATTCTAAAGAAAAAAGGCTAGGTTACCTCCTCCACTTTGGGAGGGGTTCAAGCTCCCATGGGATTCAAGTCGAGGTAACCTGACCTTTTTTCACCATTACAGTAAATGTTGGAGCATGTGCGATTAGGACAAGTTACCATTAGTGCTGCTACAGTGATACTAAACCGATGTTATTGTATGTTGTGTTCGTGCACCAATCAGCACCTCATTTGCCATGCCTACCTGTCAATCAGTATATTGTTTTCGACTTTGCTCCAGACAGATAACACCTACTGTCTGTTTACTGAGTGAGCAGCGCTAGAGTGCCGTATCGGCAAACTAATTTTACGTGCAAGTTATCCGAGACATTTCTCGTGCAGGCTTTCTTTACCTTCGCCGTTAATTTAACAACTCATCCTTCAGAAAGATGTTTTGCAGGGTGCTCTTGATGTTGTAGTTACCATAAACTGATTTTGTTTACAGAAAACTAATTTCTAACAAATCGGGGCCATCCTTCAGGAAGTAGGGAGCCGGGTGGCCAGAGGCAATAATAGGTGCAATAATCGGACAGCTCTGCCAAGATTTGTATTAAAGGTACAAAATGACAATATTTATTTCTCACTGGGTGAAAAAGAACTTTGTAATACATATTAACCGAATTTTGCAATAAATGAATATATTTACAAATTTTTCACAAATACTATCCTTTCGCAGGGGAATGGTATGTGCTTCATATAAATGAGTACCTTGTATAAAAAGGAGTTTGTATTAATGAGATTTTACTGTGTATATATATATATATATATATGAGGTATGGCAATAAAGTTCCTAGGCTAGTGCAATAAAAAGAAGACAAAGCAAAGGATTTAAAAAATGATTGTAATTTTATTGAAAGTTGTCACCACCTGCACTTATTACACCATTCTGAAAGTTTCTGAACAGAGTCAGTGAAGATGTCCAAAGAGATAATCTTCATTTCAGCAGTTACGTTTTTCTTCATGTCCTCAACATCCTGAAATCTCATTCTAATGAAAAGTGGCATCTGTACGATGCCACTTTTCATTAGAAATGTCTTCACAATAAGTCTGGAATGGGTTGGAACATTGTCATGCAACAAGAATCAGTTGCCTTTCTCTCCAAATTGTGGCCTTTCCTTTGAAATGTGCTTCAATAGATCTTGAAGCACCTGTATGTAAAACGCAGCATTGACTCTCTCTCTCTCCCCATCAGGTAAAATTCTTGGTGAATCACACCCTGTTTGCCAAAAAACACCACCAGCATCATCTTGATCCTGGACTTATGTAATTGAAACATTTTTAGCCTTGATGATGATTTTGAAGTCCAGTGAATGCTCTAATGCTTTGTCTCCACATCGTACTAAAGTACCTAACACTCATCTCCAGTTGAGATGAGTGTTACAATACAGTCAAGGAAATTAAGATTGTCTTGACAAGTCTGGATGAAGTATTTCCAAGATGACACTCTTCATTGAGTGTCATCTTGGAAAGTGGCTTTCCCTCACCCGAAGGTACTGGATAGTATACCTTTGGGTGAGGGAAATGCATAGGATGATAGGTTTAATTTCCTTTTCTTTTATTAATTATTATTATTTTTTTATTATTTTTTTTTATCACTGTTTTATTCGGTTTTTTTTTGGCTGATGCAGCATAAGTCATGGGCTTTCTTGCACCATGCGACCATTACTAATACTAATAGCTTTTCATCTGTGAGGCTACGCAGCACAAATTTTTCACATATCTTCCTTTTTCTTAAATCTTCGTGCAGAACTTCATTGTCTCCATATTCATATCCAACTTATCAGCCATCATTCTGAGGGTCAAATGATGATCTCTTGTTACATTTCCTGAACTTTTGCAACTCTATCCTCATTTCGAGTGGTTGACGGATGCCTGCTTCTTGGGTCAATTTGAACATCCTCACATCTGTCTTTCAACTGCTGATCCAATTCAGACACACTGATATGACACAGTTTCATCACCAAAAACAGAAAATGAAATTGAGAAGAGAAGGGCAACGAGATTGAAGGGAACAAGGGGTGGTCTTACCAAGAAGGGCTACAGGTCTGCAAATTGCAACACCTGGAGACTAGACACCTGCAAGATGATCTGACTGAGGTGCTTAATGGATTAAGCAGACTGAATGCTGATGGCATACTTTCTCTTGCTGAGCCAATACACATGTGGGGGTATAAATTCAAAGTGAGGAAGGATAATTGCAGGATAGATGTGCAGAAGAGTGCCTTCAGCCAGTGGGTGGTTGATTGTTGAAACAAGCTTCCATCTTTTGTTGTGGAAGTGAGTAATTTGAATAAATTCAAGGAAGAACAAGCCAAGTTATTGGAGGAGCTGGACAGATTATGTGGGAAGGGTTTTCTTGTTTATTATGAAACTTTTTGATGTGAAAACATCTATGGCGGCACTGGAGTAAAACTGATTGGTAACAAAATGTTCTTAGGAAAATGACACAACTGATTGTTAATGAAATTTTTTATGGAAATGACACAATTGACATCACTTCCCATTAAGTGGCTGTTAGATTTTAAATGATGCAAGTGACATCACTTCCTAAATGGCACTAATGATGCTAACTCAGTCACTAACATTGATTTGGTAGAGTAAGTAGTTGATTCAGTAGAGTAAGATCATACTAAGATATGGAAATGAAGTCACTTCCTAAATTATGCCAACTCAGTCACTAATGTTGATTCAGTAGAGTCAGCAGCAGGTAATAATGTTATGCAAGAATAAAAGCTTCAAAGCCACTGAAGAAGCCTCTTGTGTCAAAAAGAAATGAGTTCAAAAACATAGAGAATTAAAAAAAAAATGCAGACTTTAATAAAATCTGCTTCTCAAGATTTTGATCAATATCAACCTTCTAACTAGCGTAAGTTTTGATCAAACCATTCAAAAATTTAAACGGTTTTACTCTAGTGCCAACATAGATGTTTTCACATAAAATAAAATATCTTTCATGCATACAGGGTACACACGCTGTTTTTTTTAAATCTTCCTTTCTTGCATCATTTGCCACTATTAATAGTAATACTAATCCATTGATGGGGCTTAGAGGGGGAACAGGCATTTTGCGTGTTATCAGACACTCAGTCAAAAATACTGATGGTTGGCCTGCCTCCCTAAAATCCATTCATGCACACCTTCCCAGTTGGTAAGCTCTGTTACATCACTTTATTGGCAATGAACGTGTAGTGGTTCTCTTCAAGATGCCTGGTCAGCAAGAAGAGGAAAAGACAAAATCTTCCAGCACTTAATTAAATATGACAACACAATGAAACAAATGGCTCTCAGTCCCCAGCAGCTTTCACTCTCCCTCTTAAGGCAGAAAGAGGATCAAAATGGAAGCAGACAGTGCAAAGAATCTCTGAGTACAACCAAGCTGCCATACACAGAACCCGAACTCGGCTTGTTACAATGTAAGATGTTGTTGTTGTTGAGTTTGATGACACAAGGGCTACTAAGGCCAAATTGTGTCAGTTCATAGCATATTTCTTATATCCATATACCATTTTAACTATTTAATTATATACTTGTGTATAGGCCAGTACAATTTAAGTATTTTAACAGTTCTATGACTTCTATGACTGCATGATTTCCAAGAAGATGGGACAAAATCTGGGATTTGCTTAATTTGCTGAATGACTTAAAGGTGAATAGGTGAATGACCTAGAACAGATTGATAAGTAAAGCGGACAATCTGCAAGAAAATGGCAAACTGTAAGTTCAGTCTGATAGGATGTGCACTGTGGTGGATCTTCTCCCAATAATAAAAACGGGTGTGTAATATGAGTATGCCCAATTCTTGTCTGTTTCGTCTGAATCCAGATGGCTACAACTCCGGTTCTTGTTTGATCTGGTAAAGTTTGTTGTTGGTGTTACTTTGCCAGATTTGTGACCAGTTTTCATAACATGCCTTGCAAATTACATATATGGAACCTGAAGGCGCTGTGAGAATGTGGTAAGAGGTTGTTTAGCGGCAAGATCAGCAGACTCATTTCCAGGGAATTCCTGGATGTCCCGGTACCCAATAAAATGTTATGATTGATTGGACCCTTTGCAAGAGAGTAACTCATAGTGAATAGTTTTCAATATATGATGAGAGGCAGAGAAATTCTCCCTTACAAAAAAGACTGCACTGAGAGAGTCAGTATGGATTAGGGCTGGTGAAATGGAGTGTTTAACAATCTGTTCAAGTGCAAGCTTTATGGCATAATAACTTGCTAACAGGAGAGACTTGTTAACAGGAGAGACTGCTTCTACGGGGATGGATACGCGTCAATAGAAAGGGTGCAAGAATATTTGCTGATGCTATCGAGGCAGAGTTAGGTGGGTTGGAAAACTGCTAGCTTGGGGGGGGATACATGAACTAATAGATTAATAGTAGCCGCTGGCAGAGGTAAAAGTGATTCATCCACTACTTCTATTGAAATGCAATTGAGCAGCAGCCTGGAAAGTAAGGAAATGGGGATTTCCAGGACTGTTGAGAGTCATAGTGGAACAAGTAAATACATGGGCTGTGTTAGGGTAACTAAGAGTAGAAACAGGTGCATGTATACTTGCATGTATGCCAATGCTAGGAGTATAGTTAATAAATTCGATGAGCTTGAAGTGCTAGTTGAGACATCAAAGGCAGATATTGTTGGAATATCAGAGACATGGTGTCACACAGACATAAGCAGTGCAGAACTGGCATTTGGGGGAGTACAATGTATACAGAAAAGGAGGACGGATTATGCTTTAGTTAAGAAACACATAAAATCTAAGGAAGTACATTCAATTGATGCTGGTGGGCAATGCATTGTTGAGTCTGTTTAGTGTGACATAAGCACTAGGAAAGGAAAAATGAGAATAGGTGTGTGTTATAGGCCAAATGAATCTGATGAGTATATTGAGCAATTATGCAGAGAAATAGATTAGGCCAGTAAATCCGAGTGTTTTATAATGGAGAATTTTAATTTCCAGAGATTGGCTGGAATTTGTGGGTTGGTCACTCACACACTAGTAAGGCTTTTGTGGATTTACTGGATGATTGTTTACTACAGCAGCATGTTTGGGAGGCAATTAAAGGGAGTAATACCCTTGATCTGATTATCAGTAGTGATTCTTCATGCATTAAGAATCTGCAAAAAATGGAACCACTAGGTGGCAGTGATCACAGTGTGCTGAAGTGGGATTTACTCAAAGAGGTAACTACAATCAAGGGTAAAGGGAAGGGTTTTTGCTTTCGTAAAGGTGACTACAGTGGTCTGAGACAGTATTTAAATTCTATACGGTGGGACCAACTGATCATGTTACTAACAACAAATTCAAAATGGGAAGCATTCAAAGAATTAATCTTGGAAGCTACTAGGCTTTTCATACCAACAAAGAAATATTGTTCAAGATTTAGGGCTAAATGGATGTCAGATGAACTAATGAGACATATGGCAGAAAAGAAAAATGCATGGGATACATATAAATTAACATGTGACACAGAAGCCTATGATAGATATAAGCTGGTTTGTAACCAAGTTACAAAGGAGGATAGGCAGGTGAAGGCAGATTACGAGAAATCTTTGGCAAAGGATGCAATGAAAATCAGCAAGGAGTTCTTTACTTATGTAAACTCTAGAAGGAAGGGAATGAATCAGATTGGTCCATTTGATATCTATGGTTTAACTGTTGGTGATCCTGTTCAGGTAGCTAACAAACTAAATGAATATTTTGCATCTACATACACACACACATGAGGAGATATTCAGCAAGGGAAATGCAGAGGTGTATTCAACTCTGACAGTAAGCTAGATAATCTCTTAATAACTGAGAGTAAAGTGGAGGAGAAACTGTTGAAGATAAACACAAGAAAGGCACCTGGGGTGGATGGAATCTATCCAGTTATATTAAAGGAGGTGGCAAAGGAAGTAAGCAAACCCTTAGCCATAATTATGAGAGCTTCCCTGGACTCTGGGGAGGTACCCATGGACTGGATATGTGCAAATGTGACACCAATCCAGAAAGGAGGATCAAAGGGAGCCACAGGTAATTACAGACCTGTTAGTTTAACTTCTGTTCCAGGGAAATTAATGGAGGCACTGGTTAAAGAAGCATTGCAGGATCATCCAGACAAGACTTCAGTTATAGCACACAGCATGGGTTTGTTAAGGAGGAAAGTCTTGTCTGACTAATTTGATTGGATACTATGATGTAGTCACAAAGGAACTGGATACAAAGAATAACTTTGATATCATATATTTGGATCTTAGAAAGGACTTTGATACTGTTGCACATGGAAGACTGGTGCATAAATTGGAACAGTGTGGCACTGGAGGCAAATTGCTGCTATGGATAAAGGGATGGTTGAGTGGGAGAAAACAGAGTGTGGTAATCAATGGACACTGCTCTTCGTGGACTAATGTTATTAGTGGAGTCCCTCAGGGTTCAGTGTTGGGTCCATTGTTGTTTTTTTGTATTTATAAATGATAATGATGATGGTATATCAGGCTTAATCCAAGTTTTCAGATGATACGAAGGTTGGCAGGGTTGTTAATGACACTAATGACAGTACGGCAGGCCCCCGTTACAATGAGGTTCGCTTTACGCTGTTCTTATATTATAACCCTTATCTGGCTATAACAGATCACCATAACGCTCTTTTACAGATTGCATTTTTGGCATATTTAACAAAATTGTTTCATCTGATGGAGTCGATAGCTTGAAAGTGAATAGCAAAACAGCATTAAAACTTTTTCCATGCTCAGTGAAATTTTCTTGCATGCTAATTTAATTGCAGTACAGTCACTTGTTACGTAGTTCCGAGATCAACATTTTAAAAAATGATCAAGTATATTGCTTGTAATATTTGCGTTATATACATTTATCCGAAGTCTAGTCATCACTCAGTACAGTATTAGACATTGTGCGTAACGGACAGTTTACTTGAACATTGTATCATAATTAATGCAACCAATGCAGTTACATTTTCGAAGAGTTAATAATGGTCGATAAGAATGAAAAAGCAACGTCTGGGCGCAGTATGAAGACATAAATATAAGAAAAAGACTGAATTTGAAAATTAAATTAAGACGTTTTGAAGCAAATCGATTCCCGTCAACGACAAGCAGATGTGTGCCATAATTTAGGACTTGCAAGTTTAACTGTAAGAACAATTATAAAAAAATAAAGAATTAATTTTAGCAGTGGGAAAGATAGCTGTTCCACTGCAAGCAACTAGGGCTAGGCCGGCTATTAGGATTGAAATGGAAAGACGTTAACTAATTTTATTGAAGATAATATCCAATGCAGAATTCAGTTAAGTTAAATATTATAAAAAAAAAAAAAAAAAAAAAAAAACAGGTGGAACCATTTAAAACTGGTAAGGGCTGGTTGAATAGATTTAAAATCTAGGGAGAAGCCGCAAGTGCAGATCAAGGAGCCAAAACTTTCAAAAGAGAACTTGTTAAAATTATTGAAGAGGAGTATTGTGTGTTATACTTCTCAACAATTTATAACATAGATGAAGAAGGACTTTTGTGGAAATGAATGCCTAAAAGAAGTTTCATATCGAAAGAAGAAAAAAACATGCCAGTTTCAAAGCAGTGAAGGATCGGGTGACTTTATTGTGTGGGGGATTTAAAATTAATACTCCTTTTAGTTTATTTAGAAGAGGGCCAAAGTTCAACCCAAAATCGACACATTTTTTATGATTAAATTCATCAATTAAATTAAATCAATTAAAATCAATTTAGATCAATTAAATTCCTGATTTTAATTGGAATTTTAAGTTTAATTTTTTACATAAGTAGTTACCACATAATTATATAAGTATGTAATGCAGAATATTTTATATGTACAAATATTTGAATATTAAACATTTTGACTGATATTTGTGCATCTTTTCACTACCGTTCATTATTGATTAGAAAATATCCTATGGCACTGACCGCAACTTACAAATACATATGTTACCTTATGGGAATGTGGAGCTCGCTTAGCGCAGATTCACTTAGCGCTCTGTTTTTCCCGGAATGAATTATCAGCGTTAAGCGGGGGTCACCTGTACACTGCTGCAACAGGATCTAACAAGTTGAGCAGATGGGCCGAGAGGTGGCAAATGAAGTTTAACATTGACAAATGTAAAGTACTACATATAAGAAGCAGTAATCCCAGAGTAACGTATCAACTCTGTGGTACCACACTAATAGTGGTAGAGAAAGACCTGGGGGTAATTGTGCAGATAGATATGAAGTTTTCTGAGCACCGCAGATGGTCTGCAAGGGTAGCTCATGGTGTCTTGTCAAAGTTATACAAGAATTTTTCTAGCAGGGATAAGGAGGTGATTATCCCCTTGTATAAGGCAATGGTCAGGCCACACCTTAAGTACTCTATACAGTTCTGGAGGCCACATTTTAAGAAGGATGTAGAGCTGTTGGAATGAGTACAGAGAAGCGCAACAAGATTAGTGAAAAGAACAAAGGGTTGCTCTTATGAAGAAGGCTTAAGTTTATCTCTAAATAGGCCTACAAGGCCGGGGACAAACCATGTTGATGATTAAGCTTCACACCAGCCAGAAGATAAATAAATTCAATACTGTAACAAAAAACACTTTATTTACAATAAAAATAAAAATATATAAATAACATTGATAAACTTTACTAAAAACCTAGAAATTAAAAGCGATAAAATTTGCTGTAGCTTTCAGAGGCAGTAGTCTCCTTCCTCAGCAGCATATGTCTACTGTGCGGCACATCCTTTAATAGCAGATCCTCGGCCCACATCACATGGTTCCATGGTTGGAATTTTCCATTTGTGCACTGGGACCAGAAATGGCTCGGGAGCATGCTAGCTGAAACCGTTCATCACGTCCAAGAACGACGGTTTCCAGGAGTGGGTGTAGACGTAGACCCCTATCCCTATTAATAGCATTGCTAGCTGCCCCAATACTTAAACTCTCAAACCATTTACGATCCCAGAACCCCTGTGCATGATCTGTGATGACAGCATCCTCCGGGGAAATTTGATGTTGTTTCTACCAGAAATGTTCACACAGCAGACTTCCCATAATTTGCGGACTTTATTGCGTTTGCATACTCCCCCAGCTGGTCTTTCAATCACCGTCCTGTCTCACCCACATAACACACCCCCACAATCCGGGCATTTGATTTTGTACACCACCCCACTGCTGGCTTCTTTGGATATGGGGTCTTTTACTCAAGATATCTCTTAATAACTGAGAGTAAAGTGGAGGAGAAACTGTTGAAGATAAACACAAGAAAGGCACCTGGGGTGGATGGAATCTATCCAGTTATATTAAAGGATGTGGCAAAGGAAGTAAGCAAACCCTTAGCCATAATTATGAGAGCTTCCCTGGACTCTGGGGAGGTACCCATGGACTGGATATGTGCAAATGTGACCCCAATCCAGAAAGGAGGATCAAAGGGAGCCACAGGTAATTACAGACCTGTCAGCATCCTCCGGGGAAATGGTTAAAGAAGCATTGCGGGATCATCCAGAAAAGACTTCAGTTATAGCACACAGCATGGGTTTGTTAAGGAGGAAAGTCTTGTCTGACTAATTTGATTGGATACCATGATGTAGTCACAAAGGAACTGGATACAAAGAATAACTTTGATATCATATATTTGGATCTTAGAAAGGCCTTTGATACTGTTGCACATGGAAGACTGGTGCATAAATTATGTGCAACCTCTGACCTGGGAGTTGCACACAGCATATCTGACACCCCCGAATTATATGTGCAATGTGGTCTGACAGGCCCGGATAGTAGGGAATGTATGCGGTGCTCACAGGGGCAAACTGCTCATTATGGGTGGACTCTACTCATCTAATGGCTCTGTCCAACACCCTCTGGGGGTAGTCGCACTTCTTGAGGTCTACTGTGACCCGAACAATTTCATTATCTCTATCCTCGGAGGTGCCGCAGTGGGACCCCACCCTGTCTATTAGAGCCTCGACCACACTGTTTTTATGTTGGCTGGCCTGTGCCAAGGTATAATGGGTATATTGACCCCAGCACATCGGCTTTCTAAATACTTTGGACTTAAGCCTGCCACCTTCTCTAATTACCAACACGTCAAGGAATGGCAAGTTTCCCTCCGCTTCCACCTCCGAAGTAAATTTGATAAAAGGGGAGAAACTAGAAATGCGCATGGGAAATTCCGAACCCCCAAATACCCTGACTTCTAACTCCTCCATAGCTAAATTGGCCACTATGGCACTGATGGGCAAACCCATGGCTGTGCCATGGACCTGCCTGTACATGACACCTTGGAATACCATAACGGTACTAGATAAGCAAAGCTCCACTCCTTCACAAATGTCATCAATACATAAAGGTGACCTGGTACTTAACAATACATTCTTTTCTAATGCCATTCTAACACACTATAAGCCAAACCTAATGGGAATACAAGTAAACAGTGATTTTACATCGAACAAAACCATTATCTCATCTTCCCATACAGTCTGTCCTTTTATAAAGTCCACAAATTCCTTGCTGTTCTTAATGACAAAGCCGGAAAGTCCTACTATGGGTGCAATTAGCTTAGCTAGATACTTAGACAAAGCATACGTAGGACTGTTTATAAATGATACAATAGGTCTGAGTGGTATACCTACTTTATATATCTTTGGGAGCCGTAAAATCTGGGTAAACAACATCCAGCAGCATGTAACGACCAATAGTCTATTGGTTGTTACATGCTGCTGGATGTTGTTTAAATGCTGCTTAAATGTTACATGCTGTTTAAATGTTACATGCTGCTGGATGTAATGAACACCATCTGGGCCTGAAGCACTGCTGGAGATCTAGTTAATGATTCTTTCAGTTCTATTAATGTAAACAGTTGGTTGTACAGAAAGGAGCGGTGCTTTGAAAAGTTAATTTTATACTATTCTGCACCATCTTTAATGCTCTGGAAGGAGGATGCACAGAAGCCAGAAGCAGTAATGGTGGGAAAACATTCTGCTAGCACATTGGCAAGTTCTTCAGGAGTAGACATGTCTTTCCCTTTCCAGTGAAGTATCCAAGAGGGCATCTGAACAAATTTGCCACTTAGAGCTTGTATCCTTCTCCAGATGATCCGTGTGTTGGTGTCTTTTGTGATGGTTGATGCAAAAGCAATCCACGAATCGCGTTTTGCTTTCTTTCGAATTTGCCTTGCTTTTGCTTTAAGCCTTTTATAGGCAGTTAAATTAGTGGTAGTAGGACACTTCTGGAAATTATTCCATGCATGGTTTTTTTCTTGTTTGGCATTAGAGCACTCTGCATTCCCCCAGTGATTTCAGTGAGCGCGATATGGAATGGATTTTGGAATAAAAGCATTTGCCGCAGAATCTGATTGGTGATGTAAGTAGTTACATCATCAATACGTTTCTGTTGTACATAAATTCTATCTGAAAGCATTTGGCCAGAATAGCAATCCCAATTCGTCTTGCTAAACTTCCAATTGGATCGTTGATCAGGATTTTGAATTAGCAATGTTTGTATTGGGCAAATAATTGGAAAGTGGTCACAATTAAAGGGATCAGATAATTACATGCTATTTAAATGATACATGCTGCTGTTACCAACCATGTTATGATTGGAAAGATGGTCAGAGAGCAAATTGACAAGTCAACTATAGAAGTAGATCCTGTAGGTAGGTGGATGTATGTTGGAGCTCCAGAGTTTAGTTAATTGAAATCATTTTTATTCATAATTCTTTAATAAATTTGCTTCTTCTGCCCATTGTAGTAGACCCCAACAAAGGATGGCGTCCATTAAAATTACCAAGAAGAAAAATTGGAGCTGGGAGTTGGGTAAATAGATTGTTGAGTTCTGAATGGAGAAGAGGTAGAGATGGTGAAATATAAACAGAAACAAGGGTGGCTAACGTACCAACTACAATACGAGCAGCCATAGCTTCTCGATTTTTCTTAACTGGATCGGTCTGCATGGCATGTTAGAATTAACAAGAATGGCTACTCCTCCACGTGCAGGAGACTCTGAGTTCCTATCTCATCTGTAAAAATTGAGAATTTTGGCAAAACTGGGGGAGACAAGAATGTTTCCTGTAGACATATACCTATGGGTTTGAACTGAGCTAGTAAATCCTTTAAGTCATCAGAATGAGTGCTTAATCCTCTACAGTTCCACTGTATGATGTTATGCATTATTTATGTTTGGTAGAGGGTGATTCATCTGACTGCTTTTTGTTTGGAGGACATTTTCTGTTCTTTTTTTAGAAAGTTGGGGTGTCTAGTATCCATAGTGTCATTCGCATGAAGTTCTAGTATGGGTCCCTCATTATCTGAATGTACATCTACTTCCATACTATTGGTTGGTGGTTCAGCTTACTTGCTGTCTTTGTTCATTTCCAATTTTTTACTGTCATGTGAGACCATTAGGATATCAGTTGAGATACTAATTGGAGTGTTAGTTTCTTTGCTGGTTTTAGTTTTAGGCATATCTTTTCTGGAAGCTTTAATCCAATTCCCCAGAGAGGTTTTCGGTGGTATTGACATATCTGTTTGAACTGCAGTTGAAAGATAGCTTCTAATGAGATGCATAGTATACACTAGGCATGGTGAACATAATTTGCAGTGGCAGCTCATGACTCTGATGTTTGAGGGTGCTGTGTATTAAAGTTACATTAAATTGCCTTGGCTATAAGACATGTAATATTCATAAGCAAGTTAAAAATACTACAAAACATTAACTAGACATTTATCACTAACAGAATTGAACTTTTATTTAAAAACAAAATCCATTCTTCGGTTTTTATTTGTTGAAAATAGATTAATAAATTTTTCATTCAAGTTTGGTGCACTTTTGACCAAGCTTTTCTCTATTGAAAGCATTTCTTGAGCATTTACCCTTTCATGATTCATAGTGCTCCTTAAAAATGTTTATATTCTTTTTAATATCAAATGGCAGCATTCGGGCTTTGAAGTAGTCATTGGAATGGTCAAAAGAACTTTTATGAGTTTTGAAAGTTCACCAAGAACTTCAGCTAGATTATTTTATGAGATAAATTTCAGCAAGTCAGTTAATTTGCAATAATTGTGTAGATCATGTCTGCTATAGAAAACTTGTAATTCCGTAAGACGTTTTTCTCTTTCAATCATGGAATATGGCTCAGTAGGCTCCCGTAACTCTTCCGTGAGCATTTTCATACAAAAAATAACAAACTTCTCATTGTTAAACAATTAATTGCTTTGTAAAAGAATATCTCTCACCTACGTCAACACATATATAGTCGCATACTTCCTTCACTTCAATCATGAGTGTTTTTGAAGGATTTTCACAGTACATTGAATTCCTGATTTTTAGAATGACATAAGTTTCCTATATATTCATGTATTTTTACTTCCTCAATTTCTCGAGATTGCATTTGATTATAAATTACTTCCATGCGAGGCATTATCTGATGGAAAAGTTTTAACCAGAACTCGAATTTTTCGTTACTCAAGATGTGCAAAATTCCAGTTGCTTCTGAAATCGTCTTATCTGCATTTGGAGTTCCTCCATGCACTTTTTTAAGGATTCAAAATTTTTTAAACGCTGTTCATGATGCATATAGTGAAGTTCCATCTTGTAGGGGAAGGTCGGGCAACACGGCTGTCCATATGCTTTCTGAGAACAGAGAGATGCTGTGGTGATCTCGAGAAAAATGTTTGTATCGACATTAGGTTCAAAAAGAATATTCTTGAATCTCGGGTACTACTTGCTGCATTTCTCATCATCAGATTCAGTTGGTGTGCATAGCAGTGAATAAAATGTGCATTTTTGTATATTTCTTTTATTTTAGACGAACTGCCCCTTTCTTGCCTCTCATCACTTGCGCCATCAAATCTCTGAGCAACCAGTTTTTGAGTATTTCCTTCGAGGATAATGTCTAACTGATCTAGAATGCACTTCGATATTCCGTCTGCCGTTTGGTTTTCCACAGTGAAAAAAATCTCAGAACAATTACCATTTGTATATGTTCTGAAACATCTGTTGTATCATCAGCCATGACAGTTACAAATGTTCTTTAATTTCTCTTTTTATTTCATCCCGGCATATTTACAGCAAACAGTCAAGAATATCATTCTGAATAGTTTTTGAAATGCCTTTAAATGCTGCATTACTTTCTAAATGTTTCTTTAAATTGGAATCTAATGTACAGGTGAAATTTATTAATCCTCTGAATACCCCTGGATTTTTAGAATCATCTTTTTTGTCATGTCCACTTAAAGGAATTTCAAACTGTCCACAAAATTTAATGCAGTACATTATTTTAGACCATAACTTCATGATTCTTTAACTTTTATGTTATGTTTGCAGATCAACAGTCTATAGGCCTCACTAAGCTGTTCTTTAATATTTGTGCTTCCTAAAAGCGATAGTGAAATCACATTATCAATATGTTTCTTTGAACTCTCATGTTTTAGAGTTTTTTTCTTTCATTCTGTTTATGTTTGTAAAGCCACTTTTTGTCCATGTTAAGTCACCCTCTGAACAGTAAACGTGGAAACAAAACAATACATTTTTAACTTCACAACCACAAAGCCAAATTTTCCTTTGGTACCGTTCAGTTTTAAAACTGCGAATATATTTCTTATTATTACTTATTCCTCGCTGAGAAATTTGAATCTTTGGTGTGGGGCTGCCTTCTTTTTTAATCACATTTTTTTCTTGGAAAGACAATTGTGAAAAACTAAGTTGCTGAAGTTTATTCACTGTCATGCAATTAACTTCATGGTGAAGCATGGAGGCCATGATCAAATCAATTTTCACAAAATCATGTGTTGTGGAAATAATGTTTTGCTTACACATCACCTCATAATATAACTTCAATTCACTAAGTTCAAGCTCAATTCGCAAGCTGTAATCACATAATTACACTGTTGAATGTAGAGTTTTGACTTAACACTGATATTATTTAGTTACTTAATGGGAATTCAGGGGAATAACAAAAAGACACCGACATTGTAGCAACACAGCCATCGTGGTCAATGATGAAATCTGCACTGCATACTCTACAGTGATTTTGATTCATTTCACCAATAAAAAATGTATATTGGCAAGTTGCCAATATGGTGGTTGCCAATGGCAACCAACTACCAGATGTTTCCTATAATGCAAAATGTGTCTGCCTGGTGCACAGTGAGGCCTACAGTTAATTAAACTTCAAAGTTGAAAAATTCTTTTATTAGCATTAGCATTAGTAGAGGCATATGATGCAAGAAAGCAAGCTTATGCAGCAGCATCAGCCAAAAAAAAAAAAAAAAAAACTTTCACTTCACCCCTCCGTTCATTCGAAATACCTGTCCAGCTGAGCCTTAAATTTATTTAGGCTATCAACTTTCACAACAAGTGATGGAAGTCTGTTCCACCAACCAACTACCCGATGGCTAAAGGCAAATTTCCACACATCTATTCTACATCTGTCTTTCCTCAATTTGAATTTATGTCCAATCAGGTGATTATTCTGAACAAGAGGCAGAATCCCATCAGCATTGAGCATGCTCAAACCATTCAAGGCTTTATACAACTCTATCAGATCACCTCGCTGGTGCCTAGTCTCCAGACACTGTAATTTGCAAAACTTAAGCCTTTCTTCATAAGAGCAACCCTTTGTTCCATTGACTAATCTTGTTGCCCTGCTCTGTACTCGTTCCAGTAGCTCTACATCCTTCTTGAAATGAGGCCTCCAGACCTGTATACAGTACTCAAAGTGTGGCCTGACCACTGCCTTATACAAGGGAATAATCACCTCCTTATCCCTGCTAGAAAAATTCCTGTATATCATGATAAGACACCATGAGCTACTCTTGCAGCTGTCTGCCTGCTCAGAAAACTTCATATCTGCCTGCACAATTACCCCTAGGACCTTTTCATTCTCTACCATTGTCAGTGTAGTACCAGAGAGTTGATACATTGCTCTGGGGTTGCTGTTTCCCATATGTAATACTTTACATTTGTCAATGTTAATCAATGTTAAAATTCATTTGCCACCTCTCAGCCCATCTGCTCAACTTTTTCAGATCCTGTTGCAGCAGTATAGCATCAGTAGTGTCCTTAACAACCCTGCTAACCTTTGTATCATCTGCAAACTTGGACATTAAGCTTGATATACCATCATCAATATTATTTATAAATACAGAAAACAATAATGGTCCCAACACTGAACCCTGAAGGACTCTATTAATAACATTAGTCCACGATGAGCAGTGTCCATTTGTTACCACTCTCTGTCTTCTCCCCCTCAACCACCGCTTTTATCCATAGCAGCAATTTGCCTCCAACACTGCTCCAATTTGTGCAGCAGTCTTCCATGTGCAACAGTATCAAAAGCCTTTTTAAGATCCAAGTATATAATATCAAAGTTAGTCCCTGGATCCAAGTATATAATATCAAAGTTAGTCCCTGCATCATAGTATCCAATCAAATTGGTCAAGCAAGACTTCCCCTTAACAAAACCATGCTGTGTCTGAGCTATAACTGAAGTCTTGTCTAGATGATCCTGCAGTGCTTCTTTAACCAGTGCCTCCATTAACTTTCCTGGAACAAATGTTAAACTCACAGGTCTATAAGTACTTGCCTTTGATCTTCCTTTGTGAATTGGGGTCACATTTGCACATTTCCAGTTTATGGGTACCTCCCCTGAGTCCAAGGAAGCTCTCATAATTATGGCTAAGGGTTCGCTTATTTCCTTTGCTGCCTCCTTTAATATAACTGGATAGATTCCCATCCACCCCAGGTGCCTTTCTTGTGTTTATCTTCAACAATTTCTCTTCCACTTTACTCTCAGTTATTACAAGATTATCTAGCTTACTGCCAGAGTTGAATACACCTCTGGCATTCCCCTCGCTGAATAACTCCTCATGTGTGAATATCGATACAAAATATTCATTTAGTTTGTTAGCTACCTGAGCAGGATCATCAACAGTTGAACCATCGATAACAAGTAGACCGATTTGATTCATCCCCTTCCTTCTAGAGTTTACATAAGTAAAGAACTCTTTGCTGTTTTTCTTTGCATTCTTTGCCAAAGATTTCTCATAATCTGCCTTTGCCTGCCTAACCTCCTTTGTGACTTGGTTACAGATTAACTTATATCTATCATAGGCTTTTGTGTCAAGTGTTAATTTATATGTATCCCATGCATTTTTCTTCTCGGTCATATATCTCATTAGTTCATCTGACATCCATTTAGGCCTAAACCTTGAACAATATTTCTTAGTTGGTATATAAAGCCTAGTAGCTTCCAAGATAAGTTCTTTGAATGCTTCCCATTTTGAATTTGTTGTTGGTAACATCATCAGTCGGTCCCACTGTATAGAATTTAAATACTGTCTCAGACGATCGTAGTTGCCTTTACGAAAGCAATAACCCTTCTCTTTACCAATGATGGTAGTTACCTCTTTGAGTAAATTCCACTTCAGCACACTGTGATCACTGCCACCTAGTGGTTCCTCTATCAGCAGATTCTTAATGCATGAAGAATCACTACTGATAATCAAATCAAGAGTATTACTACCTCTAATTGCCTCCCAAACATGCTGATGTAGAAAACAATCATTCAATAAATCCACAAAAGCCTTGCTGGTGTATGAGTGACCAACCCCCAAATTCCAGTCAATATCTGGGAAATTAAAATCCCCCATTATACGACTCTCTGATTTACTGGCCCACTCTATTTCCCTGTACAGTTTCTTATTATACTCATCAGAGTCATTAGGCCTACAGCACACTCCTACTCTCAATTTTGATCTCCCAATGCTTATGTCACGCCAAACTGACTCGACACTGCACTGTCCAGCGATGTCGACTGGCTTCACTTCCTTGGATTTTATGTGTTTCTTAACTAATAGCATAACCCCTCCTCCCTTCCTATCCTGTCTATCCTTTCTGTACACATTGTACTCCCTAAATTCTAGTTCTGCATTCCTTATATCTGTGTGACCCCACGTCTCTGATATCCCAACAATATCTGCAGCTCCTCATTCAAACCCAAAAGAAAAAAGAGCATCCTAGACCCACATCAATAACCAGCTACATATTCTGACTGCCTTGTAGCAAAATTCCTTCTACCAACTGGAGTACATGGCACCTCCATAGCCAGGTGGGCAGAAGCAGCATTGTGTAGCACACGCTTCTTGATTAGACTGGGGTTCGAGCCTGTCACCACCAAATATGGAGGATGCGGAAAGGTCAGGGAATGACCACCGCATATCCCAGGAGCAATATGGCCTTAGTTGCTAATGCTCCTAAAAACCAAATAACAAACAAACAAGGGGTGGTGGAAGGTCTTTAGGGTCAGGTCTTGGTAATTCTATTCTGGGTTCCTTATGAACAAAGGAACTATCTGAAGTCACTGAAACACACTTTCTTCCACAGTCTGTGAAGAAGGTGGTATAGGAGGAAACACATCATCAGATTTAAATGTTAAAATAATATTGGAGGATGCGGAAAGGTCAGAGAATGATCACTGCATATCTCCGGAGCAATATGGCCTTAGTTGCCAATGCTCCTAAAAACCAAATAACAACTGGAGTATATGAAACTATAGGTTTTTCCTGTGTACTCACTTTGTGACTGAAAATAAATTAAATCATTAATTGTACTTTGTTACTAAGGTATGATTAAAAAAAAAAAAAAAATAGGCTAAGGTAAAGAAAGCCAACACGAGAACCACAGGAAACTTTACTCGGCAAACTTGTTTCCCGCAACCACAGTTTCTCCCTTTATTCTCGGTAAACAGACAGTGCGTGTTATCGGTAGCGGCAGTAGACGTCAATAACGTTGTATTGATTAGTTTTTTTCATTATTAAAAGCAGATTATTGGAGTTCATGAGTGGGCTGAAATTTACTTACGGGTACACACTCCAGACTGCCTCAGTCTTAGGGTGTTTATCCCCCCCCTTTCTGCTGTTTTTACCCAATAGAAAAAATGACTTCTACTGCCACTATCGATAACACGCACTGTATGTAGAAGTCGTTTTGCTATTTTAAAACAGTGGGAACGGGGATAGACATCCTAAGACTGAGGCAGTCTGGAGGGTGTACCTGTAAGTAAATTTCAGCTGAGAAGGCATTACACTCATGAACTACAATAATCTGCTTTTAACAATGAGAAAAAAAACAATCAATACATCGTTATCGACTTCTAATGCAACTACCAATAACAGGCACATACAAAAGAATTAATATTTTATAATAAAACACAGACTGAAATTAGTATTAATATTACATTGTCAAATGATTCAAGGAAACAGCTTATGCAGCTTCAGCCAGAAAAAAAAAAAAAAAGATGCTCACCTATCTATCCCCTCTATTAATTTGTTTAATTTTTCCTTAAATATTTTAAACTACAAATTTCCACATCAACAGATGGAAATTTCTTCTAGTTTATATTTACCGTCGGCTTCTGTATTAACTGATAATTTTTATGCATCCCATGCATTTTTCTGCTCTGCAACAACCCTCATCAGGTCATCTGACATCCATTTATGTCTGAGCCTGGAACGGTATTTCTTAGTTGGTATGAAAAGCCAAGTGATTTTGATTATTACTTCCCTGAATGCTTTCCATTAGAATATGCTATTGGTAACATTGTCAGATGGTCCCACTGTAGCCACCTATATGAATGCAAAAGTGCTTTCCTTTACCCTTGAGAGTAGTTATGTCAAGGGTAAAGGAAAACACTTTTGCATACATTATATTATATTTTATTATATGATCACTGCCACCCAGAGCATATTTTACCTGCAGGTTATTAATGCATGAAGAATCGTGCTGATCAGATCAAGGATATTGCTTCCTCTTTTTGTTCCTCTAACATGCTGCAGTAGAAAACAGTCCAATAAATCCACAAAAGTCTTGCTAGTATGTTAGTGACTAACCCACAAGTTCTAGTCAATATTTGTAAAATAAAACTCCCCATTATAAGACATTCTGATTTACTGGCCCACGCTATTTCTCTGTATAGCTGTTTGTTATACTCATCAAAGTCTTATAACACACTCCTGCAATCATTTTTGTTTTCCCAGTGTTTATGTCATACCAAACTGATTCAACATCACACTAGCCAGCCATGTTGACTGGATGCTCTTGCTTAGATTTAATACGTTTCTTAACTAAGAGCACAATCCTTCTGTCATTCCTGTATGTATATGTACTCAGCATATCCAAATTTTGCATCCCTTATATCTGAATTAGCATTAGCATTAGTTGAGGCACATGACACAAGAAAGCAAGCTTATACAACATCAGCTAAAAAAAAAAAAAAAAACCTCCCCATTCCGTCCATCCGGCCACTCCAAATGTTTGCTTAGTTTAGCCTTAAATTTATTTAAGCTATCAACTTCCACAACAACAGATGGAAGTCTATTCCAGCAATCAAATACCCACTGGATAAAACAAAACTTCCACACATCTATTCTACAACTGCCATTCCTCAATTTGAATCTATGCTCCTCAGGTTCTTAGTCTGAGCAAGCGAAAGTATCCCGTCAGCATTGAGTCTGCTCAAACCATTCAATGCTTTGTACACCTCAAACAGATCACCTCGCAGGTGCCTAATCTCCAAATGCTACAACTTGCAAAACTTTCTTCCTCTCACCAATCTTGTTGCCCTTCTCTGCACTCGTTCTAGCAATTCTACATCCTTCCTAAAATGAGGCCTCCAGACCTGTATAATATTCAAGGTGTGGCCTGACCATTGCCTTATACAAGGGGACAGTCACCTCATTACCCTGCTAGCAAAATTCCTGTATATCACTGACAAGACACCATTAGCTACTCTTGCTGCCTGTCTGCACTGCTCAGAAAACTTCATATCTGACTGTGCAATTACCCCCATTTTAATTCTCCACCTCCCTGAGTGTAGTACCACACAGATGGTATGTTTCTCATGGGTTGCTTCTACCCATATGCAGTACTTTACATTTGCCAATGTTAAACTTCAGTTGTCACTTCTGAGACCATCTGCCTAACTTTTGTAGATCCTGTTGCAGTAGTATACTGTCTTCAGTGTCATTAAGCCTTATATACCTTCATCGACATCACTGATAAATACACAAAACAACAATGGGTCCAGCACCGAACCCTGGAAGACTCCACTAATCTATGTATAGCAGTGTCCATTTATTACTGCTCCCTTCATCCATAGCAGCAACTTGCCCTTAATGCCATATACAACTCAAATTTGTACAGCAGTCTTCTATGTGCAACAGTATCAAAAGCTTTCCTGAAATTCAAGTATATAATATCAAAATTATTTTTAGTATCCAGTTCCTTTGCGACCACATCATAGTATCCAATCAAACTGGTCAGACAAGACTTCCCTTTAACAAACCCATGCTGTCTGAATTATAACTCCAGTCTTGTCTAAGTGATCCTGTATCACCTCTTTAACCAGTGACTCCATTATTTTCCCACCCCAGAACAGAAGTTAAACTAACAGGTCTATACATCTGGTGAGTGTGGGCTTGGCACACCCAGGGTCCTGAGCTGGATATCATCATTCTTCTCTTCCTTGGTGATTCCCTTTTATTTTTCTCTCTCTCTCTCTCTCTCTCTCTCTCTCTCTCTCTCTCTCTCTCTCTCTCTCTCTCTTGGGGTAGTTCAGAAATTTTTTTAGTTTTTTTGGCCGATGCAGCATAAGCCTCAGGGTTTGCACCATATGGCTAATAATAATAATAATTATTATTTGTGTAACCTTTTGAACCCCTTTTGTGATGTGCGGATACATTTGCACATCTCCAGTCCATGGGAATTTCCCCTGAATCTAAAGATGCTCTCATAATTATGGCTATGACTTAGCTAACTTCCCTCGCTATGTCCTTCAATTTAACTGGATAGATTTCATCCAACCCAGGTGCCTTTTTTATGTTTAACTCCAACAATTTCTCCTCCACTTTGCTCTCAGTTATTACAAAATCACTTAGATCCCTGTTAAAGTTTGATAAACTTTTGGCATTCCCCCTCCTTGAATAACTCCTCATGTGTGAACATAGATGCAAAATACTCATTCAGTTTATTAGCTACTTGAGCAGGATCATCAATAGTCGAACCATCTATGTTAAGTGCACCAATCTGATTCATCCCTTTCCTTCTAGAATTTGCATAAGTAAAGAACTCTTTGCTGTTTTTCTTTGCATCCTTTGCCAAAGATTTCTCGTAATCTGCCTAACCTCCTTTGTGTGACATCTCGTGCATTTTTCTTCTCGGCCACCTGCCTCATTAATTCATCCAACATCCATTTAGGCCTGAACCTTGAACAGTATTTCTTAATTGGTATGAAAAGCCTAGTAGCCTCCAAGAATAAGTCTCTGAAGGCTTCCCATTAAGAATTCACTGTTGGTAACATCATTAATTGATCCCACTGTACAGAATTTAAAAACTGTCTGAGACCACTGTAGTTACCTTTATGAGAGCAAAAACCTTCAAATTCTTAATGCATGAATAATCATTGCTGATAATAGGATCAAGAGTATTACTTCCTCTGGTTGCCCCTTGAACATGTTGCTGTAGAAAACAATCCACCAATAAATCCACAAAAGCCTTGCTAGCATGCAAGTGACCAACCCACAAGTTCCAGTCAATATCTGGAAAGTTAAAATACCCCATTACAAGACATTTTGATTTACTGGCCCACTCTATTCCTCTATACAACTGTTCGTTGTACTCATCAGTGTCATTAGGCCTATACACGCTCCCACTCTTCTTTTCCCTTTCCCAGTGTTTATGTCACACCATACAGACTCAACATTGCACTGTCCACCCATTTCAACTGGATGCACTTCCTTAGCATTTGTGTTTCTTAACTAACAGCATAACTTCTCCTCCCTTCCTACCCTGGCTATCCTTTTGTACACATTGTACTCCCCAAATTCCAATTCTACACTGCTTATATCTGTGTAACACCATGTCTCTGATATCCCAACAATATCTGCCTTTGATGCCTTGATCAGCACTTCAAATTCATATTTATTTACTATACTTCTAGCATTGGTGTACATGCACCCATTCTTACTCTTAGTTACTCTACACAGTCCATGTATTTATTTGTTTCGTGATGACTTCCAGTAGCTATTGAAATTCCCAGCAACTTGCTCTCTAGGCTGCTGCTCATTACAACAGAAGCAGTGAAAGAATCACTCTCACCGCTGCCTGTGGCTACTGTTACTCTTTTAGTCTGTGAATCCCTCCAAGCTAGCAGTTTTCCGACCCACCTAACACTGCCTCAATAGCATCAGCAAATATTCTTGTACCCTTTCTTTTTAAGTGTATCCCTATATAATATCAGTGTAGATACACCATAGATAACTCTTAAGAAACTACGATGGTAGTTAGTGTGGGAGGCATCATTTACCCTGTATCTCATATTGTGCTGTTCCTTCACAATGAGTTGCCATGGTATTACACTACCTTGAATAAGTAACATTTCACTAATAGAGAAGGCTATTGTTACTTATTCTTATTGAGTATTCCCACCCAGATGGCACTGTTTCAAAGCTATTGGCCTATCATCGGTGGGTGGGCAGGTCCCCTGGTATCCCATCCCTGTAGAAGCAGTCTCTCCTGTTAGTAAGCACAGACCCCGCTGAAAAAATTCTACCCCGTGAGCCTTGCACAATCTCTCCAGGACTGAATTGATTAACAAGGTTCTCATGATATACTCCGTGTCTGGGCAGAACTGCAGACATTCTTAAATTTATCCCTAATTCGCGACTTTTTTTCAGCATTGACCTGTACTTGTTAAATAAATCTGCACATCTCTTACTCTTAAGGTCATTAATACCAATGTGTACAACAATATCACCTTTTATGCTCTTAAAATATATCTGTCCTACAACGTCATCAACTTTCGCCCCTGGCAGATATACCCTGGTCCTGTTCCACCTATCCTTTTTGCATAATGTATTACCTGTCTCACCAACAATAACTACTTCCTGTGGGACCAGTGCATTCTGCCTTGGAGATTGCCGCTGTGTTGCCTGATGAACAGGAGTGAGCTCTGGCATTTAGTTGGGCAGCTGAGAGCTTGATGGGCCTCTCATATTAATTTCTTCGAGGGCATATACCCTACACCTAAAACTCTCGTAGATGCCCATCAGAAAGCTGAGTTGGCACCTAATTTCTTCACAGTCTTTGCACTTAGCACCCAGAAAGACATCCTCCTTGACTATCATGTCCTGCTCTAGACAGGTCTACAAACATTTCACATTTTGCACATTTTTTTAGACTGTGATGCATTGGAAAAGTGCCCACTATGGTTATTCCGTGAGCCACAGTACTACTGCTACTTTGTGCTTGCTGCTTTAGTCTGGGTCATGATTCTGTTTAAGTATAATTAATTAACAATGAAATTTAATGAGATTAATAAATTTTACTGATTAACTGGTAATACTATACTAATCATCTAACAGATTTCTAATATAGTGCTACGTATTTTGCTATTAAGTTTTACGTTAAAACTTATGCTATGAAGTCCGGGATTTACGTTACGCTATTCCATATCATATAACAATGGTGGCAAGTTATGAAGGGTAAGAGCTATGGACACTAAGTATTAACTTTCAAAATTGCTATCTAAATTCAAATAAACCAAGGAGCTTGACTAGGACTATAAAGCTACTTATAGAAAATAATTTAGTATAACAATTAAGTCAATAACGCTACTAAATATATATAAAAACTTAGCGTTCGCCGGAGCTACAAAAGTCTTGGTCAACACTGTAATATTAGGTGATACCATATCTCTAATATCCTCACAATGTCTGCATTTGATAACTCAATCAGTACTTCAAATTCATCAAATTTATTTACTATGCTCCCAGCATCAGTGCAGTGTTGGATTAAGGTATGGGCTAGCAGGGCCCTTGCCTGGGGCACCATTCTTAAGGGGTGCCAAAAACAGAAGAACAATAAGAAAAAAATATATCCTTAGTAAAGGGTGCCAAAAAATCATTCTGCCCAGCGTGCAGAAATACCTTCATCTGGCACTGCATCAGTGTATATGCAAGTAGACATGCCCCTGTTCCAACTGCACATTTCTGTGTCCTCTGTAGAAAAATAAATTCATTCTACCAACTGGAGTATATGAAAGTATAAATGTTTTTCTGTGTACTCACTTTATAATTGAAAGTGAGTTATTAATTGTACTTTGGTACTAAATTATTCTACGTAATGTTCATATATTGTACCTTGGAGAAAAAATATGGATAGCAGAATTTTACTATGTAACCTCAAAGGTATAATTAATAAAAATATATATACTATTGGTTATTATATGTCCCACCTTCCATGAATTTGTTCTGCAAAAGAGATATTGTTTATTAAAATTTACAGTAGTGCCCATTATTACTAACCACCCTATGTCTCTGGCCATTCAACCATTCCTTTAGCCATAGCAGTATGCCACATTGTTCCAATCTGAATAGCAGTCATTTATGTGGAAAAGTATCAAAAGCTTTACTGAAATCTGAGTATACGATGTCAAAATTATTTTTGTATCCGCTAACTTGGTTACTGCATCATAATAGCTAATCACATTGGTTATACAAGGTCTCCCCTGAACAAATCTATGCTGTGATTTCTGTAGCTACATTCTATCAAGATTCTATAAATTACTTCTTTAATCACTGACTCCATTATTTTTCCTGAAGATTTCAGGTCTATAGTTATTCATTTTACCCTTTAATCCCCCTTTGTGAATAGGAGAGATATTTGCACATCTCCAATTATAGGAAACTCACATGAATCCAAGGACAGTATCATAATTAGATTAATAGATTACATATTACACCTTTACTTTTAGGTTCAAAAATTTCTCATTTATAACAAAATTGTGCTTTGCTTCTCTGGTCTGAGGCATGATTTCTGTTCAAATTTATTATTTACTATCACTAAATTATTTAATACTACTAATTAGTTAGCATTATTTACTATTACTAAAACTAATAAAAAACAATTAATGTTTTATAAGAAAACACATGCTGAAATGTTTCTAAACAGAAGTAAAATGTCTTTAAGCATGTCATATATCAAAACAGGAAAGCTTAATTAATTAGACTTCAGAATCTATTGCATAAAACACTTCGAAGGCCTAATTTTGGGTAATGTTATTATAAGAAAGACATTTCTTGTCAAGTATTAATACAAAGTATTTCATAAATTTAATATCATGTTAATAAAGCTGAATGCTAATCATACATTCACTCAAAGAAAATGGAGTTTGTTTGATTTTTTTGTCCATCAGTCAAACATTTGTATGAGCTTAAAACAAACATGAGTATTCTTTGTGAGAGCCAAGAAGTGACATTATTTCTTTTTTATTAATATAGTAATTGTCCGTTATTTCTAATCTCCAAAAATTAATGTTCCTATCAAGTAATGCTACTGAAATACTTGGAAAGTTGACCTTCTCACAGAGAATGAAACCTAAACATTTGATAATTCGATAAAAGAGTATATGTTATCTAATAAGATTTTCTAGACCATTTCCCCATTAATATCTGTAACTGCTTAAGAAAATTCAATCACACCCATGGTGCAGATGAATTTTTCCTTAACTTGTTATACTCCTGCCTGAAAAATACAGCTGCATAGAACCCGATAGGCGTTCAACTTTGTTTCTTTTTTAAAAATTCTGCTTGAGGTATACCAGTAATTCATCTTTTCTTAATGGTACTTATTGCATGTATTTTTTGAATATTTAATAAAATGCTTAAATATAAAAAAATGCTGGTTTTTTACAAATGTTATTTTTAAAAGAACAAAAAAAAATTAATAACTCTGCAGAAAATAATAAAAAAAGTTATAGTCATAAAATATATACATGAAACTAATAGTAACTTTCATTCTACAGTTCAGAAAATCACTAAGTGGGTGAAATGTACAACTATGTACAAGTAGCATATGTTAGTATTTTTTGTAAAATATATAAAAGGAATAAAATAGACATATAATAAATAATAATTGTCCAAGCAATAAATCCAAAATAATCATAATCACCAAGACAAAAAACAAATTTTGTACAATAATTAAATATAAAACAAAAAGGAACTTCTTTCTGTAGCATACACCTCCACCACCACCCATTAGTCTATTCAATGTGCTCCTTACAAGATATTGAAAGCAAAACCAGCATGTTGAAACAAAAGGCAAAAACAGAAAATAGTTTTGTGGGTTCTGACACATCCTTTGTAATTTTAATTCCAAGTAAACAATAATTTTTCACTTCCAAAACATCTTGAATACAAGTTTGACTAGACTACACAGAGGAAGGTAGAAAAAAAAAAGGAAATTTTTTATCATTAATTAACAATTAAAGTGCAACAGACAAGTTGAAAGGTCACCTGTCAGGTCCTAGCAACTGGTTAATTTTCTTTAGGAAAGAGTTTTAATTTTCTTAATGCAGCATCAGCCACACAGTTACATTTAATATTCAAAATGTCTTAGTGGACTCTAAGAAATGTGTTGTACCAAAATATTATGGTGAATGCCTTTTAGCAGTTCCTTAACTTAAAGATTTTTAATAGGATGTCTTTAGTAATGACCAAGTAAGGAATACTGATTCCTCTACTTGAATTCCTACCCAGTTGATGGAGAAAGCAGTCATCCGAGTGGTCTTAAAATCAACTACTATTAGTTGATTCCAGTGTTTTACTTAGAAGTCCCAATCTGTACCTACATAGCTGAAATTCCCATAATGGTTTTCTCAGCTACTCCAGCTGCACATATAACCAATAAAATTCTTTAGGTCTGAGGTCCAATAGTGCTGATATACAAGTGATATACAATTTGGACTTCGTAATGTCCCACAAAAAGATTTATTTATTCAACAGGTTAACCAAGTGGTGAATAACATAAAAGAAATGTGACTTCCTAAGTTGGACAGATCATGAAAGTTCAGCTTTATGTGAACTTTGAGAAAATAAAGACATTATTATTCAGAGAGCAGATAAAGTTGAAATACTCGATAAAACTGATTATATAAATAAGTAAGATTCAATTATATCAGACACCTCCACTTATCTTGAAGCAGACCCAGCATTTTTTACCAATTTGGTCAATCAGTACAATAAAACGCTAACCACATATCAAAAAAATTAATACATTACCATGTCTCGGTTAGCCCAATGCAGACACTGCACTCATGGAATCAGTGTATATTAGGCTAATTTGATTGCATATAACTCTGCAGTATAACTGCTACATTCAACCGGCAGTTTAATGTAGCAGTTATATAGCAGTTGCTATATTTTGTGAATGGCAAGATATAGTAAGATCGTCAGCATACATATATGGTTCTATAGTATTGGGAATGTTCTGTGCTATGGTGTTCAGTTTAAGTGAAAAAAAGGATAGAGCTAAGTACCGATCCTTGTGAGACACCTTCTTGAGTGTAGGACTGAGAAAGTACAAACTGACTGCTGACCTGAAAGGTTCTGTGTTGAAGAAAATTTCTAATGAATTCTGGTAAGTGCCCTTGCAATCTATGGAATAAAGTTCTCACAATATGCCATATACCTCCAGGTATATCGAGACTTACCATTACAAGGTGTTCATTTTTGACATAAGTATTACGGGTGTTAGTCTTGGCTCTCACAATTAGATCTAAAGTGGATTTGTTTTATCGGAATCCAAACTGATTGTTGTTATCAGTGCTTTAGTTTCAAAAACCCAGGTAAGCCATCTGTGTATCATTCTTTCTAGTATTTTACTTAGGCAGCTGGTTAGAGAGATAGGTTGGTTTTTCTGAAAGTGAGTGATCTTTTCCTGGTTTAGGAAAGGCTAAAATAACGGAGTGATGCCAGGAAGATGGATATGTACCTTCAAGAAAAATCTGGTCACAGTAGCAAATTCAAGGTCATACTGTTTATATGTTCCAGCATTACATAATATATTCCATCAGGACCTGCTGCACTATTGGATGATCTATTTAATGCTGTTTGCAGTTCAAATAGGTTAAATGGTTGATTATAAGATATTGGATAGTATGGAATTTTATCTTGTATCTTTCAGCCAAAGCTTTGATTTGAAGAAAAGAGTTGCCATATGCTGAAGTGGCAGATGTTTGGTAGAAAGTCTCTGCAAGGATGTTTGTTAGCTTCAAAAGAAGCTAATTCCTTCTGAAATATCTTCGGAAGAAGATATTTCCTCTCCATTTTTGGTTAAGATGAGAGAAGGAAGAGGTAGACATTTACCATTTAATTGTCGAATCTTTTTCCAGATGATTTGACTGCTAGTATCCTTTGTAATAGTGGAAGCAAACTGTATCCATGATTCCTTTTCGGCTTTTCTTCTAATTTGTCTAGCTTTTGACTTAAGCCTTTTATATTGGAATTAGGTTGTTGGTAGTTGGAAACTTCTGGAACAGGTTCCAAGCTTTATTTTTTGTCTTTTTGGTATTTTGGTACAAGTTTTGTTCTGCCAGTGTTTAAGGTTTTTGTGTTTAAATGTGGAGGTTCGAGGTATTGCGTCGGAGGCTGTGGTCAGTATTTGCCTGGTAATATGCTCTGTGACATCATCAATGGGCCATCTATCAAATAAAAGGTGGGTCGAATACCTTTCCCAATCTGCTTTGGAGAATTTCCATTTTAAGCAATGGTCAGGGTACAGGTTTTGAAGTGTAGCATTTGAATTCTGAATATCACTGGGAAATGATCACTACTGTATGGATTGTTTAAAACTGTCCATTCTATACTGGGATACAATATGGGAGAACAGAAAGTTAACTCAATTGCTGAAATAGATCCAGTGGGAAGGTGAGTATAAGTATTTTCACCAGTGTTTAGTAATGATAGATTCAGTTGGTCTAGTATCGCCTCTATCAAGTGTCCTCTATTGTCCACGTACGCTGATTCCCACAATGGATGATACTCATTGAAGTCACCAAGGATACAAAAAGGTGGTGTATTTGTTTTATGAGATCTTCAAATTTTTGAACATGCAAATATGGTAGATGGTACAGTGATACTAGAGTTAGAATTTGCCCAACTCATACATGTACTGCAACAGATTGTAAGTGGGTCTAAAGCAGCATGTTCCTAGAAGGTATTTTACAGTCAACTAGAATTGCGACAATTTCACATGCGGATAATGAAGAGTTTCTATCTTTTCTGTAAAATATAAAATTTTTGATTGATGGAGTTACTTGTGGAGTTAGATTAGTCTCTTTTAAGCAAACGGCTACAGGACTATATCGGGAGATTAAATCATAGATGTCAAAGTGTTGCTGCATAAACTTTTACAATTCCATTGTACAATGTGCTGCATTATCTGGGTTTGAAGAGGGAAGGCGAGTCTGTCTGTTTCTTGTATGTGGTTTGCTTTTGATAATCATATTTCATTTTATCTTTTCTAGAAAAATTTGGACTCCGGAATCTGTATTCTCTTCTACATCATCAGTTTCACCAGGTAAAAATCCAGTCTCCATATCATCTTCTGCATGAAGATCAAGGACTGTTTCATCTCATGCAGTTATATCTTCGGCACCTCTGTAGCCAGGTGGGCAGAAGCAGTAGTGCGTAGCACACGCTTCTTGATTAGACTGGGGTTTGAGCCCATGCCCACCAAATACGGAGGATGCGGAAAGGTCAGGGAATGACCACCGCATATCCCAGGAGCAATATGGCCTTAGTTACTAATGCTCCTAAAAACCAAATAACAACAACGGTTATATCTTCAGAGTCCATTCTATTTTAGTTTGGGTTTTCTAATTCAGTAGCTTGTTGCCTTCGTGATTTATTTGATATTTTATGACATGATGAGATTTTAGGTGGAACTGTGATAGGGGTATTACTTATTTCATTAACAAGAACAGGTTTGGTGGTAGGTTGATGTGTTGATAGTACAGACCATGCCCATTCTGCAATGGATGTATCAAGTGGATTTGATACCTCAGTTTGGACTGAAACAACTCGGCACTTTTGTGTGGCAGAAGCATACATATGTTTTGGGATTGTTGACTTTACCTGCTTTCTTGCTCCTTGATATGTCACCTTATTCTTGATCTTATACTTTTGTATTCTTTTTTCAATTTTCCAGAGGTTGCATGATTTTGAATATGCTGGATGGTCTTTCTTGCAATTTGGACATTCTAGAGCCTCTGTTTGTGAATGATTTTATGACCCCCAGTTAGGACAAGTAGTTTCACTTCTGCATGTTGTCTGGGAGTGACCAAACTTTTGGCATTTGAAACATCTTAAAGGGTTTGGAATGTATGGTCGGATAAGGCAGTGCAGGTAGCTTGCTTTAACTGAGGTCAGCAAATTTGGTGTACTAAAGATCAATATGATATTACGTGTTGGAACAAGCTTATCATCCTTCCATATCATAATTCGCCTTGCTTGAGTTACTTTCTGTCTAGTTATTCCATAACTATCTCCTCTTCCATGACATTCAATAAATCACACTCATTTATTACTTCTTTTGAGGGGTTCATTGTGTTATGTGGTGTGACTCTGATTGGAATTACACTTATACAGGACATTTTTAATAATTTTTAAGATCTCCTGAAGGGAGCCTTTTCACTATTTTTGGTGTACCTGCTGCATTCTCGAGACATCTCTGGATGACAAAAAAAGAGAGAGAGCGAGTTTGCTTATTAGCTGAGTCAATAACGAATGCATTATCAGAAATGCTAGCAGATCTAATTTGTTAGAGTCCTTTTTCATTCCTTTCGGAAGACTGTGATCATTTTCCATTCTGCAGGTTTCAGGTATGTTGAGAGCCTTTTGGCTCTAGTGGTGGACATGCATCACAGTCCATTGTTGCTCCTTTTAGCCCTGGGAGTGAGAGCTTTTCCTCCCAGGTTCACAGGGAGGCAAGATCAAGGGACCACTAGTAACCAAGTGGCTGGAGAAGTTAGTTTGTTAGTGTAAAATTTAATAAATATACTAGGAAAAGAAAGGCGATTTTCCTTTCTAGGATGTTACTTAAGATCTGTTATGTGCAGAACTACTTACAAAGAAATGAGGATGACAAAAGCACTGGAAAAAAAAAAAAAAACAGAATGAAATCACTCAGAAAGATCACTATATATTGCTTAAGAAAAAATTGCTTAGACATTATTGCTTAGTACTCGGGGCCTCTTTAGAATGGAGCCACATTTCTAATATTCCTTTTGTGTTGGCTTTTGTTAATATAACCAATACTTCAAATTAATCATATTAATTAACATACCAGCATTAGTATGTGAGTGAGGGCAGTTTTTATGTTCTCTGCTACCCTAACAGTTCCTGTGTAACTACTTATGGCAGCACTTTTCCTAAGGAACTTTTTTTAATTTAATATTTTATTTCTAAAGAATTGGCACTCCCTGTTTGTTGTTGCTATCAAGACAGTGCTAGGTAGGTTGGAAAACGGCTAGCTTGGGGGGGGAATACACAGACTAATAGATTAACAGTAACCGCTGGCAGAGGTGAAAGTGATTCTTGCACTGCTTCTATTGGAATGAGCAGCAGACTGGAAAATAAGAGGCAGGATATTTCAGAGACTGCTGGGAGTCATTGGGGTACAAGTAAACACATGGGTTGTGTTAGGGTAGCTAAGAAAAAGAACAGGTGCATGTATACTTGCATGTACACCAATGCTAGGAGTTTAGTAAATAAATTTGATGAATTTGAGGTATTGCTCAAAGCATCAAAGGCGGATATTGTTGGGATATCAGAGATGTGGTGTCACACAGGTATAAGGAATCCAGAACTGGAATTTGGGGAGTACAACGTCTACAGAAAGGATAAACAGGATAGGAAGGGAGGAAGGGTTATGCTATTAGTTAAGAAACACATAAAATCCAAGGAAGTGAAGCCAGTCGACATCGCTGGACAGTGCAGTGTCAAGTCAGTTTGGTGTGACATAAGCACTGGGAAAACAAAATTGAGAGTAGGAGTGTGATATAGGCCTAATGACTCTGATGAGTATAATAAACAATTGTACAGAGAAATAGAGTGGGCCAGTAAATCAGAGTGTCTTATAATGGGGGATTTTAATTTCCCAGATATTGACTAGGATTTGTGGGGTGGTCACTCACATGTCAGCAAAGCTTTTGTGGATTTATGGATGATTGTTTTCTACAGCAGCATGTTTGGGAGGCAACTAGAGGGAGTAATACTCTTGATTATGGAAATGGAAGTCAGAAAAACTAATGAGACAAATGAGACAAACAAATGAGACAAGTGGCAGAGAAGAAAAATTCAGGGTATACATATAAATTAACAGGTGACACGTAAGCCTATGATAGATATAAGGTGGTCTGTAACCATGTCACAAAGGAGGTTAGGCAGGTAAAGGCAGATTACGAGAAATCTTTTGCAAAGGATGCAAAGAAAAACAGCAAACAGTTCTTTGCTGTTTTTTATAAACTCTAGAAGGAAGGGGATGGATCAGATTAGTCCACTTGATATCGATAGTTCAACTGTTGATGATCCTGCTCAGATAGCTGACAAATTAAATGAGTATTTTGCATCAACATTCACACATAAGGAGTTATTCAGGGAGGAGAATGCCAAAGGTGAGTTAAACTCTGGCAGCAAGCAAGATGATTTTGTAATAAGTGAGAGCAAAGCAGAGGAGAAATTGTTGAAGATAAACATAAGAAGGGCACCTAGGGTGGCTGGGATCTATCTAGTTATATTAAGGGAGGCAGCAAAAGAAATAAGCAAACCATTCGACTCAGGAGAGGTACCCGTGGACTGGAGATGTGCACATGTGATCCCAGTTCACAAAGGAGGATCAAAGGGCGACACAAGTAATTACAGACCTGTTAGTTTAACTTCTGTTACAGGGATATTACTGAAGACACTGGTTAAAGAAGAACTGCAGGATTATCTAGACAAGACTTCAGTGACAGCTCGGACACAGCATGGATTTGTTAAGGGGAAGTCTTGTCTGACCAATTTGATTAGATATTATGATGTGGTCACAAAGGAACTGGATGCAAAGAATAATTTTAATATCATATATTTGGATCTTAGAAAGGTATTTGATACTGTTCAATATGAAGACTGCTGCACGAATTGAGTAGTGTGCCATTGGAGGCAAATTGCTGCTGGTTGAATACGAGAAGACAGAGAGTGTTAATCAATGGACACTGCTATTCGTGGACTAATGTTATTAGTGGAGTCCCCCAGTGTTCAGTGTTGGGTCCATTGTTGTTTTCTGTATTTACTAATGATATTGATGATGGTATATTAGGCTTAATGTCCAAGTTTGCAGACGATACGAAGGTCGGCAGGGTTGTTAATGACACTAATGAAAGTATGTTGCTACAACAGGATCTAGAAAAGTTGAGCAGAATGCCTGAGAGGTGGCAACTGAAGTTTAACATTGAGAAATGTAAAGTACTTCATATGGGAAACAGTAACCCCAGAGTAATGTATCAACTGTGTGGTACTACACTGACAGTGGTAGAGAATGAAAAAGACCTGGGGGTAATTGTGCAGGCAGATATGAAGTTTTCTGAGCAGTGCAGGCAGTCTGCAAGAGTAGCTCATGGTGTCTTGTCAATGTTATACAGGAATTTTTCTAGCAGAGATAAGGAGGTGATTATCCCCTTCTATAAGGCAATGGTCAGGCCACACCTTGATTAATATATACAGGTCTGGAGGCCTCATTTTAAGAAGGATGTAGAGCTGCTGGAATGAGTGCAGAGAAGGGTAACAAGATTAGTGAATGGAACAAAGGGTTGCTGTTATGAAGAAAGGCTTAAATTTGGCAAATTACAGTGTCTGGAGATTAGGTACTGATTGAGATGTATAAAGCCTTGAATGGTTTGAGCATGCTCAATGCCAGTTGGGATTGTTCCTCTTGCTCAGAATAATTGCCTGAGAGGGCATAAATTCAAATTTAGGAATGACAGTTGTAGGATAGATGTGCAGAAGTTTTCTTTTAGCCAGTGAGTGGTTGACTGTTGAAACAAACTTCCATCTGTCATTGTAGAAGTTGATAGCTTAAATAGATTCAAGGCAGAATTAGACAAACATTTGGAGAGAGTGGATGGCTGAAATGAGAATTTTTTTTTTTTTTTTTTTTTTTTTTTTTTGGCTGATTCTATGCTTGCTTTCTTGCATCATGTGCCTTTACTAATGCTAATGCTAAACTTTTCAGAAATTTACCCATAAACTTACAGCCTGTTTCAGCACTCATTGCATTAAAGTTATAGTCGAATGGGCCGAAAAATGGCAAATAAGATTTAATGTTGATAAATGCAAGGTACTGCAGAATAACATACTATCTGGGTAGTACACTTCAGTTGAGAATGAAACTGGGAAACTTGAATCAGTTGAGGATGAAAGAGTCTTGAGGGTAAGTGTACAGTCAACATGAAGTCCTCTGGATAGTGTAGACAGGCTGCTAGAACAACCCATGGGCTTGACATAAAGGAATTTTTCCAACTAAAGAAGTGATTTTTCCCATTGCTTTAGGCCAGTGGTTTTCAACCTTTTTTAATAATGGCACCCTTATGCAATTTATTTTATTTTGTGGCACCCCTACTCAATTATTTGTCTGTTAGATCTGATTCTCTCTCTCTCTCTCTCTCTATATATATATATATATATAAAATATTTTAAGTATAAAATATTGTAGGTAGAACATGTTAAAGAGCTTTATCTATAGAATTAAAACTAATGAATATACCGTATACCCTGGGAGCGATATATGTTGTAAAAGAAGAGGGGGGGGAATGAACTGAAAATAAAACAATAAGACTTGCATAGATTGAAAAAATACCAAAAATTTTTTGGTATATTCATTAGTTTTAATTCCATACGTAAAGATCTTTAACATGTTCTACCTACAATATTTTATACTTAAAAATATTTTATAAATACAACATTATGGCTGTAGGGTACGTTTTGCTATAGCAGTGTCCCTGATCCATAAGTTATGTTATTGTAATTCAGACTTATCTAATTTCAAACTTAATTTCGGTCCCCTCATATCATATAGCTTCTCTATATCATTATTCTTGATTATATATATATATAAAATATAAAAAAAAAATGTTATATGATAGTTATTATAATTATATAATTGTAAGGATGTACCTTTTTTATAATGAAATTAATACTTAAAAATAGGTTTAAGTAACTGAAACCCAAATTATGTAACCCTGGAACGTTGTTGCGGCATCCCAGTTGAAAACCACTGCATTAGGCAATGATTAGACCTGCATCTTAAGCACTGCTGTCTTTGTTGTTGTTGGTATTGGGCATAACAACACAAGGGCTACTGAGGCCAAATTGTGCTGTTCATTGTTTATTTACAGGCAACATATAGATGTTAAATTATATGCTCCTGTACAGGTCAATATATTTTAGGTACATCAAAAGTTCTATATTTGCTTCATTTCCTGTGAAGTGAGATAAATCATGAGAGATGTTGAATGTGGAGAGAGAGTTAAAAGTGTTAGAGCAGATGGTTGAATGTAGGGGACCATAAACCAGGGAATGACTGACTGTAAGTTGCATCTGACAGGATGATCACCGAGGTGGGTTTCTTCCAATAGTAGGAAGAGATGTGTATGACGAGTGTGTCCAATTCTAAGTCTTTCAAATACCAGTTTGCCTTTCAAGTTTGTTCAAGTTGGTCAGGATTTACAGTTACCCCTGTTTGTGATTAGTAAATAATCGGAAAATGATTGCTATTAAAGGGATTGGTTAACACAGACCATATCATGATTGGAGTTATTTTATTTTTAGTTATTTTTGGTTTTTAGGAGCATTAGCAACTAAGGCCATATTGCTCCGGGATATGCGGTGGTCATTCCCTGACCTTTCCACATCCTCCGTATTTGGTGGTGACGGGCTCGAACCCCGGTCTAATCAAGAAGCCTGTGCTATGCACTGCTGCTCCTTCCCACCTGGCTACGGAGGCGCCTCATGATTGGAAAAATGGATGGTGAACAAATTGACATGTCAATTACTGAAGTGGATCTTGTAGGTAGGTGGATATATGTGGGAGATCCAGAGTTTGGTAAATTTAGATCATTGTTATTCAAAAACTCTTCAATCAATTTGCCTCTTGCGTCCATTGTACTGGACCCCAAAATGAATGGTGGCCATTAAAAGAAAGGGCAAATTGACATTGGGAGTTGTGTAAGAAGATTGTCCAGCTCTGAATGGGGAAATGGCAAAGATGGTGGAATGAATATAGAAATAAGGGTAACTAAATTACCAACTTCAATATGAGCTGCCACAGCTTCTAGGGAGGTTTGTAACTGGATGGGCATCGATGGAATATTAGAATTTATTAAGAATAGCTACTCCTCCACATGCAGGAGATTCTGATTTTCTATCTCGTCTGTACATGATATAATTTGAAAATTTTGGCAACACCTGCGATGACAGGAATGTTTCCTGTAGGCATATGCCTAGGGGATTGAATTGGGCAAGTAAATCTTTTAAGTCATCTGAATGGCTGCTTAGTCCTCTGCAGTTCCATTATATGATGTTTTGCATTATTTTGGTTTAGTTGAGGATGATTCATCTGACTGTTTTTTTTGTATGGAGCATTTTTTCTGGTCTTTTTTTTGGGAACATGGGGTGTCCAGTATCCATTGTGTCGTTGGCATGAAGTTCCACAATGGGTTCCTCATAATCTTGGTGTTCATCCATTTCCATACTGTTGGTGGATTCTTCAGTTTTCTTAGAGTCTTTACCAGTTTTCAATTTTTCTATGTCATTCGAGACCGTTGGAGTATCAGTTGGAATACTGATTGGTGCGTTAGTGGCTTCACTGGTTTTAGTTTAAGAAGTATCTTTTCCAGATGTTGATAGGGTTGCTTTAACCCAGTTAGCAAGAAAAGTGTTGGGCAGAATTGACACATCTGTTTGAACTGCAGTTGACGAATAACTCTGGGTGTGAGATGCATAGGATTGACTAGGTACGGTCAACATAACTTGTCTGCATGCCTCAGGATATGTGACTTTATGTTCAATTTTGTATTTTTGGATTTTTTTTTCCCAGTTTTCTGCAATTTGCATGATTTGGAAAAAGCAGGGCAGCTTCCTTTGCAGTTGGGTCTGAATAATCTGTTTATGTATGGTCTTTTAGTCCACAAATTGGACAGATAGCATCCCCTCTGCATGCCTGCTGAGAGTGCCCATATTTCTGGCATTTAAAGCAACAAATCAGGTTTAGGATGAAAGGGCAAATTCAGCAGTTTAAATAACCAGCTTTTAATGTGGATGGCAATTTTGGGGTGCTAAATGTTAAGATGATGGGTCTAGTAGGAATGAGATTTCCATATTTTTTTGTCATTATTCATTTGGCACTGATCACTTTTTAACTGCTAAGTTCTTGAACTAATTCTTCCTCAGAGACTGTAAGTAGGTCCCACTCTGTGATAACACCTTTAGATGAATTTAAGGTGTTGTGGGGAGTGTCAGATATTGGCAGTCCACCAAACGTCTTTGTTTTTAACACAACCATTCAGAATGTTTAGAGGAAGAAGTTTCTATCAGGAGGTCCCCTGATTCCAGTCATTTCACCATTTTTGGTATTCCGGTGATGGATACCAAATATCTTTGAATTAGAAATGGCGATAACTTGCCCAGGCTGGGTGGATAGCGAGTGTATTACTAAGTTTGCCAAGTCATGGCACTGTACTTCCCTTCGAAGTCTTTTTGTTTGGTTCAAGTCATTATCAGTTGATGTGGCTGGCCTTGAGTTTTAAAGCTCTAGAGGTTTTTTTTTTTTTTTTTGGTAGTTGTTGGCGCATAGGCTTCTGTGGCCATAATGCACCTCCCAAGGTTTTTGTAGTACTTTGATTCAAGCCCTAGGCGGGAATCGAACCCGCGACCTTTGGGTTGCCAGGCAGGTACTTTACCCACCTGGCTAGCCCGGTCGGCTGCTCTAGAGGTGGATACCCATTTATATCCATGGTTGCCCCTTCTTGCCCTGGAGGATAACTTTTCCCCCAGGTTACTGGCCCTGCCACATGGAGGCAGGAGCAGTGCCACCTAGTGACCAAGCAGCTAGAGAAGTTAGTTGGTTAGTGAGAAAGCTAATAAATACACCAAGAAAAGAAAGATTGTTTTCCTTTCTGGGTTCTCACTCAAAATCTGTTAAGTACAGAACCACTTACAATGAACTGATAATAATAAAGGCACTAGAAATTAAAAAGAACAAAATCACCGAGAAATTCACTCTATATATTGAAAAAATTGTTTGGACACTATCGCTTGGTACTCAGGGCCCTTAAGCACTGCACAGTGTGTTTGGAATCCTCATTTTTGAAGGATGTACAATTACTGAAAAGAATGCAGAGAAGAGCAACACAATTATTCAGAGGTAGAAAAGGGTACTCTTACCAAGAAATGCTTCAATTCTATAAATTGCAGCCTTTGGAAACAAGGTATCTGTGAGAAGATCTTAAGTGATGCCATCATCATATAAGGAGATCTTAAATGATGATGGCATCCTTATTTTTTCTTAGCACACAATAAAAGGAGATAAATTTAAATCGGAAAAGATGGTTTTTTTTTTTTTTTTGGTAGTTGGCTTCTGTGGCCATAATGAACCTCGCAAACCTTTTGCATTTACTCTGATCCAAGCCCGTGGCGGGATTCGAACCTGTGACCTTTGGGTTGCAGGCAGGCACTTTACCCACCCGGCTAGCCCAGTCGGCCGGAAAAGATGTGATTTCTACCCAGGATAGATGTGTAGAGATTTGTCGACAGACAGAGTGTAATTCTTGAAACGTCTAGAGACACATGTCAATAAACTCGTCAACACATGGTTTAAAGATAAGAAAATCTCGACTACAACTCAGTGTCTTCTATATGCCACCAGCTGCCAATTGCGCAATTCTATGGATCTCCAAAGATCCACAAACCGGGTATTCTCCTCAGACCTATAGTATCATGCTGCAATGCCCCAACGTATGAACTATCCAAGCATATTGCGCGCCTCCTCTCACCTCTTGTAGGAAATACCACACACCGTCAAAAATAGCAGCGACTTCATCCACCTCATTAAAGACCTTTCAATTCCTGAGAGCTCCGTCATGGCATCATTTGATGTGGTCTCATTATTCACTTCAATTCCCGTCCAACAGGCCATACACTGTGCCAGGAAGCTCCTCGAGAACTACTTAAGCTTTCCACCAGAACATCACTATCCATTGATGACATCTGCACCGCCTTCAACCTATGCTTATCAAGCAGCATCTTCACCTTTGAGGATTCAGTCTACCAACAGGTGCATGGCACTGCCACGGGTGCCCCTGTCAGTTCTGTAGTAGCCAACATCGCCATGGAAGATTTAGAGGAGCAGATACAACTGAACCCACCTGTACTTATTACAAAATGGTGCAGATACTTTGACGATATTTTCACTATAATACCACGTGGCTCTGAAACAGCATTACTAGAATACCTTAATTCCCTGTCTAATTTCATACAGTTTACTCTAGAGTTAGAAGTCAACAAGGTGCTCCCATTCCTGGATGTCTTAGTGCAATGCGTAGGCCCACATCTAGAGACTTCGGTATACCTTAAACTTAAGTGGTGCAGACAATTTACAAACTACAGATCCGGCCATGCAACCAGTCATCTCAACAGCACTGCCCGCACCCAATTCTCCAGGGCTTGGAGCCATTCCAGCACTGATGCAATCAGATGCAACGAGATTTCCAGTGTGAGGACAGACCTGACCAAATGTGGATATCCATCCAATGTGCTAGACAGATGCCTATTACAAGCACAAGAACTCGCATACCACCCAAGACCCCTGAACCAAGACAGTATACAGTTCGCCTACATTCTCTACTATTCAGACATGTCAGGTCGGATCTCAAAAATCCTCAGAAATTGCAACATCAAATGCGTACAGTTACCCTGCAGAAACCTGCGTTCGCTTGTCTCCAGTGTGAAGACCCCTATCACACCTCTCTTATGCAGCAATGTAATATAACGTATCACCTGCAGAGACTGTGACAGCTGCTACATAGGTGACACATCAAGACGTCTTCAAGATCGCCTTACAGAGCATGACAGAGAAATCCGGCTTGCCGAAACTGACCAGTCTGCAGTCACGGAGCATTTTTGGGCCACCAACCACAATCTCAATCCCAAACGTGACTTCGAAAAAGTGGACCACTCATGACACTTTCACCACCGTGCATGGCTACAGTCACTTAATATATTGAACAATCTGAAGGCCATAAACCACTGCAAAGGCATGAGAATGCACCCCATCCTGGAGACAATCATTTTATACCTTGACAAATGCTGGAGAAAAACAGCGCATGTCCATGCGACAACAATAGGAAACCAGCTTGAATGAATAACGTGACTTCACTCTCAGATCACTGCATACATAACTATATCAGTTGTATTCAAATTTCAATCTATTAGTTGATAAAGAGACTCGACAGTCTCGAAAGCTTCTACTGTATCTTATTGTGTTATTAAATACATTCACTGGATTATACTGTATTTTCTTAACCATGGACCCAGTACACCAGGCCATTTCGTTTATAATACGTTCCCTTTATGGCCACAATGTCTACAACGATTGTGTGCAGTTACAGAAGTCCTTTTAAATAGCCCACAACAGACAGCATCTACACTTTGCGCATAGGTGCAAAAGTAAACGCATCATCCCTAAAGGGTTCCGCTACAGAGCCCCATTCCACAACTCTCATAGGGAAAATGCCTGTTTCAACTTCAGTCTACAAACATTAAAATTGTGGATAACCCAACTACACCGAGAAATCAGGAACACTGACTACAACAAGTCCAGACTCTTACAACAACTGCAAGGTAAGATCTCGCCTATCATATTTACGAACCTTGTACATACCATCTATCATCAAGCTAACCAGATCTCTGATACCTACCATTTACGCCAACAGCGCAAATTGATCAACTTAAACAGAGAAGCTAGCTCCTCAAGAGCGAGCACACATTCAAATGATGCAACTTCCTTCGTCTTGAACCTAAGCAGCAAACAACTATCCACTGAACAGCTCAATGTCTTATCCAACGGCATGAAGTTCGCCGTCGTACCATATAAACCTCCAGTCACACAGCTCGCTATGAGTATAGAAGCCAGTATTACCAACCTTCCTGAAGAAACTGCTAACGCGATCCGTTTCGGAGCTACTGCAATCCTCCGCAGCACTCAGCAAACTTACTCAAACCTTAACCATCGTCAACATGCCGCCCTATCATCTATAAGAAAAGACAACACCATCATCGTACTTCCTGCAGAAAAACGGTGCCAGAACGTTGTATGAGCCCGGTCAGCCTACCGAGAGAAACCCTGGCCCTACTACTAGACCCAAATGTATATGAGCCTCTATCTGATCCACCCATTAAGGTCTTGAAACGTCTAGAGACATATGTCAATAAACTTGTCAACACATGGTTTAAAGATAAGAAAATCTCGACTACAACTCAGCGTCTTCTACATGCCACTGGCTGCCAATTGCAGCAATTCTATGGATTGCAAAAGATCCACAAACTGGGTATTCCCCTCAGACCTATAGAATCATGACGCAATGCCCCAACATATGAACTATCCAAGCATATTGCGGCCACCTTTCACCTCTTAAAATACCACACACACCGCCAAAAACAGCGGCGAATTCATCCACCTCATTAAAGACCTTTCAATTCCTGACAGCTCCGTCATGGCATCATTTGATGTGGTCTCATTATTCACTTCAATTCCCATCCAACAGGGCGTACACTGTGCCAGGAGGCTCCTCGAGAACGACTTAAGCCTTCTAACCAGAACATTACTATCCACTGATGACATCTGCATCACCCTCAACCTATGCTTATCAAGCAGCATCTTTACCTTTGAGGATTCAGTCTACCAACAGGTACATGGCACTGCCACGGGTACCCCTGTCAGTTCCGTAGTAGCCAACATCGCCATGGAAGATTTAGAGGAGCAGATACACCTGAACCCACCTGTACCTATTACAACATGGTGCAGATACGTTGATGATATTTTCACTGTAATATCATTGTCTCTGAAACAGCATTACTAGAATACCTTAATTCCCTGTCTAATTTCATACAGTTTACTCTAGAGTTAGAAGTCAACAAGGCGCTCCCATTCCTGGATGTCTTAGTGCAATGCGTAGGCCCACATCTAGAGACTTCGGTATACCGTAAACTTAAGTGGTGCGGACAATTTACAAACTACAGATCCGGCCATGCACCCAGTCATCTCAACAGCACTGCCTGCACCCAATTCTCCAGGGCTTGGAGCCATTCCAGCACTGATGCAACGAGATTTCCAGTGTGAGGACAGACCTGACCAAATGTGGATATCCATCCAATGTGCTAGACAGATGCCTATTACAAGCACAAGAACTCGCATACCACCCAAGACCCCTGAACCAAGACAGTATACAGTTCGCCTACATTCCCTACTATTCAGACATGTCAGGTCGGATCTCAAAAATCCTCAGAAATTACAACATCAAATGCGTACAGTTACCCTGCAGAAACCTACGTTCGCTTGTCTCCAGTGTGAAGACCCCTGTCACACCTCTCTTATGCAGCAATGTAATATACCGCATCACCTGCAGAGACTGTGACAGCTGCTACATAGTTGAGACATCAAGACGTCTTCAAGATCGCCTTATGGAGCATGACAGAGAAATCCGGTTTGCAGAAACCGACCAGTCCGCAGTCACGGAGCATTTTTGGGCCACCAACCACGATCTCAATCTCAAATGTGACTTCAAAATAGTGGACCACTTACGACACTTCCACCACTGCACGTGGCTAGAGTCACTTAATATATTGAACAATCCGAAGGCCATAAACCGCTGCAAAGGCATGAGAATGCACCCCAACCTGGAGACAACCATTTTACACCTTGACAAAGACAAATGCTGGAGAAAAACAGCTCATGTCCGTATGAATGAATAACGTGACTTCACTCTCTGCTCACTGCACGCATAACTATATCAGTTGTATTCAAATTTCAATCTATTAGTTGATAAAGAGACTCGACAGTCTCTAAAGCTTCTACTGTATCTTATTGTATTTGTTGTGTTATTAAATACATTCACTGGATTATACTGTATTTTCTTAAGGGTGTAATAATTCTACTGGTGTTGTGAATGTTGGCAGTTTAAAAAAATATAAAGAAGGATTGAACAAATTATTAGAACAAAAGCAATTTCTGCCAGTGATTTTTTTATTTCTTTGATTTTGTAATGGTTGGTGCTGTATAAGCTTCCTTCCGTGTTTCAAATCACGGAACCACAGGTACTACTACTACTTAATAATTCAGATGTTTAAGATATATCTCATTTTATCACTTTTTTTTTTTTTTTTTTTTATGTAAACACCAAACACGAGAGGTATTAGAACCTATAATACTTAGTACCGTGCTTGGGTTGGAGGTTGAGAAGACGAAAGAAGATATTTGTTGACATTGGACTTGAACTTCTGTAGACTGTAATTTTCAGGAAATACATATGAAGGAAGGTTGTTCCAGAAAACGGCAGTTGAATGAATAAACGAGGAAGATGAAAAGTTGGTTCTGTGAGTTTGAAGTTGGACAGTAAATGGATGTTGGCTGGTGGTGGCATGTGTTCGGACTGTTTTGAAAGAGAGAGCGGGAATTATAGAAGCCAATTCAGAAGAACAATGCCCATGGAAGTATCTGTAGAAGAGGCATGCAGCAGAAACAGTATGTCTATGAAACAGCGAGTGGAGAAACTCTTAGAGATGAATCATTAATTAACCTAACTGCCCTTTTCTGAATGGAATCAAGAAGCATGATAGAGGTTTTGAGGGCACCACCCCAGATGTGGGAACAATATTTCATGGCAGGGCGGATTTGCGATTTATCGAGAGCGAAAGAGAAAACCAAGTTTTTTAGATGCAGAGGAAGCAATATTTGTAATGTGCTTGTGCCAAGAGAGATTAGAAGTCAAGGTAATCCCCAAAAGAGATATATCATTTTGCCTAGAAATCGGAGTGTCACTAAAGATAAGCATAGGAGCAGAAGAATCCTTTTTGCAAGATAAAAGACAAGACTGAGTTTTAGAAGGGTTGAAATCAACTAAGTTGTCTTTGCCCCACTGGAGAAATACCTGAAGATCGGCATTTAAGGAATTGGTAGCAGATTTTCAAGAAGTTGAAGCTGATTGAGCAGGGCAAGGAAATGGAAAGTAGAATGCAATGTGCTATCACCGGCAAAACTATGGATAGGATTTCCAGTCAATGGAAGAAGGTCATTAATATACAAGAGGAAAAGAGTGAGGGAAAGACCTGAATCTTGGGGGACACTGGCATTAGTGGAGAAGTTAGAAGACAGAGAGCCATCTACCATCATCCTCAGTGAGCGATCAGAGAGAAAACTGGATAATCAATTACTAAAAACAGTTGGAAAACCATAAGATGGAAGCTTGTTTACAAGACCTTTATGCCAAACACGATCGAAAGCCTTTGAGATGTCAGGAGCAATTACTTGTGTTTCATCAAACCTTTCCATTGAATTAGTCCATAAATGGGTAACATAAGCCAGAATATCACCAGTGGATCGACACTGACAGAATTCATACTGGCGATCATTGATTAGAGGGAAGGTTTATAGGTAGTTTAAGATTTGGCGGTTAATTGATTTTCCCATTACTTTAGAAAGAGTAGAAGTAATTGCAATGGGACAATAATTGGATGGGAGGGATTTGTCACCCTTTTTAGGAACTGGCTGGATATGAGCAAATTTCCAATCAGAAGGAAAAACACCTTTGGAATAAGAAAGTGAAAAAAGGCGGCAAAGAATAGGAGTAAGTCCAGGAGCACAGGCAGAAAATGAAACTAAAGAATTAGAAACAAGCCAATTACGATATGCAACATTCTTCTCTTGAACAGCCTTAGCACATTTATTGGAAAACCAAGGTTTAGATAAAGGATGAGATTTTAAAGTGGAGTGTGGGATAAAGGATTCCATTCCTGCAAGAATAATTTCATTGACATGATCTGAGCAAACGTTGACAGAAGTTTTGAAAGAGTAGCGCAACAAAGGAAAAGAATAAAAGAAATCTCGCAGGTCATCTCATTTTGCATTCTTGTAATGCCAAACAACACGAGGTTGGGAATAGCCATGAGATAAAGGATCCATTGGAGAAGAGACAATCACCAAGTTGTGATCTGAAGTGCCTAAAGGACCTCTCACTTCGACCATGAACTTAGAAGGGTTGTTTGTGAGAAGAAGATCAAGATTGTTGGCTGTCTGATTAGGATTGTCCGGTGTTCTTGTAGGTAAATGAACAATCTGTGCAAGGTCATTAGTAATTTCAAAAGCCTCAGCATCTTGACCAGCTGGGTCGGTTTGACTAGAAAACGAAAGCCAGCTGGAGTTGTGACATTAAAATCACCAAGGAAAATTACCTCACTGTTAGGAAAGTTGGACTGGAGAAAGTCAAGTTGGAAAGAGAGAAGTCAAAGAGCTCCAAGTGATTAGTGGAGTTGGGAGAACGGTAGAGACAACATATGAATTTGACACAATGAGGTAGAGAGATTTCAAGCCAGAGAAGATTGAAAAGAGGATATTCCAAATTACCAAGTCTCTGACAGGGAATATCAGTATGGCCATATGCACAAGTACCACCTTTGATGCGAAAGGAATCATACGACACATAATTTGGGCGTCTGAGATGAGCAGTAGTTGAATCAACCGATAATTGAGATTCTGTCAGAAAAAGTACATGGGGTTTGGCAGACTGCAAGTGGAAATGGACATCGTTGAGATTAGAATTGAGACCACGTATATTTGTGAAATGAATTAGGAAGTGCTAGGGAGGTTTAGATCTTTTTGCAGCTAAGCTTGCTCTATTAGTGACAATTCATGGTGTATTCAATAGTAAGAAAAATTGGGTGGGACATGCTGTATGAAGTAATGAAATTTTTGGATAGGGCATACACATGGTAAGAATATACCCAGATCCTTGACATAATGTGGCCTCGACAATGCTCCTAGCATATACACTACTCAGACTCCCTCCAGTCACTATATGGCAGAGTAGAGGTAGCAAGATTATACACTAGCTGATCCGGAAGCCTCCTAGAGAGTTACCAATAGGTTCGGTCCGGTGTACTAACTTCCAGTTGGCCTGTGAACACCGTTTTAGAGCTGAACCCTTGAAATGTAAGGAATATTGGATCTTGCCATGATGTTCATCCTAACCTCAAAAGTCATCAATCATACTGCATGATGGAAGAGATAGGGAAGAGTTGACCAGAACTTAGCTCTAGAGGCTAAACATGGGTTCCACCACTTCAAGCTTCGAATAAGCAAAGTGGTGGTCTTGCACCAGTTGATGAGAGTCGTCTACCACCTAGTACTGCCTGGTAACATAAAGGGGTGGCATTCCTCCATGTGGTGTGGGTGCCACACCTCGACCCCTGCTTACGTTGGTTCACACCTGGGTGATCACCCACCATGTACTTGTGCGTGGAGGTTATACCCAGGATTACTAACAGTCCCACCATCGTGAATGTGCAAGCAGAGGATTTGGTTGTCACAGAGCATCCAGACTTCACTGAAATTGGGTTCAATTGACTTGAGTGTCACCCGAATATCAGTTCCATCAGCGTTTTAGACTCCCAGGTAGCAAGTACAGCTTATCTGGTATATCTGAGAGAATGTCTGTGACAACCTCAAGGATCAAGGACTTGGATTACAGTTTTAAATCTGATTCTAATGTTTGCTCTCATTGTATCAATGAAATCATTCTTACACAAATGAAGTAATTTTTTTTTCATGCCATCCTAAAATATCAAAGAATAATCAGCAAAGTTCTTGAATCATAGCGAAATCTATAAATGAAAATCTTGTATAATATTTTTTAAAAAAAATTTAATTTTAATTTTATTTTAAGTAAAAAATGAAGTTTTACCTTTAATGTGTCAGCACCACATTGGTGAGTATTTCTTTGCACATATTCAAATTGCAGAAAATATAATGAAACTGTATATCCACTTGGTGCTTCAATAATGATTATGCATTCATAACCAAATCCAAAATATGCAGGATAAAGAGGACTAACAATTATTCCATTATTTTGAGAATACTGTCTACTGCAATCTACAAATATAAATTAAAATTCCTAAGTCAAATGAACTATTCTAAGGATAATATTAATAATAATGTTTCATAAAATGCATCTTTACTACTTTACACAAAGAGAAGTAATGCATTAAAAATTTAATTATTGGCTAGTGAGTATCTCACTAGATACATTAATTTGTTTTGTACACTAACATTACTTTAGCATTCTATCTGCTGTGAAACCCAGCACATTGGGTTTAACAAGCCTTTAGATCTACCAATTTTATATTATATTATTTACTCAAAACCCTCTGAAATAACTACTCAGCATTATATTATAATGATATTTCAAGTAGGTGCCTTAGGAACTGACTATGATTTTACCTTGCAGTTTCATAAAAATTTCTACTAGATAATCAAGCTGCTTTACTTAGCACCCATTTTTACTTTTCATTTATTATATTCTAAAGGGAGAACAATATGAGAATTCTGAAAAATACATTAATGCAAATATAATTATGTATAATATTTTTGAATGGTTAAGAACAACGCACATAATAAAGATAAAACTTTAAAATTTAGAAAAAAATATATTTATATACCCAACTAAGTATTGAAATTATAGTTGTATTCATATAAACTTTTTCGTGTATAAATATTTATCACAGAAGGATATCAATCAAAACATTTCTTTTGACTTTTGCTGATGGTTAGAGAAAAGGATTTGTGGCTTACACTGGTATGTTGACCTGAGGCACTCAAAAATCATTTCACATTTTGCATGGTTTTCTTCATAGGTTTATGTAATAACTAATTATATTAAACACAAAACTTCATAAATTCCTATCAACTGGGAAAACAAACGGCATAAATATAAAAAGCCAGAAGTGCAAGACAATACGGTACAAGATATGCAGTACATATCAGATGAGAGAAGTGAAAATTTTACAATTAAAAAAAAAAATGACTTCTCTCTTGTCTTTGTATATCACAAAAAAAAAAAAAAAAAAATCCATTTTTGTCACATGCATGAAGTGCACAAGTAAGCAACCATAACAACAAAAAGAAAAAAAAAAAAAAACACAGTGGATGTATCAAATTTTTCTTTAGCATTTTGGCAGTCAATGTATTAAAAGACCACTATCAGATGACATGATAAAAATTATTAAGGGCACCAATAGCAGACTGATTTAAACAGATAGTTCATAATTTTCAACTTTAAAAAAAACGAATCCTGAAAAAGGTTAAGAGCTCCACTGAAAATCTAGAACAAAATTCTGAAACATTTGATGCCATTGCATGAAAAACTGCTGTAACAATTGGAAAAGTGTCGCATTAATAGAAAATTAATGCTAAATAAAGGGAGAGCTGAGGGGCAGAAGACAGGATGGTTCTAAATGGGCACTGCTCTTCTTAACTAATATAATTAGCAGAATCCCAGAATTACCTTTATGTTTACAGTATTTATTAACAATATTCAGGCTTCGTTCTCCCCTACTGTGAGGTGGTGGAGAACGAAAGAGACCAAGGGTAATTGTGCAGGCCAACATGAAGTTCTCTGAGCAGTGCAAACAGCCAGCTAGAACAGTTCATGGGGGTTCGGTCAATGATGTACAGGAACATTAGTATGCTACTGCAACAGGATCAGGAAAATTTGGGCAGATGGGCTGAGAAGGGCAACTGAAGTTTAAAATTGAAAAATGTAAAGTACTACATATGGGAAGCAGTAACCACAGAGTAACATATCAACAGTGATACTACACTGACAGGGGGTAATTGTGCAGTCAGGCATGAAGCTTTCTGAGCAGTGTAGATGATTTGCAAGAGTAGCTCATGGTGCCTTGTCATTGATATACAGGAATTTTTCTAGCAGGGATAAGGAGGTAATTATCCCTTTGTATAAAGCAATGATCAGGCCACACCTTGAGTACTGTATACAGGTCTGGAGGCCTCATTTTAGGAAGGATGTAGAGCTGCTAGAACTAGTACAGGCTAGGGCAACAAAATTAGTGAATGGAATAATGGGTTGCTCTTATGTAGAAAGGCTTAAGTTTTGCAAATTACAGCGTCTGGAGACTAGGCAACTGCGACGTGATCTGATTGAGGTGTATAAGGTCTTGAATGGTTTGAGCATGCTTAATGCTGGTGGAATTTTTCCTCTTGCTCAGAACAATCACCTGTGAAGGCATAAATTCAGATTGAGGAGAGACAGTTGTAGGATAGATGTGGATGTGTGGAAGTTTTTGTGGAAGCCTTTAGCCAGCGGGTGGTTGATTGCTGGAACAAACTTCCATCTGCCATTGTAGAAGTTGATAACTTAAATGGATTCAAGGCAGAACTAGACAAACATTTGGAGTGAGTGGATGGGTAAAATGAGGAGGTCTTTTTTTTTTTTTTGGCTGATGCTGTATAAGCTTGCTTTCTTGCATCATATGCCAATGCTAATGTTAACTTTAGATTCAGAATTATAATAGGTAATTAAAAGGTGTATAGAAAGGTACCAAAAAGTACCAATCCCCCCTTCCTGTTCATGACAGGAAGGGGGGATTGGTACTTTTGTTATGGAGCATAGATTATAAATCAGTGTAAACAGAAGACACAGAATGCCAGTATGATAAGATAATCACATAAACACTGGGAAAACAAAAAATGACAGTTGGAATCTATTAGGCCAAATGACTGTAATGAGTATAATGAACAAATTTATAGATAAATAAGTGGGCCAGCAAATTATAATGTCTTATCTGAGATACTGAATGGAATTTGTAGGTTGACAGTTCACTTAGTATCAGAACATTTCTTAATTCAATGGACAAATATTTTCTATACCAACATATCAGAAAGGAAACAAGGGAAAGCAATATTCTTAATTTAGTTTTCAGGAGTGATTCATCGTGTATTAGGGATCTTTAAGCAAAGGAACCTTTAGCTGGCAGTGATTATACGAGTGGGATTTATTTAAAGAAATAACTACCATCAATGGTTAAAGGAAAGGATCTTGTTTTTGCAAAGAATAACCCCCATGGACTCATATCTGGTGAGAATCCATTTGGTACACCCAGGGTCCTGAGCAGATATCATCATTCTTCCCTTTCTTTTTTTTTTGGCAGGTGCAGAAAAAGCCTCAGGCTTCCTTGTATCATATGTCTAATAATTATAATAATGGGCTCAGATATTTTTTAAACTCTCGGTAAGTGGGATCAAACTGATATTATTAAAAAAAAAAATGCAGTGGATAATTACAAATTTTCAGGAGATAAAGATTCTTATAATAAGTACAAAATGTGCATTTGATGGTGGGGGAGGTAATAAGGCAGGCTAGAGCAGATTATAAGTCTTTGGATAAGAATGGAAAGAAAAGTAGCAAAGATATTGATACTGTTGAACATGGAAGACTGCTGTACAAATTGGAGCAGTGTGGCATTGGAGGCAAATGACTGCTATGGATAAAGGGATGGTTGAATGGGAGAAGACAGAGAGTGGTAATCAATGGACACTGTTCTTTGTGGACTAATGTTATTAGTTCAATGTTGGGTCCATTGTTGTTTTCTGTATTAATGATATTGATGAAGGTATATTAGGCTTAATGTCTAAGTTTGCAGATGATACAAAGGTTGGCAGGGTTGTTAATGACAGTACACTACTGCAACAGGATCTAGAAAAAATTTGAACAGATTGCGCTGGTATTGCATCACATTAGAATAATATCAAAAGTGACCCCCCCCCCAAGGATCGGTTCTGGAACCACTCTATTTCCAATTTTCCGGTTACATTTAGATAGAAGCTTTAGTTAATTCCTCTATTGCTAGTTAGATTGTAATAGGAGAAAGGATATAATGTCAAAATTTGCACTTGGCTTAAAAATTGGGATGATTATTGACTAGTGCCAAGAAATGCTCTTTCGGGATAACTTGGATAGGTTTTAAAAATGGTCAGAAAAGTGGCAGTAATGTTTTTATGCAGCAGAAAGCAAGGTCTTACACTTGGACAATAAAGTAACACACACTTGGTGGAGCTGAATTAGCATTAGCATTAGTAGAGGCATAACATGCAAGAAAGCAAGCTTATGCGAAATCTTATCCGAAAAATGAAAAAAAATTTGCCCATTTCACCCCTTCATTCATTCCAAATGCCTGTCCAGCACAGCCCTAAATTTATTTAGGCTATCAACTTCCACAACAAAAACAAAAGATGGAAATCTTCCACCAATTAACCACCAGCTGGCTAAAGGCAAATTTCTGCACATATATTCTACAACTATCTTTCCCTAATTCGAATCTGTGCCCACTAAGGTTTTTAATCAGAGCAAGAAGAAGAATCACATCAGCATTCGACTTGCTCAACCCATTCAAGGCCTTATACGCATCAAACAGATCACCTCGCTAGTGGCTGAACGGGCTAGCCGGGTGGGTAAAAAACCTGCCAGGCAATCTAAAGGTTGTGGGTTCGAATCCCGCCTCGGGCTTGGATCAGAGTAGTGCAAAATCTTTGGGAGGTGCATTATGGCCACAGAAGCCAATGCGCCAACAACAACAAAAAAAAAAACCCTCGCAGGTGCCTACTCTACAGGCGCTGCAAATTACAGAACTTAAGCCTTTCTTGGTAAGAACACCCCTTTCTTCCTCTCACTGATTTTCTTGCACTTCTTTGTACTCGTTCTAGCAACTCTATATCCTTCCAAAACGAGGCCTCCAGACCTGTACACAGTACGACAGGTATGGCCTGACCATTGCCTTATATAACGGGACAATCACCTCCCTGTCCCTGCTAGCAAAATTCCTATATATCATTGACAAGACTCCATTACCGGCCCTGGCAGCCTGCCTGCACTGCTCAGCAAACTTCATATTTGACTGCACAATCACACCCAGGTCTTTTTCACTTTCCACTTCCCTGAGTGTAATACCACACAGTTGGTATGTTTCTCTTTGGTTACTTCTGCCCATATACAGTACTTTGCATTTGCCAATGTTAAATGTCAGTTGCCACTTCTCAGCCCATTTTCCCAACTTGTATAGATCCAGTTGGAGTAGCGTAGTGTCTTTACTATCGTTAACAACCCTGGAAACCTTTGTATCATCTGCAAACTTAGACATTAACCCTGATATACATTCATCAATATCATTGATGAATACAAAAAACAACAATGGGCCCAGCACCGAACCCTGCAGAACTCCACTAATAACATTTGTCCATGAAGAGCAGTGTCATTGATTACCACTCTCTGTCGTCTCCCACTCAACCATCCCTTTATCCATTTTAGCATCTTACTCTTAATGCCATATATCTACAATTTGTACAGCAATCTTCCATGTGCAACAGTATTACAAGTTTTCTTGAAATCCAAGTATATGATATCAAAATTATTTTTGACATTCAGTTTCTTTGTGACCACATCATAGTATCCAATCAAATCAGTCAGAGAGGATCTCCCTTTAACAAACCCATGCTATGTCTTAACTATTACTGCAGTCTTGTCTAGATGATCCTGCAATGCTTCTTTAACCAGTGACTCCATTATTTTTCACGGAACACAAGTTAAATTAACAGGTCTATAGTTACTTGTGTCACCTTTTGAACACCCATTGCGAATTGGTGATACATTTGCACACTTCCAGTCCATGGAGATTTCCCCTGAGTTGAAGGAAGCTCTCATAATTATGCCTAAGGGTTTGCTTCCTTTAATATAACTGGATACATCCTGTCCACCCCAGAAGCCTTCCTTATGTTTAACTTCAACAATTTCTCCTCCACTTTGCTCTCAGTTATTACAAAATCACTTAGCTCCCTGTTAGAGTTTGATAAACTTCTAGCACTATCCTCATTGAATAACTCCTTATGTGTGAATATGGATGCAAAATACTCATTCAATTTATCAACTACCTGAGCATGATCATCAATAGTCAACCCATCTATGTTAAATGGTCCAATCTGATTTATCTCTTTCCTTCTAGAGTTTACATAAGTAAACAACACTTTGCTGTTTTTCTTTGCATCCTTTGAGGTCTTACACTTGGACAATAGAGTAACACACACTTGGTGGAGCTGAAATAGCATTAGCATAAGTAGAGGCATACAATGCAAGAAAGCAAGTTTATGCGAAATCAGCCGAAAAAAGAAAAAAACTTACCCATTTCACTCCACCTTTCGTTCCAAATGCCTAACCAGCACAGCCTTAAATTTATTTAAGCTATCAACTTCCATAATAAAAGATGGAAGCCTGTTCCACCAATCAACCATCTGCTGGCTACAGTCAGATTTCTGCACATCAATTCTACAACTGTCTTTCCTCAATTTGAAGCTATGTCCTCTCAGGATCTTAATCTGAGCAAGAGGAAGAATCCCATCAGCATTCAGCTTGCTCATCCCATTCAAGGCTTTATACATATCAATAAGATCACCTCGCAGGTGTCTACTCTCCAGGAGTTGCCTGGAGAGTAGGCACCTGCGAGGTCTGGAGGCCTAAATTGACGCCTCCAGACCCATACACAGTGCTGTAGTTGTGGCCTGACCATTGCCTTGTATAATGGAATAATCAGCTCCCTGTCCTTGCTATCAAAATTCTTATATATGTTTCACAATATTCCATGATCTGCCCTGGCAGCCCATCTCCACTGCTCAGTAAATTTCATATTTGACAGCACAATTACCCCCCAGGCCTTTTTCACTTTGTACTTCCCTGAGTGTAGTACCACACGTTGGTATGTTTCTCTTCAGTTATTGCTACCCATATGCAGTACTTTGCATTTGTCAATGTTAAACTTCAGTTCCCACTTCACAGCCCATTTGCACAACTTATGTAGATCCAGTTGGAGTAGCATACTGTCTTTACTGTCATTAAGAACTCTGCCAACCTTTGTACCATCTGCAAAATTGGACATTAAGCCTGATATAGCTTTATGAATATCACTGATAAATATACAAAGCAACAATGGGCCCAACACTGAACCCTGGGGAACTCCATTAATAACATTTGTCCATGAAGAGTCTGCTGACGTGGGAGTCAGACATGTTCAAAGCCACTAAGTGGATTTTCTTATTTATTGATTTGAAATTACTGTTTTTCTAAAACTTTTGATTTAAATTTAGTAGTATAGCATTATTTTGTGTGTGATTTTCTGTGATTTTCTGATTAATCTGGTGTATTTATTCTTTACTTGGCCTTGTAATTGCATAAAAGAATCGGTAAGGGTATAAAATCCACGTGTTACAAGTTGCAGCTCCGAAGAACGAGAAGTTTTTTAGCCATATTTAGCCGTTTTATTGACGAAATGTTACATCAAATTATTTTCTATAAGTAGCTTATAGACCTTGTCAGGATCCTTAGTTTATTCTGAATTGAGACCGCGAGATTTTGAAGATAACTAATACTTAAGTGTCCATTCGTAGATTAACCGTTCGTAACTTGCCGCCATTGTTATACGACACAACGTTATATCCCGAACTAGATAGTTCGGGATATAAGCTTAGTATAGTACAGTATATAATATAATAATTTTGTTCAACTTCGTTGTCAATTAAATTGTACTTTTAACTAAATACATATAACGACTTAGATTACAAATGTAACATAATTAATTAATACATAACTTGATACAGAAGTTATATAAACGGAACTCGTAGATAATACTCGATACTGAAAAATATATATAGCGTTATAACTGTGTTGGGATACATGTTTAGGGTTATAATTTTGTACTGAAATTGAAATTTTATTGAAATTAAATCGAAATCATGACTCAGACCAGAGCAGCAAACCAAAGGGGCTCAAGATAATGGGAGTGCTATGGCTCAGGAAAGAACTGAGGGGGCAGTTGCCCTCTGAGGGGGCAGTTGCCTTTTAAAATGCACTGCTTGCATGATGTTTGTGGAGCAATCGGGTACGGGACATGACATTGCCATGGGCGATGTCTTTGTGTGTGCACGATGCAAGGAGTGTAACGAAATCAGGCGACAACTCAGCGTTGTTATGGGCCTATATGAGAGCTTGAAGGACAGGGTGGATGCCCTCAAAGGATCTAAATTGAGGGCCCATCAAGCTCTCCGCTGCCCCCATCAATGCCACAGCTTGCACTTGGTTATCGGGCAACACAGCGGCAACCCTCAAGGCAGAATGCGCTGGTCCCACAGGAACCAGTAGTTGTTGGTGACTCTATAGTCAGGGAAATGGGAAACATGCTTTGTAAAAAGGATAGGTGGAACAGGACCAGGGTATGTCTGCCAGAGGCAAAGGCTGATGATGCCTTAGAGCGGATATCATCTTTTAAGGGACAAAAGGTGATATAGTTTTACACTTGGCACTAATGATATTAAGAGTAGGAGACCGGCAGAATTATTAAACAAGTACATGTCACTGCTGAAAAAAAGCTGTGAATTAGGGTTGAATTTGAAAGTGTCTGCAATTCTGCCGAGACACGAAAGGAGGGAGTATATGATGAGAGCCTTTCAATCAATTCGGCCCTGGAAAGATTGTGCAAGGCTCAAGGGGTAGAATTTTTTTCAGCCTGGTCTGTACTTTTTAACAGGAGAGACTGCTTCTACAGGGTTGGGATACACTTAAATAGAAATGGTGCAAGAATATTTACTGATGCCATCGAGGCAGAGTTAGGTGAGTTGGTAAACTGCTAGCTTGGGGGGATACACAGACTAATAGATTAACAGTAGCCACTGGCAGAGGTGAAAGTGATTCTTGCACTGCTTCTATTGGAATGGGCAGCAGCATGGAAAACAAGATGCAGGATATTTCAGAGACTGCTGGGAGTCATTGCAGTACAAGTAAACACATGGGTTGTGTTAGGGTAGCTAAGAATAGGAACAGGTGCATGTATACATGCATGTACACCAATGCGAGGAGTTTAGTAAATAAATTTGATGAATTTGACATATTGCTCAGAACATCAAAGGCAAATATTGTTGGGGTATCAGAGACGTGGTATCACACAGATATAAGGAATGCAGAACTGGAATTTGGGGAGTACAATGTGTACAGCAAGGAGAGGAAGGGAGGAGGGATTATGTTATTAGTTAAGAAACACATAAAATCCAAGGAAGTGAAGGCAGTCGACATTGCTGGACAGTGCAGTGTCGAGTCAGTTTGGTGTGGCATAAGCATTGGGAGATCAAAATTGAGAGTAGGAGTGTGCTATAGGCCTAATGACTCTGATGAGTATAATAAGAAACTGTACTGGGAAATAGAGTGGGACAGTAAATCAGAGAGTCTTATAATGGAGGATTTTAATTTCCCAGATATTGACTGGAATTTCTGGGTTCGTCACTCACATGCTAGCAAGGCTTTTGGGGATTTATTGAATGATTTTTTCTACATCAGCATATTCGGGAGGCAACTAGAGGGAGTAATACTCTTGATTTGATTATCAGTAGTGATTCTTCTTGCATTAAGAATCTGCAGATAAAGGAACAACTAGGTGGCAGTGATCACAGTGTGCTGAAGTGGGATTTACTCAAAGAGATAACTACCATCAGGGGTAAATTGAAGGGTTTTGCTTTCGTAAAGGTGACTAGGATGGTCTGAGACAGTATTTAAATTCTATACAGTGGGACCAACTGATGTTGTTACCAACAGCAAATTCAAAATGGGAAGCATTCAAAGAACTTATCTTGGAAGCTACTAGGCTTTACATACCAACTAAGAAATATTATTCAATATTTAGGCCTAAATAGATATCAGATGGAAGTAATGAGATATATGGCAGAGAAGAAAAATGCATTGGATACATATAAATTAACACAGAAGCCTATGATAGATATAAGTTGATCCGTAACCAAGTTACAAAGGAGGGTAGGCAGGCAAAGGGAGATTACAAGAAATCTTAGGCAAAGGATGCAAAGAAAAACAGCAAAGAGTTCTTTACTTATGTAAACTCTAGAAGGAAAGGGTTGAATCAGATTGGTCCATTTGATATTGATGGTTCAACTGTTGATGATCCTGCTCAAGTAGCCAACAAACTAAATGAATATTTTGCATCGACATTCACACATGAAGAGATATTCAGCAAGGTAATTGCAGAGGTGTATTCAACTCTGGCAGGAAGCTAGATAATCTCTTAATAACTGAGAGTAAAGTGGAGGAGAAATTGTTGAAGATAAACACAAGAAAGGCACCTGGATGGGATCTATCCAGTTATATTAAAGGAGGCAGCAAAGGAAGCAAGTAAACCCTTAGCCATAATTATGAGAACTTCCTTGGACTCGCGGGAGTAACCCATGGACTGGAGATGTGCAAATGTGACCCCAATTCACAAAGGAGGATCAAAGGGTGACAAGTAATTATAGATCTGTGATTTTAACTTCTGTTCCAGGAAAATTAACGGAGGCACTGGTTAAAGAAGCACTGCAGGATCATCTAGACAAGACTTCAATTATAGCTCAAACACAGCATGGGTTTGTTAAGGGAAAGTCTTGCCTGACCAATTTGATTGGATACTATGATGCAGTCACAAAAGAAATGGATGCAGGAAATAACTTTGATATTATATATTTGGATCTTAGAAAGGCTTTTGATACTGTTGCACATGGAAGCCTGCTGCACAAATTGGAACAGTGTGGCATTGGAGGCAAATGGCTGCTATGGATAAAGGGGTGGTTGATGGGGAGAAGATAGAGAGTGGTAATCAATGGACACTGCTCATCGTGGAGTAATGTTATGAGTGGAGTCCCTCAGAGTTCAGTGTTGGGTCCATTGTTTTCTGTATTTGTAAATGATATTGATGATGGTATATCAAGCTTAATGTCCAAGTTTGCAGATGATACAAAGGTTCGTAGGTTGCTGTTGTTGTTTTTGATTTTTAGGAGCATTAGCAACTAAGGCCATATTGCTCCGGGATATGCGGTGGTCATTCCCTCACCTTTCCGCATCTTCCATATTTGGTGGTGACGGGTTCGAACTCCGGTCTAATCAAGAAGCGTGTGCTACGAACTGCTGCTCCTTCCCACCTGGCTACGGAGGCACCTGATTGGCAGGGTTGTTAAGGACACTACTGACGTTATGCTGCTGCAATAGGATCTGAAAAGGTTGAGCAGATGGGCTGAGATGTGGCAAATGAAGTTTAACATTGAGAAATTTAAATAATGTACTACATATGGGAAACAGCATCCCCAGAGCAAAGTATCAACTCTGTGGTACTACACTGAGAGTGGTAGAGAATGAAAAGGAGCTGGGGTAATTGTGCTGTTGTTGTTATTTGGTTTTTGGAGCATTAGCAACTAAGGCCATATTGCTCCGGGAATATGCGGCGGTTATTCCATGACCTTTCTGCATCCTCTGTATTTGGTGGTGACGGGCTCGAACCCCGGTCTAATCAAGAAATGTGTGCTACGCACTGCTGCTCCTTCCCACCTGGCTACGGAGGCACCTGGTAATTGTACAGGCAGATATGAAGTTCTCTGTGCAGTGCAGACGGGCTGCAAGAGTAGCTTATGGTGTCTTGTCAATGATATTCAGGAATTTTTCTAGCAGGGGTAAGGAGGTGATTATTCCCTTCTATAAGGCAATGGTCAGGCCACACCTTGAGTATAGGGGCTTACATCTGGTGATGTATGGTCTTGGCACACTCAGGGTCCTGAGCTGGATATCATCCTTCTTCTCTTTCTTGGTGATTCCCTTGTATTTCTGATTCTCTCTCAGGGGTAACTCAGAATTTTTTTTTTGGCTGTTGCAGTAAAAGCCTCAGGCTTCCTTGCACCATATGGCTAATTATAATAATAATAATAATAATACATGTCTGGAGGCCGCATTTCAAGAAGGATGTAGAGCTGCTCGAACGAGTACAGAGAAGGGAAACAAGATTAGTGAATGGAACAAAGGATTGCTCTTCTGAAGAGAGGCTTAAGTTTTGCAAATTACAGTGTCTTGAGACTAGGCACTGGCAAGGTGATCTGATAGAGGTGTATAAAGTCTTGAATGGCTTGAGCATGCTCAATGCTGATGGGATTCTTCCTCTTGCTCAGAATAATCACCTGAGATGGCATAAATTCAAATTGAGGAAAGACAGATGTAGGATAGATGTGCGAAAATTTGCCTTTAGCCAGCGGGTAGTTGGTTGGTGGAACAGACTTCTATCCCTTGTTGTGGAAGTTGATAGCCTAAATAAATTTAAAGCTCAGCTGAAGGGGTGAAATGGAAGTGTTTTTTTTTTTTTTTTTTTTGGCTGATGCTGCATAAACTTGCTTTCTTGCATCATATGCCTTACTGATGATAATACTAATGCTAAAGAGCAGTGTCCATTGATTACCACTCTCTGTCATCTCCCACTCAACCATCCCTTTATTCATTGTAGCAACTTATCCTTAATGCTATATCACTCCAATTTGTACAGCAGTCTTCCATGGGCAACAGCATCAAAATCTTTCCTGGAATCCAAGTATATGATATAAAAATTTTTTTTTTTGGCATTCAGTTTCTTTATGACCACATCATAGTATCCAATCAAATTGGTCAGAAAAGACCTCCCTTTAACAAACCCATGCTGTGTCTTAACTATTACTGCAGTCTTGTCTAGATGATCTTACAATTATTCTTTATTATTATTATTATTATTATTATTATGATTAGTTCTATTGTGCCAGGAAGCCTGAGGCTTATGCTGCACTAGCCAAAAAAAAAAAAAAAAAATCCCGAGTTAACCTGAGAAAGAAAGAGAGAGAGAGAGAGAGAGAGAGAGAAGTAGAAAGGAATCACCAAGAAAGAGAAGAATGATGATATCCAGCTGAGGACCCAGGGCTTGCCAAGCCCATACTCACCAGATGTGAGCCCCTGGGGTTGTTAACCAGTGATTCCATTATTTTCTTCGGAACACAAGTTAAACTAACAGGTCCGTAGTTATGTGTGTCACCTATTGAACCCACTTTGTGAATTGGTGATACATTTGCACACCTCTAGTCAGGAGAGGTCCCCTCTCCTGAGTCTAAGGAAGCTCTCGTAATTATGGCTAAGGGATTGCTGACTTCCTTTGCTGTCTCCATTAATATAACTGGATATATCCTATCCACCTCAGGTGCTTTAGTTATGTTGAACTTCAACAATTTCTACTCCACTTTGCTCCCTGTTATTACAAAGTCACTTAGCTCCCTGTAAGAGTCTGATAAACTTCTGGCACTCTCCTCATTGAATAACTCCTCATGTGTGAATGCAGATGCAAAATACGTATTCAGTTTATCAGCTACCTGAGCATGATCATCAATAGTCAACCCATCTATGTTAAGTGGTCCAATCTGATTCATCCCTTTCCTTCTAGAGTTTACATAAGTCAAGAATATTTTGTTGTTTTTCTTTGCATCCTTTGCCAAAGATTTCTTGTAATCTGCCTTTGCCTGCCTAACTTCCTTTGTGACTTGATTAGATTAGCTTATATCTGCCATAGGCTTCCATGTCACCTGATACTTTATATGCATCCCATACATTTTTCTTCTCTGCCACGAGCCTCATTAATTCATATGACATCCATTTAGGCCTAAACCTTGAACAGTATTTCTTAGTTGGAAGGAAAAGCCTAGTAGCCTCCAAGATTAAATCCCCGAAGGCTTCCCTTTTAGAATTTAATGTTGATAACATCATCAGTTGATCCCACTGTACAGAATTTAAAAACTGTCTGAGACCCCCTGTAGTCACCTTTACAAAAGCAAAAGCAAAAGCCCTTCCCTTTAGCCTTGATGGTAGTTACATCTTTAAGTAATTCCTATATCAGTACACTGTGATCACTGGCATCCGGTGGTTCCATTATTTGCAAATTCTTAATGCATGAATAATCACTGCTGATAATCAGATCAAGAGTATTACTCCCTCTGGTTGCCTCTCAAACATATTGCTGTAGAAAACAGTCTTCCAATATATCCACAAAAGTCTTGCTAATGTGCGAGTAACTAATTCAGAAGTACCAGTCGATATCTGGAAAGTTAAAATCCCCCATTATAAGACATTCTGATTTACTGGCCCACTCTATTTCTCTGTACACTTGCTCGTTATACTCATTAGATTCATTAGGTCTATAACACACACCTATTTTTATTTTTCTTTTCCCAGTACTTATGTCACACCAACAGACTCAACATTGCATTGCATTGTCCACCAACATCAATTGGATGCACTTCCTTAGATTTTATGTGTTTCTTAACTAACAACATAATCCCTCCTCCCTTCCTGTCCTGCCTATCCTTTCTGTACACATTATACTCCCAAAATTCCAATTCTGCACTGCTTATGTTTGTGTGACAACATGTCTCTGATATCCCAAGAATATCTTGTACAATTGTACGAGAGCAATTAATAAATTCGCACTTAAATGATCAATCATGGTGTAAGAAATTACATCAGGGCCTGGAGCACTGTTCTTCACTTGTACAAGCACACTGCACAATTGAAGTGCAATTGTGCAAATCAATCATGGTCAGTGGTTGATTGTATGAATGTTAGAGGGCAGTATTAAAATTCAGTTTGTATTTTTCTGTCTGGGATTTTAGCAATTGAAATGCTGGTTTATGTGGCAACAGCTGAAAGTGTTTTGAAATGAAGTGCCTAGACATTGGCAATTTTTACAGGTTCATAAATTTCCATCCCTTTCACAAGTAGAACCAGAGAAGTTGTCTGCAAGTATTTACCATTAATTCGTTTGATTTTTTCCAAATTGTAACAGTATTTGCAGAACTATTTATGGTGGAAGCTTATAATGCCCATGCTTCTTTTTTACTCGCTTGTTTTTTATGACGAGCTTTAGCTCTGGCTCTCTTAAATGGTTGGAGATTGGCTGTGGTAGAATGTTTATGAAATAGATTCCAGTATTTATTCCTTTTTTTTTTTTTTTTTTTTTAGCATTGTTGCATGCATCATTCCACCACATTTTTGGACAAAGCGGATGATGCTTTGTCCAAAAAAAAAAAAAAAAAAGCGTAAATTTCGGATGATGATTTTGGGATAGCAGATTCAGCTGTGTCATTATTTGTTGTGTAATGAAACTTACCACAGTATCAATTGTGTGGGTTGCAATAACAGACGTATCTAAGTAAACTGTTTCTTGGTATTTGCTCCAGTCAGCCTTGTAAAATGTCCAAATTGTTCTAATGTTACTCTTGGGGAAGAGAACTTGTGCAGAAATTACAGATGATTGAAATGTGATCACTACCATGAGGTTTGTCAGCAACTGTCCAGTCTATGAGAGGAAATATCATTGGAGAACACACTAAAAGATCAATAGCAGAGCTTGAGCCAAATGGTAAATGCACATATGTGTGATCACTGGTGTTTAAAATAGTTAGGTTATGTTTATTGAAAAATTTTTCGCTGTCCTCTGCAATCAAGATGTTGAAAACTCTGTAGGGGGTGATGGCCATTCCACTCACTCAGAATACAGATGGTAGCAAGTATTTGTTTTACTAAGACATCTAAATCATCAAGGGCATATGCGTGGTTTGGTGACAGATATAATAAAACAAATGTTATTGTTATGTCAATGGTGATGCGTACTGCAAATGATCTAAAGATGTTTGCAGAGGGGATAGGTCTAGAGAGAATTAAAGAGTTCACTAAGAGTGCTACTCCTTAATGTGCCAAATTAGAGGCATTTCTATCTTTTCTATACATGGTGTAGCGTTTTGTTATAGATACTGAATTTATCAGGTTTGTTTCTTGTACTGCTACAGGCTTATAATCACTTAAGAGATCGCATAAGTCAGGGTGGTCAACAAGCCGATTCTGGCTTTAGTTTCGGTCAATCACAACGAATTTTAAATATATTTAAAAAAATATATTAGTCAAAATCTAAATGTTATTATAAAAATCACTTGTATAAACAACATATTGTAAGGCTTTCTGTGTTTCTGTGTAAGGAATCATTGTATACAATTTATGTTAATAAAGAATCTTATTATTATTATGCACCCCACTGCATATTCTTATTAAAATCCATTGAACCACACGACTACTTTTGCCGCCGCACAGCCGCTAGGCTTGTCTAGTGAAAACTCACATTGTGGAGAGCATGTGTATGTGTCGAATTCTTATTTAGTTTACTTAATATTAACAACTGGACAGTATGTTAATTTGATTTGAAGAGTGGGAACCAGAATACTTTTTTGTAATGATAAAAGAAAAATTTTGTTTAATTTGCAATGCTATACCCAAAAGAGAAAATTTAGAAAGGCAGTTCAGTGCACTCCATGGTAAATACCAATCGGATTTTCTGCCTAATAGCGATCTTAGAAAAAATAAATTAAAAGAACTTAAATCCAGATTATTCACACAACAAAATTTCTTTGTGACACCCAATTTATAATCTAAAGCAGTAACTGTAGCATTATTTAAAGTGAGTCATCTTCTTGCAAAAAAATGCAAACCATTTTCTGATGGTCAAAATTCATCAAAGACACATTTTTAGAAATAACAGATTCTCTTTTTGAAAATTTTAAGAACAAAAATGAAATTAAAAGTGCTGTTCTAGATCTACAATTATCTCATCTTGAAATACTGTGATGCGACGCATTGAAAAAATTAGTAAAAATGTGAGCGAACAATTGCGTGCTCACATTGATAATTGTGTGTCATTTTCTTTACAACTGGATGAATCTACAGACCTCAGTGGTACAGCTCAATTGCTCGTTTTTGTTTGTATGTTTTTCGATGATTCTGCCACTAGAGAAGAACTGCTGGGTATGGTTTCATTTAAAGAAAGAAATAGAGGTCTTGATATATGCATTCAAAAATTTTATTGAAAAAATTAAATTACCACTATTTAAGCTGGTATCAATAACAACAAATGGAGCTAAAGCAATGACAGGGCATCTTAACGTATTCATCACATTGTGCCAAAAGGATGATGAATTCCCAGATTTTTTGAGTTGCCACTGTATCATCCACCAACAAGTGTTAGCCAGCAAAAGATTAAATATAAAAGTTTTATGAGTATAGCTTTTAAAATTGTGAATTCCTACAGAGGACAATCTCTTCAAAGGAGACTTTTCAAAATGCAACTCGATGAAAATGAACCAGATCTGATATTACAGGCGCCTCCGTAGCCAGGTGGGAAGGAGCAGCAGTGCGTAGCACACGCTTCTTGATTAGACCGGGGTTCGAGCCCGTCACCACTAAATACGGAGGATGCGGAAAGGTCAGGGAATAACCACCGCATATCCCGGAGCAATATGGCCTTAGTTGCTAATGCTCCTAAAAACCAAATAAACAAACATCTGATATTACACACAGATGTGAGGTGGTTAAGTTGGAGTAAGTTTCTACAGAGATTTTGAAATTTGCCAAATGAAGTTAAAAAAATTGTTGATCAAAGGGGAGATAATTATCAGCAGCTATAAGATATGGAGTGGTTGTGTTGTGTGATCTGGCATTTTTTGGCAAATTTTACCAGTAAATTCACAAGTTCATCCTCACATCTGAATTTGGAATTACAAGGAAAAAATAAAAATGTTGATGACATGATTAGTAGTATTTCTGCATATAAATATCAATTTTTGGCAATGGTTAGCAATCTCAAAGAAGAAAAATTCAATCATTTTGCAAATCTGCAAGATCATTTGCAAAAATATCCATTTTTGAATTTAATAGTGAGAACTATGTTTCTGAAATTGAGAAAGTTGTGGATGATTTTGAAACCAGATTCAGTGATTTTAAAACAATTGAAGACATTGTTCAATATATTTCTTATCCATTTAATGTTGACTTAGATACAAAACAAATTGCAGAAAAAAATCATTGAGATTTTTCCCATGGAGAAAATATTACTTGAAAATGAAATTATTACATTGTGAAATGATATCTTCCTAAAAGCCAGGTCATCAGAAAAAGACTTTTGGAAATATGTTTGCCAAGAAAAGTACTCAAATGTAAAAAAAATGCAGTGAACTTTTAAATTCTGTTTTGGTTCCACATATCTATGTGAATTGGCCTTTCCGTATTTGAAACAAACAAAGACAAAGAATTGCTCTACTCTTATGAACTTGCATACAGAAGATCCTTTACAGTTGGCCTTATCACAGTATATCCCCGATTTTGAAAGCTTGGCAGATGACATTAAGACACAAACTTCACATAAATTAAAAATTTAAATATGTACGAATTTAAAATAAGAATTCTGAATTGTATTTAATTTTAAAATTTATAAAAAACATTTTTCAGTGCCTATTGATTAATTTTTTAACCATGTGCAATGAAATTCTGGAGATGGTAGATCCTGGCATATTTTAAAGAAAAAAAGTAGATCGCATCACAAATTAAGTTGGCCACCCCTGGTATAAGTCATCTAAATTAGCACAAAGTTCACACCAATTCCACTGAATCACTGTGTGCATTGTTTGGTTTTAACTGGTATCTGCTTACTTATATGAGATACTTTATTCGTGCCTGTCTATTTTTATTCTACCTTTCTTTGTCAAGACTGGCCATCCTCTGGATGAATTTCAAGGACTATATTATTTTCATCTACTTTTTCATCGATGTCCATGGTAGTAGATATAAATTCATGTGTGATGCCTCCTTCCTGGCTCTTGGTTAGGTCTGTTCGTTGTGCATTGGGTTTCTTATTAGGAGGTATTGCTACCAGTGTGTTTACCTCTCGGGTAGTATACTTGGTGGTAGATTGTTCCTTTGATGAGGAAAGGAGCAATTTCACCCAACCAGATATCGAGATATTTGGAGGGAGTCTGAGCTGCTACTGAGAAAAGTTATTTCTTTGCCTCTTGATATGACATTTTGTGCTCTATCTTATATTTTTGAATATTCTTTTCCTGTTTCCATTGTGTGCATTTCTTAGAGAAGGCAGAATGAATACCATGACAGCTAGGACAGCATTGAACTTCAGTATTACAGCTTGTCTGAGTGAGTATTCTTTTGACCTTCAAGAAGCAAAAGCAGCTACACTCCTGCAAACTGTTTGCAAATGACCAAATTTTTGACACTTAAAGCACTGACCTTGATTGGGAATGTATGGTTTTACATAGTATCTTAAGCGACCAGCTTTTATAGTTTCGGTAGATTAGGCATTTTAAATGTGAGTATTATTGCCTGACTAGGGACAGGCTCTCCATCTTTTTTGATAACAATCCTTTTCGCGTGTATTATATTTTGGTTGCTTAATTCACAAGTTCATCCTCACGCACAAGCTTCTTGATTAGACCAGGGTTCGAGCCCATGACTACCAAATACGGAGGATGTGGAAAGGTCGGGTATGGACCACCGCATATCCACGGAGGAATATGACTTAGTTGCTAATGCTCCTAAAAACCAAATAACAACTGATTATCACTCTCTGTCTTCTCCGACTCAACCATCCCTTTATCCATTGCAGCAATTTGCCTCCAGTGCCACACTGCTCCAATTTGTGTGGCAGTCTTCCATGTACTGTACTTGTTAACAGGAGAGATTGCTTCTACAGGGATGGGATACACTTAAATAGAAAGGGTGCAAGAATTTTTGCTGATGCTGTCGAGACAGAGTTAGGTGGGTCGGAAAACTGCTAGTTGGGGGGGATACAAGGACTAATAGATTAACAGTAGCCACTGGCAGAGGTAGAAGTGATTCTTGCACTGCTTCTATTGAAATGAGCAGAAGCCTGAAAAACAAGATGCAGGATTTTTCAGAGACTGCTGGGAGTCATTGCGGTAGAAGTAAACACATGGGTTGTGTTAGGGTAGCCAAGAATAGAAACAGGTGCATCTATACCTGCGTGTATACCAATGCTAGGAGTTTGGTAAATAAATTTGATGAATTTGAGGTATTGCTCAAAACATCAAAGGCAGATATTGTTGGGATATCAGAGACGTGGTGTCACACAGATATAAGGAATGCGGAACTGGAATTTGGGGAATACAATGTGTATAGAAAGGATAGACAGGACAGGAGGGGTTATGCTATTAGTTAAGAAACACATAAAGTCCAAGGAAGTGAAGCCAGTCGACATCGATGAACAGGGCAGTGTCGAGTCAGTTTGGTGTGACATAAGCATAGGGAAATCAAAATTGAGAGTAGGAGTGTGCTATAGGCCTAATGACTCTGATGAGTATAATAAGATATTGTACAGGGAAATAGAGTGGGCCAGTAAATCAGAGAGTCTTATAATGGGGGATTTTAATTTCCCAGATATTGACTGGAATTTGTGGGTTGGTCACTCGCACACTAGCAAGGCTTTTGTGGATTTATTGGATGATTGTTTTCTACATCAGCATGTTCGTGAGGCAACAAGAGGGAGCAATACTCTTGATCTGATTATCAGTAGTGATTCTTCATGCATTAAGAATCTGTAGATAAATGAACCACTAGGTGGCAGTGATCACAGTGTGTTGAAGTGGGATTTACTCAAGGAGGTAACTACCATCAGAGGTAAAGGGAAGGGTTTTTGTTTTCATAAAGGCGACTATGATGGTCTGAGACAGTATTTAAATTCTATACAATGGGACCAATTGATGATGTTACCAACAGCAAACTCAAAATGGGAAGCATTCAAGGAACTAATCTTGGAGGCTACCAAGCTTTACATACCAACTAAGAAATATTGTTCAAGGTTTAGGCCTAAATGGTTGTCAGATGAACTAATGAGACATGTGGCAGAGAAGAAAATGCATGGGATACATACAAATTAATGGGTGACATGGAAGCCTATGATAGATATAAGTTGGTCTGTAACCAAGTCACTAAGGAGATTAGGCAGGCAAAGGCAGACTAAGAAAAATCATTGGCAAAGGATGCAAAGAAAAACAGAAAAGAGTTCTTTACCTATTTAAACTCAAGAAGGAAAGGGATGAATCAGATTGGTCCACTGGATATTGATGGTTCAACAGTTGAGGATCCTGCTCAGGTGGCTAACAATCTAAATGAGTATTTTGCATCTACATTCACGCATGAGGAGTTATTCAGGAAGGAGAATGATGTAGGTAAAGTAAACATTGGCAGTGAGCTGGATGATTTTGTAATAACTGAGAGGAAAGTGGAGGAGAGATTGTTGAGGATAAACATAGAAAAGGCACCTGGGGTGGATGGGATCTATCCAGTTATATTAAGGGAGGCAGCAAAGGAAGTAAGCAAACCCCTAGCCATAATTATGAGAGCTTCTTTGGATTCAGGGGAGGTACCCATAGACTGGAGATGTGCAAATGTAACCCCAATTCACAAAGGAGGATCAAAGGCTGACACAAGTAATTATAGACCTGTTAGTTTAACTTCTGTCCCAGGTAAATTAATGGAAGCACTGGTTAAAGAAGCACTGCAGGATCATCTAGACAAGAATTCAGTTATAGCTCAGACGCAGCATGGTTTTGTTAAGGGCAGGTCTTGCCTGACCAATTTGATTGGATACTATGATGTAGTCACAAAAGAACTGGATGCGGGGAATAACTTTGATATTATATATTTGGATCTTAGAAAGGCTTTTGATACTGTTGCACATGGAAGACTGCTGCACAAATTGGAGCAGTGTGGCATTGGAGGCAAATTGCTGCTATGGATAAAGGGATGGTTGAGTGGCAGGAGACAGAGAGTGGTAATCAATGGACACTGCTCAACGTGGACTAATATTATTAGTGGAGTTCCTCATGGTTCAGTGTTGGGTCCATTGTTGTTGTTGTTAGGCGCCTCCGTAGCCAGGTGGGAAGGAGCAGCAGTGCGTAGCACACGCTTCTTGATTAGACCGGGGTTCGAGCCCGTCACCACCAAATACGGAGGATGCGGAAAGGTTAAGGAATGACCACCGCATATCCTGGAGCAATATGGCCTTAGTTGCTAATGCTCCTAAAAACCAAACAACAACAACCATTGTTGTTTTCGGTGTTTATGAATGATATTGATGATGGGATATCAAGTTTAATGTCCAAGTTTTCAGATGATACAAAGGTTGGCAGGGTTGTTAAGGACACCACTGACGCTATGCTGCTGCAACAGGATCTGGAAAGGTTGAATAGATGGGCTGAGAGGTGGCAAATGAAGTTTAACATTGACAAATGTAAAGTACTACATATGGGAAACAGTAACCCCAGAGCAACGTATCAACTCTGCGGTACTACACTGACAGTGTTGGAGAATGAAAAGGATCTGGGGGTAATTGTGCAGGCAGATATGAAGTTCTCTGAGCAGTGCAGACGAGCTGCAAGAGTAGCTCATGGTGTCTTGTCAGTGATATACAGGAATTTTTCTAGCAGGGATAAGGAGGTGATTATTCCCTTGTATAAGGCAATGGTTAGGCCACATCTTGAGTACTGTATACAGGTCTGGAGGCCTCATTTCAAAAAGGATGTAGAGCTGCTGGAACGGGTACAGAGAAGGGCAACAAGATTAGTGAATGGAACAAAGGGTTGCTCTTACGAAGAAAGGCTTAAGTGTTGCAAATTATAGAGTCTGGAGACTAGGCACCGGCGAGGTGATCTGATAGAGGTGTATGAGGCTTTGAATGGTTTGAGCATGCTCAATGCCAATGGGATTCTTCATCTTGCTCAGAATAATCAGCTCAGAGGGCATAAATTCAAATTGAGGAAGGACGGATGTCGGAAATTTGCCTTTGGCCAGTGGGTAGTTGGTTGGTGGAACCGACTTCCATCACTTGTTGTTGAAGTTGATAGCCTAAACAAATTTAAGGCTCAACTGGACAGGTATTTCGAGCGAACGGAGGGGTGAAATGGGAGTGGTGTGTTTTTTTTTTTTTTTTTTTGCTGATGCTGAATAAGCTTGCTTTCTTGCATCATATGCCTCTACTAATGCTAATGCTAATGTGCAACAGTATCAAAAGTCTTTCTAAGATCCAAATATATGATAACAAAGTTATTCCCTGCATCCCGTTCCTTTGTGACCACATCATAGTATCCAATCGAATTGGTCGGGCAAGACTTTCCCTTAACAAAACCATGCTGTGTCCGAGCTATAACTGAAGTCTTGTCTAGATGATTCTGCAGTGCTTCTTTAACCAGTGCCTCCATTAATTTTCCTGGAACAGAAGTTAAACTAACAGGTCTATAATTACTTGTGTTGCCCTTTGATCTTCCTTTGTGAATTGGGGTCACATTTTCACATCTCCAGTCCATGGGTACCTCCTCTGATTCCAAAAAAGCTCTCATAATTATGGCTAAGGGTTTGCTTACTTCCTTTGCTGCCTCCTTTAATATAACTGGATAGATCCCATCCACCCCAGGTGCCTTTTTTTTTTATGTTTATCTTCAACAATTTCTCCTACACTTTCCTCTCAGTTATTACAAAATCATCTAGCTCACTGCCAGAGTTTACTTCACCTCTGGCATTCCCCTCCCTGAATAACTCTCATGTGTGAATGTAGATGCAAAATACTCATTTAGTTTGTTAGCCACCTGAGGAGGATCGTCAACAGTTGAACCATCAATATCCAGTGGACCAATCTGATTCATCCCTTTCCTTCTAGAGTTTACAGAGGTAAAGAACTCTTTGCTATTTTTCTTTACATCCTTTGCCAAAGATTTCTCATAATCTGCCTTTGCCTGCCTAACCTGCTTTGTGACTTGGTTACAGACCAGCTTATATATATCTATCAATTTATATGTATCCCATGTATTTTTTTTCTCTGCCATATGTCAGATTAGTTCATCTGACATCCATTTAGGCCGAAACCTTGAACAATATTTCTTAGTTGGTATGTAACGCCTAGTAGCTTCCAAGATAAATTCTTTGAATGCCTCCCATTTTGAATTTGCTGTTGGTAACATCATCAGTTGGTCCCACCGTATAGAATTTAAATACTGTCTCAGACCACCGTAGTTGCCTTTATGAAAGCAAAAACTCTCCTCTTTACCCCTGATGGTAGTTACCTCTTTGAGTAAATCCCACTTCAGAACACTGTGATCACTGCCGCCTAGTTTTGTATTTTTCTAGTCAAGTTTTCTAAATGTGGGTAAAAAAAAAGTTAGTTTCAAATTGAATTCCCAGGTATTTAAGTTCCTGAATCAAACTTCAGAGATATGTTGCTGATTTTTATAACAGGACCTCGGCAAGGGTTTAAGGTTTCTTTAAGCAATATGATAATAGTTTTGTCATGAGCTATTTTTAGCTGTTGAACACTGGTCCATTCCTGTAGTTTTTTCAGGGCCAAATTACAAGGACCATTACAAAAGTAATGCCTCCTAATTTTTTTTGCTTTCAAACATGGCACCGTAGATCATGTTGCATATCACTGAGTGGTCACTAGAGATCTCTAGTTTCACCGTACTGAGTGGCACTCTGATTGGTCTTGTGAATGCAATGCACAGATAGTTCAAAATGGTGAATGTTACAGATATACATATCAAGCAAAGAGTAGTGATTGAATTTCTTACCAGAGAACAAGTGACGCCTATTGAAATCCATGCACATCTCAAAAATATTTATGGTGACAATACTGTAGATGTGAGTATAGTTAGAAGTTGAATAAGACACTTTAAGAGTGGGAAAAGTGACATTATTGACAAGTCCCAAAGCAGCCAGCCAGTAATGCCAATGACTGGATCAACATGCTGATCAAAGAAGACTGCCACATCACAACATGCAAATCGTCTGATGCAGTAGGTATAAGGAAACCTGCTGTGATAACCATCATAAAGGAACTAGGCTGCAACAAGGTTTGCTCCCAGTGAGTCCTGAAAATGCTAACACATGAACACAAAGAAGCCAAGAAAGTCATCTGTAGAGACTGTCTCCAGCACTATGAGAATGAAGGAGAGGTTTTTCTTACACACATAGTCAGAGCTGACAATACCTGGGTCCACCATTATGACTCTGAAATGAAGAGAAAGTTGATGGAGTAGCACCATCAAATTTCACCACGCAAGAAGAAGTTCAAAAGACAGCCTTCTTTCAGTAAAGTCATGGCGACAGTTTTTTGGGACAAAAACGGGATCTTGCTTGTGGACTTCTTGGCACCACAATCAACTTGGATCGATATGTGGAAACATTAAAAAAGCTGAAAGCCAGCATCTGTAGAGTTCAGCTGGACAAAAACCTTAATGAGGTTTTTCTTCTCCAACACAATGCACAACCCCACATCAGTCTGCACCTGATGGAGGCCATTGCAAAACTTCCTCACCCCTCTCATAGCCTGGATCTTGCACCTTCAGACTATCACCTCTTTGGCCTGCTGAAAGATACACTCTGTGGAACCTATTTTTCAGATGACAACCAGCTTAAGCACAGTGTTCAAAGCCTTCCAGAGCAAGAGTAAGGATTTTTACAGGATTGGAATATAGTGCCTGGCTCAGAGATGGTGGAAGTGCATAGAAAATGATGATGACTTTGTGGAAATATAACAGTTTGTTCATTAATGACTGAGGATTAATTGATGTAAAAAGCATCACTGTAGGAATTAAATTTTCTGAGGGAAAAAATAGGAGGCACTACTTTCGTACTGCTCCTCATAACTCATTTTCCTAACTCTGCATAGGTGTCAGCTCTCACAATTGGAACCAGATCGTCTACAAAGGCAGTGGTATCCATAGGAGTGAGATCTGTGTTTAAGAGTCCATTATAATCATCCAGAAGAAGGGGGCCACCAAGACTGAGCCCCGGAAGGCACTCTCTAGTGACAGTTCTGTGCAGCTGTTTGAAACTCATTCAGATTACTACTTTCCTGTTACTTAGATAGCTATTCATAATATTGTACAGGTTGCCCATCACATCTGTGTGGCTTAGCCTTTTTGCTGCAAATAGGATTCACTGATACATTGCATCCTCTGTTGATTTACCTGCTTTAAATCCATATTGCCTATCATTTTGCAGATTTGCCTGGTAACAGTAGTCATTCAACCTCTACAATAATAAATACTCAAGAATCTTACCAAGCACAGGTAGAAGCTATTGGTCGGTAAAACCTTGGATCAGCAGGAGATTTATCTGGGTTTTTCAATATCAGCCTTGGGTTCCAGGTGTCAGGAAAGATACCCTGGGTAAGGCAGTTGTTAAATAGGTTCAGGATCTTTGTATAAACATAGTGCAAACGCATCAGAAATACATAGCTATATCTGAATAAATCAGAATATTGGTAAAACGGCATCGTTTTAAGTTATATCTCATAATGTGAATACCTTCACAACGAGTTGCCATGATATTGCACTACTTCAAATAAGTAACGCTTCACCTAAGGAGAAGACTAATGTTACTTATTCTCAGATGGATACCACCACCACCCAGGCGGCACCGTTTCAGGGCTATTTTGTATATGTGTGGGATAATAACTCGACTATCCACTTGTCCCTGTTAGACTTAGAAAAGCAAAAAGGTAGAGGGGAAAGTAATAGTAGGAGTGGAAGAAGAAAAGAAACGGTGTAGAAGAATGAAAGGGACAGTAACTCCTTCAACTCACACCATTCAAAAACTCATAAACTCCTCGAATAGGCAATGCTTCCCCAGTGGAGAAAGCTGTTGTTACCTATTCTTGGAAACTCTGGACATCATCGGGCTCCCCGTGGTGCCATTTCAGGGCTATTTGGCCCTTCTTCGGTGGGTGGGTAGGTACCCGAGTGATGCAATGATGGCAAAACAGTTATGAAGTATAACTCCACAATCTGAGAGATGCCTGATGGTGTATCATGTATTTAGACTCTAAGCATAAGCCTCAAGCTATGAGAGTCAGGACTATGTATAAAAATAGCGTAAACGCATCAGAAATACATAGCTATATCTGAATAAATCAGAATATTGGTAAAACGGTCGTTTTAAGTTATATCTCATAATGTGAATACCTTCACAACGAGTTGCCATGATATTGCACTACTTCGAATAAGTAACGCTTCACTTAAGGAGAAGACTAATGTTACTTATTCTCAGATGGATCCACCACCCAGACGGCACCGTTTCAGGGCTATTTGGCCTTCTTCGATGGGTGGGTAGGTACCCGAGTGATGCAATGATGGCAAAACAGTTAAGAAGTATAATGCCGTCTGGGTGGTGGTATCCATCTGAGAACAAGTAACATTAGTCTTCTCCTTAGGTGAAGCGTTACTTATTTGAAGTAGTGCAATATCATGGCAACTCATTGTGAAGGTATTCACATTATGAGATATAACTTAAAACGATGCCGTTTTACCAATATTCTGATTTATTCAGATATAGCTATGTATTTCTGATGCATTTGCACTATTTTTATAAATAGTTCTGACTCTCCCATAGCTTGAGGCTTATGCCCTAAATGCTTAGAGTTCAGGATCTTTTTAAAGCAGGCAGAGGCAACCTTTTTAATCACCTCCGCCAGATCATGTTGTGGGCATTTGTTATTCTTGGTGTTTTCCAAGGCTGCAATCATTTCCTTATAGATAAAGGGTTGCTCAGTGGCACAATTCTCATAGCAGGCGTGGTTTGCACAGATATCAATCTGCCTTTCTGCAATTGCCTGGTCACCTTCAGGGAATAAGGCACTGAGGATATTATTAACAGAGTCCTCCCAGGTAAGGGTTACAGTTCTGGCAGGTTGGATAGTAGTGTTGACAATTTCTCCTATGGGCATTTTGTTCATGACAGTTTGATACACAACAATCCAAGGGTCCACATCACCGGATGTACCAACAGGAGCCTGATAGCCATCCTCTTTCTTAGTCCTGATGAGCACTGTATAGCTATTCCTGAGAGTTCTATTGGTCTCTCTGGGCATTTATTTTGCTGTTAGGCTAGATGATCCTTGCACAGTGGAGGTTTTCCCTGCCCAGTGAACTCTTTGCATTGGGTCACCAAGCTCAGGGCACCACTGTTGGACTGCATTCTTTCTGGGCATCTTTTTCCTGATAGAGTTATTGCAGGCTGATGTAATTATCTAAATTTAATGTAGCTTTTTTTTTTTCAAAGAAGACAGAGAAAATGTTACACTGGTGAAAGAAACACAAGAGGGGTTGAAAACAAAAAAAACAAACAAACAAACAACAACAAAGATGGATGGTTTCTTTAATGTAAGTCTGTAAAGATGGCAGATGTGCAGCATCATACTTTAATATTCTACTCTACTGCTGAAGTCAACTATGCAATACAAAATTAAAACTATAAAGATTCACAGACATTAGCATTAGTAGGGCATATGATGCAAGAAAGCAAGCTTATATAGCATCAGCCAAATATTATAATTAGTTTATCCGCACATATTAATTATTATATTTATTTAAACATGATAATTCATAACATTAATTACAAAAAACCTATAACTTACTGGCTGCCTTGTAGGTAACAGAAAAACCTTTCCCAGTGCCACTAGAATCACTTGTGAAAATAAACCATAAATCATGTGCTGAATAGATTTCAGGAGGCAAGGTTTTTCCACAGAATCGATGTGGTGCAATGAAGTCCTAATTAAAAAAGGAAGGGAAAAAATATAAAAATGCTAATACTTGTATGCCATTTTTAAAGCAAAAAACTTAATTAAATATATATCATCTTTTAATATCTGAAAAAGAGAATATTTTATCATTTCATGTATAGCACAAAGCATTATTTATTTTTTTTTAAATATGATTTTTCCTTTTCATGTAGAGGCATCTTTTAATCCAGGAGCACATGCACCACAGTAAAAATTACCCAGTGAACCCTAAAAATGGTATAGCTTCACATACATAACCACAGCCGTCCCCACCCTTCTGTACTTTTCAAGAACATTTCTTCATAACATACTGTGATTTTTTTGAGTTGCCCCAAGAACTTAAAAAAAGAAGAGAGTGAAGAGAGTATTTTGAGTAAGGTTACTGCAATTCTTTTTTTTTTTTTGACTTTTTTTTTTTTTGACTTTTTTTTTTTTTGTAATGAAATGCAGGCATTTTACATGCTTAACCCTTTTACAGTCTGATGTTGCACCCACTGTAACACAGTAAAATCCCACTGCCAATCCAATGTTACGGCCATCATGCCCATCAGTGTTTCTAATTATGGAAATTGTTTTTCTGTTGTGCTGGTGCAATTCCTTTTCTACCATATATTGACATTTCATATAAACAATCTTAAAAGATAAATTAATGCTTTTTTAATATTTTTTTACAATTTTTGTCAGGTAGCTGACAAACTGAATGAATATTTTGCATCTACATTCACACATGGAGAAGTGGAAGCCAGAATTTTATCAAACTCTAACAGGGAGCTTTTTTTTTTTTTTTTGATTTGGTAGTTGTTGGCGCATCGGCTTCTGTGGCCATATTGCACCTCCAAAGGTTTTTGCAGTACTTTGATCCAAGCCCGAGGCGGGAATCGAACCCGCGACCTTTGGGTTGCCGGGCAGGTACTTTACCCACTCGGCTAGCCCGGTCGGCGACAGGGAGCTAAATGATTTTGTAACTAAGAGGAAAGTGGAGGAGAAATCAAAATTTTGAAGTTAAACTAAGAAAGGCACCTGGGATGGATGGAATCTATCTAGTTATATTAAAGTAGGCAGCAAAGGAAGTAAGCAAAACCTTAGCCATAATTATGAGTGCATCCTTGTATTCAGGGAAGTCTCCAGGAACCGGAGACGGGCAAATGTATCCCTAATTCACAAGGGGGGGGGGAATCAAAGGTCCTGAGTAATTACAGACCTGTTGGTTTAACTTCTGTTCTGGCTAATGGAGCCACTGGTTAAAGAAGCATTGCAGGATCATCTAGAGAAGCCTACAGTAATACACACAGCATAGTTTGTTAAGGGAAAGTCTTGTCTGAACAATTTGATTGGATACTATGATGTGGAATTGGATACTATAATGTCATCACAAAGGAACTGGATGCAAAAAATAATTTTGATATTGTATATTTGGATTTTAGGAAAACTTTTGATACTGTTGCACATGGAAGACTACTGTACAAATTGGAGCAGTATGGCATTAAGTGCTGCTATGGATAAAGGGAAGGTTGAGTGAGAGAAGACAAAGAGATAATCAATGGATACTGCTCTTAGCATTAGCATTAGTAGAGGCATTTGATGCAAGAAAGCAAGCTTATGCAGCATCAGCCAAAAAAAAAAAAAAAAAAAAAAACCCACTTCCACTTCACCCCTCTATTCGTTCAAAATACCTGTCCAGCTGAGCCTTAAACTTATTTAGGCTATCAACCTCCACCACAAGGGATGGAAGTCTGTTCCACCAACCAACCACCCGCTGGCTAAAGGCAAATTTCCGCACGTCTATCCTACAACTGTCTTTCCTCAATTAGAATTTATGCCCTCTCAGGTGATTTTTCTGAGCTAGAGGAAGAATCCCATCAGCATTGAGCATGCTTAAACCATTCAAGGCTTTATACACCTCTATCAGATCACCTCGCTGGTGCCTAGTCTCCAGACACTGTAATTTGCAAAACTTAAGCCTTTCTTCGTAAGAGCACCCCTTTGTTCCATTCACTAATCTTGTTGCCCTTCTCTGTACTCGTTCCAGCAGCTCTACATCCTTCTTGAAATGAGGCCTCCAGACCTGTATACAGTACTCTAGGTGTGGCCTGACCATCGCCTTATACAATGGAATAATCACCTCCTTATCCCTGCTGGAAAAATTCCTGTATATCATTGACAATACACCATGAGCTACTCTTGCAGCCCATCTGCACTGCTCAGAGAACTTCATATCTGCCTGCACAGCCACCTCCAAGTCCCTTTCATTCTCTACCACTGTCAGTGTAGTACCACAGAGTTGATACGTTGCTCTGGGGTTACTGTTTCCCATGTGTGGTACTTTACATTTGTCAATGTTAAACTTCATTTGCCACCTCTCAGCCCATCTGCTCAACCTTTCCAGATCCTGTTGCAGCAGCATAGTGTCAGTAGTGTCCTTGACAACCCTGCCAACCTTTGTATCGTCTGCAAACTTGGACATTAAGCCGGATATACCATCATCAATATCATTTATAAATACAGAAAACAATAATGGACCCAACACTGAGCCCTGAGGGACTCCACTAATAACATGAGTCCACGATGAGCAGTGTCCATTGATTACCACTTTCTGTCTTCTCTCTTTGTGGACTAATGTTACTAGTGGAGTCCCCCAGGGTTCTGTGTTGGGACCGTTGTGTTCTATATTTATCAGTGGTATTGAAGAAGATATATAAGGCTTAATGACCAAGTATGCAAATGATACAAAGTTGGCAGGGTTATTAATGACAGTAATGACGGTATGCTTCAGCAACAGGTGGCAATTGAAGTTTAATATTGACAAATAGAAAGTAGTGTATATGGGTAGCAGTAACCTCAGAATAACATACCAACTGGGCAGTATTACACTCAGGGTAGTGGAGAATGAAAAAAATCTGGGGATAATTCTGCAGTCAGATATGTAGTTTTCTCATCAGTGCAGACAGTCGGCCACAGCAGCCTGTCTGCACTGCTCAGAAAATGAGCAATTGTCAAGTCATGCCTTGAGTACTGCATACAGGTCTGGCGGTCTCATTTTAGTTTAGGATGTAGACCTGCTGGAATGAGTAGAAAGAATGACAACAAGACAGAATAGATGAGCAGAAATTTACCTTTAGCCAGCAAGTGGTGGATTGCTGGAACAAACTTCCATCTGTTGTCTTGGAAGTAAATAGTTTAAACAGATTCAAGGAAGAACTGGGCATAACTTTTGGAGTGAATGGATGGGTGAAATGGGAAGTTTTTTTTGGGGCTGATGCTGTATAAGCTTGCTTTTTTGCATTATATCCCACTACTAATGCTAATTACATACATATTTCTGGCCATTTTATAGTAGAGTCCTGCTAGTAAGTTGGTTAAAGCCAACTTACTAGCAGGACTCTACTATAAAATGATCACAACTTGGCCTTGTCCAGCTAATAAGTTGGCTTTAGCCAACTTACTAGCAGGACAAGGCCAAGTTGTGATCTGAGGTGGCTAGAGGACGTCTCCTCTCGACCATGTACTTTGAAGGGTTGTTTCATGAGAAAAAGATCAAGAGTGTTGGGTGTGTGGTTATGATTGTCTGGTATTCTGGTAGGTAAATGATCAATCTCTGTGCAAGATCATTAGTAATTGCAAAAGCCTCAGCATCTCAAGCAGCTTGAGTTCCAAAGAATAAAATCGCCAAGGAAAATTACCCGATTGTTAAGAACCTTTAATTGGAGAAAGTCAAGTTTCAAGGAAAGGAGGCCAAAGGGTTCCAAGTGATTAGTGAATTGGGAGAACACCAGAGGCAGTAAATGAATTTTACAGAATGGGGATAGAGAGATTTTAAGCCTGAGAAGATTCCAAATTACTATCTCAGACAGGGAATATCAGAGCAGACATTTGCCCTGATATTCTCTGATATAAAAGAATAGGTGGAGGTGACATGTATGAAGTAAGGAAATTTTTGGATATGGTATACACACAGCAAGAATATACTCAGCTCCTTGACAAGGCTCCCACCACACACACACACACACACACACAACTCAGATTCCTTCCAGTCACTGTCTGGCGGAGTAGAGGGAGCGATATTATAAACTAGCTGATCAAGAAATGGAGGGTAGCTATGGAGACTAAACATAGGTTTCACCACGTTGATTGCACCATTTGATGAGATTCATCTACCACTTTGTGTTGCTTGGTAATACTGAGTGGTAGCATTCCACTGTGTGATATGAACTCCATGCCTTGACCTTTTCTTATGTTGGTTCACACCTGGGTGGTTAACTCCAGTATACTAACTGTATCATATCAGAACTTGCACACTGGGGTTATACCTAGGGTTACTAATAGTCCCACCATCATGAAAGTGCAAGCAGAGAATTTGGTTGTCATAGAATTACAGTGATTTGGTATACTTGACACACAAGTGTCACCTGAATATCAGTACCATCAGTGTTTTAGCAAGCCATATCTTTTCGTACCCGAGAGACTGTCTCCTAAGGACCCTGAGGTTCGATGAAAGAGAATAAATTCAGCCTACTGAAGAGTAGGCTGAATTTATTCTATATATTCATAGAGTAGATCATGCTGAAGGAATTAAAATGGGGTGAGAGCTCTGAAAGCTCTCAGCTGCCCAACTCCAGAGCTCATACTTGTGCATCAGAAAACAAACAACAGCAATCACCAAGGCAGAATGTGCTGGTCCCACAGGAGATAGTTATTGTCAGGGGAGCTGTAAAATACGTTCTGTAAGAAGAATAGGTGGAATAGGATCGGCATATGTCTGCTAGGGTCAAAATTAGATAACGTTGTTGTTTTGTTGTTGTTATGGGAGTTTAAAGGCGCGTAAGCTACTACGGTTATAATGCGCCTAGATAACATTGTAGAGCAGATATATTTTAAGGGGGCAAAAAGTGATACTGTTGTATACTTTGGCATTAATGATATTAAGAGTAGGAGACCATAGAACTTACTTAACACATACAGCAATGTTGGGAAAAAGTGGCAAGTTAGGACTGAATTTGAAAGTGTCAGCAATTCTGCCCAGACAGGATAGGAGGGAGTATATGTTGAGAGCCTTGTCAAACAATTCAGCCCTGAAGAGATTGTGCAAGGCTCCCGGGAAAGAATTTTTCACAGCATGGTCTGTGCTTGTTAAGAGGAGAGACTATTTTTGGGATACACTTGAATAGAAGTGGCGCAAAAATATTTGCTGAAGCTATCGAGGTGATGAGTGGGTCAGAAAAGTGCTAGCTTGGGGGATATGTAGACTAGTAGTATAACTAGAGCCTCAGGCACTGCTATTAGTACATGCAGCAGCATGGAAAGCAAGTTGTCTGGGACTTCAGGCCCTGCTGTGGGCCATCACGGAACAAATATATACATGGGCTGTGTTAGGGAAACTAAGAGTATGAGCATGTGCATGTATACTTGCATGTACACTTACGCTAGTAGCATTGTAAATAAATTTGATGAATTTGAAGTACCAATTAAGTTATCAAATGCAGACATTGTAGGAATAGCAGAAACATGGTGTCACTCAGACTTATGTGATGCTGAATTTGAATATGGAGAGTACAATGTATACAGAAAGAAGACAGGACAGGAGAGGTGGAGGAGTTACACTCTTAGTTTAGAAGCATATTAAATCTAAGGCAGTGAATCCAGTTAAGATGGGGGACTGACTACTGCAATGTTTGAGTCAGTTTGGTGGGGTATAAATACTGGGAAAACAAAATTGAGAGTAGGAGTGTGTTATAAGCATAAGGACTGTGATGAGTATAGCAAACAGTTACACAGAGAAATAGAGGGGCTACCAAATCAGAATGTCTCATAATGGGGGATTTTAACTTTCCAGATGTTGACTGGAGTTGGTTGGTTGGTCATTCACCTACTGGCAAGATTTTTTGGATTACTTGGATGACTGTTTTCTACAACAGCATGTAAGAGGAGCAATCAGGAGAAGCAATACTCGTGATCTGGTTATCAGTGGAGTCTTCATGCATTAAGAAACTGCACAGGTGATGAAAGACCCACTGGGTAGCAGCGATCACAGTGTACTAATATGGAATTTAATTAAAGACAACTACTGCCAAGGGTAAAGGGAAAGACTTTTGCTTTTGTAAGGTTGAGTACAGTGGTCTCAGACAGTTTTTAAATTCTGTGCAGTGGGACCAACTGATGATGTTACCAACAGAAAATTCTAAATGGGAGGTGTTCAGAGAAATAATCAAGAAGTTACTAGGCTTTTCACACCAACGAAAAAAATATACTACTTGATGCTTAGACCTAAATGAACGATGAAGTACTGAGACACATGGCAGAGAAGAAAAGTGCATGGGATGCATATAAATTATCAAGTTATGCAAGAGCCTATGGTAGATATAAATTAGTCTGTAATCAAGTCACAAAGGAGGTTAGGCAAGCTAAGGCAGATTATGAGAAGTCTCTGGCAGAGAATGCAAAGAAAAATAGCAAAGACTTCTATGCTTATATTAACAGTAGAAGGAAGGAGTTGGATCACTTTGGGCCACTTAATATCTATGGGTTAACTGTTGTTGACCCTGCTCAGGTTGTGGACAAATTGAAATTTTAGAAATATTTTGCCTCTACATTCACACATGATGGAAGGGGATGCCAGACGATTACCAGATGACTTTGTGAAAACTGAAAGCAAGGTGGAGATGTTGATGAATTGGAGATGGAGAACTGTTGAAGATGGATATAAAAAGGACACCTGGGGGGAATGGAATCTATCCATTTATATTAAGGCAGTCAGAAAAGGAGGTAATCAAACCCTGAGCCATAAATATAAGAACATCTTTGGATTCAGGGGAGGTCCCCTGAATTCAGAGGATCCATTATTAAAATAATGGAATAACTTTAACCAGTGATTCCATTATTAAAATAATCGAATCACTAGTTAAAGAAGTAATGCAGATCATCCAGACAGGCATGCAATTATACTGCAATCATTGGTATTGGGCTTAACGACACAAGGGCTACTGAGGACAGATTGTGTCTGTTCACTGTATATTTCCAGGCAACACATAGTTATAGATGTTAAATCATATGCTTCTGAATGAGCCAATATCTTTTAAATACAATAAAAGTTCTTCAATATTTGCTTAATTTCCTAAGAAATGAGATAAATCAGGTGATATTTCAACATTGAGAGTGATTGAAAAGTATTTGACCGGATGGTTGAATGTAAGGGACAATCAACCAAAAAATAACAGACATATTAAGTTGTGTCTGACAGGATGAGCACTGAGGAGGGTTTTCTCCCAATAACAGAAAGAGATGGGTGTGTTCCAATTCCGAGTCTTGCCAATACCACTTCTTCTTGTCTGTTTTGTCACAAGCCAGAGAGCCACAGCTTTGGTTCTTGCTTTATCTGGTAAAGTTTATTGTTGGTGTTACTTTACCAGATCTGTGACCAGTTGTCGTAGAATGCTTTGTGAATGATAGGCTTATATATCAGGTAAGGAACCTGAGGATGTTGTGAGAGAGATAATTGGGGATGTTTAGCGGCAATATCAGCACTTTCATTTCCTTGAATGCCAGAATGGCCAGTGATCTAGCAAAAAATCAGATTGGACACGCTGCAGGATATTAACCGGGAATGAATGTCTTTCAAGATAGGATGAAAAATTCTTCCTTATGGCAGAGATAGCACTGAGGGAGTTGGCGTAAATCATGGCAGATGAGATGGAAAGCTCAATAATTTTACTAAGTGCTAATTTGATGGCATATAATTAGCTGTGAAGACGCTGCATGCTAATGGTAATGAGGCTATAACAGTAAGTAAATGAAACACTGCAGCATCATCTACTGTACTGGCAGTTTTCGATCTGTCAGTATAGATTTTATAGGCATGGGAGTTCAGAGTAGAGTTAGCTGAGTGCAACTGCCTGATATTACAGGAATGTATGACATTTTTTCCCCACTGAAGAAAGTGTACATCGTAAGAGGCAGAAATGTACATCCAAGGTGGAACAGGTGCAGTTGTGTCCTGAAAAATATCACTGAAAACGATATTCCAACTCTGAACAAGCTCTTTAATCCTGAGTGAAGCAGGTCCATTTTCATTTGGCTTGCTCTCAGAAAAAATCCCACAGAGTATTATAAAAATGCTCCCAACTGGAATGCGATGGAAAGCTCTGGATCTTAGCAGCGTATTGTAGCAGTAAGGTTTTCCTACGAAGATCTAATGGAGAATCATGCGATTAAATATATAGACTTTGGATTGGAGAAGTCCTGAAAGACCCAAAGCAGTCCTAAGAGCACGGTGCTGGATCATATTTAGAGTCATATACTGGACAACCATGATCTAAGCATGACCGGATTAAAGTTCTGTAAAGATGTATTGAAGTGTGCATCAGTCTCATCCCCAAGACATGGACGAGACTGAAGTATGTTCAAATGCATTGAACATATAGTTCTTAAGTGAGTAATGTGAGTTTGGAAGTTCAGCTTGCTGTCTAATATCAGTCCAAGAAATCAAACAGTAGTGACAAGTGGGATTGGAGTAATATTTATTTGCAAGTCAGGATCAGGATGGAGAACCCTCCATGTGCAAAAGTGAATGGCAGTACATTTCTTTTCTGATAGTCGATAACTGTTCCGCAAAGTTCAGGATTTTATTTTATATATGGCAAGTTGGAGCTGTTGTTAGATGGCACTGATACTTTGAGACTGACAGGAAATGGTAAGGTCGTCTGCATACATATATGATTGAAGCGCCTCCGTAGCCAGGTGAGAAGGGGCAGCAGTGCGTAGCACATGCTTCTTGATTAGATCGGGGTTCGTGCCCGTCACCACCAAATACGGAGGATGCAGAAAGGTCAGGGAATGACCACTGCATTTCCCGGAGCAATATGGCCTTAGCTGCTAATGCTCCAAAAAAAAAAAAAAACCCCAAAATAACAAATAACATATATGATTCAATAGTTTTTGGGATACCTTGTGTCATGCTGCTAACTCTAACTGCAAAACGTGTTGAAATAAGTATTGATCCCTGCAGGATTCCTTCCTGAATGTGAGAAGCAGAGAGTATGTTTTTATACCGGACCTGAAAAGTGCACAATTGCAGGAAATTTTGAATCACTTCAGTCAAATGGCCCCTAAGTCCCAGAAGATAAATATTCATAATAATACCATGACGCCAGGTAGTGTCAAATGCCTTTTCAAGGTCTAGGTTGACTATAACTAGATTTTTCCTGACAAGGACATTGCGGATGTGAGATTCAACTTTGATGAGCTTGTCTAAGGTTGATCTGCTTTTTTGAAAGCCATATTGATGGGCTGGCAGCAGATTCTGCGATTCCAGGATGTAAGTGAGCCTACTATGAACCATCCTTTTGAAAATTTTACCCAAGCAACTTGTGAGAGACATAGGCCTATAATTTTGAACCAGAGAAGGATCTTTGCCTGGTTTTGGTATGGCAATAATGAAAGAATGGTGCCAGGAAGAAGGATAGGCATTTTCATAGAAGATCCGATTGTAGAAGATCAACAAGGTATGCAAGTCCTTAAAAGGTAAAAGCTTCTGCATCATGTAATGAATACCATCCGGGGCCTGCAGCACCATTGGATGTAATGATTCTTTGAGTTCTGTGAATGTAAAGGGTTGGTTGTATAGGAAGGAGCGGTGCATGAAGAAGTTGATTTTATGCCGTTCTGCACTTGCTTTAATGTTTTGGAAAGAGGATGCATAGGAAGCAGAAGCAGAGATTGTGAAGAATAATTCCGCTAATGCATTAGCAACTTCTTCAGGGGTAGATAAGTGTTTCCCTTTCCAATGAAGTATCGGAGAGGGAAGCCTTACAAATTTTCCATTTAGGGCTTATATCCTTCTTCAATGAGCCATATGTCAGTGTCTCTTGTTATGGTTGAAGCAAAGCCAATCGTTGAGTCACATTTCATCTATTTTTTTTTTACATCTATTTTGTCTTGCTTTTGTTACGTTACTGGTGGTAGGATACATGCGGAAATTATTCCAAGCACAATTTTTCTCCTGTTTTGCATTAAAGCACTGCATTCCACCAGTGATTTCGAGTCTCTGGGTGCGACTCTCTAGGTATGATATGTCTTGGATTTTGCAATGGAAGCATTAGCCACAGTCAGAATCTGGTTGGTTATGTAAGTGGTTACATCATCAATTGGTTTCTGTAGAACATAAATTCTATCTAAAAGTATTTTGGAAAATAGTCATCCCAGTTTGCTTTGAACATGTGATTGCTATTAAAGGGATCAGTTAATACTGACCGACGGCCTCCGTAGCCGAGTGGGCAGGAGCGGGAGTGCAGTAGCACACGCTCTTTGAGTAGATCGGGGTTCAAGCCCCTGACTGCTGAATACGGTCGATCTGCCAACCCGCACTGGACCAGCGTGGCAGATTATGGTCCATTTCCCTCAGCATGAATTGTTGAGGAGGCTTCCATCCTGCAGTGGGTTGATAATGGCTGCACTTTACTTTTTTTTTTTACTTTTAATACTGACCATGTCATAATTGGAAAGATGGATGGTGAACAAACTGACAAGTCAATTGCAGAAGTAGATCCAGTATTGAGTAAATTAAGATCATTGTTATTTATAAATTCCTCAATCAATTTGCCTTTGCTCTCCATTGTAGTGGATCCCCAGAATGGATGGGGTCCACTACAATGAATTAAAGTCATTAAAAAGACAAATTATTATTATTATTATTATAAGATGCCAGTCCAACACATCACCATACAGATCAAAGCTGCATAGCATGTCCTCCCTGGACAACATGTTTCCACATAGCTCCTTCCAAATATTGAATAGATTAGCCATAGACGTTGAGAAGCTCTGCAAGGACAGAACCTACAGATCTTCCATTCTTGCAGACATGTATGGTAAGGTCACACTGTAGGTGGTCTCTCTGAGATGCCGCGCTATCCACGTTCTGATGTATCTGTATGTACCTTCATACAGATGAGAAGTACCTTCATACTTCATTCAGAGGCTATTTAAGGCCGTATACTGTATCCAGGCTCTGTACACAATGCATTTGTCTGTCATTTAGGTTTAATCTCTGTATGTAACTCGTGTTCTCTAGCTGCATAGCTGTAAAGGGACATTTCTTTGGAAATAAATTGATATAATAATAATATTATTATTATTAGCCATATAGTGCAAGGAAGAAGCCCGAGGCTTATGCTGCACCAGCAAAAAAAAAAAAAAAATTCTGAATTACCCTGAGAGAGTGAGTTTGTGTGTGTGTGTGTGTGTGTGTGTGTGTGTGTGTGTGTGTGTGTGTGTGTGTGAGAGAGAGAGAGAGAGAGAGAGAGAGAGAGAGAGAGAGGGAGAGAGAACAAGGGTCAAAAGTAGAAAGGAATCACCAGGAAAGAGAAAAAATGATGATATCCAGCTCAGGACCCTAAGTGTGCCAAGCCCATACTCACCAGATGTGAGCCCCTAGGGTTAAATTGGAGTTGGGAGTTGAGTAATGAGGTTATCAAGTTCTGAATGCAGAATTGATACAGATGATGGAATATAAATGGAAACAAGTGTAACTGAAATACACATTGTAATGCGGGCAGCCACAGCTTCTAGATTGGTTCTTAATTGGACTGGTTTGGATGGTACATTAGAATTTACAAGAATGGCTACACCTTCATGTGCTGAAAACTCTGAGTTCCTATCTTGTCTGTAGATCATATAATTTGAGAAATTTGGCAATATTTTGGGTGACAAGAAAGTCTCCTGGATACATAAGGACTTCCTAATTCATTTCACAAATATACGTGGTCTGAATTCTAATCTCAATGATGTCCATTTCCACTTGCAGTCTGCCAAACCTAATGTACTTTTTCTGACAGAATCTCAGTTATCGGTTGATTCAACTACTGCTCATCTCAGATGACCAAATTATTCGCTGTATTAGCATTAGCATTAGCATTAGTAGAGGCATATGATGCAAGAAAGCAAGGTTATTCAGCATCAGCCAAAAAAAAAAAAAAAAAAAAACCCTCTCCCATTTCACCCCTCCGTTCGTTCGAAATACCTGTCCAGTTGAGCTTTAAATTTGTTTAGGCTATCAACTTCAACAACAAGTGATGGAAGTCGGTTCCACCAACCAACCACCCGCTGCCCAAAGGCAAATTTCCGCACATCTATCCGACATCCGTCCTTCCTCAATTTGAATTTATGCCCTCTGAGGTGATTATTCTGAGAAAGATGAAGAATCCCATTGGCATTGAGCATGCTCAAACCATTCAAAGCCTTATACACCTCTATCAGATCACCTCGCCGGTGCCTAGTCTCCAGACTCTGTAAGTTGCAAAACTTAAGCCTTTCTTCGTAAGAGCAACCCTTTGTTCCATTTACTAATCTTGTTGCCCTTCTCTGTACCCGTTCCAGCAGCTCTACATCCTTCTTGAAATGAGGCCTCCAGACCTGTATACAGTACTCAAGATGTGGCCTAACCATTGCCTTATACAAGGGAATAATCACCTCCTTATCCCTGCTAGAAAAATTCCTGTATATCATTGACAAGACACCATGAGCTACTCTTGCAGCTCGTCTGCACTGCTCAGAGAACTTCATATCTGCCTGCACAATTACCCCCAGGTCCTTTTCATTCTCCACCACTGTCAGTGTAGTACCGCAGAGTTGATACATTGCTCTGGGGTTACTGTTACCCATATGTAGTACTTTACATTTGTCAATGTTAAACTTCATATGCCACCTCTCAGCCCATCTGTTCAACCTTTCCAGATCCTGTTGCAGCAGCATAGCGTCAGTAGTGTCCTTAACGACCCTGCCAACCTTTGTATCATCTGCAAACTTAGACATTAAACTTGATATCCCATCATCAATATCATTCATAAACACCGAAAACAACAATGGACCCAACACTGAACCTTGAGGAACTCCACTAATAACATTAGTCCACGTTGAGCAGTGTCCATTGATTACCACTCTCTGTCTTCTGCCACTCAACCATCCCCTTATCCATAGCAGCAATTTGCCTCCAATGCCACACTGCTCCAATTTGTGCAGCAGTCTTCCATGTGCAACAGTATCAAAAGCCTTTCTAAGATCCAAATATATAATATCAAAGTTATTCCCTGCATCCAGTTCTTTTGTGACTACATCATAGTATCCAATCAAATTGGTCAGGCAAGACCTGCCCTTAACAAAACCATGCTGCGTCTGAGCTATAACTGAATTCTTGTCTAGACGATCCTGCAGTGCTTCTTTAACCAGTGCCTCCATTAATTTACCTGGAACACAAGTTAAACTAACAGGTCTATAATTACTTGTGTCAGCCTTTGATCCTCCTTTGTGAATTGGGGTTACATTTGCACATCTCCAGTCTATGGGTACCTCCCCTGAGTCCAAAGAAGCTCTCATAATTATGGCTAGGGGTTTGCATACTTCCTTTGCTGCCTCCTTTAATATAACTGGATAGATCCCATCCACCCCAGGTGCCTTTTTCATGTTTATCCTCAACAATCTCTCCTCCACTTTCCTCTCAGTTATTACAAAATCATCCAGCTCACTGCCAATGTTTACTTTACCTACATCATTCACCTTCCTGAATAACTCCTCATGCGTGAATGTAGATGCAAAATACTCGTTTAGATTGTTAGCCACCTGAGCAGGATCCTCAACTGTTGAACCATCAATATCCAGTGGACCAATCTGATTCATCCCTTTCCTTCTCGAGTTCAAGTATGTAAAGAACTCCTTTCTGTTTTTCTTTGCATCCTTTGCCAAGGATTTTTCGTAGTCTGCCTTTGCCTGCCTAATCTCCTTAGTGACTTGGTTACAGACCAACTTATATCTATCATAGGCTTCCATGTCACCCATTAATTTGTATGTATCCCATGCATTTTTCTTCTCTGCCACATGTCTCATTAGTCCATCTGACAACCATTTAGGCCTAAACCTTGAACAATATTTCTTAGTTGGTATGTAAAGCCTGGTAGCCACCAAGATTAGTTCCTTGAATGCTTCCCATTTTGAGTTTGCTGTTGGTAACATCATCAGTTGGTCCCACTGTATAGAATTTAAATACTGTCTCAGACCATCATAGTCGCCTTTACGAAAACAAAAACCCTTCCCTTTACCTCTGATGGTAGTTACCTCCTTGAGTAAATCCCACTTCAACACACTGTGATCACTGCCACCTAGTGGTTCATTTATCTGCAGGTTCTTAATGCATGAAGAATCACTACTGATAATCAGATCAAGAGTATTGCTCCCTCTTGTTGCCTCACGAACATGCTGATGTAGAAAACAATCATCCAATAAATCCACAAAAGCCTTGCTAGTGTGCGAGTGACCAACCCACAATTTCCAGTCAATATCTGGGAAATTAAAATCCCCCATTATAAGACTCTCTGATTTACTGGCCCACTCTATTTCCCTGTACAATATATTATTATACTCATCAGAGTCATTAGGCCTATAGCACACTCCTACTCTCAATTTTGATTTCCCTATGCTTATGTCACACCAAACTGACTCGACACTGCCCTGTCCATCGATGTCAACTGGCTTCACTTCCTTTGACTTTATGTGTTTCTTAATTAATAGCATAACCCCTCCTCCCCTCCTGTCCTGTCTATCCTTTCTATATACATTGTATTTCCCAAATTCCAGTTCCGCATTACTTAAATCTGTGTGACACCACGTCTCTGATATCCCAACAATATCTGCCTTTGATGTTTTGAGCAATACCTCAAATTCATCAAATTTATTTACCAAACTCCTAGCATTGGTGTACACGCAGGTATACATGTACCTGTTTCCTTTCGCCTCAAAGCTGGTACTTGTGCATATATCGGTTCTGATATTCCCTGTCAGAGATTTGGCAATTTGGAATCTCCTCTCTTTGATCTTCTCTGGCTTAAAATCTCTCTACCTCATTGTGTCAAATTCATCTGTTGTCTCTACCATTCTCACAACTCCACTAATGGAGTTGGGAGAATGGTAGCTCTTTGAATGGTAGCTCTTTGGAGCTTTTTGACTTCCTCTCTTTGCAACTTGACTTTCTCTAGTCCAACTTTCCAAACAATGAGATAATTTTCCTTGGTGATTTTAATGTTCACAACTTCCAGCTGGCTTCTATTTTCTAGTCACACCGACCCAGCAGGTCGAGATGCTGAGGCATTTGCAATTACTAATGACCTAGCACATATTTTTCATTTACCTACAAGAAAACCAGACAATCCTAATCATACAGCCAATACACTTGATCTTTTTCTCACAAACAACACTTCTAAGTACATGGTCAAAGGAAGAGGTCCTTTAGGCACTTCAGATCACAACTTGGTAATTGTCTCTTCTCCAATGGAACCTTTATCTCATGGCTATTCCCAACCTCGTGTTGTTTGGCATTACAAGAATGCAAAATGGGATGACCTGCAAGACTTCTTTTCTTCTTTTCCTTGGTCGGATTACTGTTTCGAAAATTCTGATATCAACGTTTGCTCGGATCGTGTCAGTGAAATTATTCTTGCAGGAATGGAATCCTTTATCCCACATTACACTTTAAAATCTCATCCTTTATCTAAACCTTGGTTTTCCAATAAATGTGCTAAGGTTGTTCAAGAGAAGAATGTTGCATATCATAATTGGCTTGATTCTAATTCTTCAGTTTCATTTTCTGCCTACACCAAAGCTCGCAACAATTGTAAAGCAGTTATTAATCAGTCCAAACTAGAGTTTGAACAGGCTAAGAGTAGAAAACTTGCTTCTTGCCCTAATGGTAGCCGAGCATTATGGTCTCTTGCCAAAGCTATTGGCCGTAACTTTTGCCCATTTCTGCTCCCACCTCTGTCCAAACCAGATGGTTCTGTTGTCACTTCAGCCAAGGATAAAGCTGACCTGCTAGCATCCCATTTTTCTTCCAACTCATGTGTTAATGATCTTGGTAAAACACCTCCCACCATTCCCAGCATGCTCCATTCAATGCCTCCTGTGGTCTTCCATCAAAAGGATATCAGAAGGATTTTGATGAATCTTGATGCTAAGAAAGCTCCAGTTCCTCATGGTATTTCTCCACTTGTTCTCAAAACCTATGCTCCTGAACTTACTCCTATTCTTTGATGCCTTTTTTCACTTTCTTATTCCAAAGGTGTTTTTCCTTCTGCTTGGAAATTTGCTCATATGCAGCCAGTTTCTAAAGAGGGTGACAAATCCCTCCCATCCAATTATCGTCCCATTGCAATTACTTCTACTCTTTCTAAAGTAATGGAGAAATCAATTAACCGCCAACTCTTAAACTTCCTAGAAACCTTCCGTCTGATCAACGATCGCCAGTATGGATTCCTTCAGTGTCCATCCACTGGTGATATTCTGGCTTATGTTACCCATTTATGGACTAATTCAATGGAAAGGTTCGGTGAAACACAAGTAGTTGCTCTTGACATCTCAAAGGCTTTTGATCGTGTTTGGCATAAAGGTCTTCTAAACAAGCTTCCATCTTATGGTTTGCCAATGTTCAGTTCTTTCCCCCACTCTTTTCCTCTTGTATATCAATGACCTTCTTCCATTGACTGGAAATCCTATCCATAGTTTTGCCGACGATAGCACATTGCATTCAACTTTCCATTTTGAGAAACCTTGTCCTGCTCAATCAGCTTCAACTTCTCGAAAATCTGCTACCAATTCCTTAAATGCCGATCTTCAGGTAATTCTCCAGTGGGGCAAAGACAACTTAGTGGATTTCAACCCTTCTAAAACTCAGTCTTGTCGTATATCTTGCAAAAAGGATTCTTCTGCTCCTATGCTTATCTTTAGTGACACTCCGATTTCTAGGCAAAATGATATATCTCTTTTGGTGATTACCCTGACTTCTAATCTCTCTTGGCACAACACATTACAAATATTGCTTCCTCTGCATCTAAAAAACTTGGTTTTCTCTTTCGCTCTCGGCGTTACTTTTCTTCAGAACAGCTGCTCACTCTGTATAAATCACAAATCCGCCCTGCCATGGAATATTGTTCCCACATCTGGGGTGGTGCCCCCAAAACCTCTCTCAGGCTTCTTGATTCCATTTAGAAGAGGGCAGTTAGGTTAATTAATGATTCATCTCTAACAGAGTCTCTCCACTCACTATCTCATAGACGTACTGTTTCTGCTGCGTGCCTCTTCTACAGATACTTCCATGGGCACTGTTCTTCTGATTTGGCTTCTATATTTCCCGCTCTCTCTCTCTTTCAAAACAGTCTGAACACGTGCCGCCACCAGCCAACATCCATTTACTGTCCAACTTCAAACCCACAGAACCAACTTTTCATCTTCCTCATTTATTCATTCAACTGCCGTTTTCTGGAACAACCTTCCTTCATACATATTTCCTGAAAATTACAATCTACAGAAGTTCAAGTCCAATGTCAACAAATATCTTCTTTCGTCTTCTCAACCTCCAACCCAAGCATGGTACTAAGTACTATAGGTTCTAATACCTCTCGTGTCTGGGGTTCAAGTAAAAAAAAAAAAAAAAAAAAAAAAAAAAAGGAATTGAATTGAGCTAATAAATCCCTTATATCTTCAGAGTGACTGCTTAGTCCTCTACAGTTCCATTTTATGATGTTGCATTATTTAGGTTTGGCTGAGGCCGATTCATCAGACTGCTTTTTGTGTGCTGGACATTTTTTACATTCTTTTTTTGGAAAAGAGGGGCGACCAGTATCCATAGTGTCATTTGCATGAAGCTCTAATATAGGTTCCTCATAAATGGAGTGTATATCTACTTCCATACTGTTGGTTGGCGATTTGATTTTTTTACTCTCTTTGGTAGTTTTTGATTTTTTTCTGTCATGTGATGCATTAAGAGGGCTTAGAGGGGAACAGGTATCCTGTGTGTTATCAGACACTCAGCCTAAAACACTGATGGATCCAATATCTCTCTAATACAGAAGATTTAGGAGAGGTCCGGTTGGCTTGCCTCCCTAAAATCCACTCATGCACACCTTCTCGATGATAAGCCCTTTTACGTTACTTAGGTGGCAACTTAGGTGTAGAGTGATTCTCTTCAAGATGCCTGGTCAGCGTGAAGAGGAATAGACCAAACGCTCCAGCATATGACAGCACAACAAAACAAATGGCCCTCAGTCCCCAGCAGCTTTCACTCCCCCTCTTACGGCAGCAAGAGGATCAGAGTGGAAGCAGAGGGTGCTAAGAATCTCTGGGTACGACAAGGCTGCCATGCACGGAAACTGAACTTGGCCCGTTATAACGTAAGATCACTCATCGGTGAAGACAGGATATTAGAGCTGGAAAAGGAATTAGAAAATGTGAATTGGAATATCATCGGTTTGGCTGAAACAAGAAGAAGAAGAAATGAATCACTTATAAGTTTATCGAGTGGAAATCTGCTGTACACCAATGGAAACAGTGAAAGGAGTGAAGTTGGAGTTGGGTTTCTGGTCCATAAAGATTTTAAAAACAACATTTTGGAATTCAAAAGTACATCACCAAGGGTGTCAAGACTAATACTCAAGATTTCTAAGAGGTACAAGCTAATGGTTATAATGATTTATGCACCAACATCGAGCCACGATGATGAAGAGGTTGAAGAAATGTACACCGAAATTGAGAGTCTTCTAGATGAGCAGAAAACCTACTACACTATTATTATGGGGGAGTTCAATGCTAAGGTTGGAAAAAGACAAAACAGCACACAAAGGGGAACTATAGGAAATTTTTGAATTGGTGAAAGAAATGAAAGAGGTGAAAGACTTGTGGAATTTGCAGAATCTCAAGGACTGTCAGTAATGAACACTTTTTTCAAGAAAAGGGTGAACAGAAAGTGGACATGGAAGAGTCCAAATGGATTAACAACTAATGAAATCGACTTCATCCTCACTAACAGAAGATATATTGTGAATGATGTTACCGTCCTGAATAAGGTAAATGTTGGAAGTGATCAAAGAATGGTAAGATGTACACTTGATATAGATGTACGAAAGGAAAAAACTGACTCGAGTAAATAATACAAAGGTCTTTGAGATAACAGCAAAGGAGAAATAGCAGTATGTACTGGAACTTAAGAACAAGTTTGAGCTTCTGCAGACTGCTCAGGACCAAGATATCAATGAGGAATATTACAACTTTCTGGAAGTTATAATGCCCAAGAAACCTATAGGGAAAAAGAAATCCAAAGAAAAAAAAATTAGTCAAGAAACACTTGTCATGATGAATCGAAGACGACAAATGAAGAGCAAGAAAAACACTGACAGGGAGAAAATTGAGTATACTGAGTTATGCAAAGCCATTAGAAGAGACTCAGAGAGGACATAAGAAGATTTAACACAAGAAAAGTAAAACAAGCATTAAGGGAAAACAAGGATTTAAATCAGCAGCCATGAGCAGTAATACAGAAAGACAAATGATACTGAAACTGAAGAATAGCGATGGTGTACTTATAAACAGCAGAGAAGGCATAATTCAAATAGCAGAGGACTACTATAGAGAATTATACAAGGAGCAAGGGAATGATGCCAGCTGTGGGAAAGATGGATTGCAAAGTAGCAACACATACGACATACCCGATATTCTTCCTGATGAGGTAGAACATGCATTCAAGAAAATGAAGAATCAGAAAGCCCCGGGGGAAGATGAAGTTACTGTAGAATTGTTAAAATTGGGAGGAAGACACACAACACAAAAACTGGCAAGGCTCTTCACAAAATGCATTAGAAAAGGTGTGACGCCTAAGCAGTGGAATAATGTAATCATAGTTTTGCTGCATAAGAAAGCAGATAAATCAGAAATTGGAAATTATAGACCAATTAGCTTGTTATCCCACATCTACAAGTTCACAAGGGTCATTACTAACAGATTAGAAAGAATACTTGATGAGAATCAACCGAAAGAGAAAGCTGGCTTTAGGACAGGATTCTCAACTATGGATCACCTTCACGTAATATCACAGCTAATGGAGAAAGCAAATGAATATAAAACACCATTATGCCTGGCATTTGTGGATTATGAAAAGTCATTTGACTCCATACAGCATAAGGCAATGTTTCGGGCACTGGAAAGACAAGGCATAGATACCCTGCATATTATGATTTTGAAGAAAATATATGAGAGTGCTACCTCCTTTATTAGACTAGAAAAAGACAGTAGGAAATTTAAAATCGAGAAAGGAGTTCGACAAGGAGACACAATATCTCCGAAGCTGTTTACTGCTGTCCTTGAGGAAGCTTTCAGAAGATTAGACTGGTCGCAGAAAGGAGTCAATGTGATCGGAGAGTACCTAAACCATTTATGATTTGCAGATGATATATTGTGGTCATAAGCCACGATCTCATAGAATTAGAGGAAAATCTTAATCAGTTATGCACTGTTAGTAAGGATTTTGGACTAAAGATGAATATGACTAAAACAAAAGTAATGATGAACAAGTATGCCACAGAAAGAGAAATAATGATTGAAGGAGCAGTAATTGAAAAGGTTGAGTCATATACTTATCTAGGACAAGTTATTAGCTGTAATAATAATAAATGGCTGGAAGTCAAAAGAATAATAAATTTTGGATGGATAGCATTCAGAAAATATAGTCACATATTGAAGAGCAATATCCCAGTTTGTCTGAAACGTAAAATAATGAACCAATGTATATTCCCCACCATGACTTATGGAAGTGAAACTTGGGCACTCACCAAAAGAATGGAAGAGAAGCTGAGAACTACACAGCAAAGAATGGAACGAATTATATTAGGAATCAGACTGTTAGATAAGAAGAGAAACACATGGATTAGGCAGCAAACTCAAGTAAAGGACATTCTTATTAAAACTAAAGAACTAAAATAGTCTTGGGCAGGACACACAGCTCGAAGACATGATGACAGATGGACTAAGAAAATAACAGAATGGTACCCAAGAGGAGCTAGAAGAAAACCTGGAAGACAAAGGTGGAGATGGATAGATGAAATTCATGAGTTTGTGGGTAGTAAATGGATGGCCAGTGCTCAAAACAGAAGTAACTGGAAAGCTGCTGGAGAGGCCTTCATCCTGCAGTGGATTGAAAATGGCTGATGATGATGATGATGTATTAAGAGTATCAGTTGGGATACTAATTGGAGTGCTAGTTGCTTCGCTAGTTTTTGCCAAAGGAGAATCTTTTCTGGAAGCTGATAAGGTTTCTTTAACCCAGTTTGCCAGAGAGGTGTTCAGTGGAATTGATACATCGGTTTGAAACGTGGTTGAAAATTGGCTTCGGATGCAAGATGCATAAGACAGACTAGGCAGGGTCAATGTAATTTGTCTGTGTGCCTCAGGATATGTCGCTTTATGTTAAATTTTGTACTTTTAAATTTTCTTTCTGGTTCTCTACATATCGCATAATTTAGAAAAGTCAGGATGTCTTCCTTTGCAGTTAGGACAAATAGGAGTTGTGGCTGAGCAATCTGCTAGTGTATGATCCTTCAATCCACATATAGGACAGATGGCATCACCTCTGCAAGCCTGCTGGGAGTGGCCATATTTCTGGCATTTAAAACAACAAAGAGGAGTTGGAATGTATGCCCAAATTCGGCAGTTTAAATAGCCAGCTTTTACTGCGGATGGCAAATCAGGAGTGCTGAAAGTTAAAATGATGAAACAAGTTGGGACGAAATTTCCAACTTTCTTTTAAAATCATTATGCGGCTCACACTGATTACCTTCTGATTACTCAGGACACTGCAAGTAGATCCCACTCTGTAATCATTCCTTTCAATGAATTTAAAGTGTTGTAGGGAGTAACAGAGACCTGCAGCACACCAAATGTATTGGTCTTTAATAGCTACTCAATGTTTGGAGTTGGCTGTTTCTACTAGGAAATCTCAGGATTGTAGTCACTTCACCATTTTGGGTGATCCAGTGATACACTCTCTGTCCAAGTGGACAGAGAGTGTATCACGGGCGCCTCCATAGCCAGGTGGGAAGGAGCAGCAGTGCGTAGCACACGCTTCTTGATTAGGCCGGGGTTCGAGCCCATCACCACCAAATACGGAGGATGCGGAAAGGTCAGGGAATGACCACCGCATATCCCGGAGCAATATGGCCTTAGTTGCTAATGCTCCTAAAAACCAAAAAAAAAAAACAACATACAAAGTTGTATCACCAAAACATTTGGTAGGTTAGGACACTCTGGTTCTCTTTGAAGCCTTTTAGGTTGGTTGGCATTATTTTTATTAGATAAGTCTGAACTTGAGCTTGACAGCTCTAAAGGGGAAAAATTATTTAAGTCCATTGTTGCTCCTTTTAGCCCTGGGAGAGTGACTTTCTTCTCCAGGTTACCAGCCCCGCCATGTGGAGACAGGAGCGGTGCCAGCAGTGACCAAGCGGTTGTAGAAGTTAGTTGTTTGCTAGTAATAAATATATATACTAAATAAAGAAGGTTGTTTTCTTTTCTGTGTTCTTACTTTAAAACTTTAAGCACAGAACAAGTGGAAGTAAATAAACAAGAAAAAGACACTAGAAAATAAAGAAAACGTTTTCTTTAGTAAGAGCACTCAATAAATCACTGAGAAAATCGCTTGTAACTATCTTGGCACTTGGGGGCCTGCAATCACATTGATTTGTTAAGGGGTGGTTGTGTAACTAATCTGCTAGGCTACCAAGATGCAGTGACCAAGGAACTGGATGCAGAAAATAATTCTGACATCATATACTTTGATTTCTGGGAAGCTTTTAATACTGTTACACATAAAAGCCTGTTGTAAAAAAACTTTGGCATTAAGGGCAAGATACTGCTATGGATAAAGGAATGGTTAAGTAGAACAAGACAGAGAGTTATTAGTGGAGTTCCTCAGGGTTCAGTGCTAGGCCTATTGTTATTTTCAAAAGTTATCAATAATATTGATGAAGGTATATCAGGCTTTCAAGGGGTAGAATTTTTTTTCAGCCTGGTCTGTGCTTCAACAAGCTGAGAGACTGCTTCTACAGGGATGGGGTTCACTTAAATAGAAAGGACGCAAAAATATTTGTTGATGCTATCGAGGCAGTGTTAGGTGGGTTGAAAAACTGCTAGCTTGGGGGGATACACAGACTAAATGGGGGGAGACAAAGACGAAGAGATTAACAGTAGCCACTGGCAGAGGTGAAAGAGATTCATGCGCTGCTTCTATTGGAATGAGCAGAAGCCTGAAAAACAAGATGCATGGTATTTCAGAGACTGCTGGGAGCCATTGCGGTACAAGTAAACACATGGGTTGTGTTAGGGTAGCTAAGAATAGAAACAGGTGCAGGTATACTTGCGTGTACACCAATGCTAGGAGTTTAGTAAATAAATTTGATGAATTTGAGGTATTGCTCAAAACATCGAAGGCAGATATTGTTGGGATATCAGAGATGTGGTGTCACACAGATATAAGGGATGCAGAACTGCAATTTGGGGAGTACAACGTCTACAGAAAGGATAGACAGGATAGGAAGGGAGGAGGGGTTATGCTATTAGTTAAGAAACACATAAAAACCAAGAAAGTGAAGCCAGTCGACATCGCTGGACAGTGCAGTGTGGAGTCAGTTTGGTGTGACATAAACATTGGGAGATCAAAATTGAGAGTAGGAGTGTGCTATAGGCCTATTGACTCTGATGAGTATAATAAGGAACTGTACAGGGAAATAGAGTGGGCCAGTAAATCAGAGTGTCTTATAATGGGAGATTTTAATTTCCCAGATATTGACTGGAATTTGGGGGCTGGTTACTCACACACTAGCAGGACTTTTGTGGATTTATTGGATGATTGTTTTCTACATCAGCATGTTCGGGAGGCAACTAGAGGGAGTAATATTCTTGATTTGATTATCAGCAGTGATTCTTCATGCATTAAGAATCTGCAGATAAATGAACCACTAGGTGGCAGTGATCACAGTGTGCTGAAGTGGGATTTACTCAAAGAGGTAACTACCATTAGGGGTAAAGGGAAGGGTTATTGCTTCCGTAAAGGCGACTACAATGGACTGAGACAGTATTTAAATTCTATACAGTGGGACCAACTGATGATGATGTTACCAACAGCAAATTCAAAATGGGAAGCATTCAAAGAATTTATCTTGGAAGCTACTAGGCTTTACATACCAACTAAGAAATATTGTTCAAGGTTTAGGCCAAAATGGATGTCAGATGAACTAATGAGGCATATGGCAGAGAAGAAAAATGCATGGGATACATACAAATTAACACATGACACAGAAGCCTATGATAGATACAAGTTGATATGCAACCAAGTTACAAAGGAGGTTAGGCAGGCGAAGGCAGATTACGAGAAATCCTTGGCAAGGGATGCAAAGAAAAACAGCAAAGAGTTCTTTACTTATGTAAACTCTAGAAGGAAGGGGATGAATCAGATTGGTCCACTTGATATTGATGGGTCAAGTGTTGATGATCCTGCTCAGGTAGCTAACAAACTAAATGAATATTTTGCATCGACATTCACACATGAGGAGTTATTCAGCGAGGGGAATGCCAGAGGTGTATTCAACTCTAGCAGTAAGCTACAGAATCTTGAAATAACTGGGAGTAAAGTGGAGGAGAAACTGTTAAAGATAAACACAAGAAAGGCACCCGGGGTGGATGGGATCTATCCAGTTATATTAAAGGAGGCAGCAAAGGAAGTAAGCAAACCCTTAGCCATAATTATGAGAGCTTCCTTGGACTCCGGGGAGGTACCCATAGACTGGAAATGTGCAAATGTGACCCCAATTCACAAAGGAGGATCAAAGGCTGACACAAGTAATTATAGACCTGTGAGCTTAACTTCTGTTCCAGGAAAATTAATGGAGGCACTGGTTAAAGAAGCACTGCAGGATCATTTAGACAATACTTCAGTTATAGCTCAGACACAGCATGGTTTTGTTAAGGGGAAGTCTTGCCTGACCAACTTGATTGGATACTATGATGCAGTCACAAAAGAACTGGATGCAGGGAATAACTTTGATATTATATACTTGGATCTTAGAAAGGCTTTTGATACTGTTGCACATGGAAGACTGCTACACAAATTGGAGCAGTGTAACATTGGAGGCAAATTGCTGCTATGGATAAAGGGGTGGTTGAGGGGGAGAAGACAGAGAGTGGTAATCAATGGACACAGCTCATCGTGGACTGATGTTATTAGTGGAGTCCCTCAGGGCTCAGTGTTGGGTCCATTATTGTTTTCTGTATTTATAAATGATATTGATGATGGTATGTCGGGCTTAATGTCCAAGTTTGCAGACGATACAAAGGTTGGCAGGGTTGTCAAGGACACTACTGACACTATGCTACTGCAACAGGATCTGGAAAGGTTGAGCAGATGGGCTGAGAGGTGGCGAATGAAGTTTAACATTGACAAATGTAAACTACACATGAGAAACAGCAACCCCAGAGCAACGTATCAACTCTGTGGTACTACACTGACAGTGGTAGAGAATGAAAGGGACTTGGGGGTGGTTGTGCAGGCAGATATGAAGTTCTCTGAGCAGTGCAGACGGGCTGCAAGAGTAGCTCATGGAGTATTGTCAATGATATACAGGAATTTTTCCAGCAGGGATAAGGAAGTGATTATTCCATTGTATAAGGCGATGGTCAGGCCACACCTAGAGTACTGTATACAGGTCTGGAGGCCTCATTTCAAGAAGGATGTAGAGCTGCTGGAACGAGTACAGAGAAAGGCAACAAGATTAGTGAATGGAACAAAGGGGTGCTTTTACGAAGAAAGGCTTAAGGTTTGCAAATTACAGTGTCTGGAGACAAGGCACCAGCGAGGTGATCTGATAGAGGTGTATAAACCCTTGAATGGTTTAAGCATGCTCAATGCTGATGGGATTCTTCCTCTAGCTCAGAAAAATCACCTGAGAGGGCATAAATTCAAATTGAGGAAAGACAGATGTAGGATAGACGTGCGGAAATTTGCCTTTAGCCAGCGGGTGGTTGGTTGGTGGAACAGACTTCCATCCCTTGTGGTGGAGGTTGATAGCTTAAAAAATTATAAGGCTCAGCTGGACAGGTATTTTGAATGAACAGAGGGGTGAAGTGGTAGTGGGTTATTTTTTTTTTTTTTTGGCTGATGCTGCATAAGCTTGCTTTCTTGCATCAAATGCCTCTACTAATGCTAATGCTAATACTAATGCTAAATGGTTAACAGTGGCTGCAGGCAGAAGCAAAAGTGATTCTTGCACTTCTTATATTAGAATGAGCAACAGCCTGGAAAGCAAGCAACAGACATTTCCAGGACTGCTGGCAGTAATAGTGGAACAATAAATACACAGGCTGTGTGTGGGTAACTAAGAGTAGAAACAGGTGCACGTATACTTGCATGTACACCAATGCTAGGAGTATATTTAATAAATTTGATGAGCTTGAAGTGCTAGTCAAGACATCAAAGGCAGATATTGTTGGGAAATCAGAGACGTGGTGTCACACAGACATAAGCAGTGCAGAATTGGAATTTGGGGAAAGGTACAGAAAGGATAGACAAAGGCAGGAAGGGAGGAGGGTTTATGCTGTTAGTTAAGAAACACATAAAATCTAAGGAAGTGCATCCAATTAATGTTGGTGGGCAATGCAATGTTGAGTCTGTTTGGTGTGCTTATGTCACAATGAAAAATGAGAATAGGTCTGTGTATACTTGCATGTACACCAATGCTAGGAGTATATTTAATAAATTTGATGAGCTTGAAGTGCTAGTCAAGACATCAAAGGCAGATATTGTTGGGAAATCAGAGACGTGGTCCTGAAGGCCTAATGAATCTGATGAGTAAAATGAGCAATACCCCCAGGAGCTCACATCTGGTGAAAATATGAGCTTGGCACACCCAGGATCCTGAGCTGGATATCATAATTCTTCTCTTTCTTGGTGATTCCTTTCTGCTTCTCTCTATCTCTCAGGGTAATAGGGAAATTTTTGGCCGGTGCAGCATAAGCCTAAGGCTTTCTTGCACCATACGGCTAACAATAATAATAATTGTGCAGAGAAATAGAGTGGACCAGTAAATCCGAATGTCTTATAATGGGGGATTTTAATTTTTCCAGATATCGACTGGAACTTGTGGGTTTGTCACTCGCACACTAGCAAGAATTTTGTGGATTTATTGGATGACTGTTTTCTATAGCAACATGTTCGAGAGACAACCAGAGGGAGTAAATACTCTTGATCTGATTATCAGCAGTGATTATTCATGCATTAAGAATTTGCAGATAAAGGAACCACTGGGTGACAGTGATCGCAATTTATTGTTGTGGGAATTAAAGATGTAAATACATTCAAGGCTAAAGTGAAAGGCTATTGCTTTCATAAAGGTGACTACAGGGTTCTCAGACAGTTTATAAATTCTGTACAGTGGGATCAATTGATGATGTTACCAACATTGAATTCTAAATGGGAAGTTTCTGGGGACTTAATTTTGAAGGCTACTAGGCTTTTTCATTCCAACTAAGAAATACTGTTCAAAGTTTAGGCCTAAATGGATGTCGGACGAACTAATGAGGCTCTTGGCAGTGAAGAAAAATGTATGGGATACATATAAATTATCAGCTGACACAGAAGCCTATGGCAGATATAAGCTTGTCTGTAATCAAGTCAAAAAGGAGGTTGCCAAAGATGATAAATCTTTGGTAAATGATGCAAACAAAAACAGCAAAGAGTTTTTTACTTATATAAATTCTAGAAGGAAAGGGATGAATCAGATTGGACCACTTAGCATAGGGTTGACTATTGATGATTATGTTCAGGTAGCCGATAAACTGAATGAGTATTTTGCATCTACATTAACAACATGAAGAGTTATTCAATGAGGGCAGTGCCAGAAGTTTATCAAATTGCGATGGGGCGCTAAGTGATTTTGTAATAACTGAGAGCAAAGTGGAGGAGAAATTGTTGAAGTTAAACATAAAAAAGGCAACTGGGATGGATGGGTTCTATCCAGTTACATTAAAGGAAGCAGCAAAGGAAGTAAGCAAACCCATTGCCATAATTATAAGAACTTCTTTGGATTGGAGGTGTGCAAATGATTCACCAATTCACAAAGGGGGGTTCGTAATTACAGACCTGTTAGTTTAACATGTTCTGGGGAAAATAATGGAATCAATAGTTAAAGAAACATTGCAGGATCATCTAGACAAGACTTCAGTAATAGTTAAGACACAGCATGGGTTTCTTAAAAGGAGGTCTTGTCTGACCAATTTGATTGGATACTATGTCACAAAGGAACTGAATGCCAAAAATAATTTTGATATCATATAATTGGATTTCAGGAAATCTTTTGATACTGTTGCACATGGAAGACTGCTGTACAAATTGGAGGGATATGGCATTAAGGGTAAGTTGCTACAATAGATAAAGGGATGGCTAAGTGGGAGACGGCAGAGAGTGGACACTGCTCTTCGTGGATAAATGTTATTAGCATAGTTCCTCAGGGTTCTGTGTTGGGCCCATTTTGTTTTATATATTTATCAATGATACTGATGAAGGAACATCAGGTTTAATGTCCAAGTTTGCAGATGATACAAATGTTGGCAGGGTTGTTTACGACAGTAAAGACAGTATGCTACTCCAACTGGATCTAGATAAGTTGGAAAAATGGGATGAGAAGTAGCAACTGAAGTTTAACATTGACAAATGCAAAGTACTGCATAATGGGTAGCAATAACTGAAGAGAAACATACCACGTGTGGTGCTACACTCAGGGAAGTGGAAAGTGAAAAAGACCTGGCGGTAATTGTGCAGTCGAATATGAAGTTTGCTGAGCAATGCAGACGTGCTGCCAGGACAGGTCATGGAGTCTTGTCAATGACATATATGGGAATTTCGCTAGCAGGGATAGGGAGGTAATTATCCTGTTATACAAGGAAATGGTCAGGCCACACCTAGATTACTGTGTACAGGTCTGGAGGCCTCATTTTAGGACGGATGTAGAGTTGCTAGAACGAGTACAAAGAAGGGGAACAAAGGGATGCTCTTACCAAAAAATGCGTAAGTTCTGAAAACTATAGTTGCTGGAGAGTAGGCACCTGCGAGGTGATAAGATTGAGGCGTATAAGGCCTTAAATGGCTTGAGCAAGCTGAATGCTGATGGGATTCTTCCTCTTGCTCAGATTAAGAATCTGAGGTGGCATAGATTCAAATTGAGGAAAGACAGTTGTAGAATAGATGTGCGGAAATTTGCCTTTAGCCAGTGGGTAGTTTATTGATGGAACAGACTTCCATCTTTTGTTGTGGAAGTTGATAGCCTAAATAAATTTAAGGCTGAGCTGGACAGGCATTTGGAATGAATGGAGGGGTGAAATGGGAGAAGTTTTTTTTTTGGCTGATGCTGCATAAGCTTGCTTTCATGCATTGTATGCCTCTACTAATGATTAATGTCTAAGTTTGCACATAATACAAAGGTTAGCAGGGTGGTTAAAAACATTAAGCAGGGTGAGCTAAACAATAAACAGGAAAATTGGGTCTATGTGCTGAGAAATGGCAGTTGAACCATTTCTAACCATTTTAGTTGATCCCCAACTGTGTGGTAGTGGAGAATAGAAACAACCTCGAGTTAATTATGAAGTCAGATATAAAATTCTGTGAGGTGTGTAGACATACAGAAATTTTGCTAGCAGCGATAAGAAGGTGATTATCCCTTTGTATATGGCTGTGGTGAAGCCATGTCTTCAGTACTGTTCACAAGTCTGGAGGCCTCACTTTAGGAAGGATGTAGATTTGCTGGAATGGATGCAGAGAAGGGCAACCAAACTGTTGAAAGGAACAAAAGGATGCACTTACCTAGAAAGGCTTCAATTCTGCAAACTGAAGCATCTTGAGACTAGGCACCTGCAAAGTGTTTAAAGCCTTGAACTGAGTGAGTAAGCTGAATATTAATGGCATTCTTCAACTTGCTGAGACTACACATATGAGGGGGCATAAATTCAAGTTAAAGAAGAATGTTTGCTTTCAGCTAGCAGGTGGTTTATTGTTTGAACAAGATTCCTGTTGTGGAAGTGGATGTGTTGAGTACATAAAGGAAGAACTAAACAAATACTTGGAGGGTATGGATGGGTGAACTGTGTAGGTTTTTTTTTTTTTCCGGCTGATACTATATAAGCTTTCTTTCTTGCAACATTTGCCATAACTACTAAATAATATGTAATACTACTTTTATTTGCAGGATCATCTAGACAAAACTTCAGTTATAGGTCGGAGACAGCATGGTTTTGTTAAGGGAAAGTCTTGCCTGACCAATTTGATTGGATACTATGCTGCAGTCACAAAAGAACTGGATGCAGGGAATAACTTTGATATTATATATTTGGATCTTAAAATGGCTTTTGATACTTTTGCACATGGAAGACTGCTGCACAAATTGGAGCAGTGTGGCATTGGAGGCAAATTGCTGCTATGGATAGAGGGATGGTTGAGGGGGGAGAAGAAGACAGAGAGTGGTAATCAATGGACACTGCTCATTGTGGACTAATATTAGTGGAATCCCTCAGGGTTCAGTGTTGGGTCTATTATTGTTTTCTGTATTTATAAATGATATTGATGATGGTATAACAAGCTTAATGTCCAAGTTTGTAGCCGATACAAAGGTTGGCAGGGTTGTTAAAGACACTACTGATGCTATGCTGCTGCAACAGGATCTGGAAAGGTTGAGCAGATGGGCTGAGAGGTCACAAATAAAGTTTAACATTGACAAATGTAAAGTACTACATATGGGAAACAGCAACCCCACAGCAATGTATCAATTCTGTGGTATTACACTGACAGTGGTAGAGAATGAAAAGGACTCGGGGGTTATTGTGCACTCAGATATGAAGTTCTTTGAGCAGTGCAGATGGGCTGCAAGAGTAGCTTATGGTGTCTTGTCAATGATTATTCAAGGTGATTATTCCCTTGTATAAGGCAATGGTCAGGCCACACCTTGAGTACTGTATACAGGTCTGGAGGCCTCATTTCAAGAAGGATGTATAGTTACTGGAATGAGTACAGAGATGGGCAAAAAGATTAGTGAATGGAATAAAGGGTTGCTCTTATAAAGAAAGGCTTAAGTTTTGCAAATTACAGTGTCTGGAGACTAGGCACTGGCGAATTGATCTGTTAGAGGTGTATAAAGCCTTGAATGGTTTGAGCATGCTCAATGCCGATGGGATTCTTCCTCTTGCTCAGAATAATCACCTGAGAGGGCAAAAATTCAGAGTGAAGAAAGACAGATGTAGGATAGATGTGCAGAAATTTGCATTTAGCCAGCGGGGTAGTTGGTTGGTGGAACAGACTTCCATCCCTTGTTGTGGACGTTTATAGCCTAAATAAATTTAAGGCTCAGCTGGACAGGTATTGCGAACAAACGGAGGGGTGAAGCGGAAGTTGGTTTTTTTTTTTTTTTTTTTTTTTTTGCTGATGCTGCATAAGCTTGCTTTCTTGCATCATATGCCTCTACTAATGCAAATGCTAATTTACTTCTGCTGAAATCAGAACTTTGCATTTCGGCCTTCCCTCTATTCGACCAATAATTAAATTTGTCCACCCATATCTGATGATAACTTTACCACCTTTATTTTGGTTTAATCATTTGATATTAATAATTTTAATTTACAGTTCCTTCACCTCCAAATTGACTTTGCAATTCAGCCAATAATTTTCTGAATTCATCATAACTTTTAGGATATTAACATTCTTTCGCCTTTTTCAAATGTACATTACTTCTTTTTTCTACTATCCTTACCCTTCTAGTCCTTGCACTTTGTGCAATTTTCACCTCCATCTATACAAACTTTGTCAGACTTATCTATTCTTACATTTTTATATACTTCTGCATCCTTTACTGCTGCTTTGTGTGTGTTTTTGTGCATTTGTCATACCTTGCTTAATAATTTTTTTTTGTTTTTTATTTTTATTAAATTATTTTTTAAATTTTAAAATAAATAAAAATTTATTTTTATTTATTTTTATAAATAAAATATATAAAATATTCTATTTTATACATTTTATTTTATTGCTAATTATATGTTTATTTCTAGGGTATAATGAAGTAAATGTCAGCATAAGCTTTCTTTTGCACATTTAAAAATTTAAATAAAAAACACACAACTCAAGTGAAAATTATGGTTGGCACTCATTTTCTGTATTATTTTTTTTTTCAGTATTATTTGTGTCAGAGCTATCTGTTGGGTTAGCTGTCATCTTGCTTGTTTGCTGTTAAATTTAAATTAAGTATAGATTGCCTTAATGTTTATTGTTTGGACCATGTTAAAATCTATTTCTGATAACAATCAGAAACAGATAGACATGCTGAATATCAATGGTATATATTGAATGCTGTTAGCCCTCAAAAAAGTGCCAATAATGTATCCAATTATCAATAATTACCCACAAAATCATTATTTTATTTTATTCTATTTTATATTTTTTATTTTATTGCTAATTATACATTTATTTCTATGGTATAACAAAGTAAACCAGCACAGGCTATCTTAGTCTTTATAAGTTCTTTTGGTGTAATGGCCCGCTAAAGAATTTGCAGATAAAGGAACCACTAAGTGGCAGTGATCACAGTGTACTGATGTGGGATTTACTTAAAGATTTAATTACCATCAGGGGTAAAGGAAAGGGTTTTTGCTTCCGTAAAGGTGAATACAGTTGTCTCAGAAAGTTTTTAAATTCTGTACAGTGGGATCAACTGACGATGTTACCAACAGTAAATTCTAAGTGGGAAGCATTCAAGGAATTAATCGTGGAAGCCACTAAAAGTTTCATACCTATTAAGAAATATTGTTCAAGGTTTAGGCCTAAATGGTTATTAAATGGTTATCTAATGAACTAATGAGACTCGTAACAGAGAAGAAAAATGCATGGGATGCATATAAATTATTAAGTGACTCAGAAGCCTATGGCAGACATAAGCTAATCTGTAATCAGGTCACAAACGAGGTCAGGCAGGCGAAGGCAGATTACGAGAAATCTTTGGCAAAAGATGCTAAGAAAAACAGCAAGGATTACTTTACTTATATAAACTCTAAAAGGAAGGGGATGAATCTAATTGGTCCACTTGACATTGATGGTTCGACTGTTGATGATCCTGCTCAGATAGCAAACAAACTGAATGAGTATTTTTTTTCATCTATATTCACACATGAGGAATTATTAAGGTTTGAAAATGGCAGAAGGTTATCAAATTGTAGCAGGGTGCTTAATGATTTTGTAATAACTGAGAGCAAAGTGGAGGAGAAATTGTTGAAGTTAAACATAAGAAAGGCACTTGGTGTGGATGGGATCCACCCCAAGTTATATTAAAGGAGGCGGCAAAGCAACTAAGCAAACCCTTAGCCATAATTATGAGTGCATCCTTGGACTCAGGGGAGGTCCCCACAGACTGGAGATGTGCAAATGTATCCCCAATTCACAAAGGGGGATCGAAGGGTGACACCAGTAATTACAGACCAGTTAGTTTAACTTCTGTTCCGGGTAAAATAATGGAGTCACAGGTTAAAGATGCATTGCAGGATCATCTAGGCAAGACTGCAGCAATAATTCAGGCACAGCATGGATTTGTTAAGGAAAAGACTTGTATGACAAATTTGATAGGATATTATGATGTGGTTACAAAGGAACTGGATGCAAAAAATAATTTTGATATCATATATTTGGATTTCAGGAAAGCTTTTGACACTGTTGTGCATCGAAGACTATTGTACAAATTGGAGCAGAATGGTATTAAGGGTAAGTTGCTACAATGGATAAAAGGATGGTTAAGTGGGAGAAGAGAGAATGTGGTAATCAATGGGTGCTGCTCCTCGTGGACTAATGTTATTAGTGGAGTCCCACAGGGTTCGGTGTTGGGTCCACTGTTGTTTTGTATATTTATCAATGATATTGATAAATATACAAAATAATGTCGAAGTTTGCAGATGATACAAAGGTTGGCAGGGTTGTTAATGGCAGCAATGGCAGTGTGCTACTGCAACAGGATCTAGATAATTTAGGCAGATGGGCTAAGAAGTGGCAACTGAAGTTTAACCTTGACAAATGCAAAGTACTGCATATGGGTAGAAGTAACCCCAGAGAAACGTACCAACTGTGTGGTACTACACTTAAGGTGGTAGAAAATGAAAAAGACCTGGGAGTAATTGTGCAGTCAGATATGAAGTTTTCTGAGCAATGCAGACAGGCTGCCAGGGCAGGTCATGGGGTTTTGTTAATGATATATAGGAATTTTGCTAGCAGGGAAAAGGAGGTGATTGTCCCTCTGTATAAGGCAATGGTCAGGCCACGCCTTGAGTACTGCGAACAGGTCTGGAGGCCTCATTTTAGGAAGGATGTCGATTTGTTTGAACGTGTACAGAGAAGGGCACCAAGATTGGTGAGGGGAATGAAGAGATCCTCTTACCAAGAGAGGCTTAAGTTCTGCAAACTGCAGTGGCTGGAGACTACTGTAATAGTGAAATTGATAACATATATGTACAAAGTATGTTAAAACTTTAGTAGTAGTAGTACAGTGGTGTCTCACAATTCGACTATAATCCGTCGCCGAATTAGAGTCGAATTGCGGGTCAATATTTTCCGTATAAGTTTATGGAAAATTGATTAATTCGTCATCGGAGAGAAATACACAGTATTATTGACTTTACTATATTCTACCATATAACAAACAAAATTACAAAATACATAATGAGTACATACATTTCATTGAGCCTTAGATGTTGGAAGGATGTTTTATTTATCTTGTTCTACCCTTTCTCTTCTCCTCTTGGCTTGAATGGGGATGAGGAATTGATCAAGGGTGGACTGTCTCTCCCGCTTTTTCAAGATAGCCTTGAAGTGATGCATAGTAGTGTTGTTAAACAAGTCTGTCATTCTAGTTACAACAGTAGTGTTGGGGTGCCATTTTAAACAAGCAGACTGCACCTTCTCCCAATGGAATAAAATTTCTTTAATGGCAGCTGGTGGCATCAGCCCTTTTTCCCTGTCTTCCTCTTCTTCTTCTTCAAGTGAAATTTCCTTTTCTCTCTCTTTTGCTTCCTGTTCGCTGAGTGTTTTGAGTTCTTCCATGGTTGGTTTGTTATTGTGATCCTCCACAAGCTCTTCCACATCAGCCTCATCAACTTCTCCTATGTCGAGGTTCTCCGCCGTCAAAATGATTTCTCGCATGGCCGCAGTTGCTTCTGATTCTTCAGCGGCTTGGACTGCATTGTTGTCATCCCGAAAAAAGGAAGGAACGAGTTTCTTCCATGATGCACGAAGGGTCCTCTGGGTCACTCCCTTCCAGGCAGTTTTAATAAAGGAAATGGTGTGAAGAATATTGAACTCAGTCTTCCAGAACTCCTTAAGTATCTTATCAGAAGAATGAATCACGTCAAAAACCTGTGAAAACAAAGCCTTGGTGTAAAGTTTTTTAAAACAAGCAATTACTTCTTGATCCATGGGTTGGATCAGTGATGTGGTGTTTGGAGGCAAAAACTTGACTTTGATGAACTCAATTTCAAGAGTGTTTGCCAAGTCTTGGGGTGGGCCCTAGCATTGTCAAGAATCAGCAGTGCTTTCAAAGGTAAATTGTTGTCAATGAGGAATTTTTTTATGCTCGGGGCAAACTCCTCAAAAACCCAATCTTTGAAGACTTTTTGGACTACCCAGGCTTTTGCATTGGATCTCCACATCACTGGCAGTTTGGACTTGACGATTTTCTTCCCAAAGCAGCGAGGATTTTTAGAGTGGTAAACGAGAAGTGGCTTTACTTCAAAGTCTCCGCTTGCATTTGCTGCCAATAACAAGGTAAGCCTATCTTTCATAGGCTTATGTCCTGGGAGCATCACTTCTTCTTGCCTGATGTATGTTCGATTTGGTAAGCGCTTCCAAAATAACCCAGTTTCATCCCCGTAAAAAATTTGCTGCGGCAAGTAGCCTTCCTTCATGATTAAATCTTCAAATTTTTTCACAAACTCTTCTGCAGCCTTTTTATCTGCACTAGCTGCTTCCCCATGTCTGAGAACACTATGGATACCTGTTCTACCTTTGAATCTGTGAAACCACCCACGACTTGCCTTGAATTCATCAGTTTGATCTGAGGCATGTCCTGGACTTTTCTTGTGCAATTCTTCAAAAATTAACCTAGCTTTCTCACAGATCATTGCCTGAGTTACTGGATCTCCTTTCATCTATTTTTCTCTAATCCAGGTAGGAAGCAGCTTTTCCATTTCTTCATTGATTAAAGATCTGCTTCTGTCAGAAATTTTCATTGCTCCAGCGAACACTCTAGCACCTATAATCTTGTCTCTTTGTTGCCAAAAAGTTGCCACGGTTGACCTAGGGACGCCATACTCTTGAGCTACATCTGTAATTGTTCTACCTTTCTGCACTTTTTTTATAATTTCTTTCTTCTTTTCTATGCTCAACCAAATGTGTTTCTTTCCTGAATTATTCCGCTGTTCACTTCTCTTTGGACCCATTATCAAATTTCTCTCAAAAAATAAATAACTGCCAAAGCACAAAATTTTTTACTTTATGAGAAATGCAGAATTATAAATTAGCACAAACAACTAGAGCAAACGTGAACTCAGACTACGATTATTAACGAGATAATGTTGTCTCATAACTGAGGAAGAACTGACGGCATACCTGTAGCTATCTTTGAGGGTGGCTAACGTAGCTGAACGATTGAGGGATCTATTCCCGCTTTATCTATCATTGGTTAAATGTTACTCTCACTCTTTAATACCATTGTTTAAAATGTATGAAGCAGCCGTCACTATTTAGTGCTATTTAGTAACATTAAACGCAGTTACGTAGTCCAGAAAAGAATTCTATCATGCAATATCATGTAGCGTTTTCGCTGGCCCACGAAATCCAACTGTCGAATTGCGAGGCACCACCTGTAGTAGTAGTGGCATGTGATGCAAGGAAGGAAGTGTATGAACTTATGCAGCATCAGCCAAAAAAAAAAAATCACACTATTCCCTCAAAATGCCTGTCCAGTTCCTCCTTAAATTTATTCAGCCTATCAACTTCCACAACAACAGATGGAAGTTTGTTCCAGCAATTAACCACATAATTCAAATTAAGAAAGGACAGATGTAGAATAGGCGGAAATTTGCCTTTAGCCAGCAGGTGGTTAATTGCTGGAACAAACTTCCATCTGTCGTTGTGGAAGTTGATAGGCTGAATAAATTTAAGGAGGAACTGGACAGGCATTTGGAGGGAATGGTGTGATTTTTTTTTTTTTTTTTTGGCTGATGCTGCATAAGTACATTGCAGTACTTATAAGTACACTGAAACACCATACATTGCTTTCTTGCATCATATGCCACTACTACTACTAAAGTTTTAACATACTTTGTACCTATATGTTATCAATTACACTATTACAGTAGTAATTATATTTATAAATACATATATATATAAAGTGTGTGTTTTTTATTCATTAATATGACATAAAATATTAACAATATCATCTACTGTTTGCACAACTGCAATGTACGTGTTCCATGTGTTTAAATAAAATTTTAAATTTTATTTCAACATATGGAAAAAATTTTTAAATTTTTTGTTTTTAGCAGGCCGTTTTGATTACATGAAAAACATTTTTTATTGCAAACAGTTTCTGAGATATGGACTTTAGCTTTGTTTTTTTTTTAAATACAATAGGTACATCAGAAATTTTGGCTGTCGGGATTTTGGGTGCCACCAGTTTACATGACCTGATGCAGGAAGGTTGTGATGGCAGATACAAAGAAAACACCATAATCAGATATGGCCCATAAAATATTTCCAAAATATGTGTGCACTTTCAAAAAGTCAGCTATCTTTGGCATATGGGTCCACAAAGCTGCTGCAACAATCCACTAATGAATGTTACCAGTCAAATATTAATCAAGCAAAATTAATAGCAGAATTATAATTATAAATAAATAATTTTGAAACTAAATCGGTACTTAATAGCACTGTTAATTAATAATTGAGCTCACACCCCTTCCTAACCTAGCTTTTTCTCTTGTCAATAGCATGGTGAAGAACATGCTTTTTTGTAAGTTGTGCTTTTTAACCTTTACCAGTGCATTTCATCAGTCCTCAAATATTGCTTACTGAAGGTATTTTTGAAAGCTAAGATTACAGTTCTCAGCAATATTAAAATGGGTAACGTCTTTTAAGATTATTATTTTATTTAATACCACTCATATACCACGTGAAAATAATAATATAATTTGGTAAGCTATTTGTCTAAACTAGTATACATTAAGGTGACATTTCAGGCATCTTACTGATACCCATCACCTTCATGTACAGTCCACAAAACTGAACCCATACATTAAAGTGACATTTCAGGCATCTTACCGATACCCATCACCTTCATGTATGGGTATCGGTCACCTTAACTTCACTTAATGTATAGTAGTAATACAAAATGTCACCTTACAGTATAGTAGTTTAGGCAAATAGATTAATAAACTATATTATTAATTTCACATGGTATATGAGTGATATTAAATATAGTAATAATCTTAATGGAAAACAAACATGTAATAATGTCCTTCCCCAACTACAACATGTCTTTATTATTTTAGTTTACCATTTTAGTTTTTTTATGAAAAGTTAGAGTTTTCTAAGGTGCATCTTTGTCTTATCCTAATGCCTTGTTTTATAATTTCATGAATCCACCTATTTTATCTTTTTTTTTAATCACTTCTTTCTTATTACTATTGGATTACTGCAGACACAGAGCGAAATGGAGACAGAATAAATATGACAAGTTTAATAATAGGAAAAACGTATATTAAATTAGATACATACAAAAGCTTTTGGTTAATTTGTTAACCTTCCTCAGTCAAACTGACAGTTAAGTATTCCACTCTTATGAAGTTCTCTGAGCAGTGCAGATGGGCTACAAGAGTAGCTCATGGTGTCTTGTCAATGATATGCAGGAATTTTTATAGCACGGATAAGGAGGTGATTATTCTCTTGTATAAGGCCACACCTTGAGTACTGTATACAGGTCTGGAGGCCTCATTTCATGAAGGATGTAGAGCTGCTGGAACGAGTACAGAGAAGGGCAACAAGATTAGTGAATGGAACAAAGGGTTGCTCTTATAAAGAAAGGCTTAAGTTTTGCAAATTACAGTGTCTGGAGATTAGGCACCGGCGAGGTGATCTGATAGAGGTGTATAAAGCCTTGAATGGTTTGAGCATGCTTAATGCCGATGGGATTCTTCCTCTTGCTCAGAATAATCACCTGAGAGGGCATAAATTCAAATGGAGGAAAGACCGATATTGGATAGATGTGCGGAAATTTGTCTTTAGCCAGTGGTTGGTGGAAGTCTGTTCCACCAACTATTAGTTGGTTGGTGGAACAGACTTCCATCCCTTGTTGTGGAAGTTGATAGCCTAAATAAATTTAAGGCTCAGTTGGACAGGTATTTCAAAGGATGGAGGGGTGAAATGGGAGTGGTTTTTTTTTGGCTGATGCTGCATAAGCTTGCTTTCTTGCATCATCATATGCTTCTACTAATGTTAATGCTAACTGTCAGTTTTAAGTGTTCTCCATTTAGCTCTGTGTCCGCAGTAATCCAATAGTAATAATGAATTCAGAGCGCACAGGCCTCTTTAATAACATTTCTTTCTTATAATTCTCTCAACATGTTAGTGGCAATGTAACAAGTTTAGTACTGACAAGTTTTAAACTGAACTGTATATAATTCTCTCAACATGTTAGTGGCAACTGATAAGTTTAAACTGAACTGTATATTTTCATTAAGTGGCAGTGGTCTAAACTTGTAGCTATTGCCTTAAAATGAACATATTTAATTCTACATTTTAATTTTGTAATTTTAAACATTATGTGGAAAATCTCAAATTGCAAAGCAAGTTTATCTATTTAAAGAGAAACATTCCAAAATGAAAATGCATAAAACTGCTACTTACCTCACTATCTCTTCTAAAATCACTGTAAATTTCAATATAATCTCCTTCACAGAGAAGGTCCATATCACTAAAAGTTACTTCCATCCGGTCCCAGTAAGTATTATTGAGAAACAGATGCCAGCGGCATCTCATATTAGCAGGATAATTTAAGGGGTAGGCTGGTGATGTAAGAAACTGTGATGTTTCAGTGACTATTAGTGGCCCACCACAATTAGCTAAAATTTAAAAATGAACAATTATAGAGTTAAACATTAAAATGCTATTTATATAATGATTTAAACTGCTTGACATTATTGATAAAAGTTAAGTTTTCTGTTAAAAGTGATGAAGGATTTACCTCAAAGATTTGTTGACATTATGCCTGTCTCCTCTATCTTTTTTATTTGAAATTTTTGTAATTTTGCACACTTTTGTAATTTTTTGTGCTCATGAGATAAAAAAAGTTGAATAAATAATTCTATTTACATGTTCGTCGAACATTTCTTTTTTGCTTCAATCAAATTCAATCAAATTTGCGAGTGCTGCATAAGCATTTAGAGAAATTCCGACACATAAAATTCCGACTTACGTAGAGTTCCGGGGAACGCAATCCTTACGTAAGTCGGGGAATGGTTGTAATGTCCATTCTTAATTTAGTCTGTTTATATTAAACTATGATTTATCACCATAGAATGACATCATTTTATATAATTTGTCTGTTATAATGAAAACCAAAATAACCATGAAGTGCATGATGCTGGAACAGCAATTAAAAAACAGGAAATAAATTTGTGGTGGAGGAGCTTGAAACAAAAAGTTTTGAATGGTACCAAGAAATGTGTGCAACAAATTTAACAGTATCAGGTCCAATTTTGCGAGAAATGGCTAATTATCTAGATCAATAGCTTGAAATTATTAATTTCAGATGCAACAGTAGTCTCTAAAAATTTAAGGCCAGGAATAAATTAATATTACAAAACTTTTGTGGCGAGTCTGGATCAGTTGACAAAGAGATTTTTGACTGTTGACAAAGGCCACAGAATGTTCATATTCTGTATGGTCGATTTTTGAAAAATATAAGCCAAGGAATATTTTTAATTTTGACATGACAGGTATATTTTATAATTTGCTGCCAAACAAAACAGCTTGCTGTTTGAGGAGAGTCTTGTAACAGTGGAAAATTAAGTAAACAAAGAAATATGAAATAGCAAGTGCTTATTGCAGATTTATTCAAAGGTACTCACCTTTGAATAAATCTGCAATAATTTTTTGAAAAGAATGGTAATTAAATCATTTAGGTGAGAAGGTAGAGTGAGGAAATTAAAAGGGGTGTTAAGGGTGATTTAACAGATTTTAAAATGGGCCCAAGGAAATAGAAGTGCACCTCCAATCCTAGGTTGTCATTAGAAATGGAAGAAGTCATTAAGAGTAAATTAAAATGAAATTTAAATTTTAAAAATTAAATTTAAAATTTTTCATTTTTAAATGGGACTTGCAAATGGGACTTGCTATCCGTGTCGGAAGAAGAGATAATACAAGAACTCAGGGAACAAAAAGTGACTTATGCGTGGAGAATAATGACCAAAAAAGATGGCAACCTACTACCAACCAGGTCCATCATTTTGACATTTAGTACTCTGACTCTTCCATCTTCTGTTAAAGCAGGTTATTTAAACTGCAAGATTTGGCCCTACATTCCAAATCTCATTCACTGCTTTAGGTGCTAGAAGTATGGCCATACCGAGATGATGCTGTGTGTCCTATTTGTGGCTCTAAGGAGCATTCCCAAGGAGAATGTACAGCTTCCACTCCTACTTGCCCTAACTGCAAAGGAAGCCATCCTGCATTTTCTAAAGCATGTGACCTTTGGAAAACAAATTCAGAAATACAAAGTGGAGCATAAAGTCACATATTCTGAAGCAAGGAAGCAAATACTGTTAATCATGCCTAGCTGATCATATGCATCAGTCACTAAAAACAGCCAGTCAACTGCAACTCAAACAGATGTCTCCATAGAACCAAACATTTCCTTTGCCACCTGGACCAAAACTATGCTAATGTGCAATAAAAAAATCTACAGTTAATGAAACCAGCAATATGCCAATCAATATCCCAACTGATGCCATCTCAACCTCGCCCAAAACAACAAAATCTGTTAGTATTGAAAATCAGAAGACAGTGAAACAACGCTAGAGCAACATGGAAATGGAGGTTCAGTCAGGGGACAAAGATAGAATACTAGAATTACATGCCAATGATACCATCGACACAGGATGCCCAGCCTTTCTCAGAAATGAAAAATCAAAACTATACAGACAGAAACCTCAGAAAAAACAGTCAGATCAATCTTCCTCAAATAAACGCAATCAATGAACAAATTCCTACAATGGAACTGCAGAGGATTACGCAGTAATATAGATGACCTGAATGATTTACTCATACAAACTAACGCAGTAGGTGTATGCTTAGAGGAAACATTTTTATCACCAAAAGTTTCACTCAAATTCAAAAACTATACTATGTTTAGGTGAGACAGGGATTCTGACTCTTCTCCTCATGGAAGGGTAGCTATTCTTGTCCATACCATCAAGACATCTCCAACTAGAAACCTCCCTAGAAGTTGTAGCAGTTTGGATGGCAATGAGAATATCATTAACCCTTGCATCTGTTTATATACCACGTAATTATCCTTGTTCCCAGACTGAACTTGACAACCTTTAAACACAATTGCCACCTCCTCTCTGTTTATTCGGTTATTTCAACAGTCACCATCCATTGTGGGGATCTTCCACTATTTATAGGAGAGGCCAATTAATTGAAATATTCCTAGATAACCATAATCATTCCACAGTGACCATTTTCCCATCATCAGCTCAATTCAAACACCAGTTGTATCATGCCCTAAAGACCGTACATCTTGAAATTTCCACAAAGCAGACTGGTAAAACTACTCTACTTGTTGTTTTTTTTTTTTAGGAGCATTAGCAACTAAGGCCATATTGCTCCGGGATATGCGGCGGTCATTCCCTGACCTTTCCGCATCCTCCGTATTTGGTGGTGACGGGCTCGAACCCCGGTCTAATCAAGAAGCGTGTGCTAAGCACTGCTGCTCCTTCTCACCTGGCTTCGAAGGCGCCTTACTCTACTTGTGTCCTACTCAAAAAACAGTATGTAGAGCAACAACATATTGATGAAGTAACTGAACACATTACAAGCCATATATTATCGGCAGCCGAAATTTCCATTCCAAAATCCGACCAGCGCAAACAGGTACACCAAAACCAGTGGTGGAATGAAGATTGCTCAAAAGCTAAAAGAGAAAAAAACTGTGTTTAGAACCAGTTTCACAAATTTCCAACTACTGCCAACCTATCAGGGTCAATAATATATTGGAAGATAGTCCAAAAACGATTGAACTATACATGTATGCTGATAACCTCACCATATCCTGCCAATCGCAAAGTTTGAATACCATCGAAAGACAGCTGCAAATTGCCCTAAATAGAATTCAATCCTGGACCTTACGCAATGGATACCATCTCGCTGAACAGAAATCCACTACCACTCATTTCTGCAAACTTTGGTCACTTCATCCTGATCCAGAGCTAATGATAAATAACGTGTCAGTTCCTCTTGCTCACACTGTCCGTTTCCTTGGCCTGATACTAAATAGGAAACTGAACTTTCAAGCACATGTGGCCTACCTTCGATCCATCTGCTTGAAGAAATTGAATATCCTATGGTGTGTGTCATTCATGTCATGGGCTGATCGACATACCCTCATCCATCTTTATAGAGCTCTCATCAGGTCTCGCTTGGACTATGGTTCTCCTGTGTATGGCTTGGCTAGAAAAAGTACTTTAGAGCGATTAAACACCATCCAGCACAGAGCTCTTAGAGTCGCTCTAGGGGCTTTCAGAACCTCCCTGGTTCAGAGCCTTTACATCGAAGCCCATGAACCTCCCTTACATCTTCACATTAAAAAATTCAGTCTTTCCTCCCACCCTAGTAGGAGATGCCTGTACAATATTAAGGGGAAGCCTTGCCTGACCAATTTGATTGGATACTATGATGCAGTCACAAAAGAACTGGATGCAGGGAATAGCTTTGATATTATATACTTGGATCTTAGAAAGGCTTTTGATACTGTTGCACATGGAAGACTGCTACACAAATTGGAGCAGTGTGACATTGGAGGCAAATTGCTGCTATGGATAAAGGGGTGGTTGAGGGGGGAGAAGACAGAGAGTGGTAATCAATGGACACTGCTCATCGTGGACTAATGTTATTAGTGGAGTCCCGCAGGGCTCAGTGTTGGGTCCATTATTGTTTTCTGTATTTATAAATGATATTGATGATGGTATATCAAGCTTAATGTCCAAGTTTGCAGACGATACAAAGGTTGGCAGGGTTGTCAAGGACACTACTGACACTATGCTGCTGCAACAGGATCTGGAAAGGTTGAGCAGATGGGCTGAGAGGTGGCAAATGAAGTTTAACATTGACAAATGTAAAGTACTACACATGGGAAACAGCAACCCCAGAGCAACGTATCAACTCTGTGGTACTACACTGACAGTGGTAGAGAATGACTTGGGGGTGGTTGTGCAGGCAGATATGAAGTTCTCTGAGCAGTGCAGACGGGCTGCAAGAGCAGCTCATGGAGTATTGTCAATGATATACAGGAATTTTTCCAGCAGGGATAAGGAGGTGATTATTCCCTTGTATAAGGCAATGGTCAGGCCACACCTAGAGTACTGTATACAGGTCTGGAGGCCCCATTTCAAGAAGGATGTAGAGCTGCTGGATCGAGTACAGAGAAGGGCACAAGATTAGTGAATGGAACAAAGGGGTGCTCTTACGAAGAAAGGCTTAAGGTTTTGCAAATTACAGTGTCTGGAGACTAGGCACCAGCGAGGTGATCTGATAGAGGTGTATAAAGCCTTGAATGGTTTGAGCATGCTCAATGCTGATGGGATTCTTCCTCTAGCTCAGAATAATCACCTGAGAGGGCATAAATTCAAATTGAGGAAAGACAGATGTAGGATAGACGTGCAGAAATTTGCCTTTAGCCAGCGGGTGGTTGGTTGGTGGAACAGACTTCCATCCCTTGTTGTGGAGGTTGATAGCCTAAATAAGTTTAAGGCTCAGCTGGACAGGTATTTTGAACGAACAGAGGGGTGAAGTGGAAGTGGGGTTTTTTTTTTTTTTTTTTTGGCTGATGCTGCATAAGCTTGCTTTCTTGCATCAAATGCCTCTACTAATGCTAATGCTAATATTGAATGGGAGACATTTTACAACAGTAAATCAAATGAAAACCAACCTGCTCTACTTAGATTTAAGGAACTGGCTCAATCGTGGAATATAGAAATCAGCAATATATTTCAGAACATGACACCACCACCAGATCCACCTGGACAAATATCTGTACAATATATGATGGCTATTTTCAATGGTGGGGAAAGAACACTCTGTCTCCTTCCAGTATCACGCAGTTACATGCAACTTATTCTCTTTCTTATTCACAGGCCTGTGAAATCTATGCAAATGGATCAAAAACTGAGACCCAAGTAGGTGCTGCAGTAATATTCCCATCATTCACCACTTCTGTCTCATTACCAGAATGCAGGTATCTTCACTGGTGAGCTTAATGCTATAAACTTAGCTCTGGTTAACATTATTGAATGACTAATTCCATCTGCTTTGATATATATACTGACTCACTCAGTGCTGTTTCCACACTAAGAAGTAATACCAACTTCTCTCATCCTGTAATAAAAGAAATACATTCTAAATTATTTGCATGTAATCAGTCAAACCAAATTGTGGCATTCTGTTGGATTCCAGGAAATGAAAAAGCAGATCTTGCAGCCAGACAACCAGATACCTCTATTTAAAAGACATTTCAAGTTCCATATACCGATTTCAAACCAATCATCTGTAAAGCAATTTACAATAGTCGGTCAACAATCTGGAGAGGTTATCCAGGGAACAAATCTACTGAATTAAACCAGATCCGAAGCTGTGGCTCTCGAGCTTTCGGAAAAGCAGACAAGAAGAAGTAATTCTGGAAAGGCTAAGAATTGGGCATACCCAACTCACACACCTCTATCTATTAATGAATGACAGTGCTCCTCACTGCACATCATGTCATGTGCAACTGACTATTCGTCATTTATTAGTGGACTATCATCACCTTCTCAGTATCCTCTCAAACAGCTATAAATCATGTACTAATGCACAGTCTTCACTAACATTATTGCAGATTCTTGGAGATGACCCTAATAAAACAGAACTGTTTGCCTTTCTAAATAACATAGGAATATACCATAAAATATAACCAGTATTACGATAAAGTTAGTATTTCCTATTAACCATTAGAAAGACACAATATTGCCCTAGCAGCTTATGTGTCGTTAAATTTCATAACAACAACCTTAATATTGAAAAGCAGTGATCCTTTTCAGGTTCTAAATTTTCTAAAGTGAGAATTTAAAATCAAAAGAAAACTATTTTTTTTAAACAAAAATAAATAAATTTTCTGTTTATACTTCGGGACAACCAAACGGTCAAAGGAGTTCACAAGACAGACAAAATACAAGAAAGAACACCATATTTAGCAGTCATGGGATTGAAACCCAGTCAATCAAGGCACGTGTACTTATGCACCCACGTGCCTGACCACTCGACTACGGTGGCCGTAAATGGTATTTAAAACAAAAACAAACAAAAATCAGTCATATTTTTATAATTTATTAAAATCTAAAACATAAATCACTGACATAGATTTGTTGCACATAAAAGTGCTGGGAATTTGCATTTTTTATATATAGCCTGAAAAGAAAAAACAGTAAAACGAAAATAGACACTCCTTTTTATGTGTACCAAGATATGGAAAATGTGAAACACAATCAAGGGCACATGATGCAAGAAAGCAAGTTTATATAGCATCAGCCAAAAAAAAAAAACACACCCCCTTCTCATTTCACCCAACCACCTGCTCCAAATGTTTGTCTACTTCTGCTTGAATCTGTTTAAGCTATCAACTTCTATGACAGAAGGAAGTTTATTCCAGCAATCAACCACCCGCTGGCTAAAGGCAAACTTCCGCACATCTATCCTACAACTGTCTTTCCTCAGTTTGAATTTATGCCCTCTCAGGCGATTATTCTGAGCAAGAGGAAGAATTCCATCAGCAGTGAGCATGCTCAAACCATTCAAAGCTTTATACACCTCAGTCAGATCACCTCGCAGGTGCCTAGTCTCCAGACACTATAATTTGGAAAACTTAAACCTTTCTTCGTATGAGCAACCCTTTGTTCCATTCAATAATCTGCTCATTCCAACAGCTCTACATCCTTCTTAAAATGAGGCCTCCAGACCTGAATACAGTACTCAAAATGTGGTCTGACCAGTGTCTTATATAAGGGAATAATCACCTCCTTATCCCTTCTAGAAAAATTCCTGTATATCATTGACAAGACACCATGAGCTACTCTTGCAGACCATCTGCACTGCTCAGAAAACTTCATATCTGCCTGCACAATTACCCCCGAGGTCCTTTTCATACACTACCACTGTCAGTGTGGTACCACAGAGTTGTGGTACCACACTGACAGTCAATATTAAACTTCATTTGCCACCTCTCAGCCCATCTTCTCAACTTTTCTAGATACTGTTGCAGCAGTGTACTGTCATTAGTGTCTTTAACAACACAGCCAACCTTCATATTGGCTCCAATCTTGAACATTAAGCATGATATACCATCATCAATATCATTTATAAATACAGAAAACAACAATGAACCCAACACTGAACCCTGAAGGACTCCAATAATAACATTAGTCCACGAAGAGCAGTGTCCATTGATTATCATTCTCTGTGTTCTCCCACTGAACCATCCCTTTATCCATAGCAGCAATTTGCCTCCAATGCCACGCTGCTCCAATTTGTGCAGCATTCTTCCATGTGCAACAGTGTCGAAGGCTTTTCTAAGATCCAAATATATTATATCAAAGTTATTCTTTGCATCCAGTTCCTTTGTGACTACCATAGTATCCAATCAAATTAGTCAGACAAGACTTCCCCTTAACAAACCCATGCTGTGTCCGAGCTAAAACTGAAGTCTTGTCTAGATGATCCTGCAATGCTTCTTTAACCAGTACCTCCATTAATTTCCCTGGAACAGAAGTTAAACTCACAGGTCTGTAATTACCTGTCTCCCCCTTTGATCCTCCTTTGTGGATTTGGGTCACATTTGCACATCTCCAGTCAATGGGTTACTCCCCTGAGTGCTGTGAAGTTCTCATAATTATTGTTAAGGGTTTGCTTACTTCCTTTGCCGCCTCCTTTAATATAACTGGAGTCTGCTGACGAGGCTAGTAGGAGCCAGACGTGCTCAAAGCCGCTAAGTGGATTTTTCTTATTTTTTGATTTGAAATTATTGTTTTTCTAAAACTTTTGATTTAAATTTAGTAGTATAGCATTATTTTGTGATTTTCTGATTAATCTGGTGTATTTATACTTTACTCGGCCTTGGAATTGCATGAAAGTATCGGTAAGGGTATCAAATCCACGTGTTACAAGTTGCAACTCTGCAGAATGAGAAGTTTTTTAGCCATATTTGGCAGCTTTATTGAATATTTTTTACATCAAATTATTTTCTGTAAGTAGCTTATAGACCTAGTAAGGATCATAAGTTATTCTGAATTGAGACAGCGAGATTTGAAAGTTAATTAATACTTAAGTGCCCATAGATTTAGATTTACCGTTCGTAACTTGCCGCCTTTGTCATACGATACGTTATATACCGGACTAGATAGCTTTAGTATAATATAGGTTATAATATTGTCAGTTGATCAGTATAATCTATTAAACTTGTTGAACTTCGTTGTCAATTAAATTGTACTTTTAACTAAATACATATAACGACTTGCATTACAAATGTAACATAATTAATTAATACATAACTGATACGGAAGTTATATAAAGGGAACTCGTAGATAATTAATACTCGACAATGAAAAATATATATACCGTTATGACTGTGTTGGGATTCAAGTTTAGGGTTATAATTTTGAACTGAAATTGAAATTTTATTGAAATTAATAGAAATCATGACTCAGAACAGAGCAGCAAAGCAAAAGGCTCAAGCTAATGGAAGTGCTGTAGCTCAGAGGAGAACTGAGGGGGGATGGCAACTGCCCACCTCAGTTCTTTTAAAATGCACTGCTTGCATGTTGTTTGTGGAGCATTCAGGTACGGGACATGATATTGCCATGGGGGATGTAGTAGTGGTAGTAGTAGTAGTGGCACATGATGCAAGAAAGCAAGTGTAGGAGCTTATGCAGCATCAGCCAAAAAAAAAAAAAAAAATCACACCATGTCTTTGTGTGTGCGTGATGCAAGGAGCATATCGAAATCAGGCAACAACTCAGCGTTGTTATGGGCCTATATGAGAGCTTGAAGGACAGGGAGGATGCGCTCGAATGAACTAAATTGAGGGGCCCATCAAGCTCTCAGCTGCCCAAATCAATGTGAGAGCTTGCACTTGGTCATCACACAACACAGTGGCAACCCCTAAGGCAGAATGCGCTGGTCCCACAGGAACTAGTAGTTGTTGGTGACTATTGTCAGTGAAACCGGAAACATGCTTTGTGAAAAGGATAGGTGGAACAGGAACAGGGTATGTCTACCAGGGACAAAGGTTGATGACGTTGTAGAGCGGATATCATCTTTTAAGGGCACAAAAGGTGATATAGTTGTATGCGTTCGCACTAATGATATCAACAGTAGGAGACCGGTAGAAGTACTTAACAAGTACAGGTCACTGTTGAAAAAAAGCCGTGAATTAGTGTTGAATTTGAAAGTGTCTGCAGTTCTGCCCAGACACGTTAGGAGGGAGTATATGATGAGAGCCATATCAATCAATTCGGCTCTGGAAAGATTGTGCAAGGCTCAGGGGGTAGAATTTATTGCAGCCTGGACTGTACTTGTTAACAGGAGAGACTGCTTCTACAGGAATGGGATACACTTAAATAGAAAGGGTGCAAGAATATTTGCTGATGCTATCGATGGAGTGTTAGGTGGGTCGGAAAACTGCTAGCTTGAGGGGAGACAAAGAGTAATAGATTAACAGTAGCCACTGGCAGAGGTGAAAGAGATTCTTTCACTGCTTCTATTGGAATGAACAGAAGCCTGAAAAACAAGATGCAGGATATTTCAGAGACTGCTGGGAGTCATTGCGGTACAAGTAAACACATGGGTTGTGTTAGGGTAGCTAAGAATAGAAAGAGGTGCAGGTGCATGTGCAAACACTTGCGTGTACACCAATGCTAGGAGTTTAGTAAATAAATTTGATGAATTTGAGGTTTTGCTGAAAACATCAAAGGCAGATATTGTTGGGATATCAGAGCCATGGTGTCACACAGATATAAGGAATGCGGAACTAGAATTTGGGGAGCACAACGTCTACAGAAAGGTTAGACAGGATAGGAAGGGAGGAAGGGTTATGCTATTAGTTAAGAAACACATAAAATCCAAGGAAGTCAAGCCAGTCGACATCGCTGGACAGTGCAGTGTCGAGTCAGTTTGGTGCGACATAAGCATTGGAAGATCAAAATTGAGAGTAGGATGTGCTATAGGCCTAATGACTCTGATGAGTATAATAAGAAACTGTACAGGGAAATAGAGTGGACCAGTAAATCAGAGAGTCTTATAATGGGGGATTTTAATTTCCCAGATATTGACTGGAATTTGGGGACTGGTCACTCACACACTAGCAAGGCTTTTGTGGATTTATTGGATGATTGTTTCTATATCAGCATGGTCGGGAGGAGACTAGAGGGAGTAATACTCTTGATTTGATTATCAGTAGTGATTCTTCATGCATTAAGAATCTGCAGATAAATGAACCACTAGGTGAAAGTGATCACAGTGTGCTGAGGTGGGTTTACTCAAAGAGGTAACTACCATTAGGGATAAAGTGAAGGGTTATTGCTTTCGAAAAGGCGACTACGATGGACTGAGACAGTATTTAAATTCTATACAGTGGGACCAACTTATGATGTTACCAAGAGCAAATTCAAAATGGGAAGCATTCAAAGAACTTAACTTGGAAGCTACTAGGCTTTACATACCAACTAAGAAATATTATTCAAGGTTTAGGCTTAAATGGATGTCAGATGAACTAATGAGACATATGGCTGAGAAGAAAATGCATGGGATACATACAAATTAACACGTGACACAGAAGCCTATGATAGATACAAGTTCATTTGTAACCAAGTTACAAAGGAGGTTAGGCAGGCGAAGGCAGATAACAAGAAATCTTTGGCAAGGGATGCAAAGAAAAACAGCAAAGGGTTCTTTACTTATGTAAACTCTAAAAGGAAGGGGAAAGAATCAGATTGGTCCACTTGATATCGATGGGTCGAGTGTTGATGATCCTGCTCAGGTAGCTAACAAACAAAATGAATATTTTGCATCGACATTCACACATGAGGAGTTATTCAGCGAGGGGAATGCCAGAGGTGTATTCAACTCTGGCAGTAATCTAGAGAATCTTGTAATAACTGAGAGTAAACTGGAGGAGAAATTGTTGAAGATATATACATGAAAGGCACCTGGGGGGGATGGGATCTATCCAGTTATATTAAAGGAGGCAGCAAAGATAGTAAGCAAACCCTTAGCCATAATTATAAGAGCTTCCTTGGACTCAGGGGAGATACCCCACAGACTGGAGATGTGCAAATGTGACACCAATTCACAAAGCAGGATCAAAGGCTGACACAAGTAATTATAGACCTGTAAGCTTAACTTCTGTTCCAGGAAAATTAATGGAGGCACTGGTAAAAGAAGCACTGCAGGATCATCTAGACAAGACTTCAGTTATAGCTCGGACACAGCATGGTTTCGTTAAGGGGAAGTCTTGCCTGACCAATTTGATTGGATACTATGATGCAGTCACAAAAAATTGAATGCGGGGAATAACTTTGATATTATATATTTGTATCTTAGAAAGGCTTTTGATACTGTTGCACATGGAAGACTGCTGGACAAATTGGAGCAGTGTGGCATTGGAGGTTAAATTGCTGCTATGGATAAAGGGGTGGTTGACGGGGAGACGACAGAGAATGGTAATCAATGGACACTGCTCATCGTGCACTAATGTTATCAGTGGAGTCCACCACTGTCCAGTGTTGGGTCCATTATTGTTTTCTGTATTTATAAATGATATTCATGATGGTATATCACGCTTAGTGTCCAAGTTTGCAGACGACACGAAGGTTGGCACGGTTGTCAAGGGCACTACTGACACTATGCTGGTGCAACAGGATCTGGAAAGGTTGAGCAGATGGGCTGAGAGGTTGCAAATGAAGTTTAACATTGAAAAATATAAAGTACTACACATAAAACCCCAGAGCAACGTATCAACTCTGTGGTACTACACTGACGGTGATAGAGAATGAAAGGGACCTGGTAGTGGTTGTGCAGGCAGATATGAAGTTCTCTGAGCAGAGCAGACGGGTCGCAAAAGTAGCTCATGGTGTCTTGTCAATGATATACAGGAATTTTTCTAGAAGGGATATGGAGGTGATTATTCCCTTGTATAAAGCAATGGTCAGGCCACACCTAGAGTACTGTATACAGGCCTGGAGGCTTCATTTCAAGAAGGATGTAGAGCTGCTGGAACGAGTACAGAGAACGGCAACAAGATTAGTGAATGGAACAAAGGGGTGCTCCTACGAAGAAAGGCTTAAGTTTTGCAAATTACAGTGTCTAGAGACAAGGCACCAGCGAGGTGGTCTGATAGAGGTGTATAAAGCCATGAATGGTTTGAGCATGGTTAATGCTGATGGGATTCTTTCTCTTGCTCAGAATAATCACCTGAAAGGGCATAAATTCAAATTGATGAAAGACAGATGTAGGACAGACGTGCGGAAATTTGCCTTCAGCCAGCGGGTGGTTGGGTTGGTGGAACAGACTTCCATCCCTTGTCGTGGAAGTTGATAGCCTAAATGAGTTTAAGGCTCAGCTGGACAGGTATTTCGAACGAACAGAGGGGTGAAGTGAAAATGGTTATTTTTTTTTTTGGCTGATGCTGCATAAGCTTGATTTCTTGCATCAAATGCCTTTACTAATGCTAACTGGATAGAATCCATCCACCCCAGGTTCCTTTCTGGTGTTTATCTTCAACAATTTCTACTCCACTTTACTCTCAGTTATTAAAAGATTATCTAGCTTAATCACTTAATTGCACAATCTCTCCAGGGCCGAATTGATCGACAAGGCAGTCATCATATACTCTCTCCTCTGGTGGCTGGGCAGAATTGCAGACACTTTCAAATTCAACCCTAACTCACGGCTTTTTTTCAGCATTGTCTTGTACTTGTTAAGTAATTCTGCCGGTCTCCTACTCTTAATATCATTAGTGCCAACGGGTACAACAAAATTTTGTACTGGAATTGAAATTTTATTGAAATTGAATCGGAATCATTACTCAGACCGGACCAACAAAGCAAAAGGCTCAAGCTAAATGGAATGCTGTGGCTCAGTGGAGAACTGAGGGGGGGCTGTTGCACTCTGAACCACAGCCTTTTAAAATGCACTGTTGCTTGATGTTTGTGGAGCAATCAGAAATGGGACATGACATTGGCAAGGGGGATGTCTTTTGTGTATACGTGCGATATAAGGAGTATGAGGAAATGAGGGCACAATTCAGCGTTGTTATAGGCTGAAGGACAGAAGTAGATGCCCTCGAAGAATCTAAATTGAGGGGTACATCATGCTCTCAGCTGCCCACATCAATGCCAGAGATTACACTTGATAATCACGCAACACAGCGGCAACCCCCCAAGACAGAATGCGCTGGTCCCAAAGGAACTAGTAGTTGTTGGTGACTCTATTGTGAAGGAAACGGGGAACATGCTATGTAAAAAGGATATGTGGAACAGGACCACCGTATGTCTGCCAGGAGCAAAGGTTGATGACGTCGTAGAGCAGATTTCCCTTTTTAAAGGCACAAAGGGTGATATTGTTGTACACGTTATCATTAATGATATTAAGAGTAGGAGACCGGCAGAATTACTTAACAAGTGCAGGTCACTGTTGAAAAAAAGCCGTGAATTAGTGTTGAATTTGAAAGTGTCTGCATTTCTGCCCAGACACGATAGGAGGGAGTATATGATGAGAGCCTTGTAGATCAATTTGGCCCTGGAAAGATTGTGAAAGGCTCAAGGGGTAGAATTTTTTTCAGCCTAGTTATTGTTATTATTGTTATTTGGTTTTTTTTAGGAGCATTAGCAACTAAGGCCATATTGCTCCGGGATATGCGGTGGTCATTCCTTGACCTTTCCGCATCCTCCGTATTTGGTGGTGACGGGCTCGAACCCCGGTCTAATCAAGAAGCGTGTGCTACGCACTGCTGCTCCTTCCCACCTGGCTACGGAGGCGCCTTTCAGCCTAGTCTGTACTAGTTAACAGGAGAGACTGCTTCTAAAGGGATTTGATACACTTAAATAGAAAGGGTGGTTGTTGTGCTTTTGTTATTTGATTTTTAGGAGCATTAGCAACAAAGGCCATATTGCTCCGGAAATATGCGGTAGTCATTCCCTGACCTTTCCGCATCCTCCGGATTTGGTGGTGACGGGCTCGAACCCCGGTCTAATCAAGAAGTGTGTGGTACACACTGCTGCTCCTTCCCACCTGGCTACAGAGGCGCCATAGAAAGGGTGGAAGAATATTTGCTGATGCTATCGAGGCAGTGTCAGGTGGGTCGGAAAACTGCTAACTTGAGGGGATACAAGAACTAATACATTAACAGTAGCCAATGGCAGAGGTGAAAGTGATTCTTGCACTGCTGCTATTGGAATGAGCAGCAACCTGGAAAACAAGATGCAGGGTATTTCAGAGACTGCTGGGAGTCATTGCGATACAAGTAAACACATGGGTTGTGTTAGTGTAGCTAAGAATAGGAACATGTATACTTGCATGTACACCAATGCTAGGAGTTTGGTAAATAAATTTGATGAATCTGAGGTATTGCACAGAACATCAAAGGCAGATATTGTTGGGATAAGGAATGCAGAACTGGAATTTGGGGAGTACAATGTGTACAGGAAGGATAGACAAGACAGGAAGGGAGGAGGAGTTATACTGTTAGTTAAGAAACATATGAAATCCAAAGAAGTGACGCCAGTTGACATCGCTGGACAGTGCAGTGTCGAGTCAGTTTGGTGCGACATAAGCATTGGGTCATCAAAATTGAGAGTAGGAGTATGTTATAGGCCTAATGAACTGTACAGGGATATAGAGAGGGCCAGTAAATCAGAGAGTCTTGTAATAGGGGATTTTAATTTCCCAGATATTGACTGGAATTTGTGGGTTGGTCACACAATCACACACTAGCAAGGCTTTTTTGGAGATTTTTTTCTACATCAGCATGTTCGGGAGGCAACTAGAGGGAGTAATACTCTTGATTTGATTATCAGTAGCGATTCTTCATGCATTAAGAACCTGCAGATAGAGAATGACTAGGTGGCAGTGATCACAGTGTGCTGAAGTGGGATTTACTAACAGAGGTAACTACCATCAGGGGTAAAGGGAAGGGTTTTTGCTTTCGTAAAGGTGACTATGGTGGTCTGAGACAGTATTTAAATTCTATACGGTGGGACGAACTGATGATGTTGCCAACAGGAAATTCAAAATCGGAAGCATTCAAAGAATTTATGTTGGAAGCTACTAGGCTTTACATACCAACTAAGAAATATTGTTCAAGGTTTAGGATTAAATGGATGTCAGATGAGCTAATGAGACATGTGGCAGAGAATAAAAATGCATGGGATGCATATAAATTAATGGGTGACATGGAAGCCTATGATAGATATAAGCTGGTCTGTAACCTATTCACAAAGGAGATTAGGCATCCAAAGGCAGATTATGAAAAATCCTTAACAAAGGATTCAAAGAAAAACAACAAGGAGTTCTTTACCTATACAAATTCTAGAAGGAAAAGGATGAATCAGATTGGTCCACTGGATACTGATGGTTCAACAGTTGATGATTCTGCTCAGGTGGCTAACAAACTAAATGAGTATTTTGCCTCTACATTAGCCCATGAGGAGTTATTCAGGGAGGGGAATGCCAGAGGTGAGATAAACTCTGGCAGTGAGCTGGATGACTTTCTAATAACTAAGAAGAAAGCGGAGGAGGAATACTTGTAGATAAACATAAAAAAGGCACCCAGGGTAGACAGGATCAGTCCAGTTATATTAAAGGAGGCAGCAAAGGAAGTAAGCAAACCCTTAGCCATAATTATGAGAGCTTCCTTGGACTCAGGGGAGGTACCCATAGACTGGAAATGTGCAAATGTGACCCCAATTCACAAAGGAGGATCAAAGCAAAGGCTGACACAAGTAATTATAGACCTGTGAGCTTAACTTCTGTTCCAGGAAAATTAATGGAGGCACTGTTTAAAGAACCACTGCAGGATCATCTAGACAAGACTTCAGTAATAGCTCAGACACAGAATGGTTTTCTTAAGGGAAAGTCTTAACTGATCAATTTGATTGGATACTATGATGTGGTCACAAAGGAACTGGATGCAGGGAATAACTTTGATATCATATATTTGGATCTTAGAAAGGCTTTTGATACTGTTGCACAGGGAAGACTGCTGCACAACTTGGAGCAGTGTGGCATTGGAAGCAAATTGCTGCTATGGATAAAGGGATGGTCGAGTGGGAGAAGACAGAGTGGTAATCAATGGACACTGCTCATCGTATACTATTGTGACTAGTGGAGTCGCACAGGGTTCAGTGTTGGGTCCATTGTTGTTTTCTGTATTTATAAATGATATTGATGATGTTATATCAAGCTTAATGTCCAAGTTTGCAGACGATCCGAAGGTTGGAAGGGTTGTTAAGGACACTAATGACAGTATGCTGCTATAACAAGTCCTAGAACATTTGAGCAGATGGGCTGAGAGGTGGCAAATTAAGTTTAACATAATTTAACTTAATTTAACAAATTAAGTTTAGCAGCAACCCCAGAGTGAGGTATCACCTCTGTGGTACTACACTGACAGTGGTAGAGAATGAAAAGGACCTGGGGGTAATCATGCAGGCAGATATGAAGTTTTCTGAGCAGGGCAGAAGGTCTGCAAGAGTAGCTCATAGTGTCTTGTCAATGATATCCAGGAATTTTTCTAGAAGGGATAAGGGAGTGATTATCCCCTTATATAAGGCAATGGTCAGGCCATTGCCTTATATAAGTTTAATTGAGTTACATTGCCTTGAGTACTGCCTACAGGTCTGGAGGCCTCATTTTAAGAAGGATGTAGAGCTGTTGGAACGAGTACAGAGAAGGGCAACAAGATTAGTGAATGGAACAAAGGGTTGCATGAAGAACGGCTTAAGTTTTGCAAATTACAGTATATGGAGACTAGGCACGTGTGAGGCAATCTGATTGAGGTGTATAAAGCCTTGAATGGTTTGAGCATGCTAAATGCTAATGGAATTCTTCCTCTTGCTCAGACTAATCACCTCAGAGGGCATAAAGTCAAATTGAGGAAAGACAGATGTAGGATAGATGTGCGGAAGTTTGCCCTCAGTCAGCGGGTGGTGGGTTGGTGGAACAGACTTCCATCCTTTGTTGTGAAAGTTGAGAGCCTAAATAAATTTAAGGCTAAGCTGGACAAGTATTTCAAACGAACAGAGGGGTGAAGTGGAAGTTTTTTTTTTTTTTTGGGTGATGCTGCATAAGCTTGCTTTTTTTGCATCATATGCCTCTACTAATGCTAATGCTAATATCACCCTTTGTGCCTTAAAGGAAGATATCTGCCCTACAACGTCATCAACCTTTGCCCCTTGCAGACATACCCTGGTCCTGTTCCATCTATCGTTTTTGCACAATATGTTCCCCGTTTCCCTGACTACAACAACTGGTTGCTTTGGAACCAGCGCATTCTGATTTGGGGGTTGCCGCTGTGTTGCATAACATTCAAGTGCAGGCTCTAGCATTGATGTGGGCAGCTGAGAACTTGATGGGTCCCTCAATTTAAATCGTTCGAGGGCATCCACCCTGTCCTTCAAGCTCTCATATAAGCCCATAACACTGCCAATTTGGCGCCTGATTTCCACAGACTCCTTGCATCGTGCACACACAAAGACATTCTGCTTGGCAATATCATGTCCCTTTCCTGATTGCTCCACAAACATCAAACAAGTAGTGCATCTCAATAGACTGTGATTCAGAGGACAACAGCCCCACCTCAGTTCTCCCACGAACCACAGCAGTTCCACTAGTTTGAGCCTTTTGCTTTGCTGCTCTGGTCTAAGTCATGATTTCTATTCAAGTTCAGTAAACTTCCAGTACAAAATATAACCCTAAACCTATATCCCAATGAAGTTATAACACTATATCTATATGTATTTCGGTATCGAATATTATCTGCAAAGTTAAGTTATATGACTTTCTTATCCCCTATCAACTTATATGTATTAATTAATGATGTTACGTAATAACCTAATTAGTAATAACTCGGTGGCTATATTTATTTAGTTAAAAAAATAAAATTCAATCGACAATGAAATTTAATAAAATTAATAAATTTTACTGATTAATTGATACTACTATACTCACTATCTAGTTTTCTGTTAAAACTTACGCTAGCACACGTTGTACTGCATAACAATGTCGGCAAGTACGAACGGTAAATCTATGGACACGAAGTATTATTTACTCACCCAGTTGATATAGATGAACAGTTGATATAGAAGTGCACCCAGTGGATATAGATGAACAGTGCACTGTTAGCATTAGCGTTAGTAGAGGCATTTGATGCAAGAAAGCAAGCTTATGCAGCATCAGCCAAAAAAAAAAATAAATAAATAAAAATAAATAAATAAATAAATAAAAAATTAACCACTTCCACTTCTCCCCTCTGTTCATTCGAAATACCTGTCCAGCTGAGCCTTAAACTTATTTAGGCTATCAACTTCCAAGACAAGGGATGCAAGTCTATTCCACCAACCAACCATCCGCTGGTTAAAGGCAAATTTCCTCACGTCTATCCTAAATCTGTCTTTTCTCAATTTGAATTTATGCCCTCTCAGGTGATTATTCTGAGCAAGAGGAAGAATCCCATCAGCATTGAGCATGCTCAAACCATTCAAAGTTTTATACACCTCTATCAGATCACCTCGCCGGTGCCTAGTCTCCAGAAACTGTAATTTCCAAAATTTAAGCCTTTCTTCGTAAGAGCACCCCTTTGTTCCATTCACTAATCTTGTTGCACTTCTCTGTACTCGTTCCAGCATCTCTACATCCTTCTTGAAACGAGGCCTCCAGACCTCTATACAGTACTCTAGGTGTCGTCTGACCATTGCCTTATACAAGGGAATAATCACCTCCTTATCCCTGCTAGAAAAATTCCTATATATCATCGACAATACACCATGAGCTACTCTTGCAACCCGTCTGCACTGCTCAGAAAACTTCATATCTGCCAGCACAACCACCCCCGAGGTCCCTTTCATTCTCTACCACTGTCAGTGTAGTACCACAGAGTTGATACGTTGCTCTGGGGTTGCTGTTTCCCATATGTAGTACTTTACATTTGTTAATGTTAAACTTCATTTGCCACCTCTCTGCCCATCTGCTCAACCTTTCCAGATCCTGTTGCAGCAGCATAGTGTCAGTAGTGTCCTTGACAACCCTGCCAACCTTTGTATCGTCTGCAAACTTGGACATTAAGCCGGATATACCATCATCAATATCATTTATAAATACAGAAAACAATAATGGACCCAATACTGAACTCTGAGGGACTCCACTAATAACATAAGTCCACGATGTGCAGTGTCCATTGATTACAACTCTCTGTCTTCTCCCCTTCAACCACTACTTTATCCATAGCAGCAATTTGCCTCCAATTTGTGCAGCAGTCTTCCATGTGCAACAGTATTAAAAGCCTTTCTAAGATCCCAGTATATAATATCAAAGTTATTCCCTGCATCCAGTTCTTTTGTGACTGCATCATAGTATCCAATCAAATTGGTCAGGCAAGACTTCCCCTTAAGAAAACCATGCTGTGTCTGAGCTATAACTGAAGTCTTGTCTAGATGATCCTGCAGTGCTTCTTAAACCAGTGCCTATATTAATTTTCCAGGAATAGAAGTTAAACTAACAGGTCTATAATTACTTCTGTTGCCCTTTGACCCTCCTTTGTGAATTGGGGTCACATTTGCACATCTCCAGTGCATGGGTACTTCCCCTGAGTCCAAGGAAGCTCTCATAATTATGGCTAAGAGTTTGCTTACTTCCTTTGCTGCCTCCTTTAGTATGACTGGATAGATCCCATCCACCCCAGGTGCCTTTCTTGTATTTATCTTCAACAATTTCTCCTCCACTTTACTCTCAGTTATTACAAGATTCTCTAGCTTACAGCCAGAGTTGAATACACCTCTGGCATTCCCCTCGCTGAATAACTCCTCGTGTGTGAATGTCGATGCAAAATATTCATTCAGTTTGTTAGCTACCTGAGCAGGATCATCAAGAGTTGACCCAACGATATCAAGTGGACCAATCTGATTCATCCCCTTCTTTCTACAGTTTACATAAGTAAAGAACTCTTTGCTGTTTTTCTTTGCATCCCTTCCCAAAGATTTCTCGTAATCTGCCTTCACCTGCCTAACCTCCTTTGTAACTTGGTTACAGATCAACTTGTATCTATCATAGGCTTTTGTGTCACGTGTTAATTTGTATGTATCCCATGCATTTTTCTTCTGTGCCATATGTCTCATTAGTTCATCTGACATCCACTTAGGCCTAAACCTTGAGCAATATTTCTTGGTATGTAAAGCCTAGTCGCTTCCATGATAAGTTCTTTGAATGTTTCCCATTTTGAATTTGCTGTTGGTAACATCATCAGGTGGTCCCACTGTATAGAATTTAAATGCTGTCTCAGTCCATCGTAGTCGCCTTTACGAAAGCAATAACCCTTCCCTTTACCCCTAATGGTAGTTACCTCTTTGAGTAAATCCCACTTCAGCACACTGTGATCACTGCCACCTACTGGTTCATTTACCTGCAGATTCTTAATGCATGAAGAATCACTACTGATAATCAAATCAAGAGCATTACTCCCTCTAGTTGCCTCCCGAACATGCTGATGTAGAAAACAATCATCCAATAAATCCACAAATGCCTTGCTAGTCTGTGAGTGACCAGCCCCCAAATTCCAGTCAATATCTGGGAAATTAAAATCTCCCATTATAAGACTCTCTGATTTACTGGCCCACTCTATTTCCCTGTACAGTTTCTTATTATACTCATCAGAGTCATTAGGCCTATAGCACACTCCTACTCTCAATTTTGATCTCCCAATGCTTATGTCACACCAAACTGACTCGACACTGCACTGTCCAGCAATGTCGACTGGCTTCACTTCCTTGGATTTTATGTATTTCTTAACTAATAGCATAACTCCTCCTGCCTTCCTATCCTGTCTATCCTTTCTGTAGACATTGTACTCCCCAAATTCCAGTTCTGCATTCCTTATATTTGTGTGACACCACGTTTCTGAAATCCCCACAATATCTGCCTTTGATGTTTTGAGCAATACCTCAAATTCATCAAATTTATTTACTAAACTCCTAGCACTGGTGTACACGCAAGTATACATGCACCTGTTCTTTTTCTTAGCTACCCTAACACAACCTATGTGTTTATTTGTACCCCAATGATTCCCAGCAGTCTCTGAAATATCGTGCATCTTATTTTCAAGGCTGCGGCTCATTCCAATAGAAGCAGTGCAAGAATCACTTTCACCTCTGCCAGTGGCTATTGTTAATCTATTAGTCCTTGTATCCCTCCAATCTAGCAGTTTTCCGACCCACCTAACACTGCCTCGATAGCATCAGCAAACATTCTTGCACCCTTTATGTTTAAGTGTATCCCATCCCTGTAGAAGCAGTCTCTCCTGTTAAGAAGTAAAGACCAGGCTGAAAAAAATTTTACCCCTTGAGCCTTGCACAATCCTTCCAGGGCCGAATTGATCGACATGGCTCTCATCATATACTCCCTCCTATCGTGTCTGGGCAGAATTGCAGATTCAAATTCAACCCTAATTCACGGCTTTTTTTCAACAGTGACCTGTAATTGTTAATTAATTCTGCCGGTCTCCTACTCTTAATGTCATTACTGCCAACGTGTACAATTATATCACCTTTTGTGCCCTTATAAGATGATATCCGCTATATGTCATCAACCTTTGCCCCTGGCAGACATACCCTGGTCCTGTTCCACCTATCCTTTTTACAAAGCATGTTTCCTGTTTCCCTGACAATAGAGTGACCAACAACTACTAGTTCCTTTTGGACCAGCGCATTCTGCCTTGGGGGCTGGTGCTGTGTTGCGTGATGACCAAATGCAAGCTCTGGCATTGGTGTGGGCAGCTGAGAGCTTGATGGGCCCCTCACTTTTAATCCTTCGAGGGCATCCACCCTGTCCTTCAAGCTCTCATATAGGCCCATAACAATGCTGAGTTGTCGCCTGATTTCCTTACACTCCTTGCATCGCACACACACACAAAGACATCCCCCATGGCAGTATCATGTCCCGTACCTAACTGCTCCACAAACATCAAGCAAGTAGTGCATTTTAATAGTCTGTGATTCAGAGGGCAACTGCTCCCCTCAGTTCTCCCCTGAGCCATAGCACTCCCATTAGCTTGAGCCTTTTGCTTTGCTGCTCTTCTCAGAATCATGATTTCGATTTAATTTCAATAAAATTTCAATTTCAGTACAAAATTAAAACCCTAAACTTATATCTCAACAAAGTTATAACGCTATATTTACGTTTCAGTATCGAGTGTTATCTACGAAATCCCTTAATAAAACTTCCGTATCAAGTTAAGTATTAATTATTTAATTTTTACTAATTATTTATGTTACATAACCCAAGTCGTTATATGTATAGTTAAAGGTACGATTTAATTGACAATGAAGTTCAACAAGATTAATTTACAATATTATGTACTATACTATACTATATTAAGCTTATGCTATCTATTTTGAGATATTTTGTATCGCGTAACAATGGCGGCTATTTACAAACGGTAAACATGTGGATTTGATACCCTTTCTGATACTAAGTAATGCCTACAAAATCAAGTATCGTAAATAAGAATATAAAAGTACTCTAGAAAATAAGTTAATATGCCAATTTAAGCTAATAAAACAGAAAATAAATCAGAAAAATCTTTTCTGTTCCAGGAGCGGCAAAAATGTATGTCCGCACAGTTTGGTACTGTTGAGTCAGTTTGGTGTGACATAAGCACTGCAAAACCAAAAATAAGAGTAGGAGTGTGCTATTATTATTATTAGCCATATACAAGGAAGCCTGAGGCTTATGCTGCACCAGCCAAAAAAAAAATAAAAAAAAAAATAAAAAAAATTCCCGAGAGAGAGAGAGAGAGAGAGAGAGAAGTAGAAAGACATCACGAAGAAAGAAGAATGATGATATCCAGCTCCGGACCCTGCGTTTGCCAAGCCCATACTCACCAGATGTGAGCCCCGGGATTAGATGTGAGCCCCGGGGTTAATAGGCCTAAAGACTCGATTGAGTACAATCAACAATTGTACAGAGAAATAGAGTGGGCTAGTAAATTGGAATGTCTTAAAATGGGGGATTTTAAATTCCCAGATATTGACTGGAACTTGTGGGTTGGTCACACACACACACTAGTCAGACTTTTGTGGATTTATTGCATGATTGTTTTCTGCAGCAGCATATTCAAGAGGCAACCAGAAAGAGTAATACTCTTGATCTGATTATCAGCAGTGATCATTCGTGTATTAAGAATTTGCAGATAAAGAAACCACTAAGTGGCGGTGATCACAGTGTACTGATGTGGGATTTACTTAAAGATTTAATTACCATCAGGAGTAAAGGAAAGGGGTTTTGCTTCCGAAAAGGTGAGTATAGTGATCTCAGAAAGTTTTTAAATTCTGTACACTGGGATCAACTGACGATGTCACCAACAGTAAATTCTAAGTGGGAAGCATTCAAGGAATTAATCGTGGATGCTACTAAAAGTTTCATACCTATTAAGAAATATTGTTCAAGGTTTAGGCCTAAATGGTTATCAAATGAACTAATGAGATTCGTAACAGAGAAGAAAAATGCATGGGATGCATATAAATTATCAAGCGACTCAGAAGCCTATGGCAGATATAAGCTAGTCTGTAAGGTCTTAGTCAGGTCACAAAGTAGGTTAGGCAGGCGAAGGCAGATTACGAGAAATCCTTGGCAAAAGATGCTATGAAAAACAGCAAGGATTTCTTTACTTATATAAACCCTAAAAGGGGATGAATTTGATTGGTCCACTTGACATCGATGGTTCGACTATTGATGATCCTGCTCAGATAGCAAACAAACTGAATGAGTATTTTTTTTCATTTACATTCACAAATGAGGAATTTGTGAGATTCGTAACAGAGAAGAAAGGTTTGAAAATGGCAGAAGGCTATCAAATTGTAGCAGGATACTTAATGATTTTGTAATAACTGAGAGCAAAGTGGAGGAGAAATTGTTAAAGTTAAACTTAAGAAAATCACCTGGGGTGGATGGGATCTATCCATTTATATTAATGGAGGTGGCAAAGCAACTAAGCAAACCCTTAGCCATAATTATGAGAACATCCTTGGACTCAGGGAAGGTTCTCACGGACTGGAGATGTGCAAATGTATCCCCAATTCACAAAGGGGGATCGAAGGGTGACACGAGTAATTACAGACCAGTTAGTTTAACTTCTGTTCCGGGTAAAATAATGGAGTCACTGGTTAAAGATGCACTGTAGGATCATCTAGACAAGACTGCAGCAATAATTCAGACACAGCATGGGTTTGTTTAGGGAAAGTCTTGTCTGACAAACGTGATAGGATGTTGTGATGTGGTTACAAAGGAACTGGATGCAAAAAATAATTTTGATATCATATATTTGGATTTCAGGAAAGCTTTTGACACTGTTGCACATGAAAGACTATTGTACAAATTGGAGCCGAATGGTATTAAGGGTAAGTTGCTACAATGGATAAAAGGATGGTTAAGTGGGAGAAGAGAGAATGTGGTAATCAATGGTTGTTGCTCTTCGTGGACTAATGTTATTAGTGGAGTCCCATAGGGTTCGGTGTTGGGGCCACTGTTGTTTTGTATATTTATCAATGATATTGATAAATATACAAAATAATGTCGAAGTTTGCAGATGATACAAAGGTTGGCAGAGTTGTTAATGACAGCAATTGCAGTGTGCTACTGCAACAGGATCTAGAAAATTTGAGCAGATGGGCTAAGAAGTGGCAACTGAAATTTAGTCTTTACAAATGCAAAGTACTGCATATGGGTAGAAGTAACCCCAGAGCAAAGTTCCAACTGTGTGGTACTACACTTAAGGTAGTAGAAAATGAAAAAGACCTGGGAGTAATTGTGGAGTCAGATATGAAGTTTTCTGAGTAATGCAGACAGGCTGCCAGGGCAGGGCATGGGGTTTTGTCAATGATATATAGGAATTTTGCTAGCAGGGAAAAGGAGGTGATTGTCCCTCTGTACAAGGCAATGGTCAATCCACGCCTTGAGTACTGCGTACAGGTCTGGAGGCCTCATTTTAGGAAGGATGTCGATTTGCTTGTGCGTGTACAGAGAAGGGCAACAGGATTGGTGAAGGGAATGAAGTGATCCTCTTACCAAGAGAGGCTGAAGTTCTGAAAATTGCAGTGGCTGGAGACTAGGCACCTGCGCGGTGATCTGATTGAGGTGTATAAGGCCTTGAATGAGTTGAGCACGTTGAATTCTGATGGGATCCTTCCACTTGTTCAGAATACGAACCTAAGGGGGCATAAATTCAAATTAAGAAAGGACAGATGTAGAATAGATGTGCTTTTCCTTTAGCCAGCGGGTGGTTAATTGCTGGAACAAACTTCTATTGTGGAAGTTGATAGGTTGAATAAATTTAAGGAGGAACTGGACAGGCATTTGGAGGGAATGGTGTGATTTTTTTTTTTTTTTTTTTTTTTGGCTGATGCTGCATAAGCTCATACACTTGCTTTCTTGCATCACATTCCATTACTACTTTCCAAATCGCGCTATCTAAATTCAAAATAAACCACGGAGCTTCACCAGGTCTATAAGCTACTTATAGAAAATAATTTAATCTAGCAATTAAGTCAATAAAGCGGCTAAGTATCATTAAAAACTTTTCATTCGCGGGACCTGCAAAACCTGTCCACACGTGAATTTGATACCCATGAGGAAATATATTGTTGCATCAGAAAGAGCAGGACTAAAATATTTAACTGATATATTTACAATCTATACAAATATTTAAAATATTTACAAAATACTAAACCACAGTATTTACAAATATACAATATCATTAATATACAAAACTACATTACAATGGAACAACAAATGCTAGACAGTGAATCACGTGGACGAGGTTGGTGAATGTTATGGAGGCAGTTGTCAATAATTAATTGCATTTGTAGTGACGTAATTGCCTTGCTCTCTTTTCCCATTGGCTCGAATAAATATCACTAGGAGGAAAACTTTTTTAATGTATAGACAGATAACAAAACTTTTAACTATTCAAAATTTGGTTGCAAATTTGTGATGCCAATCTCAATGCATAATAAAGATTATGTCTTGATGGTATTTCTCGATGGAGCTCCAGGTCCTGATGGTATTTCTCCAATTGTAATCAAAACCTGAGTTCCTGAATTTATTCCTTTCTTTGCCGCCTTTTTCATTTTCTTATTCCAAAGGTGTTTTTCCTTCTGCTTGGATATTTGCTCATATCCCACCAGTTCCGAAAAAGGGCAAAAAATCATTCCCATCCAATTATTGTCCCATTGCAATTACTTCTATTACTTAAAAAAACATACAGAAATCAATTAACTGTCAACTATTAAACTATCTAGAAAGCTTCCGTCTGATGAACGACTGCCAGTAAGGATTTTGCCAGTGTTGATCCGCTGGTGATATTCTTATGTTACCCATTTATGGACAAATTCAATGGAAAAGTTCGGTGAAACACAAGCAGTTGCTCTTGACATCTCAATGACTTTCGATCATATTTGGCATAAAGGTCTTCTACACAAGCTTCCATCTTATGGTTTGTCTACTGTTTTTTGTAATTAGTTATCTAGTTTTCTTTCCGACTACTCACATGCAAACGCTTCTTGATTAGACCGGGGTTCGAGCCCGTCACCACCAAATACGGAGGATGCGGAAAAGTCAGGGAATGACCACCGCATATCCCGGAGAAATATGGTCTTAGTTGCTAATGCTCCTAAAAAAACCAAATAATAAGAAAATAACAAATAACCGACTGCTCACTGAGGGTGATGTTAGATGGCACTTTGTCTTCTAAGTTCTCCACTAATGCTGGTGTCTCCCAAGGTTCAGTTCTTTCCCTCACTCTTTTCCTCTTGTATATTAATGACCTTCCATTGACTGGAAATCCTATCCATAGTTTTGCCGATGATAGCACATTGCATTCCACTTTCCATTTTGAGAAACCTTGTCCTGCTCAATCAGCTTCAACTTCTTGAAAATCTGCTACCAATTCCTTAAATGCCGACCTTCAGGTAATCCTCCAGTGGGGCAAAGACAACTTAGTTGATTTCAAACCCTTCTAAAACTCAGTCTTGTCTTATAGCTTGCAAAAAGGATTCTTCTGCTCCTATGCTTATCTTTAGTGACACTCCAATTTCTAGGCAAAATGATATATCTCTTTTGGGGATTACCCTGACTTCTAATTTCTCTTGGCACAAGCACATTACAAATATTGCTTCCTCTGCATCTAAAAAACTTGGTTTTCTCTTTCGTTCTTGGCTTTACTTTTCTTCCAAACAGCTGTTCACTCTGTACAAATCGCAAATCCACCCTACCATGGAATATTGTTTCCACATCTGGGGTAGTGCTCCCAAACCTCTCTCAGACTTCTAGATTCCATTCAGAAGAGGGCAGTTAGGTAAATTAATGACTCATCTCTAACAGAGTCTGTCCACTCTCTGTCTCATAGACATTCTGTTTCTGTTACATGTCTTTTCTACAGATACTGCCATGGGCACTGTTCTTCTGAATTGGCTTCTATAATTCCCGCTCTCGCTCTCTCTCTCTCTTTCAAAACAGTTCGATCACGTGCACCAGCCAACATCCACTTCAAACTCACAGAACCAACTTTTTATTCATTCAACTTCCGTTTTCTGGAACAACCTTCCTTCTTATGTATTTCCTGAAAATTACAGTCTACAGAAGTTCAAGTCTAATGTCAACAGATCTTTCGTCTTCTCAACCTCCAACTCATGCATGGTGCTAAAATGCTATAGGTTCTAATACCTCTCGTGTTTGGGGTTTTCATAAAAAAATGCTCATCTGTTATTCTGTTTCTTTTTAAATATTTATTTGATTTTACGAATGAAAAAAATCGGCTTGCAAATATACATTGATCCGAACAAAGTAGCCATTTTAATGTCATTTTCTTTTATTAGCAGAAAATCTTCAGATGGGAGAACCTTATAGAATTCAAATAGTTTATTTTTGCAGTCCGTATACTTATTTCTGAATCATAACAAGTCTAATGTCATCAGATCTTTCGTTTTCTCAACCTCCAACACATGCATGGTGCTAAGTGCTATAGGTTGTAATACCTCTCGTGTTTGGGGGTTTCATAAAAAATGCTGATCTGTTATTCTGTTTCTTTTTAAATATTTATTTGATTTTACGAATGAAAAAAATCGGCTTGCAAATATACATTGATCCGAACAAAGTAGCCATTTTAATGTCATTTTCTTTTATTAGCAGAAAATCTTCAGATGGGAGAACCTTATAGAATTCAAATAGTTTATTTTTGCAGTCCATATACTTATTTCTGAATCATGTTTTGGCTTGAAGATCAATAATTTCAAGTTCCAATCTGGGATTGTAGTTTTCAGCCATAGAAGTAAATGGGTTCTCAAACAAACGCATATGTCTTTTTCATGGAGTTTTATATCAGAAAGTTGACATACAAACTTGTCAAAATGTAATTGTAATAACGAAAGGCAATGATTCCTTGGGATTGTGTTTTTCCTTTAGCTCAGTACAACATTCAAAGTGAACTAAATTGTCTTGCTCAATTTGGGATTTAAATAACAACAACTTATTCTGAAATGATTTGATGTCACTAAACAAATCTGACCGATTTTCCTTTCCCTTGTAGTTTTAAATTAAGAGCATTTAAATGACTAGAAATGTATGTATGAATTGGAAGATCAAAAATCCACTCCATATTTGATAGTTATTTTATTGGTTTCCCTTTTTCTGTGTTGAAACATTCGGTGATGTTTCAACAGCCACATTAAAGCCACATGATCTTATAAAATTTAAAGTTGATATAACCACATTCATAACATGTTGGATATCCAATACTTTCCCAGAGAGAGGTTTTTTATGCACAATGCAGTGAATTCCAATGTGAGGTTCAGCTCCGATGTCTATCATTTCCTTGGTTATTCTACCCATAAGCCCAATGTTTTTACCAATCATATTTTTTGCACCATCAGTTGTGACTCCTACTAACTTTTCAATAGATTGGCAAAAATTTTCAAAAAGATTTGCACCTGCAGTTGTTCTGTGCATACTCTGTGGGTCCACTAATCTTTAACTGGTAAAAAATTATGATCAATTCCACAAATGAAGATGAGGGGTTGGGCTGCGTCATTTACATTAGTCCTGTCATCCGGTGCGACACTAAAATATTTAATTCATTTTATGTTTAGCAAAAGTTGCTGGAACAAATTCTTTCCAATATCTTCTACTCTTCGAATAATTGCTTGTCGAGACAAACTAACATCTTGTATCATCGTTCCTCTCTCCAGACAAATTTCTTTCACAATTTTTAACAAACACTATTTAACAAATTCACCATTGAACAGTTTACTTTCAAAAGCGATCAAATGTACAACTTGATAACTGGCAATTACAGCAGATAAATTTCTTGACTGATTCTTTTTCACTGTGTTTGTTGTTTTCTTAATTCGTTTTGTAACTTTTAACACTTTTCTTTTTGCAACACTACTTTATGTTGATCATAACAGTTATGCTTGGAATCATTGTCATTTTAAATTATATTCTTTAAACCTCATACAGTCTCCTGAAACACCAATCACACTGCTGCTTCATCTTACTCAATAAAGAAATAGTCTTCAGTCCTCTTTGGATCAAAAAACACACAATCCAAATCGATTTTCCCCTTTTGGAACATTTTTAAGAATGATTTTTTTTAAATTGAATGCAATGAACAAGTTATATCAAAACACATAACTGTATTTAGTGTACATGTACACATTTGATAGAGTCAAGCTGGACGCATGCATGCCTGTATATGCAGTGGCCATCAATGCTGTTATAGTTCACTTTCAGTGCGGGCCTTATAAAAATTATTTGCGGGCCGAGGCCAGCCATAGGTTGGACACCACTGGCTTAAGGCATAATGTAAAACTAGAAAAGTGATACATAGCACTATAGCAGGAATCTGTTAGCTTAGTATAATATTCACAATTAATCAATTAAATTTATAAATCCTTTTAATTTTTATTGCTAACTAAATTATATTTAAATGGAAATCATGCCCCAGACTAGAGCATCAAAGCAACTTGCACAAAGTAGCAAAAGTGCTGTGGTTCATGGGAGAAATGTAGGGGACGATTCTTCAAAGCATCACAGTCTACAAAATGTGCAAAATGCAACATGTTTGTAGATCTATCTCGAACAGGACATGATCTAGCCATGGAAGATGTCTTTGTGTGTGTATGTGTGTGTGTGGTAGGTGCAGAGAATGTAAAGAAATTAGGTGCCAATTTAGCATTCTGATGGGTATCTATGAGAGCTTGAAGAGTCAGGTGGATGCCTTCGAAGGAATTAAAATGGAGGGCCCATCAAGTTCTCAGCTGCCCAACACAATGCCGGAGAACACTGATTCACTGGTCTCACAGGAGCTAGTTATTGTTGGTGACTCAATTGTCAGGGAAATGGGAAATATATTGTGCAAAAAAGGATAGGCGGGTATGTCTGCCAGGGACAAAATTTGACAACGTTGTAGAGCAGATATCATCTTTTAAGGGCACAAAAGGTGATATTGTTGTACATGTTGGCACTAATGACATTAGGTGTAGGAGATCTGCGGATATACTAAGCAAGTACAGGTCAAAGCTGAAAAAAAAAAACATGAGTTAGAGTTAAATTTGAAAGTGTCTACAATCCTGCCTAGACATGATAGAAGGGATTGTGCAGATTGTGAAGGACTCATGGGATAGAATTTTTCTGAGCGTGGTTTGTGCTTGTTAACAGGAGAGATTGCTTCTACAGGGATGGGATACACTTAAATAGAAGGGATGCAAGAATATTTGCTGATGCTATCAAGGCAGTGTTAGGCGGGTTCGGAAACTGCTAGCTTGGGGGAGGGATTCACAGACTAAGAGATTAACATAAGCTGCAGGCAGACGTGGAAATGATTCTTGCACTGCTCCTATTCAAATGAGCAACAGCCTGGAAAGCCAGTTGCTGTGGATTTCAGGAACTGATGGGGGTCATGAAACAAGTAAATATATAGGCTGTGTTAGAGTAACTGAGAGTAAGAACAGGTGCATATATACTTGAATGTACACCAATGCTAGGAGTATAGTAAATAAAATTGATGAATTTGAAGTACTGGTTAAGACATCCAGGGTGGATACTGTTGGGATATCAGACGTGGTGCCACTCAGATATAAGGGATGCAAAACTAGAATTTGGGGAGTGCAATGTGTACAGAAGGATAGATAGAATAGGAAGGGAGGAGGGGTTATGCTGTTGGTTAAGAAATACATAAAATCTAAGGAAGTGCATCCAGTTGACATATATGGACAATGCAATGTTGAATCAGTTTGGTGTGACATAAGCACTGGGAAAGCAAAAATGAGAGTAGGAATTTGTTATAGGCCTAATTACTGCGATGAGTACAATGAACAATTATACAGAGAAATAGTGGGCCAGTAAATCAGAGTGTCTTATAATGGGGGATTTTAACTTACCAGATATAGACTGGAACTTGTGAGTTGGTCACTCACACACTAGCAAGGCTTTTGTGGATTTGTTGGATGATTGTTTTCTTCAGCAGCATGTCAGAGAGGTAATAAGATGGAGTAACACTCGTGATCTGATTATCAGTAGTGATTATTCATGCATTAAGAATTTACAGATAAAGGAACCATTAAAGAGGTTCCTTTATCTGAAGATAAAGGAGGTGGCAGTGATTACAGTGTACTGATGTGGGATTTACTTAAAGATGTAACTACTATAAAGGGAAAGGTTTTTCCTTTTGTAAAGGTGACTTTCTCAGATAGCTTTTCTCAGGATCATTCTCAGATAGCCTTTCTCAGGATCATTCTCCGATATAGCTGCTGAACTAAATGAGTATTTTGCATATACATTCACACATGAGGAGTTATTCAAGGAGAAGAGAGAGCCAGATGTTTATCAAACTCTACAGGGAGTTTGTAATAACTGAGAGCAAAGTGGAGGAGAAATTGTTCGAGTTAAACATAAGAAAGGTATCTGGGGTGGATGGGATCTATCCAGTTATATTAAAGCAGGCAGCAAGGGACGTAAGCAAACCCTTATCCATAATTATGAGAGCATCCTTGGACTCAGGGGAAGTCCCCATGGACTGGAGATGTGCAAATGTATCTCCAATTCCTGAAGCGGGATCAAAGGGTAACACGAGCAATTACAGACCTGTTAGTTTGACTTCTGTTCCAGGGAAAATAATGGATTCACTGGTTAAAGAAGCATTGCAGGATCATTTAGATGATACAGCAGTAATAATTCAGACACAGCATGGGTTTGTTAAGGGGAAGTCTTGTCTGGCCAATTTGATTGGATACTATGATGCAGTCACAAAGGAACTGGATGCAAAAATAATTTTGATATCATATACAGGTAACCCTTGTATAACACGATAGTTAGGTTCCCATAAAAAGTGTGAAACCATGTTATATGGGACTAAGAACCAGTACAAAAAGGGGGTTACATTCAAAAGATAACAAAAATACACCATTTTTTTTTTATAATTATCGAAAGTTAATTTTTATTAAAAATAGTAATAACTGAACAAATGTCTTACAAAGTGTGATACATATATATCAGATAATGTACGTTCATCTTCACCTTCTGAACTTTCTTCTGGAGCACCTAGATTCCATGTATCTTCTGCTCTCTTTAAAAAATCAGTAATCTGGATTTGTTTGCTTTTGCTTGATAGATCATTATAAATTTCTTGGTATGGAGCTAAGCATGTCTGATGCCCCCTTTTGAACGTTGTGCTTCTTTCAGTCAAAGGATCTGCATTAAAAAAATAAGATTTTAATTGCTCAACTAAGTTTATGCCTTTCCATATGCTTTTTAGTGTAAAATTTGGAACTTCTGAATTTTCATCTGCGCTATCATCCTCTGAATTGATTTGGTTTACCTCCGATACCATTTACACCAAATCCACTTCGCCATCCTCTTTTTCTATCAGTAATTCTTGAATGTCTTCAGTAGTCATATCATCAAACCTTCCCCCTCCTACTGACTTACCAATATCTACTATCGCAACGATTCCGTTTTCTGCTGGTTCGACTATATTTCCTGAATGAACTGAATTCATCTGGCCATACATTTTTCCAACACGGTTTTAATGTTGACAGTTTTATTTCTGTTAGCAATAAATTTACGATTCCGATACAGTCCACAATTGAGAAATGTTTCCATCACTTCAATAGATTCAGAATCAATTTTTTCAAAAATGCATTGTAAATTTTCTGATGTAATGAGTTTTAATGGTTGATACAATTTTCTTGATACAATATCTTGATCTAATGGCTGAAAAAGTTGTATCAGGTTGTAGGAAGAGTACTTCAACATTTTTGATGACTTAAATCAAACTTTGGATGGCCTGGAGCATTATTTAATAGTAATAAAACTTTTACTAGATTTTTCTGCTTTAAATATTTTTCCACAGCTGGCACAAACAATTTAGAAACCATTCTTTTAATAAATCGGCAGATACCCAAATTATGCCTAAGTTGCTTAGGCATAATTTAAGGCTGGAATTTAATTCACAAAGAAATTATTCCAATATCCTTCTATTTGTAATACTTTGAAGTCTCAATTTTTTTTTTTTTTTTTTTGTAGTCTGAAACAAGCATGAGATCAATAGCACAGAACCTAAAATGGGGATTTCCGAACAAAATAAAACACAGGAATTTCCCAATAATTTTTTTGCATAAAGACTAGCAAGTCAACAGTGGGTATTCACAAAAAACAAAAAAAACAGGATTGGAAATGTTCAAAAATTGCATCCAACATAATAACAGTAGGGTTTTCTCCGCATAAGTGCTCAAAAAATACCGTATTATGTGAGGTTTGCCAAAATTCTCTAACCAGGGTAGAGCGAAACCAGTTATGTAAGTACTGTGTTGTGCAAGGATTGCTGCAATTTATCAATCGTGTTAGAGCGAAACCATGTTGTAGAAGTGCTGTGTTATACGGGGATTGCCTGTACTTTGATTTCAGGAAATCTTTTGATACTGTTGCACATGGAAGATTAATATACAAATTGGAGCAGTATGGCATTAAGGGCAAGTTGCTACAATGGATATAAGGATGGTTGAGTGGGAGAAGACAGAGTGGTGATCAATGGGTACTGCTCTACATGGACTAATATTATTAGTGGTGTCCCTCAGGGTTTGGTGTTGGGCCCATTGTTGTTTTGTATATTTATCAATGATATTGATGAAGGTATGTCAAGCTTAATGTCAAAATTTGCAGATGATACAAAGGTTGACAGGGTTGTTAATAACAATAATGACAGTATGCTGCTGCAACAGGATCTGGAAAAATTGGGTTGAGAAAGGGCTGAGAAGTGCCAACTGAAGTTTAACATTGACAAATGCAAAGTACTTCATATGGATAGTAATAACCTCAGAGAAATGTACCAAATATGTGGTGTTACACTCAGGGTAGTGGAGAATGAAAGAGACCTGGGGGTAATTTTTCAGTTAGTTATGAAGTTTTCTGAACAGTGCAGACAGGGTGCCAGAGTAGGTCATGGAGTCTTCTCAATGATATACAGGAATTTTGCGAGCATGGATAAGTCGGTGTTTATCCCCTTGTATAAGGCAATGGTCAGGCCACACTTTGAGTACTGCATACAGGTCTGGAAGCCTCATTTTAAGAAAGATATAGAGTTGCTAGAATGAGTACAGAGAAGGGCAACAAGGCTGGTGAAGGGAACAAGGGGGGTGCTCTTATGAAGAAAGGCTTAAGTTCTGCAACGTGCAGCTTCTGGAGACTAGGCACTTGCGGGGGCGATCTGATTGAGGTGTATAAGATCTTGAACAGATTGAGCAGGCTCAATGCTGATGGGATTCTTCCTGTTGCTCAGATTACAAACCTGAGGGGACATACATTCAAACTGAGGAGAGACAGTTGTGGAATATATGTGCACAAGTCAAGTTTGCCTTTAGCTAGCAGGTTGATGCTGTATAAGCTTGCTTTCTTGCATCATGTGCCTCTACTAATGCTAATGCTAAATGCAGGATACTTCATACGGAAAAAGGTAATTCTAGATTAATGTATGGCAGTGGAGAATGAAAAAGAACTGGAGGTAATTGTGCAGTCAGATATGGAGTTCTCTAAGCAGTGCAGAGAGGCTGACAGGAGGGCTCCTGGATATTTTGTCTATCAGGAACTTTGCTAGCAGGGATAAGGAGGTGATTATCTCATTGTACAAGGCAATGGTTAGACTGCATCTTGAGTACTAAATACAGGTCTTGAGGGCTCATTTTAGGAAGGAAGTGGATCTGCTGTAATGAATGAAAAGAAAAGCAATAAGAGTGGTGAAGGAAGCAAAAGATGAGTTGAGTAAGATCCTTCCTGAAGCTTAGACTATACTCATGAAGGGGCATAAATTCAAATTTAAGAACGATGGTTACAAGTCAGATGTGCATAAATTTTCCTTCAGACAAAGGCTGGTTGATTGTTGGAACAAACTTCCATCTGGTGTTGTATAGACAGGTAGTTTGAATAAATTCATGGAATAACTAGATAAACTGCTAGAGGGGATGGGCAGGTGAAACAGAAAGTGTTGGCTTTATTTTTTTGGGTGGTGCTGTATAGATTTTCTTTCTTGCATGATTTGCCACTACTACTACTACTAATAATAATAATTTTTATTTTAAATTCATATTAGATATACGTATCCCCACAAAAAGGTAAAGTTTTGATACTTTGGCAGACCTTATTATTACAAACCACGAAAATTTAAGTCCCTTGAATTCTATTATGAAAATAATAGAAATGAGATTTCAGTGTATAGTGACTGTGTGTGTGTGTGTGTGTGTGTGTGTGTGTGTGTGTGTGTGTGTGTGTGTGTGTGTGTGTGTGTGTGTGTGTGTGTGTGTGTGTGTGTGTTTAATGGATGATATTCTTTGCTATGCTTATTGCCAATGAGTGCAGGTAGGATCAGAGCACAAATGACAAAATAACCAAAATTGAAAAGGTGCTCTTTGAATGGCTAATGATGGTGCATACGAAAATCATTCCTGTAGACAGAAATCTTATTTAAAAACTAAGGCTGAATGATTTGTACATAAGATGAATACTGAAGATTTTTTTCTTCAGATGGATGTTTCCAGAAATTTATGATTTCCCACGGGTTGTCTTTCAAAAAAGCATATGGCAATAGTGCATCTGTCAACACTGACGCTATAAAGAAATGGAAGGAGAATAATTTAAAAAATGTTGATATATGATCAAAATTTTATGTTTAATGCTAATGAAAGTGGTCTCTTTTTTTTTAAGTTGCTACCAGATAAAACTCCTTACATTTAAAGGTGAGTAATGTAATGGAAGGAAAAAAAAAAAAAAAAAAAAAAGGCAAAACAATGGATTATTCTTTCCTTAGCAGCAAAACATGTCTGGTACAGAGATGCTTCCTGTCATTATCATTGGGGAAGCCCAGAAACTTAAGGGTTGAATACATTTCTGATTACATATTGAGCAAACCAAAAGGCTAGGATGTAATCAAAAATCTGCAAAGAATGGATTAGAGACTTAGATTGCAGGATGAGCTGGAAGAATAGAAAAATTTTGTTATTTGTGGATAACTGCATCCCTCATCACCAAGTAAATGGCCTAGTAAAATCACTGTTGAATACTCAACCACTTAATCAAGATGTAATCCAGTGCTTCAAAGCAAAACAATCAAAGAATGCTGCAGTCATCCACAGAATCCCAGAAATATGGAATTCATATCCATTGAATTCAGTTGCCAAGGTAGCATAAGAAAGTCACTCTTGTGTTTTATAAACCTCTCTCAAACAATACTGAAAATGTGACAGTTTGCATGATTCCAATGGAACATGCCTGTGCTATCTGGGTAGACAGTCACCATGTACCTGATCAGCCACAATGGATAAGCACTTAGAGTGCAATCTAGGGGTTCCAGAAGATTTCCAGGAAAACATCCTTCCCCATACCAAAATACTGCTATCCACCTGCCTGTTTCTGTTGGATCAGGGCACTAGATGATTCCTCTCTGCAGTTTGTTGCATAACTTCCATCAACCATCCACAATGTGAAAATGGAAATGTAATTGATTTGAAAAGGCAACTTGATTGTCATCAATGGTCCAACAACACTTCAAATACCAACTTGAGGCATTTTTGGCAATGGGTGGCTGTAAGAATGGTTATATTGACTGGGTACCTACTCTAAATGTACCATTTTTCATCTGTCTTCTCACACAAGGCAGGTCAGTCTACATTGAGATGTGGAGGGGGGTCCCCCAGCAATTGCTATTCTGTCTGTTGTCAATCCACTTTTGGAATAACTTGGGTGCAGCACTCCATGTGGAGGAGCCCACAAGCTCCTCCACGGTTTCTGAAATACTGACACCCTTCAACTGGTATCCAGCAACATCCTTTTTTAAAGTTCATCAGATCCCATCCCTTGCTCATGTCAATCAAGTACTTTGTATGGGCTGCATGCCATGAAACTGCAGTATCACATTTATTGGCAACACACGTTCCACCATACTAAGAGGAATGGCAAAATGCTAAAGCACAGGGTTGGTCATAATGTTCTGACTGACAGTGTTATTAGATACAGTACATATATAATTTACAAATTAACCTTACTACACTGTATAATCAATGCAAAATGTATAATCTTCATTTTATTGTTTATTCCTGTAGTACATATTCTGAATTTGATTATATGAGCAATGGCCACATGGTGCAAGGAAGCCTATGGCGTATGCTGCAACAGCCAAAAAAAATAAATAAATAAAATAAAATAACATAAATAAAAATTAAGAATATTTTATTGTCATCAATGGTCCAACAACACTTCAAATACCAACTTGAGGCATTTTTGGCAATGGGTGGCTGTAAGAATGGTTATATTGACTGGGTGCCTACTCTAAATGTACCATTTTTCATCTGTCTTCTCACACAACGCAGGTCAGTCTACATTGAGATGTGGAGGGGAGTCCCCCAGCAATTGCTATTCTGTCTGTTGTCAATCCACTTTTGGAATAACTTGGGCGCAGCACTCCATGTGGAGGAGCCCACAAGCTCCTCCACAGCCTATGGAGTATGCTGTACCAGCCAAAAAATAAATAAATAAAATAAAATAACATAAATAAAAAATAAGAATAAAAATAAAATAACAATAAGAAGAAAATTAAAAATATAATAATTATAAAAGAAAATTAAAAATATAATAATTATAAAAGAAAATTAAAAATATAATAATTATAAAAGAAAATGATCCAGCTGACCTTTGAATTTCCCCAAATTGTCATCCTATACCACCTATGTAGGTAACTTAATCCTGTAATTTATAACTCGCTGGCTAAAATAAAACATTATGCAATCCACTCTAACCATTTCCCCCCTCCATAACTTGAAATTATAGCCCCTAATTCTAGAATCATTTATAACAATGAAAATTTCACCCTCATTCATTTTACTTACGCCTCTCAGAGCCTTAAACACCTCAATGAAGCAATTAAACACCTCAATGTGCCTCGTTTCCAAGCTCTGCCCCTCAACGTGGGCACCTGTACGTGGTGACGGGACCTCCCAGTGATGCTGCTGGGTTTCCAGATTAGCATCACTGGGATCTAACGCCCATACCTTGGTTCCAGGGTTACATCTGTGGAATCCGGCGTATGCAGCCATGCGCCGCGACCCGTGGAATGCGGAAAGGGGGATCCTGGTGGTTGAGGGGCCCAGCCTTAATACACCACTTTGGCCCCTGCTTCGACAAGACGGGTGGTCCCGGACCGGCCCGACTGGGATCAATCGGCGGGTGGTTTTTACTGCTAGGGTCAACTGCGTTCCAATAAGTCTCCCTTCCTTTGGTCCTGGGACGGGATAAAGACTTATTGGTAACATGGGTATGGTGTTCTAAGCGAACTCGGCATCCCATTCGTGTACGCAGTACCTGCTAGTTCACGAGTGGGCACCCCCTCGTAGGGCTCCGTGGTAGGTCAGGTACTTAGGCATCAGACATTTTCTCTTTACTCCTATGAGTAATTTAAATCCCATTTCTTCTGGGGGCCCCCAACAAGGCCCCTACCTAATCGAGATCATGATGCAGATAACACCTCTGCAAAAAGAGCCAGAACTGAGGAAATACCACCACCATCAGTGACACCGCTTTTCCTCATTCTCCATTCTACCGGAGAGCAGTCCATTGGAAAGATGTCACCCTTCTTTATCCAGAAAGGATTAGAAGGTTTGGCAGGATCACCCAAATCTGTAAAACGACTGCGTTCTGGCGATCTTTTGGTCGAAGCTATAAATATAAAACAAGCGGAAAAAATCCTAAAAGCCACATCAATAGGGGGAATATCTATCATCGTAACCCCCCCACAAAACTTTGAACTCTTCTAGAGGCGTCATTTCAGAGTGGGACCTTCTTCATGTTTCTGAAGAAGAGATCTGCTCTGAATTAAAAGAACAAGGAGTGACAGCTGTTAAGAGAATATCAATGAGAAAGGATGGGAATCTCGTCCCTACCCGAGTTCTCATCCTAACGTTTAACACCCCACGGCCTCCAAGTTCCATCAAGGCAGGCTATCTAAACTGCCCAGTGAGGATTTATATCCCAAACCCACTGCGGTGCTTTAGATGCCAAAAATACGGCCACTCACAAACATCTTGTCGTGGTAACCCTGCCTGTGCTCGATGTGGTGTTAAAGACCACGAGAGCAAGGAATGCTCAGCTCCAAAGCCTATCTGTGTCAATTGCCAAGAAGAGCATCCCGCCTACTCTAGAGCATGCCAGCGGTGGAAGGATGAAAATGAGATCCAAAAGTTAAAAACAGAGCTGAATATCTCCTACCCAGAGGCCAGAAAATGTATCCAACCAATAAATAGTGGGAAACCTTCGTATGCCCAGAAGGTTTCTGCTAAGTGCTCTATCAGAACACAAACTGAGATGACTGTACCATCAAAAGAGTCATTCACCCCGATTGCACGCTATTTATTGAGCTCACAAAAGCCCACCAAAAAAACACAAGCAGTTGCCACTCCTATATCTGTACCTCCTAGTGCTCCACCACTACCAAAACCAAGTGGTAAAGAAAAGCCAAAAACTTCAGAACAGTCATCCGTGATACCAGAAACAATGGATGTAGAGAACAAGGAGGTACCGGATGAATCAGTCTTGGAACTCTTTGCGGAGGAAGAAATGGACACCGGACAGCATCCTTTCTTCCCCAAAAAAGATAAATCCAAGACTGACAAAATAAAGCCCTCAGCACATCGGAAGCCGTCTGATGGACCCACCAAGTCAAAATAATGGCTAAATTCCTACAATGGAATTGTCGTGGATTCCGGCGAAATACTGATGACATCAAGGCGCTCCTGCAAAAGCACGAGCCAGTTTGCTTTTGCTTGCAGGAGACTTATCTCAAGGCAAATGATGATCCCACCTTGCATAACATCACAATGTTTCGTAAAGATAGAATTGCGGATGGTCCTGCTCATGGAGGAGTGGCTATCCTTGTGGGCAACCAGAAACCAGTTCAGCCTTTGCTAGTTACAACCAGTATAGAGGCTGTTGCAATTTGCCTTTCAGTGGGATTCTTATTAACTGTGTGCTCTATTTATTTGCCACCTGGGACTGACATCTCCCAGGCAGACCTTGATGATCTTCTTACGCAGCTGCCTCCCCCTTTCTTACTTCTCGGGGATTTTAACGGACATAACACCCTGTGGGGTAGTGCTAACATCAATGGAAGGGGACGGGTCATAGAGCGTATGCTCAATGACAATGACCTTTCCTTTCTAAATACTGGAACAAACACCTTCTTCCACATGCCTACCCGTACTTTTTCTGCCATTGATCTCTCTATCTGCTCCCCTTCTCTACTCCCTTCACTCACTTGGGAAGTGGAGGAGAATCCATACGGAAGTGATCACTTCCCTGTGATAACCTTGTTACACAGCGGGAGACCATGTCTTCCCTTCAGGTTACCACGGTGGAAGATTGATCAGGCTGACTGGATTGCCTTCCACCATCAGGCAAATTTTGACCTCAGTACCGTCAGTCAGGAGCCGATCAATGATGCAGTAACGTACATCACAGAAATTATCGTCCAAGCAGCTGCGAATACTGTTCCAAAAACATCTGCCCAGTTTCCACCTTTTCCCAAACCTTGGTGGAATTCCCAATGCACAGCAGCAAAAAAGGCTCAAAACAAAGGGTGGGGGATATTCCGCCGATATCCTACCACTGTTAATCTAATAGCCTTCAAGCGTGCACAAGCCAAAGCACACTACATTTGCTGTCAGAGTCAAAAAGAATCGTGGATCCGTTAACCAGTCTACCAATTCTAAGGTAATCTGGGATAAAATCCGGAAAATGAAGGGAAAATATACATCCCACCCTTCTTCAATCCTAGATTATAATGGATGCGCTATTGCAGATCCAACTGCAATAGCCAATTCTCTTGGGGAAACATTCTCTAACATCTCTGCAACATCTTTGTATTCCCCAGAATTCCTGGTCCTGAAAAATAAAATTGAAAAACAGGCACTTAACTTTAAAACTAAGAGCATTTATCCCTACAACGGGGATTTCACTATTCAGGAACTGAAAAGAGCTCTCGCTCTTTCCAAAGCAAGTGCTGTTGGACCAGATGGCATCCATTATGAAATGATTAAACATCTTTCACCAAAATCTATGGATTATCTGCTCTTTCTATATAACAGAGTTTTTATTGAAGGGCAGTTTCCGGATTCCTGGCGCAAGGCAATCGTTCTTGCCTTTGCTAAGCCAGGAAAGGATCCAAAATTCACTACTAATTACCATCCTATTGCTCTGACTAGCTGTATGTGCAAAATCCTGGAGAGAATGGTTAATTCTCGTTTAATGTGGTATATAGAATCAAATGACCTTCTCTCCAACATTCAGTGTGGCTTCCGAAGGAACCGGTCCACTTTGGACCATCTTATTAGACTGGAAACATACATCCGGGATGCTTTCCTAAAATGCGAATACTTGGTGTCAGTGTTCTTTGATATGGAGAAAGCGTATTTTTTTTTTTTTTTTTTTATGAGAACTCCAAACACGAGAGGTATTAGAACCTATAGTACTTAGTACCATGCTTGGGTTGGAGGTTGAGAAGACGAAAGAAGATATTTGTTGACATTGGACTTGAACTTCTGTAGATTGTAATTTTCAGGAAATACGTATGAAGGAAGGTTGTTCCAGAAAATGGCAGTTGAATGAATAAATGAGGAAGATGAAAAGTTGGTCCTGTGGGTTTGAAGTTGGACAGTAAATGGATGTTGGCTGGTGGCGGCATGTGTTCGGACTGTTTTGAAAGAGAGAGCGGGAATTATAGAAGCCAATTCAGAAGAACAGTGCCTGGAAGTATCTGTAGAAGAGGCATGCAGCAGAAACAGTACGTCTATGAGAAAGCGAGTGGAGAGACTCTGTTAGAGATGAATCATTAATTAACCTAACTGCCCTCTTCTGAATGGAATCAAGAAGCCTGAGAGAGGTTTTGGGGGCACCACCCCAGATGTGGGAACAATATTCCATGGCAGGGCGAATTTGCGATTTATACAGAGTGAGCAGCTGTTTGGAAGAAAAGTAAAGCCGAGAGCGAAAGAGAAAACCAAGTTTTTTTAGATGCAGAGGAACCAATATTTGTAATGTGCTTGTGCCAAGAGAGATTAGAAGTCAGGGTAATCCCCAAAAGAGATATATCATTTTGCCTAGAAATCGGAGTGTCACTAAAGATAAGCATAGGAGCAGAAGAATCCTTTTTGCAAGATATACGACAAGACTGAGTTTTAGAAGGGTTGAAATCCACTAAGTTGTCTTTGCCCCACTGGAGAATTACCTGAAGATCAGCATTTAAGGAATTGGCAGCAGATTTTCGAGAACTTGAAGCTGATTGAGCAGGACAGGGTTTCTCAAAATGGAAAGTTGAATGCAATGTGCTATCATCGGCAAAACTATGGATAGGATTTCCAGTCAATGGAAGAAGGTCATTGATATACAAGAGGAAAAGAGTGGGGGAAAGAACTGAACCTTGGGGGACACCGGCATTAGTGGAGAAGTTAGAAGACAGAGAGCCATCTACCATCACCCTCAGTGAGCGATCGGAGAGAAAACTGGATAACCAATTACTAAAAACAGTTGGCAAACCATAAGATGGAAGCTTGTTTAGAAGACCTTTATGCCAAACACGATCAAAAGCCTTTGAGATGTCAAGAGCAACTACTTGTGTTTCACCGAACCTTTCCATTGAATTAGTCCATAAATGGGTAACATAAGCCAGAATATCACCAGTGGATCGACACTGACGGAATCCATACTGGCAATCGTTGATCACACGGAAGGTTTCTAGGTAGTTTAAGAGTTGGCGGTTAATTGATTTCTCCATTACTATAGAAAGAGTAGAAGTAATTGCAATGGGACAATAATTGGATGGGAGGGATTTGTCACCCTTTTTAGGAACTGGCTGGATATGAGCAAATTTCCAAGCAGAAGGAAAAACACCTTTGGAATAAGAAAGTGAAAAAAGGCGGCAAAGAATAGGAGTAAGTTCAGGAGCACAGGTTTTGAGAACAAGTGGAGAAATACCATCAGAACCTGGAGCTTTCTTAGCATCAAGATTCATCAAAATCCTTCTGATATCCTTTTGACGGAAGACCACAGGAGGCATTGAATGGAGCATGTTAGGAATGGTGGGAGGTGTTTTACCAAGATCATTAATACATGAGCTGGAAGAAAAATGGGATGCTAGCAGGTCAGCTTTATCCTCGGCTGAAGTGACAACAGAACCATCTGGTTTGGACAGAGGTGGGAGCAGAGATGGGCAAAAGTTGCGGCCAATAGCTTTGGCAAGAGACCAGAATGCTCGGCTACCATTAGGGCAAGAAGCAAGTTTTCTACTCTTAGCCTGTTCAAACTCTAGTTTGGACTGATTAATAACTGCTTTACAATTGTTGCGAGCTTTGGTGTAGGCAGAAAATGAAACTGAAGAATTAGAAACAAACCAATTACGATATGCAACATTCTTCTCTTGGACAGCCTTAGCACATTTATTGGAAAACCAAGGTTTAGATAAAGGACGAGATTTTAAAGTGGAGTGTGGGATAGAGGATTCCATTCCTGCAAGAATAATTTCACTGACACGATCTGAGCAAACGTTGACATCAGAAGTTTTGAAACAGTAATCAGACCAAGGAAAAGAAGAAAAGAAGTCTCGCAGGTCATCCCATTTTGCATTCTTGTAATGCCAAACAATACGAGGTTGGGAATAGCCATGAGATAAAGGTTCCATTGGAGAAGAGACAATCACCAAGTTGTGATCTGAAGTGCCTAAAGGACCTCTCACTTCGACCTTGTACTTAGAAGGGTTGTTTGTGAGAAAAAGATCAAGTGTATTGGCTGTATGATTAGGATTGTCCGGTATTCTTGTAGGTAAATGAACAATCTGTGCTAGGTCATTAGTAATTGCAAAAGCCTCAGCATCTCGACCTGCTGGGTCAGTGTGACTAGAAAATGGAAGCCAGCTGGAGTTGTGAAAGTTAAAATCACCAAGGAAAATTACCTCACTGTTAGGAAAGTTAGACTGGAGAAAGTCAAGTTGTAAAGAGAGGAAGTCAAGTTGCAAAGAGAGGAAGTCAAAGAGCTCCAAGTGATTAGTGGAGTTGGGAGAACGGTAGAGACAACAGACGAATTTGACACAATGAGGTAGAGAGATTTTAAGCCAGAGAAGATCAAAGAGAGGATATTCCAAAGTGCCAAGTCTCTGACAGGGAATATCAGAACGGACATATGCACAAGTACCACCTTTAAGGTGAAAGGAATCATACAGCAAATAATTTGGGCATCTGAGATGAGTAGTTGAATCAACTGATAACTGAGATTTAGTCAGAAAAAGTACATGGGGTTTGGAAGACTGCAAGTGGAAATGAACATCGTTGAGATTGGAATTAAGACCACGTATATTTGTGAAATGAATTAGGAAGTCCTTGGGAGGTTTAGATCTTTTCGCAGATAAGCTTGCTCTATTATTTTGACAATTCATGGTGTATTCAATAGTAAGAAAAAGTGGGTGGGACATGCTGTATGAAGTAATGAAATTTTTGAATATGGCGTACATGTGGTAAGAATATACCCAGATCCTTGACATAACGTGGCCTTGACAATGCTCCCCGCATACACACTACTCGGACTCCCTCCAGTCACTATCTGGCAGAGTAGAGGTAGCAAGATTATACACTAGCTGATCCGGAAGCCTCCTAGAGAGTTACGAATAGGTTTGGTCCGGTGTACTATCTAGCGGCCGGCCTGCGAACACCGTTTTAGAGTTTACCCTCGAAATGTAAGGAATATTGGATCTCGCCACGACAGTCATCATAACCTCAAAAATCATGAATCATACTGCATGATGGAAGAGATAGGGAAGGGTTGGCCGGAACTTATCTCTAGAGACTAAACATGGGTTCCGCCACTTCAAGCCTCCAATAAGCAAAGTGGTGGTATTTCACCGGTTGATGAGAGTCATCTACCACCTAGTACTGCCTGGTAACATAGAGGGGCGGCGTTCCTCCATGTGGTGTGGGCACCACACCTCGACCCCTGCTTACGTTGGTTCACCTGGGTGGTCACCCACCATGTACTTGTGCATGGAGGTTATACCCAGGATTACTAACAGTCCCACCATCGTGAAGGTGCAAGCAGAGGATTTGGCTGTCATAGACCGTCCGGACTTCGCCGAAATTGGGTCCACTTTGACTTGAGTGTCACCCGAATATCAGTTCCATCAGCGTTTTAGACTGCCAGGTAGCAAGAACAGCTTGTCTGGCATATCTGAGAGAATGTCTGTGACAACCTCAAGGACCCAACTTGATCCTTGAGTATGACACAACTTGGAGATTTGGCATCTTAAAAGATCTGCATAGCCTTGGTCTTAGGGTGCAACTCCCCATTTTTATTAAAAACTTTTTAGCCAATCAATCTTTCCAAGTTCGTGTGGGATCCTCACTCTCTCGCTCCTTCACCCAAGAGGAGGGAGTACCACAAGGATCAGTTTTTAGTGTCACGCATTTCGCCATCAAAGTAAATTCCATCACAGAACAACTTCCTCCAACCGTAAACAGTGCCCTCTATGTTGATGACTTTAGCATATTTTGTCAGTCATGCAACTATAGGGTTATTGAAAGACAACTGCAAAAAGCCATTGATCGTCTTAATTCCTGGGCACTTGTTAATGGCTTCAGGTTCTCGCAGGAGAAGACCGTTTGCGTGTACTTTTGCCGTAAGCGTAATCTTCATCCTGAACCTGAATTAAGGCTCGGACAAAATGCTATTCCAGTAGCGGCGGACACAAAATTTTTGGGACTCGTATTTGATAAAAAGTTGACTTTTCTGGATCACATCCGTCAACTCCGCACAAAGTGCACAAGAGGGCTGAATATTCTGCGCTCTCTTTCCTCAACATCTTGGGGTGCGGATCGATGCACCCTTCTACGCATCTACCGTGCACTTGTACGATCCAGACTAGATTACGGGTCCCTGGTATACAATTCGGCCAGAGACAGTGTACTTCGTTGGCTGGATCCTGTCCATCATCTGGCTCTCCGTACCGCTATTGGAGCATATCGAACATTTCCAGTCCAGAGCTTATACGTCGAAGGAAACGAACCGCCGTTATCGCTTCGACGTAAGCAGTTGTCTCTAAACTACGCTTTAAAGCTGAAATCCCTGCCAGACCATCCTACGTGGCCATCCGTTTTTTGAGCCACGATGGGAAAATTTGTACAACACCCGTAAGACTGCCAATCGTCCCTTTGGTATTCGTCTCCAAGAGCTACTCAAAGAACTTAATATCAAGGTAGACAAGGTTGCTCAAACACCGAAGCAACCCCTTCCACCCTGGCATGCTCATGTCCCGGCATGTGACTTGTCCCTTAGAAATTGGGGTAAGTCGGACACTCCATTGTCTCTCTACCTGCAGCTTTATTCAGCACACCGAGCTGAACATTCTGACTTCGCGCCAGTTTACACAGACGGTTCGAAGTCGGAATCATATGTGGGATCTGCTGCTGTCTTTAGAGACAGCACTACATCGGAGCAGATTCCCTCTGAATGCAGTATATTTACTCAAGAGCTGCATGCTATAGAGTTAGCCTTGGATCACATTAGTGAATGCCAATACCAACGGTTCATTTTATATTCCGATTCTCTCAGCATGTTACAGGCTTTAATAACTGTGAGATGTAATTCTCATCCAGTTCTGTCTAGCATTCAGCAGAAGATTCACTTTCTCCGTGAACGTGAATACGATATTCGCTTCTGCTGGATTCCCAGCCACATTGGGATTAAGGGAAATGAATTGGCTGACGCCGCAGCCAAATCAGCAATTCCCAATAATAACCGCTGCCTGTTAGTCCCCTATACAGACTACAGGCAAATAGAACATCAAAAGATACATTCCCAATGGCAGGATTCGTGGAATAGACAGACTGCGAATAAATTATATCGTATAAAGCCTGTAATTGAACCGTGGCAGTCTAGTCTGCGCAGGAATTGTAAGGAGGAAGTTGTTCTAGCTCGCCTCCGAATAGGACACGGTCATCTTACACATTCTTTTCTGCTGAGGGCAGATGACTGTCCTATGTGCGAGAACTGTGGCCCCATTTTATCTATTCATCACATTTTAATTGAATGTCCAGATTTTAGCAATATCCGTTTTACCGCCTTTAATCATCTGACTGAGCCGTATACACTCAGTCAGATTTTATCCGACAATGACAATGTGTCTGCTATTTTTAGCTTTTTGAAAGCAATAAACGTTTTTAATAGTATTTAAAATTTATATGTTATTGTTATATCTTTTATTGATTTATCATTTTTATATATTTATTATTAGATCTGGACATGGTGGCCTAATTAATTAGGTCACTGAGATGTTAAATTTTTAGATATTACCTGGTCTTGGCGCATTATAGCCTTAGTTGCTAATGCACCAATAAAATTCAAACCAAACCAAACCAAATCCAAGCTCTGCATCCTACATATTCAAAGTCTTTCCTCATATGGACACCTTTTTTTGCTGATCTCACCTGGCGAGTTACCAGCCTTTGGACCCTTTCTAAACGTACAATTTCTTTCCTTAGGTGAAGTCTCCATACTAGAACACAGTATTCCAAGTGTGGTCATAGTCTTATTTAATGGGATCGTGACGTCCTTAACTCTACTAGCAATTGTTCAATAAATCATTGTAGTTTGTTGTTATTGTTTGTTTTTTTTAGGAGCATTAGTAACTAAGGCCATATTGCTCCGAGGATATGCGGTGGTCATTCCCTGACTTTTCTGCATCCTCAATATTTTGTCGCTCACGGGCTCGAAACCTGGTCTAATCAAGAAGCATGTGCTATGCACTGCTGCTCCTGCCCACCTGGCTACTGAGGCACCGATGACATTGACAGGACACCATGGGCCTTCCTTGCAACCAGTCTACAATGCTTGGAGAACTTCATGTCTGACTGTATCGTAATATGCAAGTCTCATTACTGCACTACCAGCTTTAGTTCAACTGTACCAAGTGTATAAGTTATTTTCGGGTTACTATTCCCCAGGTGTAATACCTTAAAATTTTCTGGATTAAAGCATAGCTGCCATTTTTCTGATTATCCCGGAAGTCTATCTAAGTCACTCTGAAGAAGATCTGCTTGGGCAGTGATCATAAACTACTCGACCAATCTTTAAATCATCTGCTATTTAGACATCATGCCCTCTATCCCTTCATCAATGTCATTTACGAAAATAATATATGACACTAATGATATAAATGATACCAAAAGAAGTCTGAACCTTGAACATCTTAACAAAACAGTTTAATTTAGTCAGTAACTATTTACTGAATAAATTAAACTTAATTTAATTTGGTAAGCTAAAAAAATGGTTTAGTTAACAAAAGAGAATTAACCTTCATCTGAATTGTCTTGTAAAGAGAAATATATAGTTAAGGAAAAAATAGTCATGACTTACGATTTTCTGACGTAAATGAAACCCGAAATCCTATTCTGTTTCCTTGGTCATCTGAATGAAAGTGGACAGTAAGTTTATTGGTAACACCTATTATATGACCAGGTAATGTCTGACCACAGTAGCGACCTATCAATGAGCCAGATGGAGACAGACCATCTCTTACCTAAAAAAAAATTAGTGTTCTTAAGAAGTGTTAAAATTAACTGAAAGTGTAACTCATAACAGATGTGGTAATTAAAAGGGTGTATAACCATTTGGGACTAGTAAATAAATTTCATTAATTTGAAGTGCTGATCTAGACATCAAATTGATGGGATATCAGAGACATGGTGTCACACAAATATAAAGTGGTGCTGAATTGGAATTTGGGGAGAACAATGTGTACAAAAAGGATACACAGAGTAGGAAGAGAGGAGGAGTTATGCTGTTAGTTAAGAAACACATAAAATCTAAGGAAGTGTATCCAGTTGAAAAGGGTGAACAGTGCAGTGCCTCTACTAATGCTAATGCTCATGCTAATGTTGAATCTGTTTGGTGTGCATAAATTTGTGGCAGAGAAGAAAAATGCATGGGATACATACAAATTAACACGTGACACAGAAGCCTATGATAGATACAAGTTGATCTGTAACCAAGTTACAAAGGAGGTTAGGCAGGCGAAGGCAGATTACGAGAAATCCTTGGCAAAGGATGCAAAGAAAAACAACAAAGAGTTCTTTACTTATGTAAACTCTAGATGGAAGGGATGAATCAGATTGGTCCACTTGATATCGATGGTTCAACTGTTGATGATCCTGCTCAGGAAGCTAACAAACTAAATGAATATTTTGCATCGACATTCACACATGAGGAGTTATTCAGCGAGGGGAATGCCAGAGGTGTATTCAACTCTGGCAGTAAGCTAGAGAATCTTGTAATAACTGAGAGTAAAGTGGAGGAGAAATTGTTGAAGATAAACACAAGAAAGGCACCTGGGGTGGATGGAATCTATCCAGTTATATTAAAGGAGGCAGCAATGGAAGTAAGCAAACCCTTAGCCATAATTATGGGAGCTTCCTTGGACTCAGGGGAGGTACCCATGGTTGGAGATGTGCAAATGTGACCCTAATTCACAAAGGAGGATCAAAGGCTGACACAAGTAATTATAGACCTGTGAGTTTAACTTCTGTTCCCGGAAAATTAATGGAGGCACTGGTTAAAGAAGCACTGCAGGATCATCTAGACAAGACTTCAGTTATAGCTCAGACACAGCATGGTTTTGTTAAGGGGAAGTCTTGCCTGACCAATTTGATTGGATACTATGATGCAGTCACAAAAGAACTGGATGCAGGGAATAACTTTGATATTATATACTTGGATCTTAGAAAGGCTTTTGATACTGTTGCACATGGAAGACTGCTGCACAAATTGGAGCAGTGTGGCATTGGAGGCAAATTGCTGCTATGGATAAAGGGGTGACTGAGGGGGAGAAGACAGAGAGTGGTAATCAATGGACATTGCTCATCGTGGACTAGTGTTATTAGTGGAGTCCCTCAGGGTTCAGTATTGGGTCCTTTATTGTTTTCTGTATTTATAAATGATATTGATGATGGTATATCAAGCTTAATGTCCAAGTTTGCAGATGATACGAAGGTTGGTAGGGTTGTCAAGGACACTACTGACACTATGCTGCTGCAACAGGATCTGGAAAGGTTGAGCAGATGGGCTGAGAGGTGGCAAATGAAGTTTAACATTGACAAATGTAAAGTACTACATATGGGAAACAGCAACCCCAGAGCAACGTATCAACTCTGTGGTACTACACTGACGGTGGTAGAGAATGAAAGGGACCTGGGGGTGGTTGTGCAGGCAGATATGAAGTTCTCTGAGCAGTGCAGACGGGCTGCAAGAGTAGCTCATGGTGTATTGTCAATGATATATAGGAATTTTTCTAGCAGGGATAAGGAGGTGATTATTCCCTTGTATAAGGCAATGGTCAGGCCACACCTAGAGTACTGTATACAGGCCTGGAGACCTCATTTCAAGAAGGATGCAGAGCTGTTGGAACAAGTACAGAGAAGGGCAACAAGATTAGTGAATGGAACAAAGGGGTGCTCTTACGAAGAAAGGCTTAAGTTTTGCGAATTACAGTGTCTGGAGAGTAGGCAGCAGCGAGGTGATCTGATAGAAGTGTACAAAGCCTTGAATGGTTTGAGCATGCTCAATGCTGATGGGATTCTTCCTCTTGCTCAGAATAATCACCTGAGAGGGCATAAATTCAAATTGAGGAAAGACAGATGTAGGATAGATGTGCGGAAATTTGCCTTTAGCCAGCGGATGGTTGGTAGGTGGAACAGACTTCCATCCCTTGTCGTGGAAGTTGATAGCCTAAATAAGTTTAAGGCTCGGCTGGACAGGTATTTCGAACGAACAGAGGGGTGAAGTGGAAGTGGTTATTTTTTATTTATTTATTTTACTTTCATTTTTTTGGCTGATGCTGCATAAGCTTGCTTTCTTGCATCAAAAGCCTGTACTAATGCTAATGCTAATGCTAATGTTGAAACTGTTTGGTGTGCATAAACAGAGGGAAAGGGAAAATGAGAGCAGGAATGTGTTATAGGCCTAATGACTTTGTGAAAAAAATGAACATTTGTGCAGAGAAATAACAGTGGACCAGTAAATCACAATGTCCTGTAATGGAGAATTTTAAATTTCCAGGTATTGTCTGGAACTTTAGACACTTTTATTGGAGGATTGTTTTCTACAGGACATCTGTTCTGTAGAAAACAAATGAAACAAGAGGAAGTAATAATTTTGATCTGATAATCAGCAGTGATTATTCATGCATTAAGAATTTGGAGATAAAGGAACCACTAGGTGACAGTAATCACAGTGTACTAATGTGGGATTTACTTAATGATGAATTAAAGAAAGAGTATTTTGCATCTAATTCACATATGAGCAGTTATTCAATGAGGGGAGTGCCAGAAGTTTATCAAACTCTAATAGGGAGCTAAGTGATTTTGCAATAACTGACAGCAAAGTGGAGGAGAAATTGTTGAAGTTAAACATAAAAAAAGGCATCTGGGGTGTACAGGATCTATCCAGTTATATTAAAGGGGAGGTGCCCATGAACTGGAGATGTGCAAATGTGACCCCAATTCACAAAGGATCAAAGGGTGACACAAGTAATTATAGACCTGTTAGCTTAACTTCTGTTCCAGGAAAATTAATGAAGGCACTGGTTAAAGAAGCACTGCAGGATCATCTATACAAGACTTCAGTTATAGCTTGGACACAGCATGGTTTTGGTAAAGGAAAGTCTTGCCTGACCAATCTGATTCGACACTATGATGCAGCCACAAAAGAACTGGATGCAGGGAATAACTTTGATATTATATATTTGGGTCTTAGAAAGGCTTTTGATACTGTTGTACATGGAAGCCTGCTGCACAAATTGGAGCACTGTGGCATTGGAGGCAAATTGCTGCTAGGGATAAAGGGATGGTTGAGGAGGAGAAGACAGAGAGTGGTAATCAATGGACACTGTTCATCGTGCACTAATGTTATTAGTGGAGTCCCTCAGAGTTCATGTTGGGTCCATTGTTGTTTGCTGTATTTATAAATGATGGTATATCAAGCTTAATGTCCAAGTTTGCAGATAATACAAAAGTTGGCAGGGTTGTTAAGGACACTACTGATGCTAAGCTGCTGCAACAGGATCTAGAAAAGTTGAGCAGATGGGCTGAGGTGGCAAATGAAGTTTAACATTGACAAATGTAAGGTACTACATATGAGAAGCAGTAACCCCAGAGTGACGTATCAACTCTGTTGTACTACACTGAGAGTGGTAGAGAACGAAAAGCACCTGGGTGTAATTGTGCAGGCAGATATGAAGTTTCTGAGCAGTGTAGACAGTCTGCAAGAGTAGCTTATAGTGTCTTGTCCATGATATATACAGGAATTTTTCTAGCAGGGATAAATAGGTGATAATTCCCTTGTATAAGGCAATGATCAGGACACACCTTGAGTAGTGTATACAGGTCTGGAAGCTTCATTTTAAGAAGGATATAGAGTTGTTGGAATGAGTACAGAGAAGGGCAACAAGATTAGTGAATGGAAGAAAGGGTTGGTCTTACGAAGAAAGGCTTAAGTTTTGCAAATTACAGTGTCTGGAGACTAGGCACCTGCGAGGTGATCTGATTGAAGTATATAAAGCCTTGAATGGTTTGAGCATGCTCAATGCTGATGGGATTCTTCCTCTTGTTCGGAATAATTGCCTGACAGGGCATAAATTCAAATTGAGGAAAGACAGACGTAAGACAGATGTGCGGAAATTTGCCTTTAGCCAGCAGGTGGTTGGTTGGTGGAACAGACTTCCAACCTTTGTTGTGGAAGTTGATAGCCTAAATAAATTTAAGGCTTAGCTGGACAGGTACTTGGAACGAATGGAGAGTTGAAATGGGAGCGTGTTTTTTTTTTTTTTTTGGCTGATGCTGCATAAGCTTGCTTTCTTGTATCATATGCCTCTACTAATGCTAATGCTAAAAAGGAGGCAGCAAAGGAAGTGAGCAAACCCTTAGCCATAATTATGAGAGATTCCTTCAACTCATGATACATTTGCACAACTCCAGTCCTCAAGGACTGGAGTTGTGCAAATGTATCACCAATTCACAAAGGGGGGTTCAAAAGGTGACACAAGTAATTATAGCCCTGTTAGTTTAACTTGTGTTCTGGGGAAAATAATGGAGTCACTGGTTAAAGAGCATTGCAGGATCATCTAGAGAAGACTACAATAATAGTTAAGACACACCACGGGTTTGTTAAAGGCAGGTCTTATCTGATTGGATACTATGATGTGGTCCCAAAGGAACTGAATGCCAAAAATAATTTTGATATTATATACTTGGATTTCAGGAAAGCTTTTAATACTGTTGCACATGGAAGACTGCTGTACAAATTGGAGAGGTATGGCATTAAAAGTAAGTAATGGTGTTACAATGGATAAAGGGATGGTTGAGTGGGAGACGACAGAGAGTGGTAATCAATGGACACTGCTCTTTGTGGTCAAATGTTATTAGTGGAGTTCCCCATGGTTGGGTGTTGGGCCCATTGTTGTTTTGTATATTTATCAATGATATTGATAAAGGTATATCAGGTTTAATTTTCAAGTTTGCAGATGATACAAAGGTTGGTAGGGTTGTTAATGAAAGTAAAGACAGTATGCTACTCCAATTGGATCTAGATAAGTTGGACAAATAGGCTGAGAAGTAGCAACTGAAGTTTATCATTGACAAATGCAAAGTACTGCCTATGGGTAGCAATAAACCAAGAGAAACGTACCAACTGTGTGGTACTACACTCAGGGAAATGGAAAGTAAAAACAACCTGGGGGTAATTGTGCAGTAAAATATGAAATTTGCTGAACGGTACAGACAGGCTACCAGGGTAGGTCATGGAGTGTTGTCAATGATATATAGGAATTTTTCTAGCAAGGACAGGGAGGTGATTATCTTATTATGAAAAGCAATGGTCAGGCAACACCTAGAGTACTGTGTACAGGTCTGGAGGCCTCATTTTAGGAAGGATGTAGAGTTGGTGGAACCAGTACAAAGAAGGGCAACAAGATTGGTGAGGGGAACAAAGTGGTGCTCTTAACAAGAAAGGCTTAAGTTCTGCAAACTGCAGTGCCTGGAGACTAAGCACTTGTGAGGTGATCTCATTGAGGTGTATAAGGCCTTGAATGAGATGAGCAAGCTGAATGCTGATGAGAGTCTTTCACTTGCTCAGATTAAGAACTTGAGGGGGCATAGATTCAAATTGAGAAAAGCCAGTTGTAGAACAGATGTGTAGAAATTTGCCTTTAGTTAATGGGTAGTTGACTGGTGGAACAGACTTCCATCTTTTGTTGTGGAAGCTGATAGCCTAAATAAATAAATTTAAGACTGAGCTGGACAGGCATTTGGAATGAATGGAGGGGTCAAATGAGTGAGTTTTTTTTTTTGGTTGATGCTGCATAAGCTTGCTTTCTTGCATTGTATGCCTCTACTAATGCTAATGCAACTACCATCAAGGGTAAAGGGAAGGGTTTTTGTTTTTGTAATGGTGACTACAGTGGTCTCAGACAGTTTTTCAATTCTATACAGTGGGATCAACTGAAGTTCTTTGAGCAGTGCAGACGGGCTGCCAGAGCAGGTCATGGAGTTTTGTCAATGATATATACGAATTTTGCTAGCAGAAACAAGGAACTGGTTATCACTTTGTATAAGGCAATGGTCAGGTCACACCTTGAGTACTATGTACAAGTCTGGAGGCCTCATTTTAGGATGTGGTTGCTAGAAGGAGTACAGAGAAAGGGAACAAGATTGGTGAGAGGAACAAAGGGGTGCACTTACGAAGAAAGGCTTAAGTTTTGCAACTTGCAGAATCTGGAGACTAGGCACTTGCGAGGTGATCTGATCGAGGTGTATACGGCCTTGAATGGTTTGAGCAGGCTCAATGCTGACGGGATACTTCTGCCTGCTCAGATTACGAACCTGAGTGGGTACAGATTCAAATTGAAGAGACAGTTGTACAACCGATGCGCAGAAATTTGCATTAGCGTGGCTAGTTGATTGCTGTGAAAGAAAGTTCCACCTGTTGTTGTGGAAGTTGATAGCTTAAATAAATTCAAGGAAAAAGTGGACAAACCTTTGGAGCGAATGAATGGGTGAAATGGGAAGTTTCTTTTTTTTTTTTTGGCTGATGCTATATAAGCTTGCTTTCTTGCATCATATGCCTCTGCTAATGCTAATGCTAATGCTATACAGGGGGTCTCAAAAATATTGGTACAAACGTTTAAGGGAGGTAGGTAATATCTAAAGGAATGTGAATCACATAGGAAATCGCATAGAATCCCATAACCGGAAACGTCACGTGAAAGTAGTAGCAGAGGCACAAGAAGCAGAAATGACACAAGACAGTAATTAGTGGCAAACATTTATTTGACATAATATTAATAATGGAGTACGAGATGGATGCATTTCACGATGTTACAACAGATGCTCGAAGGTTCCACCACGAGACACGATGCATGCGTGACACCGACGCAGCATGGATTGGCGGACTGTGTCCGCCAATCCATGCTGCGTTGTGTGTCTCACATCGTCAAGTAACCCTGGTAGAACTTGTTCAAGAAATATCTGATATTTAGCGGAATTCATGCGGGATGGTAACAGGTATGGGCCGACTAAGCAGTCACCGACCATACCTGCCCACACATTAATTGCGAAGCGATGTTGTGCTGCATGGGGGCGCCACTGTGTGAGCCCTCTGCTAATCCATACACTAGGTGCATGTCTGCCAGTTCACAGTTCGTATATCGATGCATGCTCTTCGTGCGGCGACTACTGCTTGAATGAGTAAACCAGAAATTTTCCATCTCGTGAACTGATGAACAGCGCCATGTACCGACTTACGGTGATGTTCCTTTAGATGTTACCTACCTCCCCTAAACGTTTGTACCAATATTTTTGAGACACCCTGTATATAACACACACACACACACATACAGTAGAACTTCTCTATTATGAACTTCTATTTAACGAATTTCTCTATATTACGAATTTTTTCGCAAAACATTGCACCTTGAAACGAAATTACATGTAAAATTAACCCCATATAGAGAAGTGTTAGTCTCTCTATAACGAATTTTTAAAAAAATTAGTAAAAGCATTTTTGAAAATTTTCAGGCATTTACTGCTAAACAGCCGCTCAAATATACTGCCTCCTTCCCTCCGAAATTTCGAATTAGCATCTGGAATTAAATAATCATCCTTTTAGTGAACACTTGTGGCCATTGACGCCTGTAGGTGGGTCTTTGTTTCATTTTTGTTACAGTTATTAAACCAAATGGGTTTTCTTAAAAGTTATCGTAAACTTTACAATAAATAGGGTAGATTTGTAAATTGATGTTGGCTCAGGGGAAAGTGAAATTCGCTGCGGTAAACCTTTAGCATGCTGCGGCGGCAATACACAGAATGCTACCATAGTTGGTTTTTAGTAATGCCTACTGAGTGACATTCGCTTCTCACCTCAACTGTACCACGTGATCTTCATGTCAATCATTATATGATATGTCTGTTCTTGTCTAACCTGGACCCCCAGTAGATGGTTTTCATGAAATTTTTTTTTTTTTCATTCGTCATCAATCACATAGGCTTGATGTTTGATGCTCTTGTTTTTTTTTTTTTTTTTTTCTGAAAAGTAACATACAGCATACGTTAATTATAAATTTTCTTCCGTGTATATATGAATGAAAGCGGAATAAAAGAAATTCACAAAGTCGTATATTTCTTCAAAGTGAGTGATACTGTTGAATTGGCAAGTGAATGTCATTGAGTAGGCAGTACCTGTACTAACAATTCACTATATGGCCAGCACAGCGAAGTTTGCGGTGTATGTATCGGCAAGAGCTGCAGTCCAGTAATTTTTACAATTGCGAAAACAATGTTGAAGAGAAAGTGTTTAAGTATTAATGATAAAGGAAAGACTGTTTTGATATTGAGTTTTAAGAAAAAGATGTTGCGGAGAAATATGGCATATCTGCAAGCAGTTTATCTACGATTTAAAAAAAAATCGAGAATCAATTTTAAATGCAATTGAAGGAGCAGATGAGAAGCGAATTAAGTTGTGTATATACGAAGATGTTGATAAAGCTGTTCTAAAATGGGTGCAAATGATAAGTGAAAAGAATATCCCAATATCGGGCCTAATAATTAAGCAACAAGCTCTGAAATTTGCACAGTCCCTTGGACATACAGAATTTAATGCGAGCACTGGGTGGCTAGATAAATTTAAGAAGTGCCACAGAATTGTGGAAAAGGTTATTTGTGGAGAAAGTGTTAATGTAAGCGAAGAAGATTGCAACAGTTGGAGTAACAATACCTTAAAGAAGATTTTGGAAGAATATGAGTGTAAGGATGTTTCTAATGCTGACGAAATGGGTTTATTCTTTAAATGTTTACCGAATAGAACACTTGCTTTTAAGGATGATAAATGTTTTGGCGGAAAACAAAGCAAAGAAAGAATCACTGTGCTAGTTGGAGCAAATATTACAGGAAGTGAAAAATTAAGACTTTTAGTCATCGGAATATCAAAAAACCCAAGATGTTTTAGAGGCACAAAATCTTTGGAAGTTGACTACACCTTTTAATTAAAAAGCATGGATGACAAGTGATATTTTTGAAGAATGGATATTAAAACTAGACAAGCGTACAACAAAATAAAAAAGGAAAATCGTGTTGGTAACTGACAACTGTCCGGCACATCCTGCCAATATTTCTGCCAAACTTAAAAGTGCGAAGTTGTTTTTACCACCAAATGTAACGTCAAACTCCAGCCAATGGACCAAGGCATTATTAAAAATTTTAAATTTCATTATCGAAAGAGAATAATAATGAAGATTGTCAATGCGTTATCAGAAAATAGAAACTTGGAGGTTACAATTAACCTTAGAGATTGCATCTCTGAACTGGCAAAAGTTTGGACAAACGATATCACTGAATACACTATTTGAAATTGTTTTTCGAAAGCGGGATTTGCATTGAATACAGAAGTCGAACAACGACTGGATGAACAAGTTGAACTGCCCCTTTCACAACTGAAAAACTTTTGGACGTTATTAGAATCGTCTGGAAACATAGAAAATGAAACAACACTGGATAGTTATGTTTATGTAGATTACAGCAGAACATCCAAAATGAAGATGAAATACTGCTGAACAGTGTTAGATGCGACCATGATCACGAAGAAATTAACGATGACGCTGAAGGCTCATCAGAACAACCCGTAGAAAAGCCAACTCGAGAAGAAATGATTAACGCTTTTAAAACGGTTCGTATGGGTCTACAGTTTTGTTAAAAAATGTTCCTGATAATGTTTTTTATGCTCTGCACAAACGTGAGGTTTTCTTTGAGAATCAGACAAATTTTTAATTGTACTGTGCAAACGAAAATTACAGATTTTTTTGATTTGTGATATTTACCGGCGAAAATTGTGTAAATTTAAATTTGCACAATTTTCGCCGTAATTTAGAAAATTAGATAAAAATTTTTAATAAATAACAATTTCTAATTAGATAACAATTTTTAATAAAAAAGATATTCTCTGTATAACGAAATTTCTCTATAATGAATTTTTTCGCTGGATTTATCGAATTCATTATAGGGAAGTTCGACTGTATGTATATAAGCTAAAATGGAATATTTGCCAGCAGCATGGCAAACCAGTAGAGGGAAAAAGAACTCAACCAAATAAAATAACAAAAATAACAATAACAGAAAAATATATAGGGGGGGCGGAGATAAAGAAGAAAACACGAATGTTGAAGCAACGTTCCTAAAATAATTTAGAAAATTAAGCCAATTAAAAGAAATTTAGTGGTGCCCCCCCCCCAACCCCAGTAGGCACCCATTTTTGTTATTTTATTTGGTTGAGTTCTTTTTCACTCTGCTGGTTTGCCATGCTTCTGGCAAATATTGTATTTTAGCTTATCATAAGCAACATATAGCGGATTGTGCTTTTCTGCTGCCACTGATGTTAGCTTTTCTACTATTTTTTTTCTTATTTATTTTAATATATATATTTTTTTTCTTATTTATAATATATATATTTTGATTACTTTTTATCTCTCTATTTAATTTTGGATTAATTGGAATATATATATATATATATATATATATATATATATATATATATATATATATATATATATATGTATGTGTATATATATATATATATATATATATATATATATGTGTGTGTGTGTGTGTGTGTGTGTGTGTGTGTGTGTGTGTGTGTGTATGTGTGTGTGTGTGTGTGTGTGTGTATATATATATATATATATATATATATATCTTTTTTATTTAACAGCACCTTCGGGGATTCAAGGTACTATTATTTTGATCTTTCCGTTATCCAGAAAGTTTTATTTTTAATATGTTTAAAGCAGAAATAATAAGCCATATAAGAAATAGCGAGATTAAGAATGCAATTTTATTAACTGCACATAAAAAAAAAATATATGTTGAGTATCCAATGTTATATGCTGCCATTAATACACTCCTACTTATGTCCTGTTCTATTTTTTTTATTATATCAAGTTTAGTCTGTGCTGGTAGCACAGTGGTATGGTCACCATCCTCCCCACACTGGGTGGAAAAGGATCAGCTTGAAACTACATCAATGACACGAGGGACTTTTATGGGCTTTTTTCACTCCTTTTTTCACTTTTTTACCCAGATTTTCGTCCAGCAAAACAGGCAAATCAACCAGACAACAGATGCAATTTACAAAAACAATACACATGGGTATATGAATTAATTTTCTGGGTGACTCTAATGTAATAGTTTGGATTATATCAAGTTTGTCACTAAGCTTTAAGGTTGTTCTTCTTTCCTTCTATGTATGAGGTTTATTAAGTTTAGGAGCCAAAGTGAGGGGTTATAAATTTAAATAAATGTAAAACAGCGGTATAATCTCTGATATCAATATAGAATTCATTTTGAAAAAGGCGAATGTAAACAAATACAGTAATCACATGATTTTCTATTTCCTTTTTTCAGCACTGCAAAACATCTGCGCTGTATGTAAACATCTAATCTTAGTGTGCTGTTAGCTAGCATGTTCTGTTATTTGGGGTGCCATTATTTTGACAGTCTACTGTATAAAAAATATATTTTATATATAATTTAGTCCTCCCTTCTAAATTTCTCTTGCTTAGTTTGTAATATTTTCTTTTCTTTTCTCCTTTTCGGTCTCTGCCGGGTCGGCTATGAAATATACATGAACTTCTTACCGCCACATTTGATTTGGCTTCCGCATGTGCTTTTTCAACTTGGTTTCATTGTATTAACCACGTGCCACGTATATTTCATATCAGAAACAGAGGCCTTACTTCTTACTATATATTTCCTTTGGTTTTGGTGCTGACCCTTGATGAAAAAGTTAAAATCATATCTATAGCATTAAGTAATACTTTTAACATATTACTTTTATTTTTCAGGTACCTATGCTTTCTTTTTTTCATTGTTACTACTTCCGGTCTTGTCAGCTTTTCTCCATTTCTTCCCCAATCTACTTATCTACATATATAGAGGGTGGGGAGAGAAAAGAAACTTAAAAAAAAAGTATATGGGAGGAGAGTAATAAATATTATAAGAGTCTTAATTAAATTAAATGGTTATTTTTAGAGTTTTTTTCTCTATGACTATAGTTATCCCCAGTGGCGGATTCAGGGTAGGGGTACCAGGGCATGTGCTTCCGCTATCATTTTTCAGAAAATATACACCAATCATTTAAATTCCCTTTAGCTACATTTTTTTTTTTTCATTGTTAATGTAGGATTTTATCTATTTTTGCATTGTGGCAGCTATTTTCAACTGACTAGAGTTGGCAACACTGATGCTAATGTGATCGCCATTCTTGTGCACAAAATGGTTCCCCCCATCACAAATGGTCCCCTCCTGTCATTTTTTCTGGATCTGCCACTGGTTATTCCTTAGAATTATGTTCATGTGAATACAATAAGATTGCCATTCTACTTTCCATTTTAGAAGCAAATCTTATTTTTAACAATTAGCAACTGTACAAGAATTATTTTCCTTTGTAAAACTTGTACATTACACCCTTCCTCATTTCCTATTTGTTATCTTCTCATTTGGATGTTGCTACTTAAACAGGGTTAAATTTGTGAGGGTTGTACAGAACTTATCGGGTGACCTGGATGAAAAGGTTTTGCATGTTTTTTGTTGGTTGAATTAATGACTAAAACTTGCTGTACCTTTCTAAGTATAGAACCAGTTTTAGTCAAATTGTTCTCGAAGCAGTATTTTGCAGTTTTCACAGAGTAATTCCATGAAAGAACTAGAAAGATGTAGCAACCCATTTTTTTTTTATCTTTCCATTCTCCAGAATGCATGGAAATTAACAACTGATGCTCCGATTTTTCAATGCATCCAATGAATGCCATTCTAGTTGATCTATTTTAATAACAACAAACTCTATAGATTTAATATATATATATGTCTATACCATTACAAGGAAATGCAACGGTCACGTTCTCTAACTTTCTCAATAAAGCATAGTTTAAACTTTGGTGTGGGGGAGATATGTCAGCATGCTGCAAGTCAAATTAGAAAAATAAAATATATATTTTATTAAATCGTTTTGTTTTCAAATAACAAAAAAAAAAAAAAAATGATTGCTATTGACAGCACTGATGTGCTTAGATTTAGAGCTATAAAAATAGTTACTCAACCATAGTACACGAAAATAATCAGCAAATAGTTGGCAAGCTAGAGCATATTACTATAATTCAAACTTAAAATTCTTTGAAATTAATTATTTTTATCTAAAGATTAACTGTCAGTTTTTTTCCTAATGAAAAATGAAAGCATTGATACATCCCAAATGTTTTTTGAGAACATTTTGGGAATATCAAGAATTTGCAATTCCTATCTGAAAATAGACAGTGGAGAAGCCTCCATTGACAACCATATAAAATGATTCATTTTTTTTCCCCTCCCCAAAGTGATTTCAATAGCCAGTGTCTGAAAAAATTTATTTTTTTTTTTTTTATTTTTTTAAATTTCTTTTGAAAAATCTGCTTTGTTTTTATAATGTTTGCTCAGCCTGCTGAATTCAAAGTGCTCCATGATATAAATAAAGACATACAGTACAGTCAGAGCTTGGTTAAGGGAGAGGTATGCTGCCTCAGATCATGCAATAGAAGCCCTAAAATTTATTTACATATATGAACAAATAGTATTTATATTATAAAAAATACAGAAAAATAAATAAATGGAAAATTTATAAAGAATTTAAAGTAATATACAGTAAAACCTGTTTATTTACAGTAATACCATATATGTCCACTTACAGCAGATAAATATCAAAATTAAATTATGATAAAAATTTGATTTCATTTTAAAAAAAGTTTACCTCTTCCAAAATGTTTAATTTAATAAGAAGATATTAGTTAAAAGACATAAGCATGTTTAACAAGATCTCCATATGAGATAAGACACACCATCAAATTAATACACAAATGCAAAAGTGTTAGAGGACTGGTTTTCATAAATCCTTTCATCTTCAGCTAGTGCATAAACTAAATAAAGAGGTAACAAGAGTCTTACATATGATAGATCACACCATGATTTGCACTTGGATCAAATATGTGATGGCTGACTCAGTGATTATTCTGGAAAGTGCAATTTGGGAGTCACCAAATGTGGTGACTCCCAGTGATGTTTTGTATTGTAAAAAAGTTTTTTTACAATACAAAACATCACCCTATCATAACCCTATTGATCATAACAGAATTTTGTATTTCTAGTTTGTGTCCACTTTGTTTTGAATGAAAATGTAATTCCATCTGTGAGTATGAGGTGTTGAAACTCCAATTATGATATGTCATTTTATTGAAACTGACCGTTTGCTTCCGACGTACAAAGACATTCTGTTAAACATTTGATAACATTAGTTTAATCTATTCAGGAATACTGTTATTCGAGTGCCTATTTCTAATGATCCCAGATTAGTAAAATGATAAGAGGGGTTTACCTCAATATAGTGCGTAGAACACTTCCGTATGATACCCTCCAGAAATTAAAATGGAAAAAACTAAAAAATCAACAACTTACTGGTACATTAGAGTAAAATATAAATAATTTAAATAATCAATTTAACACAAATCAAATCAATTTAAAACAATTAAAAATCAAATTAACGCAATTAAACGAATCTAACGAAAATATTCAAAACGATTTTCCTTCCTCAAATTAACTCAATTAAACAAATCTAACGAAAATATTCAAAACGATTTTCCTTCCTTAAATTATATTAGTATTATTTTACTAATATTATTATCAACGTAGAACATATTGAGTAGTACAACTCTGACTCATACTATCTAATGATCCCAGATATAAAATGAAATAGTACCAAATGAGCAATAGTACCTTTAAACACTTGTTTTAAATCTTCTTGCTAACTGCACACAATGTGGTAAAGATACTATAAATGGTTGCAGAAACTATTCATTAGTGTTCATATGTTCTTGCATTTACCTTTCAAATTTAATTCTAACAGTAATGATTGATTATTTCTTCAATGAATTCATTTCAGTAGCATCTACTTAAACATAAATTTCTCAGAAAAGTTCAGTTTAGTTTAGCTTAAAGATATCTTATGAACGGGGTTATATTTTTTAAAAAAACCCTCTTACAGCGATTTATATGTAATTGAAGAATTTTTTGAAGACTAAATGCTCAAGGCATAATATGTTATGGGTTGAAATTAACTATATAATATCGGTGTAAATACACCGTAGTTTACCCATAAGTTTAACTATATATCATCTGTTGTTGTGGAAGCTGATTGCCTAAATAAATTTAAGCGTGATCTGGACAGACATTTGGAATGAATGGAGGGGTGAAATGGGAGGTTTTTTTTTGTTTTTTTTTGATTTGGCATAAGCTTGCTTTCTTGCATCATATGTCTCTACTAATGCTAATGAAAGCATGATTCTTCATGCTTTTGATTTCTTCCTTGCCTACGACTATGCACACATCATTGGTAAATCTCATATCCTCTATTAGAGAAGTGTTATTTATTTGAAGTAGTGCAATACCTGGTATCTCATTGTGAAGGTGGCCACAATATGAAATAAAGTCTAAACGATGCCATTATATTACGTATGTAGTTAAACTTACGGGTAAGCTATGGTGTATTTATTATTATTAGCCATATGGTGCAAACAAGCCTGAGGCTTTATCTGCATCAACCAAAAAAAAAAAAAAAAAATTTCTTTGTTACCCCTGAGAGAGAGAATCAGATATAGAAAGGAATCACCAAGAAAGAGAGAGAAGAAATATGCTATCCAGCTCAGAACCCTGAGTGTGCCAAACCCATACTCAGCAGATGTGAACCCCTGGGGGTAATTAACAATAAATATTATATAGTTCATTTCAACCCATAACATTTTATGCCTTGAGTATTTAATCTTCAAAATATATGCCTTGAGAATTTAGTCTTCAAAATATTATGCCTTGAGTATTTAGTCTTTAAAATATTATCATTACCTTCACCATTTGGCAGCTCTCATATTGGGGAATTAACTTCGCAACCATGATGGCATATCTGCATTATCTGGGGATACCTGCCACCCACTGATGAGTGCGCCAATAAGCTCCGAAATGTGTCTCGGTGGTGGTGCCCACTGAGAATAAATAACAGTAGTCTCCTCTACTAGAGAAGTGTTATTTATTTGAAGTAGTGCAATGCCTGGTATCTCGTTGTGAAAAAGGTGGCCACAATATGAGATAAAATCTAAACAAAGCTGTTACACTACATATGTAGTCAAACTTATGGGTAAACTATGGTGTATTTACACCAATATTATATAGTAATTGAAGAATATATTTTAAACCCCTTACCAAGGGCATTAAAATATATATGAGATTTACCAATGATGTGTGCATAGTCGGAGGCAAGGAAGAAATCAAAAGCATGAAGGATCATACTTTCATTAGCATTAGTAGAGACATACGATGCAAGAAAGCAAGCTAATGATGAGCCAAAAAAAAAAAACCCTCCCATTTCACCCCTCCATTCATTCCAAATGCCTGTCCAGATCACCTTTAAATTTATTTAGGCTATCAGCTCCCACAGAAACATATGAAGTTTGTTCCAGCAATCAATCACCCACTGGCTAAAGGCAAATTTCCGCAGATCTATTCTACAACTATCTTTCCTCAATTTGAATCTGTGTCCCCTCATGTTCTTAGACTGAGCAAGAGGAAGAATCCCATCAGCATTCAGCTTGCTCAACCCATTCAAGGCCTTATACACCTCAATCAGATCACCTCGCAAGTGCCTACTCTCCAGGTGCTGCAATTTGCACAACTTAGGCCTTTCTTGGTAAGAGCACCCCTTTGTTTCCCTCACCAATCTTGTTGCCCTTCTTTGTACTGGTTCCACCAACTCTACATCCTTCCTAAAATGAGGCCTCCAGACCTGTACACACTACGCTAGGTGAGGCCTGATTATTGCCTTGTGTAACGGGATAATCACCTTGCTGTCACTGCTAGCAAAATTCCTAAATATCATTGACAAAACTCCATTACCTGCCCTGGCAGCCCGTCTGCCAGGGCAGGTAATGGAGTTTTTGACTGCACAATTATCCCATGGTCTTTTCCACATTCCACTTCCCTGAGTGTAGTACCACACAGTCGGTACGTTTCTCTTTGGTTATTGCTACCCATATGCAGTACTTTGCATTTGTCAAAGTTTAACTTTAGTTGCCGCTTCTCAGCCTATTTTCCCAACTTATCTAGATTCAGTTGGAGTAGCATACTGTCGTTAACAACCCTGCCAACCTTTGTATCATCTGCAAATTTGACCATAAAACCTGATGTTCCTTAAACAATATCATTGATAAATACTGAAAACAACAAGGGGCCCAACACCGAACCCTGGGGAACTCCACTAATAACATTTGTCCATGAAGAGCAGTGTCCACTGGATACTACTCTCTGTCATCTCCCACTCAACCATACCCATTATCTATTGTAGCAACTTACCCTTAATGCCATACCTCTCCAATTTGTACAGCAGTCTTCAATGTGCAACAGTATCAAAAGCTTTCCTGAAATCCAAGTATATGATATCAAAATTATCTTTGGCATTCAGTTCCTTTGTGACCACATCATAGTATCCAATCATATTGGTCAGACAAGACTTCCCTTTAACAAACCCATTCTGTGTCTTAACTATTACTGCAGTCTTGTCTAGGTGATCCTGCAATACTTCTTCAACCAGTGATTCCATTATTTTCCCCAGAACACAACTTAAACTAACAGGTCGGAAGTTACTTGTGTCACCTTTTGAACCCCGTTTGTGAATTGATGATACATTTGCAAATTTCCAGTACATGGAGACATCCCCTGAGTCCAAGGAAGCTCTCAATAATTATGGCTAAGGGTTTGCTTACTTCCTTTGCTGCCTCCATTAATATAGAACTGGATAGATCCTGTCCACTCCAGGCGACTTCCTTATGTTTAACTTCAATAATTTCTCCTCCACTTTGCTCTTAGCCCCTGTTAGAGTTTGATAAACTTCTGGTACTCCCCTCATTGAATAATTCCTCATGTGTGAATGTAGATTCAAAATCCTCATTCAGTTTATCAGCTTCCTGAGCATGATCATAAATAGTCAACCCATCTATGTTAAATGGTCCAATCTGATTCATCCCTTTCCTTCTAGAATTTACATAAGTAAAGAACTGTTTGCTGTTTTTCTTTGTCTTTGCATCTTTGCCAAATATTTCTTGTAATTTGCCTTCGCCTGCCTAACCTCCTTTATGACTTGATTATAGACTAGTTTATACCTGCCATAGGCTTCTGTGTCACCTGGTACTTTATATGCATCCCATACATTCTTCTTCTCTGCCACAAGCCTCATTAATTCAGCTGACATCCATTCAGGCCTAAACCTTGAACAGTATTTCTTAGTTGGAATGAAAAGCCTAGTAGCCTCCAAAATTCAGTCCCTTAAGGCTTTCCAATTAGAAATCAACATTGGTAACATCATCAGTTGATCCCACTGTACAGAATTTAAAAATTGTCTAAGACGCTGTTGTTATCTTTACAAAAGCAAAAGCCCTTCCATTTAGCCTTGATGGTAGTTAGATCTTTAAGTAATTCTCACATCAGTACATTGTGATCACTGTCACCCAGTGGTTCCTTTATCTGCAAATTCTTAATGCATGAATAATCACTGCTAATAATCAGATCAAGCATATTACTCCCTCTGGTTGCCTCTAGAACATGTTGCTCTACAAAATAGTCATCCAATAAATCCACAAAAGTCTTGTTAGTGTTCGAGTGAACAACCCACAAGTTCCAGTCAATATCTGGAAAGTTAAAATCCCCCATTTTAAGACATTCTGATTTACTTGCCCAGAATATTTCTCTTCACAATTGCTCATTATACTCATTAGATTCATTAGGCCTATAACATACACCTACTCTCATTTTCCTTTCCTAGTGCTTATTTCTCAACACTGCACTGTTCACCAACATCAGTTGGATGCACTTCCTTAGATTTTATGTTTCTTACCTTACAGCATACCCCCTACTTCCTTCCTGTCCTGTCTTTGTCTATCCTTCCTGTACACATTGTACTCCCCAAATTCCAATTCTGCACTGCTTATATCTGTGTGACACAGCGTCTCTGATTTCACAAAAGTATCTGCATCTGATGTCTTGACTAGCACTTCAAACTCATTAAATTTATTAACTATACTCCTAGCATTGGAGTACATGGAAGTATACATGCACCTGTTCCTACTCTTAGTTTCCTAACACGGACCATGTATTTACTTGTACCACTATCACTCCCAGCAGTACTAGAAATCTCCATTTCCTTGATTTACAGGCTGCTGCTCATTCTAATAGAAACAGTGCAAGAATCACCAAGCTCGCAGTCTTCTGACCCACCTAACACAGTGTCGATTGCATCAGCAAATATTCTTGCACCCTTTATATTTAAGTGTACCCAACCCCTCTACAATGTCATCAACTTTTAAACCTGGCAGACCTAGCCTGGTCCTGTGCCACCTATCCTTCTTGCATAGTATTAGCATTAGCATTAGTAGAGGCATTTGATGCAAGAAAGCAAGCTTATGCAGCATCAGCCAAAAAAATTAAAGTAAAATAAATAAATAAAAAATAACCACTTCCACTTCACCCCTCTGTTCGTTCGAAATACCTGTCCAGCCGTGCCTTAACTTATTTAGGCTATCAACATCCACGACAAGGGATGGAAGTCTGTTCCACCTACCAACCACCCGCTGGCTAAAAGCAAATTTCCGCACATCTATCCTACATCTGTCTTTCCTCAATTTGAATTTATGCCCTCTCAGGTGATTATTCTGAGCAAGAGGAAGAATCCCATCAGCATTGAGCATGCTCAAACCATTCAAGGCTTTGTACACCTCTATCAGATCACCTCGCTACTGCCTACTCTCCAGACCCTGTAATTCGCAAAACTTAAGCCTTTCTTCGTAAGAGCATCTCTTTGTTCCATTCATTAATCTTGTTGCCCTTCTTTGTACTCGTTCCAGCAGCTCTACATCCTTCTTGAAATGAGGTCTCCAGGCCTGTATACAGTACTCTAGGTGTGGCCTGACCATTGCCTTATACAAGGGAATAATCACCTCCTTATCCCTGCTAGAAAAATTCCTATATATCATTGACAATACACCATGAGCTACTCTTGCAGCCCATCTGCACTGCTCGGAGAACTTCATATCTGCCTGCACAACCACCCCCAGGTCCCTTTCATTCTCTTCCACTGTCAGTGTAGTACCACAGAGTTGATACGTTGCTCTGGGGTTGCTGTTTCCCATATATAGTACTTTATATTTGTCAATGTTAAACTTCATTTGCCACCTCTCAGCCCATCTGCTCAACCTTTCCAGATTCTGTTGCAGTAGCATAGTGTCAGTAGTGTGCTTGACAACCCTGCCAACCTTCGTATCGTCTGCAAACTTGGACATTAAGCTTGATATACCATCATCAATATCATTTATAAATACAGAAAACAATAAAGGACCCAATACTGAACCCTGAGGGACTCCACTAATAACATTAGTCCACGATGAGCAGTGTCCATTGATTACCACTCTGTCTTCTCCCCCTCAACCACCCCTTTATCCATAGCAGCAATTTGCCTCCAATGCCACACTGCTCCAATTTGTGCAGCAGTCTTCCATGTGCAACAGTATCAAAAGCCTTTCTAAGATCCAAGTATATAATATCAAAGTTATTCCCTGCATCCAGTTCTTTTGTGACTGCATCATAGTATCCAATCAAATTGGTCAGGCAAGAATTCCCCTTAACAAAACCATGCTGTGTCTGAGCTATAACTGAAGTCTTGTCTAGATGATCCTGCAGTGCTTCTTTAACCAGTGCCTCCATTAATTTTCCGGGAACAGAAGTTAAACTCACAGGTCTATAATTACTTGTGTCGGCCTTTGATCCTCCTTTGTGAATTAGGGTCACATTTGCATATCTCCAGTCCATGGGTACCTCCCCTGAGTCCAAGGAAGCTCTCATAATTATGGCTAAGGGTTTGCTTACTTCCATTGCTGCCTCCTTTAATATAACTGGATAGATTCCATCCACCCCAGGTGCCTTTCTTGTGTTTATCTTCAACAATTTCTCCTCCACTTTACTCTCAGCTATTACAAGATTCTCTAGCTTACTGCCAGAGTTGAATACACCTCTGGCATTCCCCTCGCTGAATTATTCCTCATGTATGAATGTCGATGCAAAATATTCATTTAGTTTGTTAGCTACCTGAGCAGGATCATCAACAGCTAACCCATCGATATCAAGTGGACCAATCTGATTCATCCCCTTCCTTCTAGAGTTTACATAAGCAAAGAACTCTTTGTTTTTCTTCGCATCCTTTGCCAGGGATTTCTCGTAATCTGCCTTCGCCTGCCTAACCTCCTTTGTAACTTGGTTACAGATCAACTTGCATCTATCATAGGCTTCTGTGTCATGTGTTAATTTGTATGTATCCCATGCATTTTTCTTCTCTGCCATATGCCTCATTAGTTCATCTGACATCCATTTAGGCCTAAACCTTGAACAATATTTCTTAGTTGGTATGTAAAGCCTAGTAGCTTCCAATTTTTTTTTTGATTTGGTAGTTATTGGCGCATCGGCTTCTGTGGCCATATTGCACCTACCAAGGTTTTTGCAGTACTTTGATCCAAGCCCGAGGCGGGAATCGAACCCGCGACCTTTGGGTTGCCGGGCAGGTACTTTACCCACTCGGCTAGCCCGGTCGGCTGTAGCTTCCAAGATAAGTTCTTTGAATGCTTCCCATTTTGAATTTGCTGTTGGTAACATCATCAGTTGGTCCCACTGTATAGAATTTAAATACTGTCTCAGTCCATCGCAGTCGCCTTTACGGAAGCAATAACCCTTCCCTTTACCCCTAATGGTAGTTACCTCTTTGAGTAAATCCCACTTCAGAACACTGTGATCACTGCCACCTAGTGGTTCATTTATCTGCAGATTCTTAATGCATGAAGAATCACTACTGATAATCAAATCAAGAGTATTACTCCCTCTAATTGCCTCCCGAACATGCTGATGAAGAAAACAATCATCCAATAAATCCACAAAAAGCCTTGCTAGTGTGTGAGTGACCAGCCCCCAAATTGCAGTCAATACCTGGGAAATTAAAATCCCCCATAATAAGACTCTCTGATTTACTGGCCCACTCTATTTCCCCGTACAGTTTCTTATTATACTCATCAGAGTCATTAGGCCTATAGCACACTCCTACTCTCAATTTTGATCTCCCAATGCTCATGTAACACGAAACTGACTCGACACTGCACTGTCCAGCGATGTCGACTGGCTTCACTTCCTTGGATTTTATTTGTTTCTTAACTAATAGCATAACCCCTCCTCCCTTCCTTCCTATCCTGTCTATCCTTTCTGTATACATTGTACTCCCCAAATTCCAGTTCTGCATTCTTTATATCTGTGTGACACCACGTCTCTGAAATCCCAACAATATCTGCCTTTGATGTTTTGAGCAATACCTCAAATTCATCAAATTTATTTACTAGACTCCTAGCATTGGTGTACACGCAAGTATACATGCACCTGCTCTTCCTCTTAGCCACCCTAACACAACCCATGTGTTTACTTGTACCCCAATGATTCCCAGCAGTCTCTGAAATATCCTGCATCTTATTTTCCAGGCTGCTGCTCATTCCAATAGAAGCAGTGCAAGAATCACTTTCTCCTCTGCCAGTGGCTACTGTTAATCTATTAGTCCTTGTATCCCTCCAATCTAGCAGTTTTCCGACCCACCTAACACTGCCTCGATAGCATCAGCAAACATTCTTGCACCCTTTATGTTTAAGTGTATCCCATCCCTGTAGAAGCAGTCTCTCCTGTTAAGAAGTAAAGACCAGGCTGAAAAAAATTTTACCCCTTGAGCCTTGCACAATCTTTCCAGGGCCGAATTGATCGACAGGGCTCTCATCATATACTCCCTCCTATCGTGTCTGGGCAAAATTGCAGACACTTTCAAATTCAACCCTAATTCACGGCTTTTTTTCATCAGTGACCTGTACTTGTTAAGTAATTCCGCCGGTCTCCTACTCTTAATATCATTAGTGACAACGTGTACAATTATATCACCTTTTGTGCCTTTAAAAGATGATATCCGCTCTACAACGTCATCAACCTTTGCCCCTGGCAGACATACCCTGGTCCTGTTCCACCTATCCTTTTTATAAAGCATGTTTCCTGTTTCCCTGACAATAGAGTCACCAAAAACTACTAGTTCCTTTGGGACCGGCGCATTCTGCCTTGGGGGCTGCCGCTGTGTTGCGCGATGACGAAGTGCAAACTCTGGCATTGGTGTGGGCAGCTGAGAGCTTGATGGGCCCCTCACTTGTAATCCTTCGAGGGCATCCACCCTGTGCTTCAAGCTCTCATATAGGCCCATAACAATGCTGAGTTGACGCCTGATTCCCTTACACTCCTTGCATCGTGCACATACAAAGACATTCCCCATGGCAGTATCATGTCCCATACCTGACTGCTCCGCAAACATCAAGCAAATAGTGCATCTTAAAAGGCTGTGATCCAGAGGGCAACTGCCCCCCTCAGTTCTCCTCTGAGCCACAGCATTCCCATTAGCTTGAGCCTTTTGCTTTGCTGCTCTGGTTTGAGTCATGATTTCGATTTACTTTCAATAAAAATTCAATTACAGTACAAAATTAAATAATAAACTTGTATCCCAACACAGTTATAACGCTATATTTATGTTTCAGTAACAAGTGTTATCTACGAAATAAATGTTTCAGTAATGAGTGTTATCTACGAAATATTTGTTTCAGTAACGAGTGTTATCTACGAAATCCCTTTATATAACTTCCGTATCAAGTTATGTATTAATTATTTATTTTTACTAATTATTTATATTACGTAACCTAAGTGGTTACATGTATAGTTAAAAGTACAATTTAATTGCCAATGAAGTTCGACAAGATTAATAGATTTTACTGATTAATTTTCGCGTAGCAATGGCGGCTATTTAGGATCGGTAAACACGTGGATTTGATACCCTTTCCGATACTAAGTAATACCTACAAAATCTCTATCTAAGTTACTTTAAACTTAAGTACCGTAAATAGGAATATAAAGCTACTCTAGAAAATAAGTTAATATGTCAATTTAAACTAATAAAGCAGAAAATAAATCAGAAAAAACTTCTCTGTTCCAAGAGCGGCAGAAAGGCACGTCCGCACAGGCAACCCTCGTCCTCAGACCATAGTATATTCCTCATCTACCTGGCAATAGAGTCACAAACAATAACTAGTTCCTTTGGGACCAGGGCATTCTGCCTTGGAGATTTCCTGTTTTGCCTGATGCACAGGAGTGAGATCTGTAGTTGAGCATTCATTTCTTTGAGGGCATTTACCCTACACCTCAAGCTCTCATAGACACCCATTAGAACGTTGAGTTGGCACCTAATTTCTTGACACCGTAGATACAAAGCACACACACACACACACACAAAGGCATCCTTTGTCTAGATCATGTCCTGTTTTCGAAAGATCGGCAAACATTTCACACTTCATACATTTTTTGAAACTGTGATGCATTAGAGAATCGCCCTCTTTGTTTCTTCCCCAATCACAGCACTCTCACTAGTCTGTGATCTTTGTTTCGCAGCTCTAGTCTGGGTCATATTTTCAATTTAATTACAATTTAATTAGCAATGAATTTTAATAAGATTAATATTATTTTTGATTAATTGGTAATACTATAATAAGCTAACAGATTCCAATACAGTGCTTTGTATTATGCTATCTAGTTTTACTTTATACCTTACGCTATCAGTTCGAGATAGATGTACGTTATGCTATGTCTTATCGACCCCAATATGGCGGCTGTTCAACACTATTGGTTCCAACACTGGGAGTTGTAATTTCCAAAAATAAATCGCTGATTAAATTCAAAATCAGAAGGTAACGAATGCTACTAAATCTATATTTCTGGATTTATTTTTGTGTGGAAATAAGGTGCCAACTCAGCGTTGTTATGAGCCTATATGACAGCTTGAAGAACAGGGTGGATGCCATCGAAAGATTTAAATTGAGGAGGCCATCAAGCTCTCAGCTGCCCACATCAATGCCAGAGCTTGCATTTGAGCATCATGCAACACAACAGCAACCCCCAAGGCAGCTGGGCCCAAAGGAAACCAGAAGAATTACTTAACAAGTATAGGTCAACGTTGAAAAAAAAGCCGTGAGTTAGAGTTGAATTTCAAAGTATCTGCAATTCTGCCCAAACATGATAGGAGGGAGTATATGATGAGAGCCTTGTCGATCAATTCGGCTCTGGAAAGATTGTGCAAGGCTCAAAGGGTAGAATTTTTTTCAGCCTGGTCTATACTTGTTAATAGGAGAGACTGCTTCTACAGGGATGGGATACATTTAAATAGAAAGGGTGTAAGAATATTTGCTGATGCTACTGAGAAAGATTTAGGTGGGTTCGAAAACTGCTAGCTTGGGGGGGGGATGATACATGGACTAATAGATTAACAGAAGCCGCTGGAAGAGGTGAAAGTGATTCCTGCACTGCTTCTATTGAAATGAAATTGAGCAGCAGCCTTGAAAGCAAGGCAATGCAGATTTCAAGGATTGCTGGGAGTCATAGTGGAACAAGTAAATACATGGGCCGTGTTAGGGTAACTAAGAGTAGAAACAGGTGTGCAGGTATACTTGCATGTACACCAATGCTAGAAGTATAGTTAATAAATTTGATGAGCTTGAAGTGCTAGTCAAGACATCCAAGGCAGATATTGTTGGGATATCAGAGACGTGGTGTCGCACATACATAAGTAGTGCAGAATTGGAATTTGGGGAGTACAATGTGTACAAAAGGACAGGAAGGGGGAGAGGTTATGCTGTTGGTTAAGAAACACATAAAATCTAAGGAAGAGCATCCAATCGATGTTGGTGGGCAATGCAATGTTGAGTCTGTTTGGTGTGACATAAGCAATGGAAAAGGAAAAATGAGAGGTGTGTGTTATAGGCTTAATGAAACTGATGAGTATAATGAGCAATTGTGCAGAGAAACAGAGTGGGCCAGTAAATCAGTGTCTTATAATTTGTAATTTTAATTTCCCAGATATTGGCTGGAATTTGTGGGTTGGTCAATCGAACACTAGCAAGACTTTTGTAGATTTATTGGATGATTGTTTTCTATAGAAGCATGTTCAGGAGGCAAACAGAGGGAGTAATACTCTTCATCACTACTGACTATCAGTAGTGATTCTTCATGCATTAAGAATCTGCAGATAAAGGAACCATTAGGTGGCAGTGATCACATCAAGCTCTCTGAAGTGGGGTTTACTCAAAGAGGGAACTACCATCAGGGGTAAAGGTAAGGGTTTTTGCTTTCATAAAGGTGACTACGGTGGTTTGAGACAGTATTTAAATTCTATACGGCGGGACCAACTGATGATGTTACCAACAGCAAATGCAAAATGGGAACCATTCAAAGAATTAATCTTGGAAGCTTCTAGTCTTTTCATACCAACAAAGATAGATATTTATTTATTTTATTTTTATTTTTTTTTTTTTTAGGTCCTAGCCACTGAAATCTCAGGAAACTAGGTGGCAGGACCTGCCAGAGTACTTATTTAAAATATTGGTGTACCTGGTCTGCCTCCACGGGGCAAAGTGTGGGCAACGTCTGGCCTCAGCAGAGGCCTGGCGGCTAAATGGCCAGAAGAACAACGGTACACAACACTACTTATCTACAATATCCATACACTTTTAAATCTCTGGCCTTTACAGTGTACTGTATTACACGACAATGTAAACTACGCGGAGATGGGGGAAACCCCTGGTGCCGTTTGACCCCAAACACACTTTACACTTTACCAACAAAGAAATACTGTTCAAGATTTAGGCATAAATGGATATAAGATGAACTAATTAGACATGTGGCAGAGAAAAAAAAAATTCATGGGATACATATAAATTAACAGGTGACACAGAAGCCTATGATAGATATAAAATGGTCTCTAACCAAGTCATAAAGGAGGTTAGGAAGGCAAAGGCAGATTACGAGAAATCTTTGGCAAAGGATGCAAAGAAAAACAGCAAAGAGTTCTTTACTTATGTAAACTCTAGAAGGAAGGGGATGAATCAGATTGGTCCACTTGTTATGGATGATTCAACTGTTGATGATTCTGCTCAGGTTGTTAACAAACTAAATGAATATTTTGCATCTACATTCACACATGAGGAGTTATTCAGGGAGGGGAATGCCAGAAGAGAAATTATTGAAGAAAATCTTTGGGTTCAAGAGTAGCCTGTGTGGCCGCAGCTATTTTGCAGAGAAGAGAAGTTTTTTCTGATTTATTTTTTGTTTTATTAGCTTAAATTGGCATATTTACTTATTTTCTAGAGTAGTTTTATATTCATAGTTACGATAATTAGTTTAAAGTTTAACTTGATAGAGATTTTTTGGGTATTACTTAGTATCGGTAACGGTATCAAATCCACGTGTTACAAATTGCAGCTCCGTGGAACGAGAGGTTTTTAACCGTATTTAGCCGATTTATTAACCAATTGTTAGATAAAATTATTATCTATAAGCAGCTATAGACCTAGTCAGGATCCTCAGTTTATTCTAAATTGAGACAGCGAGATTTGGAAGTTAATCAATACTTAAAAGAGTCCATAGAAGTACCGTTCGTAATTACCGCCATTTGACACGATACAGCATATCCGAAATTCGATAGCATTAGCTTTGTATAGTACAGTGCATAATATAATATTGTCAATTAATCAGTAAATCTATTAATCTTGTTAAACTTCATTGTCAATTAAATTGTACTTTTAACTATATATATATAACGACTTAGAGTACAAACGCAACAAATAATTAATACATAACTTGATACGGAAGTTATATTAAGGGAACTCGTAGAAACACTCGATACTGAAAAATAAATATAGCGTTATAACTGTGTTAGGATACAAGTTTAAGGTTTTAATTTTGTTCTGAAATTGTAATTTTATTGACATTAAATCGAAATTTAATGTCAATAAAAGCAAAGCAAAAGGCTCAAGCTAATGGGAGTGCTGTGGCTCAGGGGAGAACTGAGGGGGGCAGCTGCCCTCTGAATCACAGCCTTTTAAGATGCACTGTTTGCTTGATGTTTGCGGAGCATTCGGGTACGGGACATGATACTGCCATCGGGGATGTCTTTGTGTGTGCACGATGCAAGGAAATTAGGCGACAACTCAGCATTGTTATGGGCCTATATGAGACCTTGAAGGACAGGGTGGATGCCCTCGAAGGAAATAAATTGAGGAGCCCATCAAGCTCTCAGCTGCCCACATCAACGCCGGAGATTGCACTTGGTCATCTTGCACCACAGAGGCAGCCCCCAAGGCAGAATGCGCTGGTCCCACAGGAACTAGTAATTGTTGGTGACTCTATTGTCAGGGAAAAGGGAAACATGGTTTGTAAAAAGGATAGGTGGAACAGGACCAGGGTATGTCTGCCAGGGGCAAAGGTTGATGATGTTGTAGAGCGGATATCATCTTTTAAGGGCACAAAAGGTGATATAGTTGTACACGTTGGCACTAATGATATTAAGAGTAGGAGACCAGCGGAATTACTTAACAAGTCACTGTTGAAAAAAAGCCGTGAAGCAGGGTTGAATTTGAAAGTGTCTGCAATTCTGCCCAGACACGATAGGAGGGAGTATATGATGAGAGCCTTGTCGATCAATTCGGCCCTGGAAAGATTGCACAAGGCTCAAGGGGTAGAATTTTTTTCAGCCTGGACTGTACTTGTTAACAGGAGAGATTGCTTCTACAGGGATGGGATACACTTAAATAGAAAGGGTGCAAGAATATTTGCTGATGCCAACGAGGCAGTGTTAGGTGGGTCGGAAAACTGCTAGCTTGGGGGGAGACAAAGACAAATAGATTAACAGTTGCCACTGGCAGAGGTGAAAGTGATTCTTGCACTGCTTCTATTGGAATGAGCAGAAGCCTGAAAAACAATATGCAGGATATTTCAGAGACTGCTGGAAGTCATTGCGATACAAGTAAACACATGGGTTGTGTTAGGGTAGCTAAGAATAGAAACAGGTGCATGTATACTTGCGTGTACACCAATGCTAGGAGTTTAGTAAATAAATTTGATGAATTTGAGGTTTTGCTCAAAACATCAAAGGCAGATATTGTTGGGATATCAGAGACATGGTGTCACACAGATATAAGGAATGCAGAACTGCAATTTGGGGAGTACAACGTCTACAGAAAGGATAGACAGGATAGGAAGGGAGGAGGGGTTATGCTATTAGTTAAAAAACACATAAAATCGAAGGAAGTGAAGCCAGTCGACATCGATGGACAGGGCAGTGTCGAGTCAGTTTGATGTGACATAAGCATGGGTAAATCAAAATTGAGAGTAGGAGTGTGCTATAGGCTTAATGACTCTGATGAGTATAATAAGATACCGAACAGGGAAATAGAATGGGCCAGTAAATCAGAGAGTCTTATAATGGGGGATTTTAATTTCCCAGATATTGACTGGAATTTGTGGGTTGGTCACTCACACACTAGCAAGGCTTTTGTGGATTTATTGGATGACTGTTTTCTACACCAGCATGTTCGGGAGGCAACTAGAGGGAGTAATACTCTTGATCTGATTATCAGTAGTGATTCTTCATGCATTAAGAATCTGCAGATAAAGGAACCACTAGGTGGCAGTGATCACAGTGTGCTGAAGTGGGATTTACTCAAGGAGGTAACTACCATTAGAGGTAAAGGGAAGGGTTTTTGTTTTCGTAAAGGCGACTATGATGGGCTGAGACAGTATTTAAATTCTATACAGTGGGACCAACTGATGATGTTACCAACAGCAAATTCAAAATGGGAAGCATTCAAGGAACTAATCTTGGAAGCTGCCAGGCTTTACATACAACCAAGAAATATTGTTCAAGGTTCAGGCCTAAATGGTTGTCAGATGAACTAATGAGACATATGGCAGAGAAGAAAAATGCATGGGATACATACAAATTAATGGGTGACATGGAAGCCTATGATAGATATAAGTTGGTCTGTAACCAAGTCACAAAGGAGATTAGGCAGGCAAATGCAGATTATGAGAAATCCCTGGCAAAGGATGCAAAGAAAAACAGAAAAGAGTTCTTTACCTATTTAAACTCAAGAAGGAAAGGGATGAATCAGATTGGTCCACTGGATGTTGATGGTTCAACAGTTGAGGATCCTGCTCAGGTGGCTAACAATCTAAACAAGTATTTTGCATCTACATTCACACATGAGGAGTTATTCAGGAAGGGGAATGTCGTAGGTAAAGTAAACATTGGCAGTGAGCTAGATGATTTTCTAATAACTGAGAGGAAAGTGGAGGAGAAATTGTTGAGGATAAACATAAAAAAGGCACCTGGGGTGGATGGGATCTCTCCAGTTATATTAAAGGAGGCAGAAAAGGAAGTAAGCATACCCCTAGCCATAATTATGAGAGCTTCTTTGGATTCTTGGGAGGTACCCATAGACTGGAGATGTGCAAATGTAAACCCAATTCACAAAGGAGGATCAAAGGCTGACACAAGTAATTATAGACCTGTTAGTTTAACTTCGGTTCCAGGAAAATTAATGGAGGCACTGGTTAAAGAAGCACTGCAGGATCATCTGGACAAGAATTCAGTTAAAACTCAGACACAGCATGGTTTTGTTAAGGGCAGGTCTTGTCTGACCAATCTGATTGGATACTATGATGTAGTCACAAAAGAACTGGATGCAAGGAATAACTTTGATATTATATATTTGGATCTTAGAAAGGCTTTTGATACTGTTGTGCATGGAAGACTGCTGCACAAATTGGAGCAGTGTGGCATTGGAGGCAAATTGCTGCTATGGATAAAGGGATGGTTGAGTGGCAGAAGACAGAGGGTGGTAATCAATGGACACTGCTCAACGTGGACTAATGTTATTAGTGGAGTTCCTCAGGGTTCAGTGTTGGGTCCATTGTTGTTTTCTGTATTTATTAATGATATAGATGATGGTATATCAAGATTAATGTCCAAGTTTGCAGAAGATACAAAGGTTGGCAGGGTTGCTATGCTGCTGCAACAGGATCTGGAAAGGTGGAGCAGATGGACTGAGAGGTGGCAAATGAAGTTTAACATTGACAAATGTAAAGTACTACATATGGGAAACAGTAACCCCAGATCAACGTATCAACTCTGTGGTACTACGCTGACAGTGGTAGAGAATGAAAAGGACCAGGGGGTAATTGTGCAGGCAGATGTGAATTTCTCTGAGCAGTGCAGATCAGCTGCAAGAGTAGCTCATGGTGTCTTGTCAATGATATACAGGAATTTTTCTAGCAGGGATAGGGATGTGATTATTCCCTTGTATAAGACATTGGTCAGGCCACACCTTGAGTATTGTATACAGGTCTGGAGACCTCATTTCAAGAAGGATGTAGAGCTGCTGGAACGAGTACAGAGGAGGACAACAAGATTAGTGAATGGAACAAAGGGTTGCTCTTACGAAGAAAGGCTTAAGTTTTGCAAATTACAGAGTCTGGAGACTAGGCATCGGCGAGGTGATCTGATAGAGGTGTATAAGGCTTTGAATGGCTTGAGCATGTTCAATGCCGATGGGATTCTTCCTCTTGCTCAGAATAATCACCTGAGAGACCATAAATTCAAATTGAGGAAGGACGGATGTCGGATAGATGTGCGGAAATTTGCCTTTGGAGAGCGGGCAGTTGGTTTGTGGAATAGACTTCCATCACTTGTTGTTGAAGTTGATAGCCTAAACAAATTTAAGGCTCAGCTGGACAGGTATTTCGAACGAACGGAAGGGTGAAATGGGAGTAGTGGTTGTGCTTTTTTCTTTTTTTTTTTTTTTTTTGGCTGATGCTGAATAAGCTTGCTTTCTTGCATCATATGCCTCTACTAATGCTAATGCTAATGCTAATAAACATAAGAAAGGCACCTGGGGTGGATGGAATCTATCCAGTTATATTAAAGGAGGCAGCAAAGGAAGTAAGCTGACCCTTAGCCATAATTATGAGAGCCTCCTTGGACTCAGGGGAGGTACCCATGGACTGGAGGTGTCCAAATGTGACCCTAATCCACAAAGGAGGATCAAGAGGAGACACAGGCAATTACGACCTGTTAGTTTAACTCAGTGGTTTTCAACCTTTTTTAATTAACAGCACCCCTAAGTAATTTATTTTGTTTTGCTGCACCCCTACTCAATTTTTTTTTTATTATTATTAATACCCATATGGTGCAAGGAAACCTGAGGCTTATGCTGCACCAGGAAAAAAAAAAAAAGTACCCGAGTTACCCTGAAGGAGAGGAGAGAGAGAGTCAAAAGTAGTAGGGGAATCACCAAGAAAGACAAGAATGATGATATCCAGCTCAGGACCCTGGGTGTGCCAAGCCCATACTGATCAGATGTGAGCCCCCGGGGTTCTGCCTGTTAGATCCTATTCTTTGTGCGTGTGTGTGTATATATACAGAGTGATTCACTACCAGTGCGACAAACTTGTAGGAGGTGTAGGGGGCACAAAGACGAATTGGAATCACATAGCATTGCAGAGTCCGAAATGCCTTCGTCATGCGGTAGAGGATGTTGAATGGGAGGTTGCGTGAACAGCGATCCCACTGGAAGTCAGCATTTGCGAACCGGTTCCCAAGGCAGTAGGATGGATGAGTATTCATATGTTGAACTGGCCGACATGCACCTCGTGTATGGAGCTGCGGACTGTAATGGGTGTTCCGCTCTGCACTTGTACCAGGAACATTTCACGCACAGGCGTGCTCCTCATCATACGATTTTCGCACATGTGCACAGAAGGTTACATGAGACGGGTTGTTTCACGAGAGGTACCATGAATCGAGAGCGAATGACGAGGCCGCCAGACAATGGGGAGAATGTCCTGCGTCTTGCAGAAGGCAATCCAAGTATGAGTACTCGAGCGATAGGCCAACGATTGGGTATTCCCAATCCACTGTATGGAGGATACTGTCAACAAACCAAATGAGTTCATACTATCTGCAACGCGTCCAATAATTGGATTATCCACTCCGGAGGACTTTCGCTACTTGGTTTCTTCAACAGAAATGGTTCGCAAATGCTGACTTCCAGCGGGATCGCTGTTCACACGACCTCCCGTTCAATGTCCTCTACCGCATGACGAAGGCATTTCGGACCCTGCAATGCTAAGTGAATCACCCTGTATATATACAGGGTGTCTCAAAAATATTGGTACAAACGTTTAGGGGAGGTAGGTAATATCTAAAGAAATGTGAATCGCACATTTCTTTAGAGGTACATGGCACTGTTCATCAGTTCGAGAGAGGGAAAATTTCTGGTTAACTCATTCAAGCAGTAGTTGGTGCACGAAGGGCATGCATCGATATACGAACTGTGAGCTGGCAGAAATGCACCTAGTGTACGGATTAGCAGAGGGCAATGGACGAGCTGCTCAACAAATTTATGGAGAATGCTTCCCAGACAGACATGTACCGGACCACCGTTTGTTTGCATGTGTGTATCAAAATTTGTACGATTATGGGTCATTTGGAGGTAACAGGAGTTGTGCTGGTAGACCACGTTCAACGCAAACTCCCGCCATGGAGGAAAGTGTGTTGAATGCTGTCCAGAATAATCCTACTACCAGCACACGTGCTGCCATTGCCTCTGCCTTAGGTGTGTCTCTTTGCAGTGTACAGCGTGTTTGGCACGACGATTCCTTACACCCCTTTCATCTCCAAAGTGTTCAGTTACTGCTCTCGCAAGATCATCCTGCACGTGTGGCTTTTGCACAGTGGTTTCTCCACGAAAGTGTTCAAGACTTGAATTTTCCAGCCTATGTTTTGGTCACGGATGAGGCTTATTTCACTCGGGAAGGCTTATTCAATCAGTAAAATGCTCATGTGTGGGCTCACGACAACCCGAAAAGTGTGCCCCCATGTGGCACAGCACCGCTATGCAATAAATGTGAGGGCAGGTATGGTCGGTGACTGCTTAGTCAGCCCATACTTGTTACCATCCCACATGAACTCCACTAAATATCAGATCTTTCTTGAACAAGTTCTACCAGGGTTACTTGATGATGTTCCAGCAAGTGTGAGATGCAATGTTTGGTTTCACATTCCATAATGGGGTGCCTGCCCATTATGGAATGTGTGTTCGTGACCATTTGAACAGGCGTTTTAGGTGTCTTCGGATTGGCCGTGGTGGACCCATTGCCTGGCCCCACGCTCACCTGATTTATCGAGCCTTGATTTCTTTCTGTGAGGGGCCCTCAAATCTATCGTGTATGAATCGTCTATGGAGATGGAAATGGATCTCGTGGCGAGACTCGTCTGTGCTGCTGCTACTGTCAAAGAAACTCCAGGTGTGTTTGACCGTGTCCGCCAATCCATGCTGCATCGGTGTCACGCATGCATCGCGTCTCATGGTGGAACCTTCGAGCATCTGTTGTAACATCATGAAATGCATCCATCTCATACTCCATTGTTAATATTTTGTGAAATAAATGTTTGCCACTAATTACTGTCTTGTGTCATTTCTGGTTCTTGTGCCTCTGGTACTATTTTCCCGTGATGTTTCCAGTTATGGGTTCCTATGCGATTCACATTCCTTTAGATGTTACCTACTTCCCCTAAACATTTGTACCAATATTTTTGAGACACCCTGTATATATATATATATATGTTATATGATAGTTATTATAATAATATAATTATAAAAATTACATTTCAAAATACAAATTATATATATAGAGTATATAATAATTTTATTCTTTATATAGATTGATGTTTATTAAGTAAATATCAATTACAAATCACCACAAAATTAAAAAGATACTGTACATCTTTTTATAACGAAATAAAGTTATAAATTAAAAAAATAAGTTCAAGTAACTTAAACCCAAATTACATGGCACCCCTGGAATGTTGTTGTGGCACCCCGGTTGAAAATCACTTGTTTAACTTCTATTCTAGGAAAATTAATGGAGGCACTGGTTAAAGAAGCATTGGAGGATCATCTAGACAAGACTTCAGTTATAGCTCGGATACAGCATGGGTTTGTTAAGGGAAAGTCTTGTCTGACCAATTTGATTGGATACTATGATGTAGTCACAAAGGAACTGGATGCAAAGAATAATTTTGATATCATATATTTGGATCTTAGAAAGGCTTTTGATATTGTTGCATATGGAAGACTGCTGCACAAATTGGAGCAGTGTGGCATTGTTGTTGAGTGGTAGAAGACAGAGAGTGGTATTCAATGGACACTGCTCTTCATGGACTAATGTTATTAGTAGAGTCTCCCAGGGTTCAGTGTTGGGTCCATTGTTGTTTTCTGTATTCATCAATGATATCAATGATGGTATATCAGGCTTAATGTCCAAGTTTGCAGATGATACAATGTTCGGCAGGGTTGTTAATGACATTAATGATGGTACGCTGCTGCAACAGGATCTAGAAAAGTTGAGCAGATGGGCTGAGAGGTGACAACAGAAGTTTAACATTGACAAATGTAAAGTACTGCATATGGGAAGCAGGAACCATAGAGTAATGTATCAACTGTGTGGTACTACACTGACAATGGTAGAGAGTGAAAAGTACCTGTGGGTAATTGTGTAGGCAGATATGAAGTTTTCTGATCAGTGCAGATGGTCTTTTTTTTGTTTTTTGTTATTTGGTTTTTAGGAGCATTAGCAACTAAGGCCATATTGCTCCAGGGATATGCGGTGGTCATTTCCTGACCTTTCCGCATTCTCCGTATTTGGTGGTCACGGGCTCGAACCCTGGTCTAATCAAGAAGCGTGTGCTGTGCACTGCTGCTCCTGCCCACCTGGTTAGGAGGCACCTGGAGACATTCTGCAAGAACAGCTCATGGTGCCTTGTCAATGATAAACAGGAATTTACCTAGCAGGGATAAGAGGTGATTATCCCCTTGTATAAGGCAATGGTCAGGCCACATCTTGAGTACTGTATACAGGACTGGAAACCTCATTTTAAGAAGGATGTAGAGCTGTTGGAATGATAGGGCAAGAAGTTAGTGAATGGAACAAAGGGTTGCCCTTACAAAGAAAGGCTTGTTTCGCAAATTGTCTAGAGACTAGGCACCTCTGAGGTGATCTGATTGAGGTGTATAAATTCCATCAGCACTGATGGAAGAATTCAGTCAATGCTGATGGAATTCTTCCTCTTGCTCAGAGTAATCACCTGAGTGGGCATAAATTCAAATTGAGGAAAGACAGTTGTAGGATAGGCGTGCAGAAATTTGCCTTTAGCCAGCTGGTGGTTAATTGATGGAATAAACTTCCGTCTGTCGCTGTGGAAATTTTAGCTTAAACAGATTCAAGGCAGAACTAGAGAAACATTTGGAGTGAGTGGATGGGCGAAATGAGAAGGTGTGTGTGTTTTTTTTTTGTTTTTTTTGGCTGATACTATATAAGCTTGCTTATATAGTATCAGCCAAAATAAGCTAATGCTAATTTTATGAATGGGGTTACTTTTTTTCATGTGTGCAGGTGATCCTTAAAAAACATTGGCACATGGGCCTATAGGTTAAAATGCATCACAGAGTAACACATTTTGTTTCTTTAGCTTTATGCACAGAATGATAAAATGTCAGATACTGATAATTACATATGTAGAAGCATTATGCATGTGCTCTCAACAATGAAACTTTTTAGAATTGTATGGCAATATAAAAATATGTAAATATAGTTAAATATATATAAAAAAATGGACTCACTTCGATATAATCATATATGCAAGTGCTGTTTGATGATACTTCAATATCTATTTCTTGAAATGTAAGCACAGCAACTTTGTTATCATCTGCAATGATGTACCAGACACAATCTAAATTTGGTTCATAGTTACCATCTCCATCAAAATCTAAAGAACTCAGCTGACCAGATGATGCAATAATTGAACCGCCGCATCCCTGTAAGTGGCCTATTAATCAAAAAGGTATGGTATTATTAGAAGGAAATAAAATTTACAAAAAGTGACTTATTACAAGTTTTAGATTAAGAGTGCCATACTCAGAAATATTCATGGGCTGCACCACTGGCTCTTGGGGATTTGCAGGTGCACACTGCCAACCCTGGGTGGCATTACATATGCATTCACTAATACATATGGAGATTTCTGTAATTTAAAATTTTTATAGATTTAGCCCATCTTCTTTTAAATATCATTTGTAATATAAAAAGAGAAGTTTACCTCAATATAGTACATAGAAATATAGTACATTATTGAGGTAAACTTCTCTTATTATTTTACAAATATTGATATCAAAGTAGAATGTATTGAGCATTACAGCTCTGGTTCATACTATTTAAATATCATTACACTATATACATTATACAATTAAAGGTTACAATACTTAGACACCACACAACAAATACCTGAGGATTGGCAGGTTGACACTATATTGTAACCTATAAAGCAAATTAAATTTAAGTATTCTAACCTCTCAAGGAACGAAAGATATTAAGGTATCTTTATTAAGATATTAAGGAAAAATATTTCAATTTCATTATGCTATTTGATGTTAATCCATAAATTTACTGATTGTATGAAAAATTTGTATGAAAACTCAGTGATCATCACAAGTAAACTGTTTGTACATGTGCAGGCTCAGCACAGAGTAAAATGTAGTAGTTACTCTTTTGTTACTGTTTTACCATTTGGTGATGTACTTTTCATATTTTGTGCTGAGGGAATAGATGCTCAGATAACCTCAGCATCTTTCTGCGTGAACAATGTTTTCCAGAATAGGGCACAAAGACAACCATTCCAATTATTTATTGAAGGTCTAAGTTGAGAAATTAAAAAGTGCAGAATTGACCTATTACATCTGTGAGAGATATCCATAATGCTGATTTCATTTGAATAGACATGTTGAGATGCCTTCCAAAAATTCTAGACTAGGGCCAAGTTTTTAACCTGGTAGTAGGTGCATGCAAATCATAACAAATATAATCAACAGTACTAATATGTGCCCAACTTTCTTTAGTATTAGTAATGACCACATGGTGCAAGAAAGCCTATGTCTTATGCTGCACAAGCCAAAAAAAAAAAAACCCTGAATAAAATTATGATAAAAAAAAAAAACAAAACAAAAAAAAAACAACTAATTATTAATAAAAGAAAAGGAAATGAAACCTATCATCCTATGCATTTCCCTCACCCGAAGGTACTATCGAGATGTCCTTTGAATTTCTCCAAACTGTCAGCCTCTACCACCCATGTAGGCAACTTATTCCAGTAAGTTATAACTTGCTGGCTAAAATAAATTATTTTTCATATCTAGAAAATATTTTTGATTTTTCTGAATTCTGAATAACGGATATCAGTGCTTGACCTTTTACTAATGGATTTTAATAATTATTAAATGTAATTTTTTATTTTTTAATGAAAAATTTGAAAATTTAAAAATGTTTGTTTTCTTAGCCGTTATTTTCAAAAAAACAAATTTTAATTAATTCTGCTAAAAAAAAAAAAAAAAAACCACACAACATAATCATAAAACTATTAGACATTTTCTTCACAATTTTCTAATTGTATTAACTTGTTTGGTGCAGATGTTGGGGTTTTTGTGATTATCAATGACCTTACACACTTTGTTCATTTATCTACTAGCAAACTAGACAACTCTACGCCCAACAGTCTCAATCTTTTACTCATCAACAATTCTTCAAAGTACACAGTTAACATTAATGTCCTCAAGGTACCTCAGATCATGATCTGAGGATTGGAGCACTGATCCCAAGGATATTCTGACCTTTGTGTTATTTGGCATTATAAGAATGCAAAGTGGAACAATCTACATATAGTGAAATGATCCCCCACCCCAAGAACATTTTGTTTTAATATTCTAAGAAAATATAGGAATTGGTATTTTAAAAATAAAAGTGTTTTCTTTAATTTCTATGCTAAAAAAATTCAAGAAAACTATGTTAATAGTCAAGCAAACTGAAAGAAAGCATGAAAACATGAAATCATTAAGCTTGCTTCTCGAAATCCCACTTTAATCAATGAGGTGGTGTTTTGTGTTCTGCAGTTTTGTTGTAACTGCAGCATATCTGTACTGATTTTACTGCAAAAGTATTGGAACTTTTTGGTTTGCTGCACAATGAGACATTCCCATTTTTTAAAAAATAGCTAGTTTTCCCTATAGTTTGTTTTATGTTTGCTGTTTGTTTCTTGTTATGCAAAGATGAATGTGAATTTCTGTGAAGAAATAAACATCACAGTTGATGCAGAAACAGAAAATTAACTCTTCATCCACCCTGCATTGTGTGAAAAAAATATAATAAAATAAATAAATAAGTAAATAAATAAAAAATAAAATTGTACTCATACCAGATTTGTTTAATCATAATAACTCCTTTGATTTGTATTTGTTCTGGTAACAGAACTACAGGAAATTTTAACTATTGAAACTCAAAGTATAAACTGGCAAAAAGTGGTGTCATAGCAGACTTTTTTTTTTGAAATCCATATTGTTACAACATCTTTCTTTTATATGTACTGACGTGCAGAATTTCAAGTCAAATTGTCTATGGGATGCTGCACTAAAAATTAAAAAATTAGTACTAAATAGAAATTAGAAAGTTTTGACAACTTTTGTTTCTTGCAAGGAAAATATGGCATATTTTTGTATAAACTGAGATGTATCAGTGCATCTTAGTTAATGTTGCAATGTCAAACTTGTGGATGGGTCACTTTAGATATATAATTCTGTTTCATGTTATTATTCAAATAATGACAGTCAGGGAAAGATCCAGGTTTTGTGGGGCCTGAAGACTTATACAATTTTTGGGAGCCTCTTTAAGAAAAATACAAAATTAGGTATGAAACTGAATATTTATTTAGAATGAGAAAATAAATCACAACAAAATATAAATTAAAAAAAACACTGAAAAATACCACAAACTCTATAATACTTTTTTCCCTACATTTTTTGGCTGCATACTCTTTGATTGCCTCTTCATATATCAAAAGTTTTGTAATATAATCTTCTATAGAGAGAGAGAATCAAAGGATAATTCAGACTTTCCTCTAGCATGGTTGATCAAAATTTGTTTTTATTATTGATAGTTCAGAAAAGTTTCTTTCAGCTTCACAACTCATTATTGGTAATGTCATGTAAATTTTTAGGGTCGTTGTCAAATTTGGAAAAACCTCTATCAAGTTTCTTTTATATATGAGCTGTAAGATTTCAGGGCATTTCAAGTTTTCTTATGTTTCTATTTATGGTAGATGCAAACCGAATCTAAGAATGTTTCTTGGCTTGTCTTTGAATGAGATGTGCTCCCTTAGCTTCTTGTAGTTGATAAGATTAGCAGTGGTTGGGAATCTATAAAATAAATTCCATGCTTTATTTTTTAACTTCTTTGCTTTTATGCAGTCTTCATTCTACCAATAGTTAAGGGACTGGGGATTCGACAATGGAATTGATTACAAACCTGAGGGGTCATAGATTCAAACTGGGGAAAGACAGTTGTAGAATAGATGTGCAGAAGTTTGCCTTTAGCCAGAAGGTAGTTGATTGCTAGAACAAACTTCCATCTGTTGTTATGGAAGTTGATAGCTTAAATAAATTCAAGGCAGAACTAAACAAATATTTGGAATGACTGGATCAGTGAAATGGGAAGGGTTTTTTTTTTTTTTTTTTTGGCTGATACTGTATAAGCTTGCTTTCTTGCACCAATGCTAATGCTAATAAGTGTATATATATATATACATAAATCACTTTTAAAAATTTAAAAACTACTGACCCATGGTCATATATTTTACAGTTAAAACGGTGCCTCAACACATAGGAGGATCACCACCCCTCAGCAGAAAGGAGTGTGTCAGATGACTATGTCCTATGTGGAGCCGATATGGAATAACTTCCTCTTTACGGATCCTGTGCAGCATTCAATATTCAATTACAGGCTTAATTTCATATAACTTGCTTGCAACCTGCCCACGACATGAGCGTTGCCACTGGGAAATTAGTTTCTTACGTACAAATTATCTGTAGTCTGTATAGGGGATTAACAGGTAAGAGTTTTAGGACCACTGATTTGTCTGCCAAATCATTTCCTAAGATCCTAGTGTGGACGTGGATCCAGCAGAAACAAACATCAAATTTGGAATGCGAAAGGAAGTGCAACTTCTGCTGTATCAGGGGCAGGACAGGACAGGATAAGGATTGTACCTCATCGATGATAAGGCCTGAAATTAACTGAGGGAGTCAGTATATATTATACATTTTTTGTGGTGGATGGTTTGTATATGATCCAAGGCTAGTTCAACTGCATGCAGCTCTACAGTGAATACACTGCATTTGTGAGAGAGCTACTCAGATATCATAGTGCCTGGGAAGACAGGTACAGATCCCTCAGCCATTTCTGACTGAATCATCTTCGTACACTGGCAAGAAGTCATTGTTCAGATCAGTGAACTGAAAAAAGCTGCAAGTAGATAGCAGATGGAGTATTTCCCCAGTTGTTAAGGGAATAGTTGCAAAGGGAAACAAGAGCATGCCAGGGTAAACGAGGTTGCCCTTGTGATGGGGCAACATTGTCTAATGTAAGGTCCAAATCTCCGAGTAGCCTTTGGATATGACTATTGAATGGATAATTGGCAGTCTGGGCAGCGTTGTACAGATTTTCTTTCCCAATGTGGCTCAAAGACCGGTGTCTGCATGGGGGTATTTCAATTTCAAAGCATACTGTAGAGACAATTGCATCCGACGAAGTGAGAACGAAGGTTCGGTTGCTTTGACACAGAGACTCTGAACAGGAGATGTGCGAAATGTTCCAGTGGCAATATGAATAGCCTGATGGTGGATGGGATCCAGCCATCGAAGTACGCTGAGTCTAGCAGATGAATATACTTGGGAACTGTAATCTAATTTGGAATGCACAAGTGCGTGATAGAGATGCAAAAGAGTACATCGGTCAGCACCAAAGGAATTAGAAGAAACTGCATGTAGGATATTCAATGCTTTAATGCATTTCATACGTAGTTGACAAATATGTTGTAGGAATGTCAACTTTTTATCAAAGACAATCAGCAAAAATCTAGTCTCAGGCACTAGTGGATTAACATTCTGTTTAAGTCTCAATTAAGGTTCAGGGTGAAGGTTGCACTTGCAGAAAAAGTGTACACAGACCATCTTTTGTGAGGAGAACCTAAAGCCATTATTCACTGACTATGAATTCAGATGATCAATGGCACGTTGCAGTTGTCTCTCAGTAACTCTCATGTTGCAAGATTGAGAAAAAATCTGAAATCATCAACATAGAGGGCACAGCTATCAGTTGCAGGAAGTTGTCTATGATGGAATTCACTTTTATGGCAAAAAGCGTAACACTTAACACTGATCTCTGGGATGCCCCCTCATCTTGACAAAAAGGCTGAGAGAAGGTAGACCCCACACAAACTTGGAACAGACAACGGGATAAAAAGTTTTTAATAAACGTTGGGAGATAACCTCTAAGGCCAATGCTATAAAAGTCTTTTAAAATTCCAATTTCCAAGTTGTGTCACATGCTTTTTCCATATCAAAGAACACAGACACAAGGTGTTCTTGTTTTAAAAAGACATCTCGAATGGAAGTTTCAAGCCTGATTAAATGGTCCAAAGTGGACCTTTTCCAATGGAAGCTGCACTGCAATCTGGAGAGGAGCCCATTTGCTTCCAAATATCACATAAAGCATTGACAATTCTCTCCAGGATTTTGCACATTTAGTCAGAGCAATAGGATGGTAGTTTGTTGGGATTTTGGGATCCTTTCCTGGTTTAGGAAAGGCAAGCATCATTGCCTTAGGCAGGAACCTGGAAACTTCTCTCCTTGAAATAATCTGTTATATAGAAAGAGCAGTTGGTCCATGGATTTTGCTGACAGATGTTTGATCATATCATAATGGATAAGATCTGATCCAGCAGCACTTGCCTTGGAGCTGTTCTAACTTTTCCATGGTGAAGGAAGAGTTAGAAACAACTTCAATCAGTTAGAAACAACTCCAATCCAATCCCTATATTGGGATTGGATTGGATTTTTCTGGTGCATTAGCAGCAGTGGCTATTATGCACCAAGACAAAGGTAAAAATAGATTCCGGTAACTTTGAAAGAGGTTACCTGGTCAAACGATTAAGTATAAGTTTAAAAGGCGGTATATATTCTAAAAATATAAAGCTTATTTTATATACATATATATATAAATTAGTAAGATATAAAAAACTAAAAAGAGCTGACACCTTGTCATTGACGGATAAAATCTGATATTGAGTGTATAAGGCTCAGTCAGATAGTTAAAAGTGGTAAAGTGCATATTATTAAAATCTGGGCAATCGATTAAAATGTTTCAGGAATAAAACTGTATCACAGGACTCACACATAGGAGGATCATCAGCCCAACAGCAATGTGTCAGATGACTGTGTTCTATGCGGATACAAGCAAGAATAACTTCCTCCTTATGATTCCTGCACAGACTAGACTGCCACAGTTCAATTACAGACTTTATCTGATGTAATTTATTTGTAGTCTGTCTACTCCATGAATCCTGCCATTGGGAGTGTATTATTTGTCTGTAGTCTGTATAGGGGACTGACAGGCAACAACTATTAGTGGGAATTACTAATTTGGCTGCAGTGTCAACCAAATCATTTCCCCTAATCCCAATGTGGCCCTAGGAATCCAGCAGAAGTGGATACCGTATTCATGTTCATGAAGAGAGTGAATCTTCTGCTGAACTTGAGACAGAACTGGGTGAGGATTATATCTCACCGATAATAAAGCCTGTAAGATGCTCAAAGAATCAGAATATAAAATGAACCGTAGGTGGAAGTATTCACTAATGTGGTCCAGGGCTAACTCAACAGCATGCAGCTCTGGAGTGAATATGCTGCATTCGGGGAGAATCTGCTCTGATATGGTGGAGTCTGGAAAGACAGCAGCAGCAGATTCTACATATGATTCCAACTTCGAGCCTTCTGTGTAAACTGGCACAAAGTCAGAATGTTCAGCTTGGTGTGTTGAATAGAGTTGCAGGTAGACAGACAGAATAGAGTTGCAGGTAGACAGACAAGTATCTGACATTCCCCAGATTTTAAGGGAAAAGTCTCATGTTGGAACACTGAGCATGCCAGGGTGGAATGGGCAGCTTTGGTGTTTTGGCAACCTTGTCTACCTTGATTTCAAGTTCTCTGAGTAGCTCTTAGACATGAATATCAAAAGGACAATTGGCAGTCTGATGGACGTTGTATAAAATTTTTCATCGTGGCTCAAAAACAGATGACCAAGTAGGATGGTCTGGCAGGGATTTCAGTTTGAAAGCATACTTTAGAGACAACTGCTTATGTCAAAGCAATAACGGTGGTTCATGTGCTTCAACATACAGGCTCTGGACAGGAAATGTTCGACATGCTCCAGTAACGAGTGGGATAGCTTAATGATGAATAGGGTCCAGCCATCGTTTGGATCGTACTAATGCATGATAAATGCGTAATAGGGTGCATTGGTCCACACTGTAAAGTGTAGAGGAGAGACAGCAGAGAATATTTAGCTCTCTCATGCACTTGGTACAGAGTTGATGGTTGTGTTTCAGAAAGGTCAACTTTTTTATCAAACACAAGTCCCAAGAATTTAGTGTCTTGAACAACTGGAATAGCATTTTGTCTGAACTTCAATTCAGGTTCAGGATGAAGTTACACTTACGACAAAAGTGTACACAAATGGTCTTCTGTGGCGAGAACCTGAATCCATTAGCAAATGCCCAGGAATTAAGGTGATTAATGGCTTGTTGCAGTTGTCTTTCAATAACCCTCATGCTGCATGACTGACAAAATACATTAGTCATCAACATAGAGGATGCTGTTTACAGTTGAGGAAGTTGATGTGTGATAGCATTTACTTTGATGATAAAAAGTGTGTCACTTAATACTGATCCTTGTGGTACCCCCCTCCTCTTTGCAATAAGAGCGAGAGAGTGAGGATCCAACACATACTTGAAAAGAACAATTGGCTAAAAAGTTTTTAATAAAAATGGGAAGGTGCCCTCTGAGACCGAGGTGATGCAAATCTTTTAAGATGCCAGATCTCCAAGTTGTGGTTTCTGCTTTCTCCATATGAAAGAATACAGACACCAAATGTTCACGTTTCAGGAAAGCATCCCAGATGGATGTCTCCAATCTAATAAGATGGTCCAGAGTGGACTGGTTCCTTCGGAAGCCACACTGGATGTTGGTGAGAAGGTGATATGATTCTAAATACCATATTAAAAGAAAATTAACTATTCTCTCAAGGATTTTGCACAGACAGCTAGTCAGAGTAATAGGAAGATGATTAGTAGTGATTTTAGGATCCTTTTCCTGGCTTAGCAAAGGCAAGAATGGCCTTGCACCAGGCATCCGGAAACTGCTCTTCAATAAAGATTCTATTATATAGAAGGAGCAGGTGATCCATAGATTTTGGTGAAAGATGCTTAATCATTTCATAATGGATGTCATTTGGTCCAACAGCACTTGCCTTGGTAAGAATAAGAGCTCTTTTCAGTTCCTGTATAGTGAATGGCCCATTGTAGGGATAAATTAAGCCCTTAGATGTAAAATGAAGAGCCTGTTTTTTGATTTTATGTTTCAGGACCAGGAACTCTGGGGAATACGAAGAGGTCACAGAGATGTTAGAGAATGCTTCCCCAAGAGAATTGGCTATTGTAGTTGGATCTGCAATAGTGCATTCATTATAATCTAGGATCGAGGAATGTATATTTTCCCTTCATTCTCCAGATTTTATTCCAGACCAATTTAGTACTAGTGGACCAAGTAATTGATGACGTAAAACGGATCCACGATTCCTTTTGACTCTGATGGCAGATGTAGCATGATGCACGTTTAAAGCCTTTAAGGTTGGTTGTGGTAGAATATCATTGGAATATCCCCCAGACTTTGTTTTGGTGCTGTGCATTGTGAATGCCACCATGGTTAGGGAAAAATTGGAAACCAGGCAGATGTTTTTGGAATGGCATTCATAGCTGCTTAGATGATATTTCCTGTGATGTACATGACTGCATCATTGATAGGCTCCTGACTGATGGCATTGAGGTCAAAATCTGACTGATGTTGGAAGGCAGCCCAGTCAGTCTGATCAATCTTTCACCGTGGTAACCTGAAAGGAAGACACTGTCTCCCACTGTGTAAGCAGGTTATCACAGGGAAGTGATCACTTCCATATCGGTTCTCCTCCACTTCCCAAGTGAGTGAATGGAGTAGAGAAGGGGAGAAGATAGCAAGATCAATGGCAGAAAAGGTACAGGCAGGCATGTGGAAGAAGGTGTTTGTTCCCACATTTAGAAGGGAGATGTCATTGTCATTTAGCATATGTTCTATGACTCATCCCCTTCCATTGTTGGTAGCACTACTCCACAGGGTGTTATGTCCATTAAATTCCCCAAGTAAGAAGGGGGAGGCAACTGTGTTACAAGATCATCAATGAATTCCTGGGAGATGTCGGTCCCAGGTGGCAAATATATAGAGCAGATGGTTAACAAAAAACCCACTATAAGTTGAATTGCAACAACCTCTATGCTGGTTATAAGTAGCACAGGCTGAACTGGGGTCTGGTTGTCTAAAATGATAGCCACTCCTCCATGAGCAGGATCATCCTCAATTCTATCCTTAAGAAAAATTGTGATGTTATGCATGGTGGGGTCAAAATTTGCCTTTAGGTAAGTCTCCTGCAAGCAATAGCAAACTGGCTTGTGCTTTTGCAGGAGGGCCTTGATGTCATCAGTATTTTGCTGGAATCCATGACAGTTCCACTGTAAGAATTTAGTCATTATTTTGGCTTGGTGTGTTCATCGGACAGCTTCCGAGGTGCTGAGGGCTTAGTTTTGTCAGTCTTGGATTTATCTTTTTTGGGGAAGTATGGATGCTCTTCCATGTTCATTTTCTCCTCCACAAAGAGTTCCAAGACTGATTCATCCAGTACCTCCTTATCCTCTACATCCATTGTTTCTAGTATTACAGTTGGCTCTTCCAATCTTTTTGGCTTTTCTTTACCACTTGGTTTTGGTAGTGGTGGAGCACTAGGAGGTACAGATATTGGAATGGCAGCTGACTGTGTTTTTTGGGTGGACTTTCTTGTGAATGCAATAAATAGTGAGCAATCAGAGTGAATGATTCTCATGGTGGTGTAGTCATCTCAGTTTGTGTATATAAAGATAGTGCACTTTGCAGAAACCTTCTGGGCACATGATGGTTCCCCACTATTTATTGGTTGGATACATTTCCTAGCCAGAGACAATCAGCTCTGTTTTTAATTTCTTTTTCATCCTTCCACTGCTGGAATGCTCTAGAGTAGGCAGGGTGCTCTCCTTGGCAATTTACACAGATCAGTTTTGAAGCTGAACATTTCTTGCTCTCGTGGTCTTTAGCACCACATCAAGCATAGGCAGGGTTACCAGGGCAAGCTGTTTGTGAGTGGCTGTATTTTTCACATCTAAAACACCTCAGTGGGTTTGGAATGTAAATCTAGCCTGCCTTGATGGAACTTTGAGGCTGTGGAGTGTTGAATGTTAGGATGAGAATTCGGGTAGGGACAAGATTTCCATCCTTTCGTATCGATATTCTCTTGCCAGCTGTCACTCCTTGGTCTTTCAATTCAGAGCAGATCTCTTTTTCTGATTCATGAAGAAGGTCTCACTCTGATATGACACCTTGTGAAGAATCCCAAGTTTTGTGGGGGTTACGATGATAGGTATTCCCCCTATGGATGTAGAGTTCAGGATTTTTTCTGCTTGTTTTGCGCTTGAGGCTTCGACCAAAAGGTTGCCAGAAAACAGCCGTTTTACAGATCAATCGGGAAGAGAGAGAGACATCTTCCAGATTGAATGGAGAATGAGGAAGAACAGTGTCACTTATGGTGGTGTGTCCTCAGTTCTGGCTCTTTTTACCGAGATGTTTTCATTGTTGTCATTTCGATTAGGTAGAGGCTTTGTTGGGGCCCCAGAAGAAAGAGAAAGAAAAAGAAAAAGAGAGAGAGAGAGAGAGAGAGAGAGAGATTTGAATTACTCATAGGAGTAAAAGAAAAATTTCAGATGCCCTAAGTACTTCACCCATCATGGGGCCCTATGAGGAGACACCCTCTCGTGAACTAGCAGGTACTGCTTACATGAATGGGACGCCAAGTTCGCTCAGAAGCATCATACCCACATTTCCAATAAGCCTTGATCCCATCCCAGGACCAAAGGGAGGGAGAATTATTGGAACGCAGTTGACCCTAGCAGTAAGAACCACCCGCCAATTGATCCCAGTTGGGCCGGTCTAGGACCACCCGTCTTGTTGAAGCAGGGGCTGAAGTGGTGTATTAAGGCTGGGTCCCTCAACCACCAGGATCCCCCTTTCTGAGTTTCCACGGGTCATGGCGCACAGCTGCACATGCTGGATTCCAATGATCTATCCCTGGAGCCCAGGTATAGACGTTAGATCCCAGTGATGCTAATCTGAAAGTCCAGCCGCATCACTGGGATGTCCCCTCACCATGTACAAGTGCCTATGTCAAGGGGCCATTACAGGGATGAGAATTTTTAAATTTAAAGTTTTTTCAAGTTTGTCATTCCAGACCAGAAATTCTTGGGAGTAAGAAGATGTTGATGAAATGGCAGAAAAGGTCACCCCAAGAGCGTTGGCTATTGCAATTAGGTCTGCAATAATGCATCCATTATATACCAGGGTCAATGAGTGTGCAATGTATATTTCTCCTTCATTTTCTGGATTTTGTCCCAGACAACTTTACTGCTGGTTGACTGGATAATAGTGGATGTAAAGCAGATCAAAATTTCCTTTTGGCTCTTATGACGAATATATCGTGCTTTGGTGCATGCATGTTTGAAGTCTAAGAGATTGGCTGTGGTAGGATATCATTGGAATGTCCCCCAAGCTTTGTTTGTGCCTTTCTTTTTTTTTTTTTTTGCTGCTGCTGTGCATTCAGCATTCCACCAAGGTTTTGGAAATGGCTGAAACCAGGTAAATGTTTTCGGAATTGTAGTTGCAGCTGCATGGACGATGCTTTCTGTGATGTATGCCACTGCATCATTGATAAGCTCCTGACTAATGTTAAAGTCTACCAGGTGTTGAAACTCATTCCAGACTGAGACATGTGGCAAAGAAGAAAAGTGCATGGGATGCATACAAATTATCAGGAGATACAGAAACCTGTAGTAGATATAAATTAGTTTGTAATCAAGTCACAAAGGATGCTAGGCAAGCTAAGGTAGATTATAATAAGTCTTTGGCAAAGAATGCAAACAAAAGCAGCAAAGACTTCTATGCATGTATTAACAGTGGATTGAGCCACTTGAGTCAATAGGTTAATTGTTGATGACCCTGCTCAGGTTGCTGACAGACTGAATAGATATTTTGCATCTACATTCACGCATGAGAAATTCTTTAAGGAATGGAATATCAGAAGTTTATCAAACTCCAACAGGGAGCTAAAGAACTTTGTGATAACTGAAAGGAAAGCAGGAGGGGAAACTGTTGAAGATGGACATAAAAAAATGGCACCTGGGGTGGATGGGATCTATTGAATAATATTAAGGGAAGAAGAAAAGAAGGTGAATAAACCCTTAGCCATAATTATGAGAGCATCCTTGGATTCAGGAATTGGATTGGATATGTGTGAATATATCCCAAATTCATTAAAGACGGATCAAAAGGTGACATGAGTAACTACAGACCTGTTAGTATAATATCTATTCCAGGGAAAATAATGGAGTCACTGGTTAAATAAGTAATGGAGAACCATCTGGATAGGAATGCAATTATACTGCAGTCATATCATGGATTTGTTAAGGGGGCAGTCTTATCTAACTAATCTAATAGGTTACTGTGATGCAGGGACCAAGGAACTGGTTGCAAAAAATAATTTTGATATCACATACTTTGATTTTACAGAGACTTTTGATTCAGTTGAACATAAAAGACTACTGTATAAACAGGAGAAATATAGTATTAAGGACAAGTTTCTGCTGTGGATAAAGGGATGGTTAAGTGGAAGAAGACAGAGAGTGGTTATCAATGGGAACTGCTCTTCATGGACTAATGTTATCAGTGGGGTTCCCTGGGGTTCAGTGCCAGGCCTATTGTTGTTTTCAATATTTATTACTGATACCGATGAAGGTATATCAGGCTTAATGCCAAAGTTTGCAGTTGATACAAAGATTGGCAGGGTTGTTAATGACAATAAAGAGAGTATGCTACTGCAACAAGATTTAGAAAAATTAGGTCAATGGGCTGAGAAATGGCAGTTGAAGTTTAAATTGACAAATGCAAGGTACTGCATATGGGTAGCAGTAATCTCAGAATAACTTATCAATTGGGGGGGGGGGGAACTACACTCTGGGTAGTAGATATATAATAATATAAACACTTGATATAGGACACTTGGCAATACTGTTACAAAAATAATAGCACTGTTGCATCCTCATGTGAAAATTATTTCTTACCAAATGTAGTCCGATAAGCAGCCGTAAATCCTTTGGCATTTACAATCGAATCTGAAAGAAAATGAACCGTTAAAGTGTTGTTTGTGGATTTTATGATTGGAGGAATTGTCTCTCCACAGTATTGACCCAGTAAAGGTGCTGAAGAACCAATGCCATCCCTCACAATTACAGCATCGTAAACACAATTACTGCTACCTTCCACTTCAAAACTCAGAAATCTGAAAAAAAATATATATAATTCATAAATAATTAGGACTGATGACTATAATATTAAACAGACATAATAATAAATTAGGGACCTATCAAAAATTATTGAAACTCAATTACCTTTGATAAATTATATGTGGATACACTACTTTGGCAAAGACCACCTGAATGTTATTTTATGTCAGATGTGTTTAGAGCTTGTTTCCTTAATTCAAAAATTCATGCTAAGTATTTACAGAGCATTTTTGTGATGTATTACATTTAACTATGTGCAAGTTGCAGAAAAATATTTTAATTAAATTAGAAATATGGAGTAATAATAAATTAACAAATGGTGTTTGAGTGTTTCTATCATTTTAAATTGAGGATTGTCAAACAAACAAACAAGCATTCTGATATCCTTTTATGAGTAGACATAATAAATAGAAGAATAAGTAATTTATAGCAAAATAACATAAAATTAGTAAAATTGTTGAGTTATATTTCAAAACAAGGCACTGTGCCCAAAAACTAGTGTTTGTATATGCAGAATATTTGAAAACTGAATGCAGTTCTGTACAAAAATTACGAAATTAAAGAAACAACAAAATGCACTTCTGTCATTTCAGGAGACTGATGAAAAGGTGTGTGCTATAAGATATATATAAATATATATATATATATATCTTATAGCACATGCTGCATGTTGTCCTGATCTTCTGTTATCCAAACTTAAAAAAATATATATATAAAAAGCTTGTAAAGGCAAACAAGTTCAAGATGTGGAAACTGATAAAATGCACCAAAGGTTTTGGTAGTTTTGAAAATTGATTTTGTGAAGTGTTTTCAGAATTGGTAAGAACAGTGGTTATTTAGTTATTTATTTTTGCATTTTGCTGAGCTGACTAAGGCCATGAGATATAACTGTTGTCTTTTAAATTGTGTCTAATCTAAGGAATGCCTGTTTCCTGGATGAAAAACTGAAGTTGTCAGGAAGAAAAAAAAAACAAAAAAACAGGGATTTTAATCCAGATATCGGTCATGCAGTGTCGATGATTAGTAATAACTCTATGCTACTCACAAAAGTGGATTGAATATGCTGTATATGTGCTGAAGAGCCAACTTTGAAGGAGGCTTCAGAGATTCAATCTCATTATTTTTGATCAGCTCTCATATATCACCTTTTAAGGGCACAAAAGGTAATATAGTTGTACATGTTGGCACTAATGATATTAAGAGTAGGAGACCGGCAGAATTACTTAACAAGTACAAGCCACTGTTGAAAAAAAGCCGTGAATTAGGGTTGAATTTGAAAGTGTCTGCAATTCTACCCAGACACAATAGGAGGGAGTGTATGATGAGAGGCTTATTGATCAATTCGGCCCTGGAAAGATTGTGTAAGGCTCAAGGGTTAAAATTTTTTTCAGCCTGGTCTGTACTTGTTAACAGAAGGGACTGCTTCTACAGGGATTGGATACGGTGACGGGTTTTGGTTTTATTGGCGCATTAGCTACTAAGGCTATAATGCGCCAAGACCAGGTCATTTGTAAAAAAATTTTAAATTTTCAGTGACCTAATTAGTTAGGTCACTATGTCAAAAGGTATAGCAAATATATAAAAGAAAAATGTAAAAATTTTATATACGAGTAAAAATATTTATTGATTTTAAAAAGCTAAAAACAGCAGACACATTGTCATTGTCAGATAAAATCTGACTGAGTGTATACGGCTCAGTCAGATGGTTAAAAGTGGTAAAACGGATATTGCTAAAATCTGGACATTCAATTAAAATGTGATGAATAGATAAAATGGTGCCACAGTTCTCGCACATAGGACAGTCATCTGCCCTCAGCAGAAAAGAATGTGTAAGATGACCGTGTCCTATTCGGAGGCGAGCTAGAACAACTTCCTCCTTACAATTCCTGCGCAGACTAGACTGCCACGGTTCAATTACAGGCTTTATACGATATAATTTATTCGCAGTCTGTCTATTCCACGAATCCTGCCATTGGGAATGTATCTTTTCATGTACTATTTGCCTGTAGTCTGTATAGGGGACTAACAGGCAGCGGTTATTATTGGGAATTGCTGATTTGGCTGCGGCGTCAGCCAAATCATTTCCCCTAATCCCAATGTGGCTGGGAATCCAGCAGAAGCGGATGTCATATTCGCGTTCATGGAGAACGTGAATCTTCTGCTGAATGCTAGACAGAACTGGATGAGGATTATACCTCACAGATATTAAAGCCTGTAATATGCTAAGAGAGTCGGAATATAAAATGAACCGTTGGTATTGGCATTCACTAATATGATCCAAGGCTAACTCTACAGCGTGCAGCTCTGCAGTAAATATGCTGCATTCAGAGGGAATCTGCTCTGATATAGTGATGTTTGTAAAGACAGCAGCAGATCCCACATATGATTTTGACTTCGAACCGTCTGTGTAGACTGGCGCGAAGTCGGAATATTCAGTTCGGTGTGCTGAATGAAGCTGCAGGTAGACACATGATGGAGTGTCCGACTTTCCCCAGTTTTTAAGCGACAAGTTGCATGCCGGGACACAAGCATGCCAGGGTGGAAAGGGTTGCTTTGATGTTTGGGCAACCTTGTCTACCTTGATATTAAGTTCATTGAGTAGCTCTTGGAGACGAATACCAAAAGGACGATTGGCAGTCTTACGGGTATTGTACAAGTTTTCCCATCGTGGCTCAAAAACGAAGGGCCACGTAGGATGGTCTGGCAGGGGTTTCAGTTTTAAAGACAACTGCTTACGTCGAAACGATAACGGTGGTTCGTTTGCTTCGACGTATAAACTCTGGACAGGAGATGTTCGAAATGCTCCAGTAGCGATACGTATAGCCTGATGATGGACAGGATCCAGCCATCGAAGTACACTGTCTCTGGCTGAAGAATATACTTGGGACCCATAATCGAATTTGGATTGTACAAGTGCACGGTAAAGCCGTAGAAGGGTGCATCGGTCTGCACCCCAAGATAAGGAGGAGAGCGAGCGGAGTATATTAAGGGCTCTTGTGCACTTTGTGCGGAGTTGACGAATATGATCCAAAAAAGGTTAATTTTTTGTCGAATATGAGTCCCAAGAATTTTGTGTTCGCTGCTACTGGAATAGCATTTTGTCCGAGCCTTGATTCAGGTTCAGGATGAAGATTACGCTTGCGACAAAAGTGTACGCAAACGGTCTTCTCTGGCGAGAACCTGAAGCCATTAGCAAGTGCCCAGGAATTCAGACTATCAATGGCTTTCTGCAGTTGTCTTTCAATAACCCTCATGTTGCACGACTGGCAAAAAATGCTAAAGTCATCAACATAGAGGGGACTGTTTACAGTTGGAGGAAGTAGTTCTGTGATGGAATTTATTTTGATGGCAAAAAGCGTGACACTTAATACTGATCCTTGTGGTACTCCCTCCTCTTGTCTAAAGGAGCGAGAGAGTGAGGATCCTACACGAACTTGGAACGATTGATTGGCTAAAAAGTTTTGAATAAAAAAGGGCAGATGCCCTCTTAGGCCTAGGCTATGTAAATCTTTTAAAATGCGAAATCTCCAAGTTGTGTCACACGCTTTCTCCATGTCAAAGAACACCGACACCAAGTGTTCACGTTTTAGGAAAGCATCCTGGATGGATGCTTCCAATCTATTAAGATGGTCCAAAGTGGACCGGTTCCTTCGGAAGCCGCACTGGATGCTGGAGAGAAGGTCATTTGTTTCTAAATACAATATTAAACGAGAATTGACCATTCTCTCTAGGATTTTGCACAGACAGCTAGTCAGAGCAATAGGACGATAATTGGTGGTGACTTTTGGATCCTTTCCTGGCTTAGGAAAGGCAAGAACGATTGCCTTTCGCCAGGAGTCCAGAAACTGCCCTTCAGTAAAGATTCTGTTATACAGAAGGAGCAGACAATCCATAGATTTTGGTGAAAGATGTTTAATCATTTCATAATGGATGCCATCTGGTCCAACGGCACTTGCTTTGGAAAGAGTGAGGGCTCTTTTCAGTTCCTCTGTAGTGAACGCCCCGTTGTAGGGATAGAGGCCCTTGGACTTAAAATTAAGTGCTTGTTTTTCTAGTTTATGTTTCAGGACCAGGAACTCTGGGGGAGTACGAGGATGTTGCGGAGATGTTAGAGAATGTTTCCCCAAGAGCATTGGCTATTGCAGTTGGATCTGCAATAGCGCATCCATTATAATCTAGGATTGAAGAAGGGTGGGATGTATATTTTCCCTTCATTTTCCGGATTTTATCCCAGACTACCTTAGAGTTGGTAGACTGGTTAATAGATGATGTAAAACGGATCCACGATTCCTTTTGACTCTGACGACGGATATATCGTGCTTTGGCTCGTGCACGTTTAAAGGCTATAAGGTTGGTCGTGGTAGGATATCGGCGGATTATCCCCCACGCTTTGTTTTGAGCCTTTTTTGCTGCTGTGCATTGTGAATTCCACAAAGGTTTGAGAAAGGGTGGAAACCGGGCAGATGTTTTTGGAACAGCATTCGCAGCTGCTTGGACAATATTTTTTGTGATGTACTTAACTGCATCATTGATAGGCTCTTGACTGACTGTGCTAAGATCAAAATTTGCCTGATGTTGGAAGGCAGTCCAGTCAGCCTGATCAATCTTCCACCGTGGTAACCTGAAGGGAAGACATGGTCTTCCACTGTGTAACGAGGTTATCACAGGGAAGTGATCACTTCCGTATGGATTCTCCTCCACTTCCCAAGTGAGTGAAGGGAGTAGAGAAGGGGAGCAGATAGAGAGATCAATGGCAGAAAAAGTACGGGTAGGCATGTGGAAGAAGGTGTTTGTTCCAGTATTTAGAAGGGAAAGGTCATTGTCATTGAGCATACGCTCTATGACTCGTCCCCTTCCGTTGATGTTAGCACTACCCCACAGGGTGTTATGTCCGTTAAAATCCCCGAAAAGTAAGAAAGGGGGAGGCAGCTGCGTAAGAAGATCATCAAGGTCTGCCTGGGAGATGTCAGTCCCAGGTGGCAAATAAATGGAGCACACAGTTAATAGAAATCCCACTGAAAGGCGAATTGCAACAGCCTCTATGCTGGTTGTAATTAGCAAAGGCTGCACGGGGGTCTGGTTACCCACAAAGATAGCCACTCCCCCATGTACAGGGCCATCCGCAATTCTATCCTTTCGAAAAAATGTGATGTTGTGCATGGTGGGATCATCATTTGCCTTTAGATATGTCTCCTGCAAGCAAAAGCAAACTGGCTCGTGCTTTTGCAGGAGGGCCTTGATGTCATCAATATTTCGGCGGAATCCACGACAATTCCATTGTACGAATTTCGCCATTATTTTGGCTTGGTGGGTCCATCAGGCGGCTTCCGAGGTGCTGAGGGCTTACTTTTATCAGTCTTGGATTTATCTTTTTTGGGGAAGAACGGACGCTGTCCCGTGTCCATTTCTTCCTCCGCAAAGAGTTCCAAGACTGAATCTGAGGGTACCTCCTTCTGCTCGACATCCATCTTTTCTTGGGTACTAGGGGGGAATTCCCCTTTCTTATTCTTTTCTTTAATAATTACCTTTGTTACTTGTGGGGCATTAGGAGGTACTGATATAGGAGTGGCAGCTGATTCGTCCTTCTGTGCAGGTTTTTGAGAACTTAACAGATAACGTGTGATGGGAGTGAAAGACTCCTTTGGAGGAATGGTCATGTCCGTCTGAGTTCCGACGGAACAGCCCCCTGCTACCTTCTAGGCGTAGGTAGGTCTGTTGATATTCAGGGGTTTGACCGATTTCCTTGCCTCCTGGTATGATATATTTAGCTCTGCCTTCAGCCGTTGAATTTCTTTTTCTTCTTTCCACCTCTGGCATGCTCGTGAGTAGGCCGGGTGTTCGCCTTCACAGTTAATACAGGTGGGTTTTGCGGCTGAGTATGCTGTTGTTTCGTGGTCCTTTGCACTGCATTCAGCGCATGCAAGGACTGCACGGCAGGCCATTTGAGAATGTCCATACTTCTGGCATTTAAAACACCGTAAAGGGTTCGGAACGTATGGACACACTGAACAATTGATGTATCCAGCTTTAATCTCGTCAGGAGGTTTAGGAGAGTTAAAAGTCAGGATAACACTCCTAGTTTTAACAATTTTTCCATCTCTTTGCGCAGTAATTCTCTTAACGGCAGTAACTCCTTGTGGTTTCAATTCTAAGCAGATTTCCTCCTCGGTTACGTCGAGAAGGTCCCATTCCGAAATGACACCTCTCTATGAATTGAGTGTTCTATGTGGTGTCACTGTTATGGGTATTCCTCCGATTGATGTTGCACGGAGTAGCTGCTCAGACTGCCTGTCAGTTTTGGTTTCAATTAAGAGGTCTCCAGAACGGAGCCTCTTAACCGATTTGGTTGACCCTGCTAACCCATCTAACCCTTTCTGTATGAAGAAGGGCGACATTTTGCCAATCGGTTTTTCTGTGGTAGAATGAATAATTAAAAATCTTGGAACAGGCCCTGATGATATTTCTGTTTGCTGCCTCTTTGTAGCAATAAGCTATCAATAGCTATCAGTATCTTTTTCTAAAGTTTCAGATAGGGACCGGGTTGGGGCCCCTGAAGAATTTAGTTTTTCATGATTCATAGAGTTTTTTATATTGTTCAGTGCCCGGGCTCCCCATCCACCATGGAGCCCAAAGGGCCGCCCACTACCCAGCATGCAATAAATGCGCTCGGGAGTGGGATGCCAGGGCTACCCAGACACTATACCCGCACCGCCGGCAGCCTAAATCCTGTCCCTCGGATCATGAGGGTAGGGGCGTGGCATTGACACGGTTGACCCTCGCAGGCGAGCCTACTAGCCGATTGATCCTAGCCGGGCCTTCCAGGACCACCCGTCTTGTCGAAGCAGGGGCCAAAGTGGTGTTGAATTGAAGCTTCAAAATTGAAGCTGGGCCCCTCAACCACCAGGATCCCCCTTTCCGAATTTCCATGGGTCGCAGCGCACGGCAAACACGCCAGATTCCATTGATGTAAGCCTGGAACCTGGGCTGTGGGCATTGGATCCCAGTGATGCTAGTCTGGAAGTCCAGCAGCGTCACTGGGAGGTCCCCTCACCACGTACAGGTGCCCAAGTCGAGGGGGGGGATGGGATACACTTAAATAGAAAGGGTGCAAGAATATTTGCTGATGCTATGTGTTAGGCAGTGTTAGATGGGTCGGAAAACTGCTAGCTTGGGGGGATACAAGGACTAATAGATTAACAGTAGCCACTGGCAGAGGTGAAAGTGATTCCTGCACTGCTTCTATTGGAATGACCAGAAGCCTGGAAAACAAGATGCAGGATATTTCAGAGACTGCTGGGAGTCATTGCGATACAAGTAAACACATGGGTTGTGTTAGGGTAGCTAAGAAAAAGAACAGATGAATGTATACTTGCGTGTACACCAATGCTAGGAGTTTGGTAAATAAATTTGATGAATTTGAGGTATTGCTCAAAGCTTCAAAGGCGGATATTGTTGGGATATCAGAGACATGGTGTCACGCAGAACTGGAATTTGGGGAGTACAACGTCTACAGAAAGGATAGACAGGATAGGAAGGGAGGAGAGGTTATACTATTAGTTAAGGAACACATAAAATCCAAGGACGAGTAGCCAGTTGACATCGCTGGACAGTGCAGTGTCGAGTCAGTTTGGTGTGATAAAAGCATTGGGAGATCAAAATTGATCTCCCAGTACACTCTATAGCACACTAGGAGTGTGCTATAGGCCTAATGATTCTGATGAGTATAATAAGAAACTGTACAGAGAAATAGAGTGGGCCAGTAAATCAGGGAGTCTTATAATGGGGGATTTTAATTTCCCAGATATTGACTGGAATTTCTGGGTTGGTCACTCACACACTAGCAAGGCTTTTGTGGATTTACTGGATGATTGTTTTCTACATCAGCATGTTCGGGAGGCAACTAGAGGGAGTAATACTATTGATTTGATTATCAGTAGTGATTCTTCATGCATTAAGAACCTGCAGATAGAGGAACAACTAGGTGGCAGTGATCACAGTGTGCTGAAGTGGGATTTACTCAAAGAGGTAACTACCATCAGGGGTAAAGGGAAGGGTTACTGCTTTCGTAAAGGCGACTATGATGGTCTGAGACAGCATTTAAATTCTATACAGTGGGACAAACTGATGATGTTACCAACAGCAATATTGTTCAAGGTTTAGGCCTAAATGGATGTCAGAGGAACTAATGAGACATATGGCAGAGAAGAAAAATGCATGGGATACATATAAATTAACACGTGACACAGAAGTCTATGATATATATAAGTTGATCTGTAACCAAGTTACAAAGGAGGTTAGGCAGGCGAAGGCAGATTATGAGAAATCTTTGGCAAGGGATGCAAAGAAAAACAGCAAAGAGTTCTTTACTTATGTAAACTATAGAAGGAAGGGGTTGAATCAGATTGATCCACTTGATATCGATGGTTCAACTGTTAATGATCCTGCTCAGGTAGCTATCAAACTAAATGAATATTTTGCATAGACATTCACACACGAGGAGTTATTCAGCAAGGGGAATGCCAGAGGTGTATTCAACTCTGGCAGTAAGCTAGATAATCTTGTAATAACTGAGAGTAAAGTGGAGGAGAAATTGTTGAAGATAAACACAAGAAAAGAACCTGGGGTGGATGAGATCTATCCAGTAATGTTAAAGGAGGCAGCAAAGGAAGTAAGAAAACCCTTAGCCATAATTATGAGAGCTTCCTTGGTCTCAGGGGACTGGAGATGTGCAAATGTGACCTCAATTCACAAAGGAGGATCAAAATGCTGACACAAGTAATTATAGACCTGTGAGTTTAACTTCTGTTCCAGGAAAAGTAATGGACGCACTGGTTAAAGAAGCACCGCAGGATCATCTAGACAAGACTTCAGTTATAGCTCGGACACAGCACGGTTTTGTTAAGGGGAAGTCTTGCCTGACCAATTTGATTGGATACTATGATGCAGTCACAAAATAACTGGATGCAGGGAATAACTTTGATATTATATACTTGGATCTTAGAAAGGCTTTTGGTACTGTTGCACATGGAAGACTGCTGCACAAATTTGAGCAGTGTAGCATTGGAGGCAAATTGCTGCTATGGATAAAGGGGTGGTTGAGGGGGGAGAAGTCAGGGAGTGGTAATCAATGGATGCTGCTCATCGTGGACTAATGTTATTAGTGGAGTCCCTCAGAGTTCAGTGTTGGGTCCATTTTTGTTTTCTGTATTTATAAATAATATTGATGATGGTATATCAAGCTTAATGTCCAAGTTTGCAGACGATACAAAGGTTGGCAGGGTTGTTAAGGACACTACTGATGCTATGCTGCTGGAACAGGATCTGGAAAGGTTGAGCAGATGGGCTTAGAGGTGGCAAATGAAGTTTAACATTGACAAATGTAAAGGACTACATATGGGAAACAGCAATCCCAGAGCAACGTATCAACTGTTTGGTATTACATTGACAGTGGTAGAGAATGAAAAGGACCTGGTGGTAATTATGCAGGTGGATATGAAGTTCTCTGAGCAGTGCAGACGAGCTGCAAGAGTAGCTCATGGTGTCTTATCAATGATATAGAGGAATTTTTCTAGTAGGGATAAGGAGGTGATTATTCCCTTGTATAAGGCAATGGTCAGGCCACACCTTGAGTACTGTATACAGGTCTGGAGGCCTCATTTCAAGAAGGATGTAGAGCTGCTGGAACGAGTACAGAGAAGGGCAACAAGATTAGTGAATGGAACAAAGGGTTGCTCTCTACGAAGAAAGGCTTATGTTTTGCAAATTACAGTGTCTGGAGACTAGGCACCGGTGAGGTTATCTGATAGAGGTGTATAAAGCCTTGAATGGTTTGAGCATGCTCAATGCTGATGGGATTCTGCCTCTTGCTCAGAATAAGCACCTGAGAGGGCATAAATCCAAATTGAGGAAAGACAGATGTACGATAGATGTGTGGAAATTTGCCTTTAGCCAGCGGGTAGTTGGTTGGTGGAACAGACTTCCATCCCTTGTTGTTGAACTTGATAGCCTAAATAAATTTAAGGCTCAGCTGGACAGGTATTTTGAACGAATGAAGGGGTGAAGTGGAAGTGGTTTTTTTTTTTTTCTTTTGGGCTGATGCTGCATAAGCTTGCTTTCTTGCATCATATACCTCTACTAATGCTAATGCTAATATGGAGGGAAGAGAGAATATGACTGAACAGGTAATTAAATACCACTACATAAAGACATAAATTAGTATTATAGGGTAGGCAATGACATTGCAAGAGCAACTGAGTGTGAAGTCTAAGGGAAGTTTTTGGAAATTTTAATTTATATCATATACCAGTTGTGTGCAAAGTGTGGGGAGGGGCTCCCCAGAGGGGTCGAGGGATAAATTAAAGGGTGTTGCAGAAATTTTTTTAAATAAAATTAGTTTTTGTGTACATAAAAGCTAAAAAAAGCTGTTGTTAAAATTACTTTTTCAATACTGTAGGTGTACAGACCTTACTACTTGAATGAAGTCTGAGGCACAAAATGAACCTACTGTCACTCTTTATTTTTAGGGTATGTGTAATGCTGTTTTTGTTTGTTGTTTGTTTTGTTATTTTGTTTTTAGGAGCATTAGCAACTAAGGACATATTGCTCCGGGGATATGTGGTGGTCATTCCCTGACCTTTGCTCATCCTACGTATTTGATGGTCACGGGCTCTAACCCAGGTTTAATCAAGAAGCTGTTGTTGTAGTTGTCATGGGGTTTTTTCGGCGCATAAGCTACTTTGGCTATAATGCACCTATTTATTTATATTAAAGGAAAAGAGAAAGAATCATACTCTCTGAAATGTCCTTAATCAGAAAAGATTAAAAATTCTAGTTTGCTTCAAAAAACAGAAAAATTCAGATATTTTGGCCTTGTCACCAATCAAATTCTCTAGGGTTACTGGTTGTTGAAGGATAACCAGTGATTGTAGGGTTGAAATTCTGTCTTGTTTATAATAGGAGCAGTAAATGAGAATGTGGTTAACAGTCATATTTATATAGCAATGTGGACACTGTGGTGGATCATCTCCTGTGAGTAAATGAATGTGGGTCAGGTAAGTATGATCTATTCTTGCTCTTGAACGAATAATTTTTCTTGCCTTGATGTCCAGACACTGGAGAGCCAGATTTTCGGAACCTGTTTAATCTGAAAGAATTTATTATTTGTTTGGGAATGCCACAGTTCTGTCCATTCTGATAGGCATGCAGCATGAATCATTAGTGCATAGTCTGAGGCTGGAACAGGGATATTGGTTAAATCTAAGCTGGTTGGGTTTTTTGCAGCGTTATCAGACAGTTCATTGCCTAATATATCAGAATGTGCTTGTATCCAGCAGATGACCAGTTGGTGGCATTCTTTAATCTTTAGTAATAAGTTTCTAATTTCATTTATCTGAGGAATTACACAATGCCTTGATTGAGCTGAGGGAATCAGTGTAAATTACTGATTTTAAAGAGCAGTCAGGGGGAGGGGGGGGGAGAGAGAGAGAGAGAGAGAGAGAGAGAGAGAGAGAGAGAGAGAGAGAGAGAGAGAGAGAGAGAGAGAGAGATTTTTTAAAGCTAGTTTTATTGCGAATAATTCAGCTGAAAAGATACTGAATTCAGAAGGAAGGGCTACTAATACAATTGTATTTGGAAACACTGCAGCTGCTCGAACTTTTGAATTGGATTTAGAGCCATTTGTGTATATTGGTAAAAAATCAATATGTTCTTGAGTGTGAACAGCATGAACTTGTCTGATATTTGATGATTGCAAAATATTCTTTCCCCCTGATAGAGATAAGTGTCACAGGTCGGTATAGGAGGTGGAACCCATGGTGGTTGAGTACAAGTTACTACCTGTTGTACAGAATGGATGGAAACATTCCAAACCTGCAGTAGTTCAAGAAGGCGATGACCAGCTGGTTCTACTATGCTAGGTTTATTTCTGTACAGATTTTCTAATGGTGGATTGAAAAGATATGGCTGAATGGGATGCGAGGCACAACCTTGTATCTTGACAGAATACTTCAGCAATAGCAATTTCCTATGTAAAGATAGTGGCGGCTCATGATCATCAATGTAAAAGCTATGTGCTGGTGATGTTCTGAATGCGCCAAGTGAAATCCTCAGTGCACTGTGTTGAACTGGATCAGGCCAGCGTAATGTGCTCTTTCTGGCAGAGTCATAAATGGGAGCTCCATAATCAAGACAAGATCTGATTAATGCCCTGTATAATCAAAGAAGGGAGGTACGATCTGTACCCCTCGTTTGTGCAGATAAAGCTCTGAGTATGTTTATCTTTTTTTAAGCAGGCAGTACGTACTTTTTTAATGTGCTCTAAGAAATTTAGCTTGTTTTCCATGATTAAACCTAGAAATCTAATGTTACTAGTGACTGGGATGGAGATATTAGAGATGTGAAGTTCAGGATCCAGATGAAATTTGCATTGTCTACAAAAATGGATAGCAACTGTTTTCTGCTGTTAAAGCCTATAGTCGTTAAGCCTGGCCCATTGCTGTATTTTATTTAATGATATCTGAAGCTGTCGTTCAATAAATCTCATATTTTGGGAATAACAGGAGTTGGAAAGGTCATCTGCATAAAGGTAAGTTTCTATGGTATTTGGAAGTTGTTTAGTGATAGAATCTATTCTTAGGGCGAAAAGAATGGCACTCAATACTGATCCCTGTGGAACACATTCTTCCTGAATAAAAGTTGCAGAGAGAGGGCATGTTGGTATTGAACTTGAAACAATCTAGTGTGTAGAAAATGTTTTACAAATATAGGAAGGTTGCCCCGCAGACCAAGAGAGTAAAGATTTCTTAGTATGCCATGCCGCCAGGTTGTATCAAAAGCCTTCTCTATATCTATGGGAACCATTACTAGATGTTAATGCTTAATAAAGGCATTACGAATGGCAAATTCAGCCTTAACCATAAGGTCAAAGCATGACCTGTTTTGATGAAAGCCATACTGACTGTTGCTCACTAACTGTTCTGACTCAATGATCCAGACGAGTCTACAGTGGACAATTTTTTCTAGAATTTTGCTGAGGCAGCTTGAGAGGGATATCCCTCTCAAGCTGCAGAGGGATATCCCTCTCAAGCTGCCTCAGCAAAATTGGTCTATAGCTATGGGAATTGGTTGGATCTTTTCCAGGTTTTAGGAATGCCAAAACAGTAGCATGATGCCAAGAAGTTGGATAGACATTTTCTAGAAAAATATGATTGTTAGAGAGCAGAAGGAGATGCAAAGCTTTGTCATCAAGATGTTGTAGCATGACGTAATAGATTCCATCTGGTCCGGCAGCACCATTGTGGGCTGTCAAGATAGCATGCAAGAGTTCGGAATATTGTGGGGATTTGTTATACGGCAAAGGAGGGCAGTTTGGAAGTTAATAGAGTGCTGTTCTGAAGTGTTTTTAATTCTCTGGAAAGGTGAAGTATAAGCTGCTGCTGAGATTTCAGCAAATGTGTTGCCCAAAGCATTTGCGATATCTAAAGAACTAGATAGATCTTGCCCATTACAGGACAGAATTGGTGAAGGTATGGTAGGAAACTTACCAGAAAGCTGTCTAATTTTTTTCCATATTATTTTGGTATCAGTGTTTTTTTTAATGCTTGATGCAAAACGGATCCAGGATTCTTTCTTGGCTTGCCTTGGTATGAAACATGCTTTTGCCTTTGACTTCTTATAATTTATTAGATTGGGTGTTGTTGGATATTGCCAAAACAAATTCCAGGCTTTATTTTTTGCTTTTTTTTGGCTTTTGTGCATTGCTCATTCTACCAATAATTATAATGCTTATGAACCGAGGGAGTTGATAGTGGTATTGTGTCTTTAGCCACATTTAGGAGATGTGACGTGATGTATTCTGTCACATCATCGATAGGCTAGAGACGGATTTTTTCCTCATCAAAAGATATTGATGACTGGAATTTTGCCCAGTTTGCTCGGGCAAATTTCCATTTTCTACATGGTTGAGCTGGAGGAGCCTGTGCTATTAATAGGTTGCATACGATTGGGAAGTGATCACTACCCATTATATCATTTAAAACATACCACTCTATGGTCGGGACCAGTAATGGAGAACAAATGGAGAGATCTATGGCTGAGGTATGTCCATTTGGGAGCTGAACTTGTGTGTGTGTGTGTGTGTGCCGGTATTGAGTATGGTGAGGATTACTGCCTCTATTAGGCTCTCAATGAGTCGACCTCGTCTATCTAATTTAGGATCGCCCAATAAGGGGTGGTGCCCATTGAAGTCCTCCAACATACAGAGAGGTGGAGGTATCTGTATAAGGAGATCTTCAAGATCTTTTAAACAGTAGGTACGGTTTGGCTGTAAGTAGATTGATACTAATGTTATTTCAATATGGAGAGTTATATGCACAGCAACAGCTTCTATTTCAGTTTGAAGTGGAATATGTTTAGTGGAATATGGGATCTTTGAAATTATCAGGATTGCTACACCACCATGGGCAGCATTTGTTGCTTTACGATCCCTTCGATAAAGGCAATAGTTCTTTATCGAAGGAGAAATTTGCAAAGTTAAGTAAGTTTCCTGAAGACAAAGGGCAACTGGAAAAAATCGATTAATTAGATCTTGGATATCGTCTGTATTGCAACGAAAGCCTCTGCAGTTCCATTGTAAAATACAAGGCATTATTTGTGTTTAGTTGATGGAGCTGATTCTGACTGCTTTTTGAAAGTGACTGGTTTATGGCATTCCAATTTCTGTTTGTCTTTTTTTTGGAAGACTGGCTGACCAATGTCCATTTCTTTTTCTTTGACATGGATTTCTAAAATAGGATCTTCCTGTATAGATGTGCCATCTGTGTCCATGGTTGTGTCCTGAATATTTTTCACAGTATTTGTGTTTGTAATACAAGATGTGGTAGCAATCACTGATGGAGGAGTTACAGTTGGTATTGTCAGAGGTGTATTATTTGCTTGGTCTGTGGTCTTGGATTGTTGTTTGCGTACAGTTGGTTTTATCTCAGAGAGGACATTTTTAGCCCAATCAGAAATTGATTTATTAGTAGGGACTGTGACATCAGTTTGAACGGAGACTGCTTGATATTTTTTTACAGCATTTGCATAGGTAATATTCTGGTTTATAGTTGGTGCAACTAGTTTTCTTGCTGCTTGGTAACTGACTTTGTTTTCAACCTTGTATTTTACTATTTTTTTCTCAGTTTTCCACATGTCTTGGAATATGCAGGATAGTCACCTTTGCAACTTGTACATGTCATTTTTGTAGCAGTACAGTCATTTTGTATATGGTCTGAGGATCCACAGTTGGGGCAGACAGAAATTCCTCTACATACAGTTTGAGAATGCCCATATTTTTGGCATTTATAACATCTTCAAGGGTTGGGAATGTATGGGCGAATCCAACAAAATAAATAACCTGCTTTTACAGAGGAGGGTAAGTTTGGCGTATTGAAGGTGAGAATAATATTTCTTGTAGGTGTCAGTTGATTATCTTTTTTAATCATTATTTTTTTCGCTTCAATTACATTCTGTCCCTGAGTTCTTGGGTTATTTCTTCCTCGGTGACATTTAATAAATCCCAACTTGATATAACAGCACCCTTAGAAGAATTTAGGGTTGCGTGAGGAGATATTTTTACAGGAATTCCAGCAAAGCTTGTTAGTTGTAGAAGCTTTTCAGAAAGTCTTTGATTCGTGGTTTCTATAAGTAAGTCTCCTGATTGCAGTCTCTTCACCGTCTTGGGAGATCCTTCTATACCCTCCAGATGTTTCTGTATAACAAAGGGAGACAATTTACTCATAGGCTGGTTACTGAGAGAGTGAAAGATTAAGAAAGATGGGTGGGGTTGCTTCATCCAATCAATCTCTTTGGGTTGTCATTATTCATGTCAATATGGTCTGTATTTGCCATTTTTGCTCCTTTTCGCCCTTGGCAAGAGGACTTTTCTGCCAAGATTTCTGGCCCTGCTACGGGGAGGCAGGAGCAGTGCTGCAAGGAGACCAAGCGGTTAGAAAGGTTGGTTGTTAGTAAAGAATATAATATATATAACAAAAAGAAAGGTGAATTTCCTTTCTCTGTCCTTACTTGAAACTTTACAAGTGTAGAACTTATTTATGATAAATAAACTGCTGATAGAAAACGATATAACTTAAAAAGAACTTTTATCTCTCAGAAAGATCACTGTTTGATTCGCACTAGTTATGCTTGACCTCGAATTTGCTTGGCACCCGGGGCCCTAATCAAGAAGTGTGTGCTATACACTGCTGCTCCTGCCCACCTGACTACGGAGGCACCATGTGTAATGCAGGTGGCATTCTTACATATTGTCCGTGTGCAGAATATGCCTTAATTGTATCACTGTCTATGGGCACACAAAAAGCATCTGACTATTGTGACTTCTCAGTATGTATTATTACTTCTCAGCAATTGAGTGGTACTTAATTACTGAACAGTAATCCCTTTACCTCTTAATTCATGCTTCCCACAGCACAAATTCTCAAATTGGCTACATTGCCTGAAGGTCAGAGGTGCAAATATGCAGTGGCAGTAAATATATGTTATGTAGCAAATTTATTGCATGCATGGTTTATTCTGCTTTGTAATTCAGTGCTTTCACCTAAACTTAGATGTGTTTTTCATTCTTCTGCAACTTTTTCCATTATTGTTGTTTTTAAGAAAAAATATATATATATATTTTACCATGGAAAATTGGGTAATTAGAACAAAGTGGTTGAGGAGTGATGACAATAACACTGCTAAAGATACTTCAGAAGCAAGGAGTGTATTAAATATATCATGCGAAAATTTTGACACCAATGTTATTTCAAGTGTAGTGCAACCACCAATTTCTGGTAAAGAGCCATCATATTCCAAATCAAAAGGAATGAAAACGAATAGAAAATATCAAGAGGAATTTGCGAAGTGCAGCTTAGTGTTGGTAACAATAAGCAAAGTCCCATGTACGTAATATGTTACGAAAAACTGGCTAACGAAAACATAAAACTCATTAAATTAAAAAGATTTAAAGGATTTTTTAAATTTAGCTGGTGATTTTGTAAGTTACAACTCACTACTCTTACCACTATCGTAGCTGTATTTTGGGCAGGAATATTGTAGCATAACCAGTAGCTCAGAAGAATAGTAGGGTTTAAATTGTTATAAATAAGTATTTTGACAGGTTTAATCACTTTTGGGCATATATCTGTTATACTTTTTGTTTAGTTAATGGATTAATTTGTGTTTTCAAATAGATTAAATAGGCTTTATATTAGTAGCATTCGTTAGAGTATATTTTTAAATTTAGCTAGTGACTTCGTAAGTTACGACTTACTACTCTTACCATTATCGTATTGGTGTTTTGGCTGGAATACCATAGTGTAATCAGTAGCGAAGAAGAATAATAGGTTTTAATTGTAATAAATAAGTATTTTGAAGGTTTTAATCACTTTTTGGGCATATATCTTTTGTAATTAGCTAAGGATAGAACTAAGTTAACATTATAATGGTATAGCGTAACTAGATAATGTATATCTCAAATTTGATAGCTAAGGTATAAAAAATAACTAATAAGGTATAAAAGATAGCTAAGGTATGAGGTATAACATAAAACTATATAGCAGAATATGTACCACTGCATTAGCTTAGTATAGTATTGTATAGTCAAGTATAGTTTAGTAAATCAATCAATTAAATCTATTAACCTTATTAATTTTCATTATTAATTAATTAAATTGTATTTAAATGGAAATCATGCCTCAGACTAGAGCAGTAAAGCAATGTGCACAAAGTAGAAGTAGACTGTGGCTTGGGGAAGAACGAAAGGGGTGATTCTCCAACATATCACAGCCAAAAGAAATGAGCAACTTGTGAAATGTTTGCAGACCATTCTGGGAGGGGATATAATGTTGCTAAGGGAGTTGTCTTTGTGTGTGCTTGATGTAAGCAGTGTGAAGAAGTCAGGTGCCAATTCAGTGTTGTTATGGGCCTTTACGAGAGCTTGAAGGACAGGGTAGATGTCCTCAAAGAACTTGCACTGGGGGTACCCATCAAGCTTTCAGCTGCCCACATCAATGCCAGAGCTTGCACTGGATTATCAGGAAACACAGCAGCAACATTCTGGGCAGAATGCACTGGTCCCACAGGAGCTAGTTATTGTCAGTGACTCTATTGTCAGGGAGACAGGAAATATATTGTGCGAAAAGGATGGGTAAAATAAGACCAGCATATGTTTGCCAGGGACAAAAGTTAATGATGTTGTAGAGCAGATATAATCTTTTAAAGGCACAAAGGGTGATATTGTTGTACACGTTGGCACTAATGACGTTAAGAGTAGGAGATCTGCGGACATAACAAGTACAGTTCAATGTTGAAAAAAAGTGGTGAGCTGGGGTTAAATCTGAAAGTATCTGCAATTCTGCCCAGACAGTGGTCTCAGAGAGTTTTAAATTCTATATAATAGGACCAACTTATGACATTACCAATGGTGAATTCTAAATGGAACCCTTCAGGGACTTAATCTTGGAGGGTATTAGGCTTTTCATACCAACTAAGAAATACTGGTCAAGGTTTAGGCCAAAATGAATGTCAGATGAATTAATGAGCTTCATGGCACAGAACAGAAATGCATGGGATGCATAAAAATTATCAGGTGACACAGAAGCCTATGGCAGATAAAAGCTAGTTTGTAATGAAGTCACAAAGGAGGTCAAGCAGGTGAAGGCAGATTACGAGAAATCTTTGGCAAAGGATGCAAACAAAAACAGCAAAGAGTTCATTACTTATGTGAACTCAAAAAGGAAAGGGATGAATCAGATTGGTACACTTAACATAGATGGTTTGACTATCGATGATCATGCACAGGTAGCTGATAAACTGATTGAGTATTTTGCATAAGGAAGTAAGCAAACCCTTAGCCAAAATTATGAGAGCTTCCCTGAACTCAGGGGAGGTCCTCATGGGTTGGAGATATGCAAATGTGTCCCCAATTCACAAACTGGAATCAAAGGGTGACAAGAGTAATTACAGACCTGTTAGTCAAACTTCTGTTCCAGGGAAAATAATGGAGTCACTGGTTCAGGAAGCAATGCAGGACCCACTAGACAAGCTTGCAGTTATATTTCAGACACAGCATGGGTTTGTTAAGGGTAAGTCTTGTGTAACAAATTTGATTGGATATTATGATGTGGTCACAAGGGAACTGGATGCAAAGAATAATTTTGATATTATAGCAGATACTTGGATTTTAGGAAAGAATTTGATACTGTGGCACATGAAAGACTACTGTACAAATTGGAGCAGTATGGCATTAAGGGCAAGTTGCTACAATGGATAAAAGGATGGTTGAGTGGGAGAAGACAGAGAGTGGTTGTCAATGGACACTGCTCTTCATGGATTAATGTTATTAGTTGAGTCCCCCCAGGGTTCGGTGTTGGGCACATTGTTGTTTTTGGTATTTATCAGTGGTATTGATGAAGGTATATCAGGGTTAACATCTAAGTTTTCAGACAATACGAAGGTTGGCAGGGTTGTTAATGACAGTAATGGTAGTACGCTACTGCAACAGGATTTAAAAAAGTTGAGCAGGGTTGAGATGGGCTGAGAGGTGGCAACTGAAGTTTAATATTGAAAAATGTAAAGTACTGCATATGGGTAGCAATAACCCCAGAGTAACATACCAACTGGGTGGTATTTACACTCAGGGTTGTGGAGAATGAAAAGGATCTGGGGATAACTGTGCAGTCAGATATGAAGTTTTCTGAGCAGTACAAAAATGCTCATGGTGTCGTGCCAATGATATACAGGAATTTTTCTAGCAGGGATATTATTATTATTATTAGACATATGGTGCAAGAAAGCCTGAGGCTTATGCTGTACTAGCCAAAAAAAAAAAAAAAAAAAATTCTGAATTACCCTGAGTGAGAGAGAGAGAGAGAGAGAGAGAGAGAGAGAGAGAGAGAGAGAGAGAGAGAGAGAGAGAGAGAGAGAGTGTCAGAAGTAGAAGGGAATCACCAAGAAAGAGGAGAATGACGATATCCAACTCAGGACCTCAGGACCCTCAACAGATGTGAGCCCCTGGAGTTATGGGGATGATTGTCCCCTTGTATAAGGCAATGGTTAAGCCACACCTTGAGTACTGTACACAGGTCTGAAGGCCTCATTTTAAGAAAGATGTAGAGCTGCTGGAATGACTACAGAGAAGGGCAACCAGATTAGTGAGTGGGACAAAGAGTTGGTGTTAAGAAGAAAGGCTTAAATTCTGCAAATTGTAGCTTCTGGTAGTAGGCACCTGCGATGTGATCTAATTGAAGTATATAAGGCCTTGAATGGATTGAGCAAGCTCAATGCTAATGGGATTCTTTGTCTTGCTCAGATTACTCACTTGAGGGGGCGCATGATTTCAAATTGAGGAAAGACAATTTTAGAATGGTGTGCTGAAATTTGCCTTTAGCCAGCGGGTGGTTGATAGTTTGAAGATACTGCCATCTGTTGTAATGGAGGTCAGCAACATAAATAAGTTTCAAGGTAGAACTACACAAACATTTGGAATGAATGGATGGATGAAATGGGAATGTGTTTTTTTTTTTTTTTTTGGCTGATGCTATATAAGCTAGCTTTCTTGCATCATATGCCTCTAATGATATGAAAAATCCAGAGCTAATGAAAGGAACTGAATCCTTTTTCAAACCACATAGCGACACCATACAAGGTTTAAAATCTCTCATGAAGAAACATATGGTAAGCTTTAAGAGCATTTATATCCTTGTAAGCTCCTTGTAAGCTTTAAGAGCATTTATATCCTTGTAAGCTTTAAGAGAATTTATATCCTTGTAAGCTTTAAGAGCATTTATATCCTTGTAAGCTTTAAGAGCATTTATATCCTTGTAAGCTTTAAGAGCATTGTTGGAAGTTTCATATTTAATAGAAAAAAATTATTAACTATTTGAGGTAAAATTTATTTATGAATACAGCCTCCAGACTGTTGGTGATACGCAGTGATTGACCGGTGGAGCCTCCATCCACTCACTCATTGCCTTTCCCCCCTCTTCTCTTTGCCAGCATGTTATGTGATGGAAGCAATTGTCCCCTCCTCGCCTGCACTGTCGACTGAATGGCCACGATCAGCAGTTACATACAGTAAATTTACTGAATGGTGCACCCTCCAGCCTGTCGGCTATATGGCAACGTCAGAATGTCATATGGTGCAGATGTCACATGGAGTTAAATTTGCTTTGTCATTGTGTCTCTTTGTTTTTTTGCATCTGAATGGCCAATTAGGAATGCTAAAAAAATAAAAAAGAAAAAAAAAGTGTTTGGTTTTTGCCTGTTCATGGCTGAATAATAGTGGAGCTGTGGAGACAGGAGCTACCACAAATATCGCCTGATGAAAGTGACGTGACTGTTCTTCCCCTCTAAGCTATCTGATTGGCTGATTTATTATCATCACCCATTTTCAATCCACTAAAGGATGAATGCCTCCTCAGCAAATTGCCAGTTCCTTCTGTTTTGTGCAATGGAAATCCCTCCCATTATTACCTACGAACCCGTGAATTTCATCTGTCCATCTCCATTGTCTTCCAGGTTTTCTCTTGGGCATCATTCTGTTATTTTCTTAGGCCATCTGTCATCATGTCTTCGAGCTATGTGTCCTGTCCAAGTCCATTTCAGTTCTCTAATTTTGGTAAGGATGTCCTTTATTTGTGTTTGCTGCCTAATCCATGTGTTTCTCTTATCTAACAGTCTGATTTCTAATATAATTCGTTCCATTCTTCGCTGTGTAGTTTACAGCTTCTCTTCCATCATTATTATTATTATTATTGTTATTATTATTATTATTATTATTATTTTTAATAGCTATATGGTGCAAGGAAGCCTGAGGCTTATGCTGCACCAGCCAAAAAAAAATTCCCAAGTTACCCTAAGAAAGAGAGAGAGAAAGACAAGGGAATAACCAAGAAAGAGAAGAATGATGATATCCAGCTCAGGACCCTGGGTGTGCCAAGCCCATACTCAACAGATGTGAGCCCCTTGTTTTGGTGATGCCCAAGTTTCACTTCAATAAGTCATGATAAGGAGTATACTTTGGTTCATTATTAAACATTTCAGACAAATTGTAAAGTATGTGACTATATTTCCTTAATATTATCCATCTGAAATTTATTCTTCTCTTGACTTCCAGCAATTTATCATTATTACAGCTAATGACTTGTCCCAGATAAGTATATAAATCTGCCTTTTCAATTACTGCTCGTTCAATGATTATATCCTTTTTTGTGGCATACTTACTCATCATTACTTTTTTTTTTGCCATATTCATCTTTAGTCCGAAATCCTTACTAACTCTGCATAACTGGTTAAGATTTTCCTCTAACTCTTTGGGATTGTGGCTTATGATCACAACATCATCTGCAAATCGTAAATGGTTTAGGTACTCTCCATTCACATTAACTCTTTTTTTCAAATAGGCCTCTGAGGTTGGGAATGTTCATTGGGAATGCACTTAAGAGAAGGCAACCGGTAGAATTACTTAACAAGTACAGGTCAATGTTGAAAAAAAATCCATGAGTTACAGTTGAATTTGACAGTATCTACAATTCTGCCCAGACACGATAGGAGGGAGTATAGGATGAGAGCCTTGTCAATCAATTCGGCTCTGGAGAGATTGTGCAAAGCTCAAGGGGTAGAATTTTTCTCAGCTTTTGTTAACAGGATAGACTGCTTCAACAGGGAAGGGATACACTTAAATAGAAAGGGTGTAAGAATATTTGCTGATGCTATCAAGGCAGAGTTAGGTGGGTCGGAAAACTGTTAGCTTGGGGGGAATACATGGACTAATAGATTAACAGTAGCCACTAGCAGAGGAGAAAGCGATTCTTGCACTGCTTCTAATGAAATTCTATTGAGCAGCAGCCTGGAAAGCAAGGCAATGAGGATTTCCAGGACTGCTGGGAGTCATACTGGAACAAGTAAATGCATGGGCTATGTTAGGGTAACTAAGAGTAGAAACAGGTGCATGTATACTTGCATGTACACCAATGCTAGGAGTAAAGTTAATAAATTTGATGAGCTTGAAGTGCTAGTCAAGACATCAAAGGCAGATATTGTTGTGATATCAGAGAAGTGGTGTCACACAGACATAAGCAGTGCAGAATTGGAATTTTGGGAGTACAATGTGTACAGAAAGGATAGACAGGACAGGAATGGAGGAGGGGTTATGCTGTTAGTTAAGGAACACATAAAATCTAAGGAGGTGCATCCAATTGATGTTGGTAGACAATGCAATGTTGATTCTGTTTGGTGTGACATAAGCACTGCAAAAGGAAAAACGAGAGTAGGTGTGTGTGTTATAGGCCTAATGAATCTGATGAGTAAAATGAGCAATTGTGCAGAGAAATAGTGTGGGCCAGTAAATCAGACTATCTTATAATGGGGGATTTGAATTTCCCAGAGACTGACTGGAATATGTGGGTTGGTCACTCATTGGATGATTGTTTTCTACAGCAGCATGTTCGGGAGCCAACTAGTGAGAGTAATACTCTTGGTCTGATTATCAGTAGTGATTCTTAAAGGAACCATTAGGTGGTAGTGATCACAGTGTGCTGAAGTGGGATTTACTCAAATAGATAACTACCATCAGGAGTAAAGGGAAGGATTTTTGCTTTCTCAAAGGTGACTACGGTGGTCTGAGACAGTATTCAAATTCTATATGGTGAGACCAACAGATGATGTTACCAACAGCAAATTCAAAATGGAAAGAATTCAAAGAAATAATCTTGGAAGATACTAGGCTTTTCATAGCAACTAAGAAATACTATTCAAGATTTAGGCCTAAATGGATGTCGAATGAACTAATTAGACATGTGGCTGATAATAAAAATGCATGGGATACATATAAATTAACAGGTGACACAGAAGCCTATTATAAATATAAGCTAGTCTCTAACCAAGTCACAAAGGAGGTTAGACAGGAAAGGCAGATTACAAGAAATCTTTAGCAACAGATGCAAAGAAAAAGAAAAATGGCAAAGAGTTCTTTAGTTATATATATATATATATTTTTTTTTTTTTTTTTTGTTAGTTGTTGGCGCATCGGCTTCTGTGGCCATAATGCACCTCCCAAAGATTTTGCATTTTACTTTAATCCAAGCCCGAGGCGGGATTCGAACCCGCAACATTTGGGCTGCCAGGGAGTCACTTTACTAACCTGACTAGCCTGGTCGGCCTTTACTTAAGTAAACTCTAGAAGGAAAGGGACGAATCAGATTGGTTCACTTGATATCAATGGTTCAACTGCTGATGATCCTGCTCAGGTAGATAACAAACTAAATGAATATTTTCCATCTACATTCAGACAGCAGGAGTTATTAAGGGAGGGGGAATGTCAGAGGGTGTATTAAACTCTGGCAGTAAGCTAGATAATCTTGTAATAGCTAAGAGTAAAGTGGAGGAGAAATTGTTGAAGATCAACATAAGAAAGGTATACCTGGGCTGGATGGAATCTATCCAGTTAGCATTAGCATTAGCATTTAGCATTAGCATTAGTAGAGGCATTTGATGCAAGAAAGCAAGCTTATGCAGCATCAGCCAAAAAAAAAAAAAAAAAACCCACTTCCACTTCACCCCTCTGTTCGTTCAAAATACCTGTCCAGCTGAGCCTTAAACCTATTTAGGCTATCAACCTCCACGACAAGGGATGGAAGTCTGTTCCACCAACCAACCACCCGCTGGCTAAAGGCAAATTTCTGCACGTCTATCCTACATCTGTCTTTTGAATTTATGCCCTCTCAGGTGATTATTCTGAACTAGAGGAAGAATCCCATCAGCATTGAGCATGCTCAAACCATTCAAGGCTTTATACATCTCTATCAGATCACCTCGCTGGTGCCTACTCTCCAGACACTGTAATTTGCAAAACTTAAGCCTTTCTTCGTAAGAGCACCCCTTTGTTCCATTCACTAATCTTGTTGCCCTTCTCTGTACTCGTTCCAGCAGCTCTACATCCTTCTTGAAATGAGGCCTCCAGACCTGTATACAGTTATATTAAAGGAGACAGCAAAGAAAGTAAACAACCCTTAGCTATAATTATCAGAGCTTCCTTGGACTCAGGGGAGGTACCCATGGACTGGAAATGTTCAAATGTGATCCCAATGCACAAAGGAGGATCAAAGGGAGACACTGGTAATTACAGACTTGTTATTTTAACTTCTGTTTCAGGGAAATTAATGGAGGCACTGGTTAAAGAAGCTTTGCAGGATCATCTGGACAAGACTTCAGTTATAGCTCGGACACAGAATGGGTTTGTTAAAGGGAAGTTTTGTCTGACCAATTTGATTGGATACTATGATGTAGTTCCAAAGAAACTGGATGCAAAGAATAATTTTGATATCATATATTTGCCTTGTGTAGGCGAAGAGCAACCTTGTGCAGGCAAAGTTTTTATGGCTGAGGAACTTAGAAGTTTTTTCTGAAGCTTTATTAACTTAAATTGGCTTGAATTGGTATATTAACTTATTTCGAGAGAAGCTCTATATTCCTAGTTATGATATTTAGTTTAAATTTTAACGTAGATAGAGATTTTGTATGTTATTACTTAGTACTGGTAAGGGGAAAAGGAAAACATGATTTTCCCTTTACAAAACCATGCTGAGTATCCTTGAGAATTTCAATTCGATCCAAATGATCCTGAATTCCACCCTTGATCATTGCCTCCATGATTTTCCCTACCACTGAAGCAGACTGACAAGTGGAAAATTTCCCACTTCACTTTTAGAGCCACCCTTATGTATGGGAGATACATTGGCACTTTTCCAATCCAAGGGAATCTCCCCAGAGTCTAGTGATGCTCACATAATTAGCCTCAATGGTTGAATGCACTCACTTGCTGCCTCCCTTAAGATTATGGGGTATATTCCATCAACTCCAGGAGCCGTACTGGCCAGTAGGCTTGAAAGTTTTTTCATTAAATAATCTTGCGAAATTTCAATATCATTAATTACATATTTTTCAACTTTGCTCCCACAATTTCCCATTGCCACAAAACGTTTTTCATTTGTAAATATCGATGCAAAATAACTGTTGAGTTCATCTGCAACAGCAGCTGGTGTATTTAATAATATTGCCTTTCCCTTACATAAAGGTCCGATCTGGTTTGTCCTGCTCTTCTTGGCATTTATATATGTGAAGAGTTCCTTATTTCCCCTCTTTGTTGTTGGAAATTAACATTATTTTTGAAAAGTGTGGCCTCTGGTGATAAATGTGATGAAATTTGCATGCCGCTATGAGGAAAAAATAAGTGAATAACTGTTCATCATTTAAAAATTCTTTATTATATGAATTTTACAATTGCAAAATTATGTAGATTTATGGTGTAGTCCAAAATGCTCTAAACACATGAAAGGCTGATGAAACACATGAAAGTCTGGGCAACAGGCAGAAATGCTTTTCCCCTTTCTGATAGCAACTGATCTTCCTTCAGACTCTTTCCATTTTGAATAACAAAAAATGCACATCTTCTAACTTTCTTGTTGTTTGTGTCGATTTTTGTAGTTAGCATAAGAGTATTACCACATTTTGACTTTTCAAGTTTTTCTTTCTGTTCTATATTTATCAAATCTGTAACTATCTCTTCCCGAAAGGTTCTTATTTTTATATTTTTTCATGTGGCACTGTTGTACACCACGTATGCATCGACAAATGATATACCAAGTGTATACTCTATCGCTAATTTTCGGTACCACTTTATCCCCTTTCTTAGCATTGTGGCATATGAACCCATTTGGTTTGACAGATCAATGCCTGCTTTTCCCTTATTATATGCTAGAAAAGGAAGTGGTTTTTTTTTTTGGCTTCTTTTCATCTTCCTTTACTGGTGGAGGGTCCAGCAACCATTAATGAAGCATGCTTTGTTGTCAATAGTCTCACATCTCGAGCATCTCGCCACTTTAGAACAATAATTCCATTTTTTTCTTCCTTGGCGATCATCTCCCCTTTATTTAGCCTTGAGTACACGACTTCTTTAGGCAGAAATTTTTTACTAGCTCATAATGTACCAACAACGTGAGTTTTTTGACAAAGAAACGATAACGCCAGATGGTGGCTCATATAAAAATTGTCTGTGTCCAAAGTGTGACCTTCATTTAGAAGTTCTTGAAATAATTCTTCACTAAATCTATTATAATTTTCAGATTTACCTGAATAAATCTTACTCAACCGGGTATATTCTTCAGTGGAACATGTTCCACTGAAGAATTTCTCTTAGTTCCTCTTCTTTTAGTAATTTTCTTTTAGCCACTGGTTTTTACAACACACTTGTACAAACTTCTGGAGAAATACACTACACAACACAATATAATGGATAATACAGTGGGCTAATAAACTTGTTTTGACAAAATCTCTAACAATACTGACAAACTTATTGTGATGTTTGTGAGTTTATTTTATTACAATTAGTTTATTGCAGTGAGCGTCGTGCATGCAATAAACTAATCACAAACGACCTTCATATGTGTGCCGTATTAGCGTCACACATATGTGGTCAAGATGGCTTCTCAAAAAATAAAGTAACCTACTGGGCCATTGTTGGCCACATGTATCCGACACAAAAAAATACCCTCTTTTTTTTTCATATTTAAAGTGAAAAAACAACACACTGACATTACAAGATTTATTTTTGGAATTACAGTGGGCCTCGACTTATGATGGCATCAACATCCAATATTCCCAGGAACTGATATACCTTCCATACGATCATTTATTTTAAGGACCAATGATATTTGCAGATACTGATGGCTTTCTGATATAGCTGGAATGATACATGGGTGGAATTTTTAGATGCGTGGAACACAGAACATCACTCATACAATTGTTCTTAACCAATTAGCATCTTTTTTATTATAGAACAACATTATTGTTAAATGCGTGGTGTGCAGAACATCACTCGTATGATTGTTTCAGATCTATGATGATCTGAAACTTAAAGCACCATCAACCAATGGCAGTGCTCTGCACTTTGAAGACTTTAAAGCTAGCAGAGGATGGTTCCAAAAAAAAGGAACTTCAGTGCTTCAAAAAAAGGGCAAATATCAAGTGTTGAAAGGCATGGGGAGGCATTTAGTGCTGATAATAAAGCAGCTGGGACCTTTAAAATTGAATTCCAAGGGTTTGTTGATCAGGAGGGTTATCTTCCCAAGCAGGTTTTTAACATTGATGAAACCAGCTGCCTCTGGAAGAGAATGCCCAGAATGTACATCACTAAGGATGAGGCTAGTTTACCCCTGGCCTATGAAAGATAGTCTCACTCTCCTGTTGGGTGCCAATGCCTCTTGAGATATTAAGCTGAAGCCTTTGCTTCACTCTAACACCACCAAGTATTTAAACAACAAAAGGTCGACAAAGGCATGCTGGTGTTTTGGCATAGTAACAAGCAGGCCTAGGTTACAGGATATGTCTTCAATGAATGGGAGCTTGAAGTTTTCTGTCTTTCAGTGAAGAGTTATCTTGAGAAAATAAAGCTTCCTGTGAAAGCATTGCTCCTGCTCGACAATGTGCCAGGCCAAGATCCCAACTTTGTTCAATCTCTTGAGGCACAATTTGACTTTGCTCAAGTCAAATTTTTGCCACCCAACACAACTCCTCTTTTTCAACCAATGGACTAGCAACTGATTGCAAACTTCAAGAAAATTTACAGCACGAAAATGTTTGCAAGTTGCTTGCAGCAATCTTTGGTGAAAATTCCGTCACTCTCAAAGATTTTTGGAGGTCGAAGTTCAACATGCAGTATTGTGTGAGGCTGATTGTAAGTTCTTAGAATGATATTTCTACAAGGTGTTTAATTCAGCTTTGAAAAACATCTGGCCTTTAATTATCCATAACATTGACAGATTTAAAGATGATGGTGCTTTGACAAATGATATTGTTACTCTTGGTAAATCAATGGATGTTTATGGAGGTTAGCGAAGAGGATGTGGAGGACCTTATATGGTCCTTGAGGTTGTCAAAGACATTCTCTCAGATATGCCAGACAAGCTGTACTTGCTACCTGGGAGACTAAAACGCTGATGGAACTGATATTCGGCTCAAGTCCGAACGGTCTGGGACAGCCAAATCCTTCAAAATGACAGCTTACACCTTCACGATGATGGGACTGTTAGTAATTCTGGGTATAACCTCCATGCACAAGTATATGGTGGGTGACCACCCAGGTGTGAACCAATGTAAGCAGGGTCGAGGTGTCACGCCCACACCACATGGAGGAACGCCACCCCTCTATGTTACCAGGCAATACTAGGTGGTAAGTGACTCTCATCAACCGGTGAAATACCACCACTTTGCTTATTGGAGGCTTCAAGTGGTGGAACCCATGTTTAGTCTCCAGAGCTAAGTTCTGGTCAACCCTTCCCTATCTCTTCCATCATGCAGTATGATTGATGACTTTTGAGGTTATGATGAATGTCGTGGCGAGATCCAATATTCTTTACATTTCGAGGGTACAGCTCTAAAACGGTGTTCGCAGGCCGGCCGCTAGTTAGTACACCGGACCGAACATATTGGACCGAACATAACTACATATTGGACCGAACATATTGATAATCTTGCTACCTCTACTCTGCCAGATAGTGACTGGAGGTAGTCCAAGTAGTGTGTATGCGAGGAGCATTGTTGAGGCCACGTTACGTCAAGGATCTGGGTATATTCTTACCACGTGTATGCCATATCCAAAAATTTCATTACTTCATGCAGCATGTCCCACCCACTTTTTCTTACTACCGAATACACCGTAAATTGTCCAACTAATAGAGCAAGGTTATCTGAGAAAAGATCTAAAAGTCCCAAGCACTTCCTAATTAATTTCACAAATATACGTGGTCTCAATTCTAATCTCAACGATGTCCATTTCCACTTGCAGTCTGCCAAACCCCATATACATTTTCTGACAGAATCTCAGTTATCGGTTGATTCAACTACTGCTCATCTCAGATGCCCAAATTATTCGCTGTATGATTCCTTTTGCCTCAAAGGTGGTACTTGTGCATATGTCCGTTCTAATATTCCCTGTCAGAGACTTAGCAATTTGGAATCTCCTCTCTTCGATGTTCTCTGGCTTAAAATCTCTCTACCTCATTGTGTCAAATTTATCTGTTGTCTCTACCGTTCTCCAAACTCCACTAATCATTTGGAGCTCTTTGACTTCCTCTCTTTGCAACTTGACTTTCTTCAGTCCAACTTTACCAACAGTGAGGTAATTTTCCTTGGTGATTTTAATGTTCACAACTCCAGCTGGCTTCCGTTTTCTAGTCACACCGACCCAGCAGGCCGAGATGCTGAGGCTTTTGCAATTACTAATGACCTAGCACAGATTTTTCATTTACCTACAAGAAAACCGGACAATCCTAATCATACAGCCAATATACTTGATGTTTTTCTCACAAACAACCCTTCTAAGTACAAGGTCGAAGTGACAGGTCCTTTAGGCACTTCAGATCACAACTTGGTGATTGTCTCTTCTCCAATGGAACCTTTATCTCATGGCTATTCCCAACCTCGTATTGTTTGGCATTACAAGAATGCAAAATGGGATGACCTGCGAGACTTCTTTTCTTCTTTTCCTTGGTCTGATTACTGTTTCAAAACTTCTGATGTCAACGTTTGCTCAGATCGTGTCAGTGAAATTATTCTTGCAGGAATGGAATCCTCTATCCCACACTCCACTTTAAAATCTCGTCCTTTATCTAAACCTTGGTTTTCCAATAAATGTGCTAAGGCTGTTCAAGAGAAGAACGTCGCATATCGTAATTGGCTTGTTTCTAATTCTTCAGTTTCATTTTCTGCCTACACCAAAGCTCGCAACAATTGTAAAGCAGTTATAAATCAGTCCAAACTAGAGTTTGAACAGGCTAAGAGTAGAAAACTTGCTTCTTGCACTAATGGTAGCCGAGAATTCTGGTCTGTTGCCAAAGCTATTGGCTGCAACTTTTGTCCATCTCTGCTCCCACCTCTGTCCAAATCAGATGGTTCTGTTGTCCCTTCAGCCAAGGAAAAAGCTGACCTGCTAGCATCCCATTTTTCTTCCAGCTCATGTATTAATGATCTTGGTAAAACACCTCCCACCATTCTCAACACGCTCCATTCAATGCCTCCTGTGGTCTTCCGTCAAAAGGATATCAGAAGGATTTTCATGAATCTTGATGCTAAGAAAGCTCCAGGTCCTGATGGCATTTCTCCACTTGTTCTCCAAACCTGTGCTCCTGAACTTACTCCTATTGTTTGCTGCCTTTTTTCACTTTCTTTTTCCAAAGGTGTTTTTCCTTCTGCTTGGAAATTTGCTCATATCCAGCCAGTTCCTAGAAAGGGTGACAAATCCCTCCCACCCAATTATCGTCCCATTGCAATTACTTCTACTCTTTCTAAAGTAATGGAGAAATCAATTAACCGCGAACTCTTAAACTACCTAGAAACCTTCCATCTGATCAACGATCGCCAGTATGGATTCCGTCAGTGTCGATCCACTGGTGATATTCTGGCTTATGTTACCATTTATGGACTAATTCAATGGAAAAGTTCGGTGAAACACAAGTAGTTGCTCTTGATATCTCAAAGGCTTTTGATCGTGTTTGGCATAAAGGTCTTCTAAACAAGCTTCCATCTTATGGGCTACCAACTGCTTTTAGTAATTGCTTATCCAGTTTTCTCTCTGATCGCTCACTGAGGGTGATGGTTTGTTTGTTTGTTATTTGGTTTTTAGGAGCATTAGCAACTAAGGCCATATTGCTCCGGGAATATGCGGTAGTCATTCCCTGACCTTTTCACACCCTCCATATTTGGTGGTCATGGGCTCGAACCCCGGTCTAATCAAGAAGCGTGTGCTCCGCACTGCTGCTCCTGCCCACCTGGCTACGGAGGCGCCAAGAGGGTGATGGTAGATGACTCTCTATCTTCTAATTTCTACACTAATGCCGGTGTCCCCCAAGGTTCAGTTCTTTCCCTCACTCTTTTCCCCTTGTATATTAATGACCTTCTTCCATTGACTGGAAATCCTATCCAGAGTTTTGCCGATGATAGCACATTGCATACCACTTTCCATTTTGAGAAACCTTATCCTGCTCAATCACCTTCAACTTCTCGAAAATCTGCTATCAATTCCTTAAATGCCGATCTTCAGGTAATCCTCCAGTGGGGCAAAGACAACTTAGTTGATTTCAACCCTTCTAAAACTCAGTCTTGTCTTATATCGCGCAAAAAGGATTCTTCTGTTCCTATGCTTATGTTTAGTGACACTCCAATTTCTAGGCAAAATGATATATCTCTTTTGGGGATTACCCTGACTTCTAATCTCTCTTGGCACATGCACATTACAAGTATTGCTTCCTCTGCATCTAAAAAACTTGGTTTTCTCTTTCGCCCTTGGCGTTACTTTTCTTCCAAACAGCTGCTCACTCTGTATAAATCGCAAATCTGCCATGGAATATTGTTCCCACATCTGGGGTGGTGCCCCTAAAACTTCTCTCAAGCTTCTTGATTCCATTCAGAAGAGGGCAGTTAGGTTAATTAATGATTCGTCTCTAACAGAGTCTCTCCACTCGCTTTCTCATAGACGCACTGTTTCTGCTGCATGCCTCTTCTACAGATACTTCCATGGGCACTGTTCTTCTGAATTAGCTTCTATAATTCCCGCTCTCTCTTTAAAAACAGTCTGAACAGGTGCTGTCACCAGCCAACATCCGTTTACTCTCCAACTTCAAACCCACAGAACCAACTTTTCATCTTCCTCATTTATTCATTCAACAGCCGTTTTCTGTAACAACCTTCTTTCATACATATTTCCTGAAAATTACAATCTACAGAAGTTCAAGTCCAATGTCAACAAATATCTTCTTTTGTCTTCTCAACCTCCAACCCAAGCACGGTACTAAGTACTATAGGTTCTAATACTTCTTGTGTTCAGGGTTCACATAAAAAAAAAAAAAAAAAAAAAACTGATGCTCATGGGCATGAGCTGACAATAGAGCTACAAGAATTGGAGAAAATTATGGGGAGTGACACTAGAGAGGGAGAGGAAGAGGAAGAAAGATACTCAATAAGTGTCAGCTGAAGAGTTGAAGAATGTCATTTCTTGTTGGGAGCATGTAAGAGAAGTGGTAAAAAAACACCACGACATTGTAAACATTGAATTTATGATGTGCAAAATGGAAGATGAAGTCATTTCTTACTTCAGGAAGCAACAACAACAAAGTTGTAAAAAACAGTCCACTTCGGACAGTTTCTTTGCCAATAGCAAAAAAAGACTGAAAAGATACCTGATGTTTGATATAGTCCCAGCACCACTATGCTACCATTGATTTCATCAGCTCTGTCAAGTTTAAGGTATAAGATAATTTATTCTTTGTTTTTTATTTTAAGATGTTTTATGGTTATTTATTAAATAATCTTTATAAAACACAAATGTTTGATGTAAATATGAAGTATAACATGTAAGAAATACCTATTTTACAAATTACAGGAAATCAATGTATTACTGGTTTCAACTTGCAATATTTTCAAAATACAATGGGTTTTGTGGAACGAATTACCATCGGATGTTGGGATCCCACTGTACTAATCAAATTATTTACTAAATATTTTTTGGCCCCGGGGAAATTTTTTTCTTAAACTAGCTTGGCAGTAAAATTGTTAAAAATGTCTTCAGGATTACAAGTGCTTAATACAGTTTTCCAAGAGGTTTTCGACCAGTTATCAGCTGCAGAACCATCGGAATTCTGTTTTTCTTTGTGAACTTTTTTGTAAACAATATCATACCTCTCCTTCCATCTTGTCAGCATGTGTTCATCACCTTAAACTCTTCATGTAGCTTTTCAGCAAAATAATTAGCTTTTTTAAAAAGAATGCTACAATTCATTGGTGTATTAAATGAACTGGCCTGTTTGAACCAAACGAACAGAGCTTCATCTACTGTTTGGCATTTCCCCTTCCAGCTTCCTTTTTCTGGTTTCACTAATCACATTAGTGTTTAATGTGTGAAGTGATTTTAATAATTTTGATTATACCCAGGGGCTCACATCTGGTGAGCTTGGCACATCCAGGGTCCTGAGCTGGATATCATCATACTTTTCTTGCTTGGTGATTCCCTTTTAAATCTCTCTCTCTCTCTCTCTCTCTCGGGGTAGTTCAGAAATTTTTTTTGGCTGGTGCAGCATAAGCCTCAGGCTTCCTTGCACTATATGGCTAATAATAATAATAATAATAATAATAATAATAATAAAGACAACTGAGGCACTCCTAATTTTACTTCTGCTTCCCTTTGAGGCATATTGTTTAAGTTTAATTTGTCATTTGTTTCTATAATTCTTAACTTTTTTTTTTTTTTTTTTTATGTGAACCCCAAACACGAGAGGTATTAGAACCTATAGTACTTAGTACCATGCTTGGGTTGGAGGTTGAGAAGATGAAAGAAGATATTTGTTGACATTGGACTTGAACTTCTGTAGATTGTAATTTTCAGGAAATACGTATGAAGGAAGGCTCTTCCAGAAAACGGAAGTTGAATGAATAAATGAGGAAGATGAAAAGTTGGTTCTGTGGGTTTGAAGTTGGACTGTAAATGGATGTTGGCTGGTGGTGGCACGTATTCAGACTGTTTTGAAAGAGAGAGCGGGAATTATAGAAGCTAATTCAGAAGAACAGTGCCCATGGAAGTATCTGTAGAAGAGGCATGCAGCAGAAACAGTGCGTCTATGAGAAAGCGAGTGGAGAGACTCTGTTAGAGATGAATCATTAATTAACCTAACTGCCCTCTTCTGAATGGAATCAAGAAGCCTGAAATATTCCATGGCAGGGTGGATTTGCGATTTATACAGAGTGAGCAGCTGTTTGGAAGAAAAGTCATGCCGAGAGCAAAAGAGAAAACCAAGTTTTTTAGATGCAGAGAAAGCAATATTTGTAATGTGCTTGTGCCAAGAGAGATTAGAAGTCAAGGATATATCATAAAAGAGATATATCATTTTGCCTAGAAACTGGAGTGTCACTAAAGATAAGCATAGGAGCAGAAGAATCCTTTTTGTGAGATATAAGACAAGACTGAGTTTTAGAAGGGTTGAAATCAACTAAGTTGTCTTTGCCCCACTGGAGAATTACCTGAAGATTGGCATTTAAGGAATTGGTAGTGGATATTCGAGAAGTCGAAGCTGATTGAGCAGGGCAAGGTTTCTCAAAATGGATAGTGGAATGAAATGTGCTATCATCGGCAAAACTATGGATAGGTTTTCCAGTCAATGGAAGAAGGTCATTAATATACAAGAGGAAAAGAGTGGGGGGAAAGAACTGAATTTTGGGGGAACCGGCATTAGTGGAGAAGTTAGAAGACAGAGAGCCATCTACCATCACCCTCAGTGAGCGATCCGAGAGAAAAATGGATAACCAATTACTAAAAACATTTGGCAAACCATAAGATGGAAGCTTGTTTAGAAGACCTTTATGCCAAACACGATCAAAAGCCTTTGAGATGTCAAGAGCAACTACTTGTGTTTCACCGAACCTTTCCATTGAATTAGTCCATAAATGGGTAACATAAGACAGAATATCACCAATGGATCGACACTGACGGAATCCATACTGGCAATCGTTGATCACACGGAAGGTTTCTAGGTAGTTTAAGAGTTGGCAGTTAATTGATTTCTCCATTACTTTATAAAGAGTAGAAGTAATTGCAATGGGACGATAATTGGATGGGAGTGATTTGTCCCCCTTTTTAGGAACTGGCTGGATATGAGCAAATTTCCAAGCAGAAGGAAAAACACCTTTGGAATAATAAAGTGAAAAAACGCGGCAAAGAATAGGAGTAAGTTCAGGAGCACAGGTTTTCAGAACAAGTGGAGAAATACCATCAGGACCTGGAGCTTTCTTAGCATCAAGATTCATGAAAATCCTTCTGATATCCTTTTGACGGAAGACCACAGGAGGCATTGAATGGAGCGTGTTGAGAATGGTGGGAGGTGTTTTACCAAGATCATTAATACATGAGCTGGAAGAAAAATGGGATGCTAGCAGGTCAGCTTTTTCCTTGGCTGAAGGGACAACAGAACCATCTGGTTTGGACAGAGGCGGGAGCAGAGATGGGCAAAAGTTGCGGCCAATAGCTTTGGCAAGAGACCAGAATGCTCAGCTACCATTAGGGCAAGAAGCAAGTTTTCTACTCTTAGCCTGTTCAAACACTAGTTTGGACTGATTAATAACTGCTTTACAATTGTTGCGAACTTTGGTGTAGGCAGAAAATGAAACTGAAGAATTAGAAACAAGCCAATTACAATATGCAACATTCTTCTCTTGGACAGCCTTAGCACATTTATTGGAAAACCAAGGTTTAGATAAAGGACAAGATTTCAAAGTGGAGTGTGGGATAAAGGAATCCATTCCTGCAAGAATAATTTCACTGACATGATCTGAGCAAACATTGACATCAGAAGTTTTGAAAAAGTAATCCGACCAAGGAAAAGAAGAAAAGTCTCACAGGTCATCCCATTTTGCATTCTTGTAATGCCAAACAACACGAGGTTGGGAATAGCCATGAGATAAAGGTTCCATTGGAGAAGAGACAATCACCAAGTTGTGATCTGAAGTGCCTAAAGGACCTGTCACTTTGATCTTGTACTTAGAAGGGTTGTTTGTGAGAAAAACATCAAGTATATTGGCTGTATGATTAGGATTGTCCGGTTTTCTTGTAGGTAAATGAAAAATCTGTGCTAGGTCATTAGTAATTGTAAAAGCCTCAGCATCTCAACCTGCTGGGTCGGTGTGACTAGAAAACGGAAGCCAGCTGGAGTTGTGAACATTAAAATCACCAAGGAAAATTACCTCACTGTTAGGAAAGATGGACTGGAGAAAGTCAAGTTGCGAAGAGAGGAAGTCAAAGAGCTCCAAGTGATTAGTGGAGTTGGGAGAACGGTAGAGACAATGAGGTAGAGAGATTTTAAGCCAGAGAAGATCAAAGAGAGGAGATTCGAAATTGCCAAGTCTCTGACAGGGAATATCAGAACGGACATATGCACAAGTACCACCTTTGAGGCGAAAGGAATCATACAGCGAATAATTTGGGCATCTGAGATGAGCAGTAGTTGAATCATCTGATAACTGAGATTCTGTCAGAAAAAGTATATGGGGTTTGGCAGACTGCAAGTGGAAATGGACATCGTTGAGATTAGAATTGAGACCACGTATATTTGTGCAATGAATCAGGAAGTCCTTGGGAGGTTTAGATCTTTTCGCAGATAAGCTTGCTCTATTAGATTGACAATTCATGGTGTATTCAATAGTAAGAAAAAGTGGGTGGGACATGCTGTATGAAGTAATGACATTTTTGGATATGGCGTACATATGGTAAGAATATACCCAGATCCTTGACATAACGTGGCTTCGGCAATGCTCCCCACATACACACTACTCGGACTCCCTCCAGTCACTATCTGGCAGAGTAGAGGTAGCAAGATTATCAATATGTTCGGTCCAATATGTAGTTATGTTCGGTCCAATATGTTCGGTCCGGTGTACTAACTAGCGGCCGGCCTGCGAACACCGTTTTAGAGCTGTACCCTCGAAATGTAAGGAATATTGGATCTCGCCACGACGTTCATCACAACCTCAAAAGTCATCAATCATACTGCATGATGGAAGAGATAGGGAAGGGTTGACCAGAACTTAGCTCTAGAGACTAAACATGGGTTCCACCACTTCAAGCCTCCAATAAGGAAAGTGGTGGTATTGCACCGGTTGATGAGAGTCATCTACCACCTAGTACTGCCTGGTAACATAGAGAGGCGGCGTTCCTCCATGTGGTTTGGGCGCGATACCTCGTCCTTGCTTACGTTGGTTCACACCTGGGTGGTCACCCACCATGTACTTGTGCGTGGAGGTTATACCCAGGATTACTAACATTCCCACCATCGTGAAGGTGCAAGCAGAGAATATTTGGCTGTCACAGACCGTCCGGACTTCGCCGAAATTGGGTCCACTTGACTTGAGTGTCATGCGAATATCAGTTCCATCAGCGTTTTAGACTCCCAGGTAGCAAGTAGAGCTTGTCTTGTATATCTGAGAGAATGTCTGTGACAACCTCAAGGACCAAATCCTTTACACTCAAATTCACTGTCTTTTCGTTCACTGACTTTTTTTTTTTTTGGGGGAGTAAAATCAAAAACATAGTAAAAAAGATAAGCATCAATCAATAACAAAGCACATGGCATGCACCATAGGACAGCACACACCAGTAAGATATGGGGTAAAAACGTTTACGAAGTTCAGATAGAGGAATGAAGAGAAAATTCTATGCATTTCACCATAATAATGTAAAAACATACAGAATTTCAGCTATCGATATTATCACAAACAAATACAACAAGATTGTGTTTACTAACCGTTTATAACAGATGTACAAACAAAAAAAGCCAATAAACAGAAAACTGCAATTTTTTTTTATTGTTTTATGGTCGTGACCTCTAGCCACTTTCGAAAAATATCACAGAAGCATTCAAAATTGATTCTTCTAACCAAAGATGTGATTCTAATAAATAATGAAATTATTTATTAGAATCACATGATTTGAATTGGTTCTGAATTATTTATTAGAATTCATGAATTATTTATTAGAATTCATGATTTGAATTGGTTCTTTGAAATTTGATTCTATAAAGCGACTGAGTCTAATAACCAGTGATTACTATAACCTGTTCTTACTGTATTAAGCAAAATCATTAAGCTTTCAGCTTCCATTAAACAGATAGAGGTTCCAGCAATCAATCACTCACCAGCTAAAGGCAAACTTCTGCACATCTATTCTGCAATCATCCTTCCTCAGTTTGAATTATGCCCTCCCCTCAATTTGTATAGTCTGAGCAAGAAGAAGAATCCCATCAGCATCGAGCTAGCTCAATCCCTTCAAAGCTTTAAATACCTCAATCAGATTACCTCACAGCTGGTAGTCTAGATGCTGCAATTTTCAGAAATGAAGGCTTCCTTGGTAAGATCACCCCTTTGTTCTTCTCACCAAGCTTGTTGTTTTTCTCTGTACTTATTCCAGCAACTCTTTATCCTTCCTAAAATAAGGTTTCCAGACTTGTATGCAGTAATCAAGATGTGGTCTAACCATTGTCTTGTACAATGGGATAATCATGTCCCTATCTCTGCTAGCAAAATTCCTGTATATCTTTGACAAAACCTCACGAACCACCCTCGCAGCCTGTCTGCACTGCTTCGTATTTGACTGCACAATTACCCCCCCCCCAGGTCTTTTAAATTTGCACTACCCTGAGTTGAGTACCACACAGTTTATACATTACTAGGTTACTGCTACCCATATGCAGTACTTTACATTTATCAATGTTAAACTTCGGTTGCCAGTTCTCATTCCATCTAAAATTGAGGGCAGCTCATGGGGTTTTGTCAATGATACACAGTAATTTTGTAGCCAAGGAGGTGATTATGCCATTGTATAAGTAATTAGACCATATCTTGAGTATTGCATGATTGTCTGGAAGCCTCATTTTAGGAAGGGTGTGGATCTGTTGGAACAGGTGCAGAGAAGAGCAACAAGATTGGCAAGGGGAGCAAAAGGGTGCAGTTTTGCAAATTGCAGTAGGCACCTGCAAGCAGATGATCTAATTAAGATGTTTAAGCCCTTGAATGGATTGAATAAATTTAATGCTAATGGAATCTTTTGTTGTGCTTAGACTGCACGCATGAGGTGGCATAATTTCAAATTGAGGAACGATTGTTGCAGTTTAAATGTGCAGAAATTTGCCTTCAGTTAGAGGTGGTCGATTGCTAGAAAAAACTAACTCCCATCTGGGATAGTGAGGTGAGCAGTTTGAATAAATTTAAGGAAGAACTAGATAAAGTGTTAGAGGGGATAGACAGGTGAAATGGAAAGTGTAGCTTTTTTTTTTGACTCTGTAAAAGATTGCTGTTTTTTTGCATCATTGGCCACCACTACTACACCGAGTAGTCAGGAGAAGGAGTGCAGTGGCACATGCTCTTTGAGTAGACCGGAGTTCAAGCCCCTGACTGCTAAATACAGTCGATCTGCCAACCCGCACTGGACCAGCATGGCAGATTATGGTTCATTTCCCTCAGCATGAATTGTTGAGGAGGCTTCCATCCTGCAGTGGGTTGATAGTGGCTGCAGTTTATTTTATTTTTTTTTACTACTATGACTACAGACAGGCTGCTAGGTTAGCTCATGAGGTAGTGATTATATTCCAGTAATATAAGATAATGGCTTCCTAGCATCTTGAATATGCCTCATTTCAAAATCTGATGTAAGATACACTGCAAAAGGTGCAGAGAAGGGCATGAATAGTTAATCAGGGGCATAAAAGGATACTCTTACCAAGAAAAGCTTGAATTCTCAAAACTCAAGAGAGAACTCATTGAAGTGTGTAAGGCCCTAAACAGATTCAGTAAACTAAATTCTTCTGTCATCCTTACTCATTATTGGATGATGCTTACAGGTGAACATCACTTTAAATTAGAAAATGGAGGTAACAGGACAGATGTGAAGAAATTTCTTTCAGCCAAAATGTGTCTGATTGTTGACCCAAGTAGTTGTGGGTCATTTGAATACATTTAGAGGCTTGAACAAATTGTTAGAAGGGATATTTTATGGCTGATGCTTCTTTGCATAATTTTTATTACTAATATTAATTGACTAATATTAATTAATTAATTAAGCTTCACTTCCTCCCATCCACCCCACTTGTAGAAGTGGGGTGGATGGGAGGCTGAGGTTAACCAATTGTAGATATGAGCTAAAAAGTGTTACTTCTGCAATTTTTTATACAGTAATAACTATATAATTTAAATGAACAAATCTTAACCAGTATAACATAATAATGTGTATAGAGAATCTCCAAGTGCGGAGATTTTCTATACACAATTCCAAAGCAGTTGCGTTAAACTGTAATGCTGATTTTTTCTAAGCAAAAAACATACCTGTGTATGCTTAAACTTCTTTAATTCACAAGCATGGCTCCTCAAATGCAATCTAACCTCTAATGTATATGGCAATAACAATACAATTATTTTAAATTATATTTTTAAAAAAAAGTATTAAATATTGTTGTTTAGATATACGTTACATAAACGTTATGGCTATCTCAGTTGTCATGCATGTTTGGGAATGATTGTTTTAATTTTTGGAACCCATCCTCTCATTATACCACTACATATATGAGAAAATCTATTTTCAGTCTTTTGTTTTACAAACTACTCTTCGGGAATACATGGTATGCATAGATCAGGAAGTTATAAAAATGTTTTAAGTCAAGTGTTATCAAATAGAATAACTTCCAATTTAACTTTCAACTTTTTAACTTGCTACTATCCTCTCTCTCTCTCTCTCTCTCTCTCTCTCTCTCTCTCTCTCTCTCTCTCTCTATCTCTCTCTCTCAGGGTAATTCAGAATTTTTTTTTTTTTTTTGGCTGGTGTACCATAAGCCTCAGGCTTCCTTGTACCATATGGCTAATAATAATAATAATATCCACATAAGATATAGAGATATTTATGTCGTGCTCTGATAAATAAGGCATTATAAGTGGAGATTCTTATATTACCATATCGATCAGAAGTGCAATGTAATTTACCTATTTTTTATGTAACTTTTTCTTTTGGTCCTCTATACCATGAGGTCAAGATTTTTGTGAAGCTGCACCAAGGCTCAAAACATAGCAATGGTCGGACCATAAGGAATCAAACTTGAAAGCTTGCACGGTATTTATTTCTTTTTTGAAACTTCTGTATTGTAATAATGATGTCCTGTTCTTCATGATAAATATCCGGAAAAATATTTTTTATACAGACAGATTGGCAGAAAAGATGGAACCATTGTCCCTGGCCTAACACTGAAATGATTCCAGTGCTAAATTAGTATTAGTATTATTATTTGTGACACTGTGAAGCTTCATTCTCTTATTTCACAAAAGTTCATGTTGGTCCTGTAGAACACAGTACAGGTTTGTTTTGTATAAGTCCTGCTAAAAAAAAAACTACTACAGTATTACCTTTAATGAGAAAATAATCCGATATTATTTAACTAGATTAGAAAATTAAATAAATATAGTACAAACACTAATTTTGCAAAAACTCGAATATGACATGCAAAATGCAGTATTGTATTGTACATGTCTGTAAAATATAGATTAAATATTTTGTTACAATTCATTACTTTTAAAAGTTAATTGTATTTTCTGAGGTGTCAAAAATTCTTGCAAAACATCAAAAACATCAAATCATCTCATAACACCAAATGTCTATAAACTGAATGTTTATAAATCAGAAGTTACTGTAATTAAATTCCGTAAGCAAATCACAGCAGTTATCTGAAGCATAAAAGCATCACAGCAGCATAAAAGGAAACAAATTAATTTTAATAGGACATTATTAAACATTATGTCCTATAATTTTAATAGGACATTATTAAACATTAAACTTCACTGATGCAATGAAATCAAGTACCTTTTTAAAGTTTTCTACTTTATTAGGATAATGCATAATGAAAACAATCCAGGTAATACATCGAATATGTTTAGCAATGCTGGACAATAAATACAGCCACTTACTTTAGTTCTACCACTCTATTTTTCTCTACTGTAATGGTCCATAAACAGTTCATATTACTCAGATAAATATTTGGATGAGTAGGTGTTTGAAATGTTCCAAAGGGTTCAGTTAAGTCTCCACCACATTCTGAAAAAAAAAAAAAATAATAATTGCACAGGACACATTTGATGTTTTGATAAAAAGTATTATGAAATAGGCTTGATAAATCTTCATGTCGAGTTGCTGTTTAGGTTAAATAAGCAAAATTATAACATGTTTCTGATGCAAGCCCACAATAAGCAAATTGTTAGAGGTCTTCAAATAATTTAATAGTGAGAACTATTTATTTATTTTCTAAAATAGTATAGTATAGCACAGACTGAGCTAAGATACATACCCTTGTATTAAACTGATTGTGAATGTATAAAACAGTGCATAAATAAAAGCAAACAATAATACATCATAACCCTTTTGAACTTCCCTGATTTTAAAGATGGTAAAATTCATGTGTTGAACATATGGCAATGTAATGGGAGCCAGTAAAGGGAAATATGATCAAGTTTCAGTGCTTTCCCTCAGCAATCTTGTTGTCCTTCTCTGTACTCATTCTAACAACTCTACATCTTTCCTAAAGTCACAGCATGTTTTCAAACACAGCATGTTTTCAAACATGCTGTGACTGAGGCCATGGCATTGCTGTCGTTTGTGTAAAAATGACATCAGTGCAGGAAGTGGTGTGGTTTGCATAGAGCAAATCTGTTGTCACAGTTCAAAGGAAACTTAGATGGGTGTTCAACAAAGATGCACCTGTCCCAAAGTCTATATGGAGATAATACAGGCCATTTTGAACAGTGGTAGTGTGCAGAAGCAAACTGGAGGAGATCTCAAAGTGTCTCAGAAGAGTGAGTTGAAGAGGTACGTACTACTTTTGTTTGTGGCTGGCAGAAATCAATCAGGCATGCATCAAGGGAATTGAATATCCCCAGTAAAATTCTGCACAGGGTCAGACAAAATGACTGTTTTTATGCCTATAAATTGCAAATGGTTCAAAAATTGAAGCCGAATGACAGATCATAGCGAAAAAATTTTGCTATTGATATGCTTGATTGCATAGATCAAAACCACAATTTCTTGAGTCATATTATATTTTCTGACAAGGCAACATATCACATTTCTGGAAAAGCTAATCAACATAATACTGGAACATGGGGTTCTGAAAACCCCACACTATTTCCAAGAGCACATTCAAGACAGCTCAAAAGTAAATGTGTGGTGTGGTCTTATGAAGTACATGATTACCGGATTGTTCTTCTTCGTGGAGGATACCATTACCAGAATAACATATCTAGAGATGTGTGGTGGGGTCTTATAAAGGACATGATTACTGGACTGTTCTTTGTGGAGGATACCATTACCAGAATAACATATCTAGACATGTTGCAACAATATGCATTTTTTAAGATTGCAAGCCTATAGAAACATAACCTTTCAGCAAAATAGGGCATTGGAGCTTCAGGTGCTCACTGCTCTGAAAAACACATAACACATTCCTGGAACGTTGAATGAGGTGTGGTGGACCATGACCTCCACTTAGATTAGCATTAGTTGAGGCATATGATGCAAGAAAGCAAGTTTATACAGCATCAGCCAAAAAAAAAAAAAAAAAAACCCTTTCCATTTCACCCATTCGATCAATCCAAATGTATGTCTAGTTCAGATTTAAATTTAATTAAGCTATCAACTTCCACAACAGCTGGAAGTCTGTACCAGCAATCAACCAACCAACCACCGACTAAAGGCAAACTTCCGCACATCCATTCTACAACTGTCTTTCCTCAATTTGAATCTATGCCCCCTCAGGTTCTTAATCTGGAAGTATCCTGTCAAAATTGGGCATACACAAACCATTAAAGGCCTTATACACCTCAATCAGATAACCTAGCAGGTGGCTAGTCTCCAGATGCTGCAACTTGCAGAACTTAACCTTTCTTCATAAGTGCGGCCCTTTGTTCCTCTCAGCAATCTTGTTGTCCTTCTCTGTACTCGTTCTAACAACTCTACATCTTTCCTAAAATGAGGCCTCCAGACCTGTATACAGTACTCAAGGTGTGGCCTGACCATTGCCTAATACGAAGGAATAATCACCTCCTTGTCTCTGCTAGCAAAATTACCATATATCATTGACAAAACTCCATGACCTGCTCTGGCAGCCTGTCTGCACTGCTCACAGAACTTCATGTCTTTTTCATTCTCCACCTTCCTGAAGATAGTACCACAGAGTTGGTACATTTCTCTTGGATTACTGCTATACATATACAGTACGTTCCATTTGTCAATGATAAACTTCAGTTGCCACTTCTCAGCGCATCTGCATAACTGTTCTAGACCCTGTTGCAGTAGCATATTTTCTTTACCGTCATTAACAATCTTGCCAACCTTTGTATTATCTGCAAACTTGGACATTAAGCCTGATAGACCTTCATCGATATCATTGGTAAATACACAAAACAACAACAGGCCCAGCACAACCCTGGGGGATTCCGCTAATTACATTAGTCCACATACAGCAGTGTCCATTTATTACAACTCTCTGCCATCTCCCATTCAACCATCCCTTTATCCATTGCAGTAACTTGCCCTTAATGCCATACTGCTCTAATTTGTACAGCAGTCTTCCATGAGTAACAGTATCAAAAACTTTCCTGAAATCCAAGTATATGATATCAAAATTATTTTTTGCATCCAGTTCCTTTGTGACCACATCGTAGTATCCAATAAATTTGGTTAGACACGACTTCCCCTTAGCAAACCCATGCTGTGTCTGAGCTATTACTGCTGCCTTGTCTAGGTGATCTTGTATCACCTCCTTAATCAATGACTCCATTATTTTCCCCAGAACAGAAGTTAAACTAGCAGATTTAAAATGATTTCTGTCACCCTTTGAACTCCCTTTGTGAATTAAGGATACATTTGCACATCTCCATTCCATGGGGACCGCCTGACTAAGGATGCACTCATAATTATGGCTAAGGGTTTGCTTACTTCCCTTGCTGCCTCTTTCATTATGACTGGATAGATTCCATCTGCCCAGGTACTTTTTTATGTTTAACTTCAACAATTTCTCCTCCACTTTGCTCTCGGTTATTAAAAAATGATTTATCTCCCTGTTAGAGTTTGATAAACTTCTGGCATTCCCTTCCCTGAATAACTTCTCATGTGTGAATTTGGATGCAAAATGCTCATTTAGTTTGTTAGCTACCTGACCAGGATCATCAACAGTTGATATCAAGTGATTAGCATTAGCATTAGCATTAGTAGAGGCATTTGATGCAAGAAAGCAAGCTTATGCAGCATCAGCCAAAAAAAAAAAAAAAAAAAAAAAAAAAAGTAACATAAATAAATAAAAATAACCACTTCCACTTCACCCCTCTGTTCGTTCGAAATACCTGTCCAGCTGAGCCTTAAACTTATTTAGGCTATCAACTTCCACGACAAGGGATGGAAGTCTGTTCCACCCACCAACCACCCGCTGGCTAAAGGCAAACTTCCGCACATCTATCCTACATCTGTCTTTCCTCAATTTGAATTTATGCCCTCTCAGGTGATTTTTCTGAGCTAGAGGAAGAATCCCATCAGCATTGAGCATGCTCAAACCATTCAAGGCTTTGTACACCTCTATCAGATCACCCCGCTGGTGCCTAGTTTCCAGACACTGTAATTTGCAAAACTTAAGCCTTTCTTCGTAAGAGAACCCCTTTGTCCCATTCACCAATCTAGTTGCCCTTCTCTGTACTCGTTCCAGCAGCTCTACATCCTTCCTGAAATGAGGCCTCCAGGCCTGTATACAGTACTCTAGGTGTGGCCTGACCATTGCCTTATACAAGGGAATAATCACCTCCTTATCCCTGCTAGAAAAATTCCTATATATCATTGACAATACACCATGAGCTACTCTTGCAGCTCGTCTGCACTGCTCAGAGAACTTCATTCATTCAATCAACAGTTGATATCAAGTGATTGATTCATTCAAGTGATTCAATCTGATTCATTCCCTTCCTTCTAGAGTTTACATAAGTAAAGAACTATTTGCTGTTTTTCTTTGCATCCTAGAGCTTACATAAGTTAAGAACACTTTGCTGTTTTTCTTTGCACCTTTGCCAAAGATTTCTCGCAATTTGCCTTTGTCTACCTAACATCTGTTGTGACTTGGTTACAGATCAGCTTATATCTATCATAGGCTTCTGTGTCACCTGTTAATTTATATGTATCCCATGCATTTTTCTTCTCTGCCACATGAACTAATTAGTTCATCTGACATCCATTTAGGCCTAAATCTTGAACAATATTTCTTATTTGGAATGAAAAGCCTAGTAGCATTCTTTGAATGCTTCCCATTTTGAATTTGCTGTTGGTAATATCATCAGTTTGTCCCACCGTATAGAATTTAAATACTGTCTCAGACTACCGTAGTCACCTTTATGAAAGCAAAAACCCTTCTCTTTACCCCTGATGGTAGTTACCTCTTTGAGTAAATCCCACTTCAGGACACTGTGATCAATGCCACCTCATGGTTCCTTTATGTGCAGATTCTTAATACATGAAGAATCACTACTGATAATCAGATCAAGAGTATTACTTCTTTTAGTCACCTCCAGGACATGCTGCTGTAGAAAACAATCATCCATTAAATCCACAAAAGCCTTGCTAGTATGTGAGTGACCAACCCACAAATTCCAGTCAATCTCTGGAAAATTAAAATCCCCCATTAAAAGACACTTTGATTCAATGGCTCACTCTATTTCTCTGCACAATTGCTCATTATACTAATCAGATTCATTAGGACTATAACACACACCTACTCTCATTTTTCCTTTCCCAGGGCTTATGTCACACCAAACAGACTCAACATTACAGTGTCCATCAACATCAATAGGATGCACTTCCTTAGATTTTATGTGTTTCTTAACTAACAGCATAATCCCTCCTCCCTTCCTGTCCTGTCTATCCTTTCTGTATACATACTCCCTAAATTCTAATTCTGCACTGCTTATATCTGTGTGACACCACGCCTCTGATATCCCAACAATATCTGCCTTTAATGTCTTGACTAGTTCTTCAAGCTCATCAAATTTATTAACTATACTCCTAGGAGTATAGTTAATAAATATATTAACTAAGCTGGGAGTTATAATGGAACAAGTAAATACATGGGCTGTGTTAGGGTAACTAAGAGTAGAAACAGGTGTATGTATACTTGTGTGTACTTGTTCCACTATGACTCCCAGCAGTCCTGGAAATCCACACTGCCTTGCTTTCCAGGCTGCTGCTCAACTGCATTTCAATAGAAGCAGTGCAAGAATCACTTTCACCTTTGCTAACAGCTACTGTTAATCTATTAGTCTGTGTATCCCCCCAAGCTAACAGTTTTCTGACCCACCTAACTCTGCCTTGATAGCAGCATCAAATATTCTTACACCCTTTCTATTTAAGTGTATCCCATCTCTGTAGAAGCAGTCTCTCCTGTTAATAAGCACAGACCAGTCTGAGAAAAATTCTGCCCCTTATGTTTTGCACAATCTCTCCAGATCCGAATTAATTGACAAGGCTCTCATCATACACGCCCTCCTATCATGTTTGGGCTGAATTGCAAACACTTTCAAATTCAACTCTAACTCACGGCTTTTTTTCAACATTGACCTGTACTTCTTAAGTGATGCCGCCAGTCTCCTACTCTTAATATCATTAGTGCTAACAATATCACCCTTTGTGCCCTTAAAAGAGAATATCTGGTCTATAATATCATCAACCTTTTACCCTGGCAGAGATTTTTTTTTCCACTTCAACATGCTCCCAATTTTAGCTTCATAATTTTTAAAATTAGCAATAGCATTGATAGTTTGAATAATTAATTTATCTGCTTTTATCATAGTGAATCTGTAAAGCTTCTGAAAGGTAAGAGAGCTCCTGCAGGATGTCGATTTGTGGCCAACATTAGTGCTAAATCATAAAGAAATTCCAGATTAAAAGTCAATTTAATAATCCAGAATATTTAACTTCTGATTCAGAATGTTTGCACAATGTGGGATAATTCCCTTAACACACAATTTCATCCACAAGCTACAAGCTGGCCATCGTAGTCCGAACACACGACCAATCTTTATCATATACACATCAAGTTCTTTAGCAATCATCCTTAATTTGCACTAGTTGTTTTTAGATTGTCGATATAATCTGTGGTGTTCATTGGTGATATTACATGATCATAGAAGGATAACTTGGAGTCCAAAACGATCCGGAGATCTTTGTGCATTTGAACATTTGGAACTGAAGAGTTCAATCATCATTTCTTTACGATTTAGCATAGAGTGCTAAATCGTTAAGAAATTTCAGATTAAAATTTGATTTAATAATCCCAAATACTTAACTTCTGATTCAAAATTCTGAATTTGATACCATCTACCTAATCTCCTACATCTCTTAGAAAACTACTTCAATTTTCACAGCAATGTTCTCTAGTTCCTAGAATCTCTCCTATCCAAGAGGACCCCTATTCTAGAGATCGGAACAAAGACCTTCATACATCGCATAACTGCCACTGTGCCTCAAGAGAGGGGTGGTCCTGTCTGGCATTCTCTTCACGGCAATCATGGTGCCATTTGTGGCCAACAAATGTAATTGGATCACATATACTGACGAAGCTAGTTTGGGGGGGTCGATTCACAGACTAAAGGATTAACGGTAGCCGCAGGCAGAAGTGAAAGTGATTCTTGCACTGCTTCGATTGTAATGAGCAGTAGCCTAGAGAGCAAGTTGCTGGGGATTTTAAAAACTGCTGGGAGTCATCATGGAACAAGTAAATACATGGGTTGTGTTAGGATAACTAAGAGTAAGTGCATGTATAATTGCATGTACACTAATGCTAGAAGTATAGTAAATAAAATTGATGAATTTGAAGTGCTGATCAAGACATCAAAGGCAGATATTGTTGGAATATCAGAGACATGGTGTCACACAGATATAAGCAGTGCAGAATTGGAATATGGGGGGTACAGTGTTTACAGAAAGGATACATAGGACAGTTAGGGAGGAGGGGTAAAAATCTAAGGAAGTACACCCAGTTGACACAGGTGGACAGTGTAATGTTGAGTCTGTTTGGTGTGACATAAACACTGGAAAAGGGAAATTGAAGTAGGAGTATGATATAGGCCTACTGACGCTGATGAGTACAATAAACAGTTGTGCAAAGAAATAGAATGATCCAGTAAATCAGAATGTCTTGTAATGGAGGATTTTAACTTTCCAGATATTGACTGGAACTTGTGGCTGGTCACTAGCACGCTAGCAAGACTTCTGTGGATTTATTGGAGGGTTGTTTTCTACAACAACATGTTTGAGGGGCAACCAGAGGGAGTAATCCCTTTGACCTGATTATTCATTCATTAAGAATTCTTTCTTTATCTGCAAATTCATTAAGAATTCTTTATCTGCAAATTCATTAAGAATTCTTTATCTGCAAATTCATTAAGAATTATTTATCTGCAAATTCGTTAAGAATTCGTAAAAGTTACTACAGAGGTCTCAGACAGATTTTAAATTCTATAGAGTGAGATCAACTGTTGATGTTACCAACAGTGAATTCTAAATGGGAAACCTGCAACTGTTGATGTTACCAATGGTAAATTCTAAATGGGATTTAATCTTGGAGGCTACTGGGATTTTCAGACCAACTAAGAAATACTATTCAAGGTTCAGGCCTAAATGGATGTTGAATGAATTAATGAGGCTTGTGGCAGAGAAGAAAAATGCATGGAATGCATATAAATTATCAGGCAACATAAAAGCCTGCGACAGATATAAGCTAGTCTGTAATCAAGTCACAAAGGAAGTATGGTAGGCGAAAGTAGATTATGAGAAATCTTTGGCAAAGGGCGCAAAGAAAAACAGCAAAGAGTTCTTTATTTATGTAAACTCTAGAAGGAACGGGATGAATCAGATTGGTCAACTTAACATATACGGTTCAACTATTGATGATCCTGCTCAAGGGGCTGATAAATTGAATAAGTATTTTGCATCTACATTAACACATGAGGAGTTATTCAAGGAGGGGAATGCCAGAAGTTTATCAAACTCTAATGGGAGCTAAGTGTGATACCTGAGAGCAAAGTAGAGGAGAAAAATTGTTGAAGTTAAACATAAAAAAGACACCTGGGACAGATGGAATCTATCCAGTTATAATGAAGGAGGCAGCAAGGGAAGTAAGTGTGAGACTGAGCACTACCATTAGCATTTGTAGAGGCATATAATGCAAGAAAGCAAGCTAATGCAGCATCAGCCAAAAAAAAAAAAAAAACCCACTTCACCCCTCCCCGTACGATCGAAATACCTGTCCAGCTGAGCCTTAAATTTATTTAGGCTATCAACTTCCACAACAAGGGATGGAAGTCTGTTCCACCAACCAACTACCCGCTGGCTAAAGGCAAATTTCCGCACGTCTATCCTACATCCGTCTTTCCTCAATTTGAATTTATGCCCTCTCAGGTGATTAGCATTAGCATTAGCATTAGCAGAGGCATTTGATGCAAGAAAGCAAGCTTATGCAGCATCAGCCAAAAAAAAAAAAAAAAAACCCACTTCCAGTTCACCCCTCTGTTCATTCAAAATACCTGTCCAGCTGAGCCTTAAACTTATTTAGGCTATCAACCTCCACCACAAGGGATGGAAGTCTGTTCCACCAACCAACCACCCACTGGCTAAAGGCAAATTTCCGCACGTCTATCCTACATCTGTCTTTCCTCAATTTGAATTTATGCCCTCTCAGGTGATTTTTCTGAGCTAGAGGAAGAATCCCATCAGCATTGAATTATTCTGAGCAAGAGGAAGAATCCCATCAGCACTGAGCATGCTCAAACCATTCAAGGTTTTATAACCTCTATCAGATCACCTCGCTGGTGCCTAGTCTCCAGACACTGTAATTTGCAAAATTTAAGCCTTTCTTCGTAAGAGTATCCCTTTGTTCCATTCACTAATCTTGTTGCCCTTCTCTGTACTCGTTCCAGCACCTCTACATCCTTCTTGAAATGAGGTCTAAAGACCTGTATACAGTACTCAAGGTGTGGCCTGACTATTACCTTATACAAGGGAATAATCACATCCTTATCCCTGCTAGAAAAATTCCTGTATATCATTGACAAGACACCATGAGCTACTCTTGCTGCCCATCTGCACTGCTCAGAGAATTTCATATCTGCCTGCACAATTACCCCCAGATCCTTTTCATTCTCTACCACTGTCAGTGTAGATATGTTGCTCTGGGGTTGCTGTTTCCCATATGTAGTACTTTACATTTGTCAATGTTAAAATTCATTTGCCACCTCTCAGCCCATCTGCTCACCTTTCCAGATCCTGTTGCAGCAGCATAATGTCAGTAGTGTCCTTAACAACCAAGCCAATCCTTGTATTGTCTGCAAACGTGGACATTAAGCTTGATATACCATCATCAATATCATTTATAAATACAGAAAACAATAATGGACCCAACGCTGAACCCTGAGGGAATCCACTAATAACATTAGTCCACAATGAGTAGTGTCCATTGATTACCACTCTCTGTCTTCTCCCCCTCAACCATCCCTTTATCCATAGCAGCAATTTGCCTCCAATGCCACACTGCTTCAATTTGTGCAGCAGTCTTCCGTGTGCAACAGTATCAAAAGCCTTTCTATGATCAAAGTATATAATATCAAAGTTATTCCCTGCATCCAGTTCTTTTGTGACTGCATCATAGTATCCGATCAAATTGGTCAGGCAAGAAACAAAACCATGCTGTGTTTGAGCTATAACTGAAGTCTTGTCTTGATCCTGCAGTACTTCTTTAACAAGTGCCTCCATTAATTTTCTTGGAACAGAAGTTGAACTCACAGGTCTTTAATTACTTATGTCAGCCTTTGTTCCTCGTTTGTGAATTGGTGTCACATTTGCACATCTCCAATCTATGGGTACATCCCCTGATTCCAAGGAAGCTCTCATAATTATAGCTAACAGTTTGCTTACCTCCTTTTATATAACTGAATAGATCCCATCCACCCCAGGTGCCATTCTTGTGTTTATCTTCAACAATTTCTCCTCCACTTTACTCTCAGTTATTACAAGATTATCTAGCTTACTGCCAGAGTTCAATACACTTCTGGCATTCCCCTCGCTGAATAACTCCTCATGTGTGAATGTCCATGCAAAATATTCATTTAGTTTGTTAGCTCCCTGAGCAGGATCAACAGTTGAACCATCGATATCAAGTGGACCAATCTGATTCATCCCTTTCCCTCTAGAGTTTACCTAGGTAAAGAACTCTTTTCTGTTTTTGTTTGCATCCTTTGCCAAGGATTTCTCATAATCTGCCTTTGCCTGCCTAATCTCCTTTGTGACTTGATTACAGATGATTTTATATATATCAAAGGCTTCCATGTCACCCATTAATTTATATGTATCCCATGCATTTTCCTTCTCTGCCATATGTCTCATTAGTTCATTTAACATCCATTTTGGCCTAAACCTTGAACAATATTTCTTAGTTGGAAGGTAAAGCCTAGTAGTTTCCAAGATAAGTTCTTTGAATGCTTTCCATTTTGAATTTGCTGTTGGTAACATCAACAGTTGGTCCCACTGTATACAATTTAAATACTGTCTCAGTCCAAAATAGTCACCTTTACAAAAGCAATAACCCTTCCCTTTACCCCTGATGGTAGTTACCTCTTTGAGTAAATCCCACTTCAGCACATTATGATCACTGCCACCTAGTGGTTCCTTTATCTGCAGATTCTTAATGCATGAAGAATCGCTACTGATAATCAGATCAAGAGCATTACTCCCTCTAGTTGCCTCCCGAATATGCTGATGTAGAAAACAATCATCCAATAAATCCTCAAAAGCCTTGCTAGAGTGTGAGTGACCAACCCACAAATTGCAGTCAATATCTGGGAAATTAAAATCCCCCATTATAAGACTCTCTGATTTACTGGCCCACTCTATTTCCCTGTACAGTTTCTTATTATACTCATCAGAGTCATTAGGCCTATAGCACACTCCTACTCTCAATTTTGATCTCCCAAAGCTTATGTCACACCAAACTGACTCGACACTGCACTGTCCAGCGATGTTGACTGGCTTCACTTCCTTGGATTTTATGTGTTTCTTAACTAATAGCATAACTGTTCCTCCTTTCCTATTCTGTCTATCCTTTCTCTAGACGTTGTACCCCCAAAATTCCAGTTCTGCATTCCTTATATCTGTGTGTGACACCACGTCTCTGATATCTCGACAATATCTACCTTTGATGCTTTGTTCAATACCTCAAATTCATCAAATTTATTTACCAAACTCCTAGCATTGGTGTACATGCAAGTATACATGCACCTATTTCTATTCTTAGCTACCCTAACACAATCCATGTGGTTACTTGTACCGCAATGACTCCCAGCAGGCTCTGAAATATCCTGCATCTTGTTTTCCAGGCTTCTGCTCATTCCAATAGAAGCAGTGCAAGAATCACTTTCACCTCTGCCAGTGGCTACTGTTAATCTATTAGTCCTTGTATCCCCCCCCAAGCTAGCAGTTTTCCGACCCACCTAACACTGCCTCGATAGCATCAGGAAATATTCTTGCACCCTTTCTATTTAAGTGTATCCCATCCCTGTAGAAGCAGTCTCTCCTGTTAATAAGTACAGACTATTCTAAAAAAATTCTACCCCTTGAGCCTTGCACAAACTTTCCAGGGCCGAATTCATCGACAAGGCTCCCATCATATACTCCCTCGTATCGTATCTGGGCAAAATTTCTCAGACATGATAGGAGGGAGTATATGATGAGAGGAGGGAGTATATGAGTATATATTTCAAATTCGATAGGAGAGAGTATATGAGTATAAATTTCAAATTCAACCCTAATTCACGGCTTTTTTCAACAGTGAGCTGTATTTGTTAAGTAATTCTGCCGGTCTCCTACTCTTTATATCATTAGTGCCAACGTGTACAACTGTATCACCTTTTGTGCCCCTAAAAGATGATATCTGCTCAACAACATCATCAACCTTTGCCCACCCTGGCAGACATACCCTGGTACTGTTCCACCTATCCTTTTTACAAAGCATGTTCCCCGTTTCCCTGACAATAGAGTCACCAACAACTACTAGTTCCTGTGGGACCAGCGCATTCTGCCTTGGGGTTGCCCCTGTGTTGCGTGATGACCAAGTGCAAGCTCTGGCATTGGTGTCGGCAGCTGAGAGCTTGATGGGCCCCTCAATTTAGATCCTTCGAGGGCATCCACCCTACTCTCATATAGGCCCATAACAACGCTGAGTTGTTGCCTGATTTCTTTACACTCCTTGCATCGCGCACACACAAAGACATCCCCCCCATGGCAATATCATGTCCCGTACCCGATTGCTCCACGAACATCATGCAAGCAGTGCATTTTAAAAGGCTGTGATTCAGAGGGCAACTCCCTCCCTTAGTTCTCCCCTGAGCCACAGCACTCCCGTTAGCTTGAGCCTTTTGCTTTGCTGCTCTGGTCTAAGTTATGATTTTGAATTCTCAGGTCTCGGCAATCAGACAGATCTAATAAATTATTCTTTCGCTAGAATCGTATCTTGGGAATCTTTAGGATAAAATTATAAAACTCTGTTCATTTGGATCTTACGGTCTAATACAATAAGAAAGGAAAATCGCAGTCCTGGGAGAGAGAGAGAGAGAGAGAGAGTAGGTATGTAAGACTTTGCAGAATTCAAAGCTCTATTTCGCTGTTGTGGGCCTCTCAACAACATTGTGGAAGGAGAGGAGGGGAGAGTGCCTTAGTTCTGATACGCACAGGGGCACCAAAAAGTGTTTTATCCCTACAGTAGACGTGGTGTCCAGATGTTTTTCGCAGGACAATTATCAAAGATGGTAGTGTCACTGTAAAAATGGGCAATCTTGGATGACTTTGTCTCTGTGACATAGAACGAGATAATGTTAGTATATAAAGGGTTCCGAGAGGCACCGAAGGGGGACTTGTAACAAAGTTGAATGTCTCGTCAGTGTCGTTCCAGCAGGTTGCAATAGCTGAATCCTTAAGAAAGATTGTGGAGCTGAAGCAAAGGAATCAAGGCTCAGAGAGGACCATACCCTATTTTCCACCAGAGGGAAGGAGGTCTCATAACCTGACTTGGAGCATGTGATTTATCCAGTAAGCAAACAATTTCTTAAGTGTGAATGGAACTGTCTGAAATGGAATAACTAGCTTAAACACAATTCTTCTTTTCTGAATATTTAATCTTTGTTAATTTAACAATAAAATGAAATTTCTCACATGGTTGGTGGTACACAGGAATCTTAAAGCAAGGTGCTGTTGGAAAAAGAAACGAGATGGAGTGAGACTGTTCACATTAGGAAAGACGTAAGATAGTGTAGAGTAATGAGAACATGGAAGAAAGCATGACAAAAAAGAACACCAAAAGCAGTTTGCCTAAGGTTCTTCGGTTACCCAACCTTTCTGTTCTACGTTGAAGTGTTTTGTGTGAATGTTGTAGCTTGTTAAACGAGTGCCAAACAATAACACTAATGAAAGAATAGTTACAGTGATGCTAGAATTCGGTATGCTATAAAGATGTTTCTGCTAATACAATATTATAATCCTAAATAGATTCATGTTTTTGTTATGAATGGAAACCTGGAAGTAATATATATATATATATATATATATATATATATATATATTTTTTTTTTTAATTTTACACAAATAACTAGACGAAGTGCAAGTCTGTACACATGTTTTCTTTTGTTATAATAAATGTTGTTATGTGTTACATCATGTCATTCTCTCTCTCTCTCTGCCCATATTCTAATACACCAGAAGAAACAAGTACGAACCAGTAAAGGGTTAAAAGCAGGGACGGGGGTGACACTCCGTGATCCCCCCAATCTTTAGACACAACGCGATCTAATTCTGCAGCAGCCAAGTGTAAGCACAGCACTTGGTTTGCCGAGACCATGGGTTTTTGTCCTAGACTGATGATCATCTCATTCAGTATAATTATCATGGGAAAAGTAACAGTCTTAAGTCAAGGGGAATAACAAGAAAGAGAGAAAACCACAAAAGGGACCTTGACATAAACAAACCCTTAGCCATAATTATGAGAGCATCCTTAGAGTCAGGAGTGGTCCCCATGGACTGGAGATGTGCAAATGTATCCCTAATTCACAAAGGGCGTTTAAAGGGTGACACAAATAATTATAGACGTTTTAGTTTAACTTCTGTTCCAGGGAAAATAATGGAGTCACTGGTTAAAGAGGTGATACAGGATCACCTAGACAAGACAACAGCAATAGTTCAAACACATCATGGGCTTGTTAAGTCTTGTCTGACCAAGGTTTGTTTAGTCTTGTTTGACCAATTTGATTGGCTACTACGATGTGGCCACAAAAGAAGCTAGATGCTAAAAATAATTTTGATATCATATACTTGGATTTCAGGAAAGCTTTCAATATTGTTGAACACAGAAGACTGCTGTACAAATTGGTGTGGTGGTATGGCATTTAGGGTAAGTTACCGCAATGAATAAAGGTATGGTTGAGTGGGAGATGAAAGAGTGTGGCAAATGGACACTGCTCTACATGGATTAATGTTATTAGTGGAGTCCCCCAGGGTTCGGTGCTGGGCACATTGTTGTTTTGTGCATTTATCAATGATATTGATGAAGGTATATCAGGCTTAATGTCCAAGTTTGAAGTAATACAAAGATTGGCTGGGTTGTTAATGACACTAAAGACAGTATGCCACTTCAATAGGATCTAGAAAAACTAGGCAAATGGGCTGAGAAGTGGCAACTGAAGTTTAACATTGACAAATGCAAAGTATTGCATATGGATAACAGTAACCCAAAGAGAAACGCCAACTCTGTGGTACTACACTTAGGGAGGTGGAGAATGAAAAAGACCTGGGGGTAACTGTGCAGGCAGATATGAAGTTCTCTGAACAGTGCAGGCAGGCTGCCAGAGCAGGTCATGGAGTTTTGTCAATGATATATAAGAATTTTGCTAGCAGAGACAAGGAGGTGATTATCCCTTTGTATAAGGCAATGGTCAGGCTACACTTGAGTTCTGTTTACAGGTCTGGATGCCTTATTTTAGGAAGGATGTAGAGTTGCAAGAATGAGTACAGAGAAGGGCAACAAGATTGGTGAGAGGCAACAAAGGGGTGCACTTACGAAGAAAGGCTTAAGTTCTGCAAGTTGCAGCATTTGGAGACTAGGCATCTGCAGAGTGATCTGATTGACGTGTATTCAAGGCCTTGAATGGTTTGAGAAGGCTCAATGCTAACAGGATACTTCGCTTGCCCAGACTAAGAATCTGAAGGGGCATGGATTCAAATTGAGGAAAGACAATTGTAGACTAGATGTGTGGAAATTTGCCTTTAGCCAATGGGTAGTTGATTGCTGGAACTGACTTCCATCTATTGTTGTGGAAGCTGTTTATGCTGATTTTAGTTTGTCTGAACTACACAAACATTTGGAGTGACCGGATTTGTGAAACGGGAATGGTTTTTTTATTTATTATTTATTTTTTTTTTGGCTGATGCTGTATAAGCTTGCTCTCTTGCATCATATGCCAATGTTAATGTTAATGTCAAACTAGGATATCGCCATTCGACTCGGCAGCCGAAACCACTCAGCAAATCAATAGTAAACTACAACATGGCTGACTATCTTAATGCATTCAACCTCCAAATTAATAGCCTAAAATCAGCACAAATAATTTTTTTACTAAAGGGCAGCCCAACAACATTGGAGCCGTTGCTCAATGGCTCCTCAATGCCAGGTGTTCAAATGCACAAAGACCTGGGGGCCGTTTTTGACTCCAAGTTATCCTTTAACCATCACGTAAATCTCATACAGTCAAGGCTGACTTCACTATGCTGGTACATAGTGAAGTCAACAACTTCACTACGAAGACAAACAACAGCTGCTACACACCAACAACCCGTACCTGGTTAAAAGATACATTGTATCAAACCTATACTGGACAATACAGTATGCTTCGGAGATATGAGACTTGGCTGCCAAATCCAACATTAAAAGGATATTCTCTGCCGAATTCTGGCTTCTAAAATGGGCTTACACCAAACTCCATCTTTCCTCAGCTCTCAGATCAACACGGTTAGCAGATGTCCTTCAACTTCGCAGGCTGCGATCCTACATCAGAGAAAGAAGGCTGCTGTTCACCGTCAAGATGGCCACTGGTAAATTTATAGAGCCAAAATTCTGGGATCACTGCTCTTTGCACATTCCTCCCCCCCCTTATCTCTGGTCTTCAGCAAAGCTACTAGCAAACAATAACTGGCTAGTACTAACTTTCAGATTACTGCCAAAGCAAATTCTGCCCTCAATGCAAGCGATCGATGGTGGCCTCCAAGAGGTGGTCAACAATTAAAAATACAGGAAGGGAATCCTCATCAAACTGAAAATGTAGAACTGTGCTTTTGTCTTCCAATAATCTGGATTTATGTAACATATATGTTTTTTTCATGTGCATCACTTTTGTAAATATGTATTGTAAACCCCTGGCACCTCCATGCCATGCTATGACGGGATTAATTGTATGTATATTGTGCGGCAATTGATGAACATCAAGGCGAGATCCAATCTTCCTTACATTTCGAGGGTACAGCTCTAAAACGGTGTTCGCAGGCCGGCCGCTAGTTAGTACACTGGACCAAACCTATTGGTAACTCTCTAGGAGGCTTCCAGATCAGCTAGTGTATAATCTTGCTACCTCTACTCTGCCAGATAGTCACTGGAGGGAGTCTGAGTGGTGTGTATGCGGGGGGGAGAGAATTGTCAAGGCCATGCTATGTCAAGAATCTGGGTATATTCTTACCATGTGTACGCCTTATCCAAAAATTTCATTACCATACAGCATGTCCCCACCCACTTTTTCCTACTATTGAATACACCAATCGTCAAAATAATAGAGTAAGCTTATCTGCGAAAAGATCTAAACCTCCCAAACACTTCCTAGTTCATTTCACAAATATATGTGGTCTCAATTCTAATCTCAACGATGTCCATTTCCACTTGCAGTCGCACTAATCCCACATACTTTTTCTCACAGAATCTCAATTATTGGTTGATTCAAATGCTACTCATCTCAGTTGCCTTATTCACTGTATGATTCATTTCGCCTCAAACGTGGTACTTGTGAATATGTCCGTTCCGATATTCCCTGTCAGAGAATTGGTAATTTGGAATCTCCTCTCTTCGATCTTCTCTAGCTTAAAATCTCTCTACCTCTATCTCTCTATCTCTCTTTCTCTCTCTAATCTATCTCTTTCTTTTCTGAAATTCATCTGCTGTTTCTACTGTTCTCCCAACTCCACTAATCACTTGGAGCTCTTTGACTTCCTCTCTTTGCAATTTGACTTTCTTCAATCCAACTTTCCTAACAGTGAGGTAATTTCTGTGGTGATTTAATGTTCACATCTCCAGCGGGCTTTCATTTTCTAGCCACACTGACCCAGCTGGTCGAGATGCTTTTGCAATTTCTAATGACATTGCACAGATTGTACTTTTACCTAACCGTACAGCCAACATGCTTGATCTTTTTCTCACAAACAATCCTTCTAAGTACACAGTTGCAGTGAGCGGTTCTTTAGCTACCTCAGACCACAACTTGGTGATTGTCTCTTCTCCAATGGAGCTTTTATCTCATGGCTATTCCCAACCTCATATTGTTTGGCATTACAAGAATGCAAAATGGGATGGCCTGCTATATTTTTTTCTTCTTTTCCATGGTCGGACTACAGTTTCAAACCTTCTGATGTCAACGTTTGCTCTGTTCTTGCCAGCAAAATTATTCTTGTAGGAATGGAATCCTTAATTCCACACTCCACTTTAAAATCTCGTCCTTTATCTCAACCTTGGTTTTCCAATAATTGTGCTAAGGCTATTCCAGAGAAGAACATTGCATTTCATAATTGGCTTGTTTCCAATTCTTCAGTTTCATTTTCTGCCAACACCAAAGCTCATAACAATTGTAAAGCAGTCATTAATCAGTCCAAACTAGATTTTGAACAGGCTAAGAGTAGAAAACTTGCTTCTTGCCCTAATGGTAGCTGGGCATTCTGGTCTCTTGCCAAAGCTAACTTTTGCCCATCTGAGCTGCCACCTCTGTCAAAACCAGATAGTTCTGTTGTCACTTCAGCCAAGGTTGAAGCTGACCTGCTAGCATCCCATTTTTCTTCCAACTCATGTATTAATGATCTTAGTAAAACACCTCCCAAAATTCCCAAAACGCTCCATTCAATGCTTCCTGTGGTCTTCCATCAAAAGGATGTCAGAAGGATTTTGACGAATCTCGATGCTAAGAAAGCTCCACGTCCTGATGGTATTTCTCCACTTGTTCCGAAAACCTGTGCTCCTGAACTTACTCCTGTTCTTTGCTGAATTTTTTCACTTTCTTATTCCCAAGGCGTTTTTCCTTCTGCTTGGAAATTTGCTCATATCCAGCCAGTTCCTAAAAAGGGTGACAAGTCCCTCCCATCCATTTATCGTCCCATTGTAATTACTTTTACTCTTTCTAAAGTAATGGAGAAATCAAGTAGCATTAGTATTAGCATAGGCATATGATGCAAGAAAGCAAGCTTATGCAGCATCAGCAAAAAAAACACTTCCACTTTACCCCTCTGTTTGTTCGAAATACCTGTCCAGCTGAGCCTTAAATTTAATTAGGCTATCAACTTCCAAGACAAGGGATAGAAGTCTGTTCTACCAACCAACCACCCACCCGCTGGCTAAATGCAAATTTCTGCACATCTATCCTACATCTATGTTTCCTTAATTTGAATTCATGCCCTCTCAGGTGATTATTCTGCACAAGAGGAAGAATCCCATCAGCACTGAGCATGCTCAAACCATTCCAGGCTTTATACACCTCTATCAGATCACCTCGCTGGTGCCTAGTCTCCAGACACTGTAATTTGTTAAATTTAAGCCTTTCTTCATAAGTTTGTTATTTGTTTCTTTGTTATTTGGTTTTCAGGAGCATTAGCAACTAAGGCCATATTGCTCCGGGGATATGCGGTGGTCATTCCCTGACCTTTCCGCATCCTCCGTATGCGGTGGTCACTGGCTTGAACCCTGGTCTAATCAAAAAGCGTGTGCTATGCACTGCTGCTCCTTCCCACCTGGCTACGAAGGCGCCCCTTTCTTCGTAAGAGCAACCCTTTGTTCCATTCACTAATCTTGTTGCCCTTCTCTGTACTCGTTCCAGCAGCTCTACATCCTTCTTGAAATGAGGCCTTCAGACCTGTATACAGTACTCTAGGTGTGGCCTGACCATTGCCTTATATAAGGGAATATTCATCTCCTTATCCCTGCTAGAAAAATTCCTATATATCATCGACAATACACCATGAGATACTCTTGCAGCTTGTCTGCACTGCTGAGAAAACTTCATATCTGCCTGCACAACCATCCCCAGGTCCCTTTCATTCTCTACCACTGTCAGTGTAGTACCACAGAGTTGATACATTGCTCTGGGGCTGCTATTTCCCATATGTAGTACTTTACATTTGTCGATGTTAAACTTCATTTGCCACCTCTCAGCCCATCTGCTCAACCTTTCCAGATCCTGTTGCAGTAGCACAGTGTCAACAGTGTCCTTGACAACCCTGCCCACCTTCGTATCGTCTGCAAACTTGGACATTAAGCTTGATATACTATCATCAATATCATTTATAAATACAGAAAACAATAATGGACCCAATACTGAACCCTGAGGGACTCCACTAATAACATTAGTCCACGATGAGCAGTGTCCATTGATTACCACTCTCTGTTTTTTTCCCCCTCAACCATCCTTTTATCCATAGCAGCAATTTGCCTCCAATGGTACCCTGCTCCAATTTGTGCAGCAGTCTTAAATGTGCAACAGTATCGAAAGCCTTTCTAAGATCCAAGTATATAATATCAAAGTTATTCCCTGCATCCAGTTCTTTTGTGACTGCATCATAGTATCCAATCAAATTGGTCAGGCAAGACTTCCCCTTAACAAAACCATGCTGTGTCCGAGCTATAACTGAAGTCTTGTCTAGATGATCCTGCAGTGCTTCTTTAACCAGTGCGTCCATTACTTTTCCTGGAACAGAAGTTAAACTCACAGGTCTATAATTACTTTTGTGAATTGGGGCCACATTTGCACCTCCAGTCCATGGGTACTTCCACTGAGTCCAAGGAAGCTCTCATAATTATGGCTAAGGGTTTGCTTATTTCCTTTGTTGCCTCCTTTAATATAACTGGATAGATCCCATCCACCCCGGGTGCCTTTCTTGTGTTTATCCTCAACAATTTCTCCTCCACTTTCCTCTCAGTTATTACAAGATTCTCTAGCTTACTGCCAGAGATGAATACACCTCTGGCATTCCCCTCACTGAATAACTCCTCATGTGTGAATGTCGATGCAAAATATTCATTTAGTTTGTTAGCTACTTGAGCAGGTTCATCAACAGTTGACCCGTCGATATCAAGTGGACCAATCTGATTCATCCCCTTCCTTCTAGAATTTACATATGTAAAGAACTCTTTGCTGTTTTTCTTTGTATCCCTTGCCAAATATTTCTCGTAATCTGCCTTCGCCTGCCTAACTTCCTTTGTAACTTGGTTACAGATCAACTTGTATCTATCATAGGCTTCTGTGTCACATGTTAATTTGTATGTATCCCATGCATTTTTCTTCTCTGCCATATGTCTCATTAGTTTTTCTGACATCCACTTAGGCCTAAACCTTGAACAATATTTCTTAGTTGGTATGTAAAGTCTAGTAGCTTCCAAGATAAGTTCTTTGAATGCTTCCCATTTTGAATTTGCTGTTGGTAACATCATCAGTTGGTCCCAGTTGTATAGAATTTAAATACTGTCTCAGTACATTGTAGTCGCCTTTACGAAAGCAATAACCCTTCCCTTTACCCCTAATGGTAGTTACCTCTTTGAGTAAATCCCACTTCAGCACACTGTGATCACTTGCAGCTAGTGGTTCATTTACCTGCAGATTCTTAATGCATGAAGAATCACTACTGATAATCAAATCAAGAGTATTACTCCCTCTAGTTGCCTCCCGAACATGCTGATGTAGAAAACAATCCTCCAATAAATACACAAAAGCCTTGCTAGTGTGTGAGTGACCAGCCCCCAAATTCCAGTCAATATCTGGGAAATTAAAATCCCCCATTATAAGACTCTCTGATTTACTGGCCCACTCTATTTCCCTGTACAGTTTCTTATTATACTCATCAGAGTCATTAGGCCTATAACACACTCCTACTCTCAATTTTGATCTCCCAATGCTTATGACACACCAAACTGACTCGACACTGCAATGTCCAGTGGTGTCGACTGGCTTCACTTCCATGGATTTTATGTATTTCTTAACTAATAGCATAACCCCTCCTCTCTTCCTATCCTGTCTATCCTTTCTGTAGACATTGTACTCCCCAAATTCCAGTTCTGCATTCCTTATATCTGTGTGACACCACGTCTCTGAAATTCGCACAATATCTGCCTTTGATGTTTTGAGCAATACCTCAAATTCATCAAATTTATTTACTAAACTCCTAGCATTGGTGTACACGCAAGTATACATGCACCTGTTCTTTTTCTTGGCTACCCTAAAACATCCCATGTGTTTACTTGTAACCCAATGATTCCCAGCAGTCTCTGAAATATCCTGCATCTTATTTTCCAGGCTGCGGCTCATTCCAATAGAAGCAGTGGGAGAATCACTTTCACCTTTGCCAGTGGCTACTGTTAATCTATTAGTTCTTGTATCCCCCCAATCTAGCAGTTTTCCGACCCACCTAACACTGCCTCAATAGCATCAGCAAACATTCTTGCACCCTTTATATTTAAGTGTATCGCATCCCTGTAGAAGCAGTCTCTCCTGTTAACAAGCACACTTCTACTCTCAATTTTGATCTCCCAATGCTTATGTCACAACAAAGTGACTCGACACTGCACTGTCCAGCGATGTCGACTGGTTTCACTTCCTTGGGTTTTATGTGTTACTTAACCAATAGCATAACCCCTCCTTCCTTCCCATCCTGTCTATCCTTTCTGTAGATGTTGTACTCCCCAAATTCCAGTTCTGAATTCCTTATATCTGTGTGACACCACATCTCTGAAATCCCCACAATATATGCCTTTGATGTTTTGAGCAATACCTGAAATTCATCAAATTTATTTACTAAACTCCTAGCATTGGTGTACACACAAGTATACCTGTACCTGTTTCTATTCTTAGCTACTCTAACACAACCCATGTGTTTACTTGTACCGCAATGGCTCCCAGCAGTCTCTGAAATATCCTGCATCTTGTTTTTCAGGCTTCTGCTCATTCCAATAGAAGCAATGCAAGAATCACTTTCACCTCTGCCAGTGGCTACTGTTAATCTTTTAATCTTTGTATCCCCCCCAAGACAGCAGTTTTCCGACCCACCTAACACTGCCTGGATAGCATCAGCAAATATTCTTACACCCTTTCTATTTAAGTGCGTCCCATCCCTGTAGAAGCAGTCTCTCCTGTTAACAAGTACAGTCCAGGCTAAAAAAAAATTCTACCCCTTGAGCCTTGCACAATCTTTCCAGGGCCGAATCGATTGACAAGGCTCTCATCATATACTTCCCTCCTATCGTGTCTGGGCAGAATTGCAGTTAACCGCCAACTCTTAAACTACCTAGAAACCTTCCGTGTGTTCAACGTTTGCTTGTATGGATTCCATCAATGTCGATCCACTGGTGATATTCTGGCTTATGTTACCAGTTTATGGACAAATTCAATGGAAAAAGTTTGGTGAAACACATAAAGTTGTTCTTGACATCTCAAAGGTTTTGATCATGTTTGGCCTAAAGGTCTTCTAAATAAGCTTCCATCTTATGGTCTGCCAACTGTATTTTGTAATTGTTCATCTAGTTTTCTCTCTGATTGCTCACTGAGGGTGATGGTAGATGGCTCTCTGTCTTCTAACTTCTACAAAAATGCTAGTGTCCTCCAAGGTTCAGTTCTTTCCCCCACTCTTTTCCTCTTGTATATTAATGAACTTCTTCCATTTACTGGAAACCCTATACATAGTTTTGCCGACGATAGCATATTGCATTCCACTTTCCATTTTGAAAAACCTTGCCCTGCTCAATCAGCTTAAACTTCTCGAATATTAGCCACCAATTCCTTAAATGCCGATCTCCAGGTAAGACAAAGACAACTTAGTTGATTTCAATCCTTCTAAAACTCAGTCTTGTCTTATGTCTTGTAAAAAGGATTCTTCTACTCCTATGGTTATCTTTGGTGACACTCCAATTTCTAGGCAAAATGATACATCTCTTTTAGGGATTACCCTGACTTCTAATCTCTCTTGGCACAAGCACATTACAAATATTGCTTCCTCTGCATCTAAAAAACTTGGTTTTCTCTTTCGCTCTCAGTGTTACTTTTCTTCCAAACAGCTGTTCACTCTGTACAAATCGCAAAACCGCCCTACCATGGAATATTGTTCCCACATCTGGGGCGGTGCTCCCAAAACCTCTCTCAGTCTCTCCACTCTCTGTTTCTGCTGCATGCCTTTTCTACAGATACTCCCATGGGCACTTTTCTTCTGAATTGGCTTCTATAATTCCCGCTTTCTCTTTCAAAACAGTCCAAAAAGTGCTACCACCAGACAAATCCATTTACTGTCCAACTTCAAACTCAGAGAACCAACTTTTCATCTTCCTCGTTTATTCATTTTACTGCTGTTTTCTGGAACAATCTTCCTTCATATGTATTTCCTGAAAATGACGGTCTACAGAAGTTCAAGTTTAATGTCAACAAATATCTTCTTTCCTCTTCTCAATCTCCAACCCAAGCACGGTACTAAGTACTATAGGTTCTAATACCTTTCGTGTTTGGGGTTTTCATAAAAAAAAAAAAAAAAAAAAAAAAAAAGAGAGTTTCTATACCATTCTGTAATGCATACAGTTTTTTTTTTTTTTTTTTTAATTATTGGCTGTATGCCATTATATTTTAGAACATTTTGTATTCAGTGAAATTTCAAATTGACGAAATTTCAAAATCTGCCAACATTTCATCTTCGTAAAGTTTGTATAATATCTTAGTTGCCTCAATTCCCCCCCTTTCGTCTACATTGCTACTGCCACTCGTTCTTTGAATATTGTGCAAAATATCGGAATCACACGAATATTCAGCTACTGTGACCATGTAAACATAGACACGAGAAATTTACTGGAAGGTATGGATCACTTATTCTCTGAAAAACAGATGCCCGTTTCCTGGAGTAAAGGGGAATGGGAACCCAGTTTGACCAGAGGCTATTATCCATGTCAGGAATCTTCTTAATCCTCTGACCTGACTATGGAAAGCATATTGACTAGTGCGACTGCTCGGTATGTCACTGCATAGGTTTTATGGACACCACTAACAGTGTGAAACAGTAATCCCTTTCACCCTTAATTTTTGCTTTCTAAGTACTTAAATTGCCTAAAGGCCAGAGACGAGAACAATGCCTACAAAGTTCTCTCATGATCTATTCTTTATATGGAAATTTTCTTTGTTCAACGGAAACTATTTTTTGTAATTTCCAAGGGGAATCAAAAAAATTCGTTTTAAAGAAGTTCATTAAACAGCAGTCCGAATGTATTAAAATCAAAAATGAAGCAATTTTAAAATATATAACTGATTGATTGCATCATTAAAATGCTGGGGATGAGGCTCCACTCACCCAACCATCGTTTGGGCTCTGGATACTCAATAATTGAATTCTGTATTTCATTTGTAAAGTAAATGATCGTCTTAACAATGGGCTCACAAATTTTCAAAAAAATTAAGAATGGGCTCTCACAATCCCACTATAGCTCACCACTGGCTATGTTTAATAAGAATAAAAACAGTTACACTAATACTAGAGCACATTGAATAAATTTGAAGTAATGATAAAAAACTCAAATGTAGACATTGTGGGGATATCAGAGACATAGTGTATAAATTATAAGGTATTAAGAATTTTAATATGGAGAGTACAATGTGTACTCTCTGTATTCAAATTCTAGACAGATAGGACAGGAAGGGAATGATACTTTTAATTAAGAAGCACATAAAATCTAAGGCAGTGCATCCAGTGAACATGGGTGGTCACTGCAATGATGGGTCAGTTTGGTATCACATAAGCACTCAAAAAATAAAAATAAGAATGTGTGATAGGCACAATGACTGTGATGAGTATAACAAACAAGTTGTTGTTGTTATTTGGTTTTTAGAAGCATTAGCAACTAAGGCCATATTGCTCCGGGAATATGCGGTGGTCATTCCCTGACCTTTCTGCATCCTCCGTATTTGGTGGTGACGGGCTGGAACCCCGGTCTAATCAAGAAGCATGTGCTACGCACTGCTGCTCCTTCCCACCTGGCTACGGAGGAGCCCATAACAAACAAGTGTACAAATATATAAGTAAATCAGAATGTCTCATAATGGGGGACTATAACTTACCAGCTGTTGAGTGGACCTTGTGGGTTAGTCACTCACATGACAGTAAGACTTGAGGATTTATGGGACAATTGTTTCCTATACCACATTAGAGAGATCACAAGAGAAAGCAATATTTTTGATCTGATTATGCAGATCAAAAATATTGATTTCTCTTTTCTTTTATGTTCTAATCACAGAATTAGAACATAAAAGAGGACTAGGTGCTCTTTTATGTTCTAATTTTTATGTTCCAATGATTATGATATATTGATGTTGTATTTACTTAAATCCAACCGGGCTAGCCGGCTGGGTAAAGTGCCTGCCTGGCAACCCAAAGGTCGCGGGTTTGAATCCCGCCTCAGGCTTGGATCAGAGTAGTGGATAAACCTTGGGAGGTACATTATGGCCACAGTAGCCGATGGGCCCACAAATAACAAAAAAAAAAAAAAAAAAAAAAAAAAAAATTACTTAAAGATATAACTACTGTCACGGGGAAGGGGAGGGGAGGGGATTTAGTTTACCTAAAGGTGTCTCAGACAGTTTTTAAATTCTATGCAGTTGGACAAACTGATGAAGTTACCAAAAGTAAATTCTAAAAGGGAAGCATTTAGTGATGTTATCATGAAAGCGACTAGGCTTTTTATGCCAACTAAGAGATACAATTCAAGCCAAAGACCTAAATGGATGTCACATGAACTAATGAGAATCTTGGCAGCAAGGAAAAATGCATGTGATGTATATAAATTATTAGGTGATACAAATGGCTACAGTAAATATACTGTAGCCATTTGTATTTGTATTGTACTACTCTGCAATCAAGTCACAAAAGAGGTTAGGCAAGCTAAGGCAGCTAAAAAGAGAATTCTCTGGCAAAAAATGATAGTGCTGGGTTGATGAGTCAGTTTGTACTTCTGCTTTATATGTGTAAATAGAAGGAAGGGGCTGAATCACATAGATATGAATGGATTAACTGCGGATGGTCCTGTTTGGGTTGTGGACAAACTGAATGGGTATTTTCCATCTACCTTCAGACACAAGAAATTTTTTAGATATACGGATGCCAGAAGTGAGGGAGCTGAATAATTTTGTGATAACTGAGAGGAAAATGATAGAGAAACTGTTGAAGCTAAATGTAAAAAGGGGAACCTGTGATACATAGGATCTAGCCAGTTAGAGTTAATGATGCAGTAAAAGAGAAAAGCAAACCTATTCAGCATTAGCATTAGTCAGGGCACATGATGCAAGAAAGCAAGCTTATATAGCATCAGCAAAAAAAACAAAACAAAACACACCCCCCCCCTTCTCATTTCATCCATCCACTCGCTTCAAATGTTTGTCTAGTTCTGCCTTGATCCTCTATTTCCATGATTATGTGACCAACACGGGATTCGTATATGGACTGCAGATGTGCAAATGTATCTCCAATCCATGAAGCTGGATCAAAGGAAGACAGGAATAATTACAGACCTGTTAGCTTGACTTCTGTTCCAGAGAGAATAACAGATTCACTGGTTAAAGAAGTAATACAGGATCATCTAGACAGGAATGCAGTTATACTGCAGTCACAGCATGGATTTGTTAAGGGGTTATCTTATCTGTCCTATCTGATTGGATACTATGACACTGTAACAAAGGAACTAGATATAAAAAATAATTTTGCCGTCGTATACTTAGATTTCAGAAAATCTTTTGATAGTGTTGCACATGGAGGACAAATTGCTGCTATTGATAAAAGGATGGTTGAGTGGGAGAAGACAGAGATTGATTATAATTGGCACTACTTTTCTTGGACTAATATTATTAGCAAATTCTCCAGGGTTCAGTGATGGGCTCATTTTTCTTTTCTATATTTATTAATGATATTGATGAAGGCATATAAAGCTTAATATCTAAGTTTACAATTGATATGAAGGTTAGCATGGCAGTTAATCACAGTAGTCAGGATATGCTACTGAAACAAGATCTAGAAAAATTAGGTAGATGAGTTGAGAACTGGTAATTGAAGTTTAACGCTGACAAATGCAATATACTACATATGGACAGCAGTAGTTATAACACAGGAGTATGTGTTATAACAGTAGTTATAACACATACTCATGGTAACAGAAAATGAAAAAGAATTGGGGGGATAATTTTGTTGTCAGATATGAAGTTTTCTTAGCCGTGCAGACAAGCTGCTTTTTTTGTTCTCTTTTCTTTTTTTTTTTTGACTGATGCTGTATAAGCTTGCTTTCTTGCATCATTTTCCATCTACTGCTACTAGTGCATACTGCTTGGTACTAGATGCTAAAATAATTTGGCCACTTCTTCCTCTATTAAGCATAATTATGGTATCACATCAGGTGATGACAAAAATTGCACACTGCCTTGAACTGTCTCATTTCACAACAGCTTGGCCATTGCTTAATGGTTTGTGTGTGTGTGTGTGCATGTATATTGGCCATGCCGTGGCTGTTAGGCATGCAGGAATTTTTTAGATCTTGAACATGGAATTATACCCAAGTTATGAATGCTGATTCCAGAATGAAGATACAACGATAGCAGTGCCACCTTAACTGCTGAGCTAAATAGGCTGGTACTCAAAAGCATCAGCCTTTCAGGGTGTTTTCTTATTTTGTGTTTTTTTATATATTTATTTTATTGTTCTGATAAGAATTTCATGGTTTTTTATTTATAAACAATAAAATCTATATATACTTTTAAAATAAATATTTAATGTTGCTCACTAAAACATGTATTCCATCAACTATAAGGTGGGGGGGGGAACGTTATGTTATTAGCAGAGGGCAGCCAAATTTCCTAAAGCAGCCCTGAAGGAGGAGATTATGGAAATAAGGTAAAAGTTCTGTACAAAATGAAATAAAATTTCCAAACATTATTTAAGAACTAAATAACAATCACATACCTGATTTTCTGTAAGTAGCCCTGAAACCTTTAAAATTTAATGTGTGATCAGACTCGAATACAATAAGCATGTAAGTTTCAGAAGAGAATGGACCAGGGACACTCGTTCCACAGTATTTTCCCAATGAACTTGAAGATGCACTGTTACCATTATAAATAGTTACTGAGTCAAAACGGCAATCTTCTTCGTCTGATGTAATAAAACAATGCAAAAACATAGCAAATTTCATTCAAAGAACACACACAAAATGATAAAAAAAAAATTATAACAAAAATATTTTAATCTATAAAATCACACATGGATAAAACTATTATAAGGTTATGAGTTATATCTACTTACTATAATTCTTGGACCGAATCTAAATATAATTTGAAAATTTAAAACTGTGTAAAGTGCATTCCTTACTACAGTAAATTCCTTCAAAATCTGCTAAAATTGGAGTTAAGGCTTCTCAGATTTCTGAAACCAAATGCCTAATTAGAATTGCTGTTGATGAATTGCAACAAATGTTCAACCATTCATCACAAGGAACCAATTAATGATATCATTGATGGTATTATTACTCTTTTTCGGACAATGCACACAAGGGGACATAATTAGCATTATCAGTGCATATGATGCAAGAAAGCAAGTCTATATAGCATCAGCCAAAAAAAAAAAAAAAAAAACACCCTTTCCATTTCATCCACTCCAAATGTTTGTTGAGTTCTGCCTCGATCTTATTTCAGTTGCTCACCTCCACTACAACAGATGGAAGTTTGTTCCAACAATCCATCACCCGCTAGATAAAGGCAAACTTCCGCACAACTATTTTACAATTGTCTTTCCTCAATTTGAGTTTATGCTCCCTCAGGTGAGTAATCTGAGCAAGAGGAAGCATCCCATTGGCATTTAGCTTGCTCAATTGATTCAAGGCCTTATACATCTCAATGAGATCACCTCACAGGTGGTGCCTACAATCTAGAAGCTGCAATTTGCAGAACTGAAGCCTTCCTTGGTAGCACTAACCTTTTGTTCCACTCACCAATCTCGTTAACCTTCTCTGCACTCATTTCAGCAGCTCTACATCCTTCCTAAAATAAGGCCTCCAGAACTGTATACAGTACCCAAGGTGTGGCCTGACCATTGCCTTATACAAGGGGACAATATCCTTGTCTCTGCTAGCAAAATTCCTATATATCATTGACAAAACTCCATGAGCTACTCTTGCAACCCATCTGCACTCAGAGAACTTCATATCTGACTTTACAATTACCCCCAGGTTTTTTAATTCTCCACCTCCCAGTTCATATGGTACTATGGGGTTACTGCTACCCATATGCAGTACTTTACATTTGTCAATGTTAAACTTCAGTTGCCACCTCTCAGCCCATCTGTTCAACTTTTCCAGATCCTATTGCAGAGTGTACTGTCATTACTGTTGTTAACATTCCTGCCAACCTTAGTATTGTCTGTAAACTTAGACATTAACCCTGACATTCCTTCATCAATATCACTGATAAATACTGAAAACAACAATGGGCCCAACACCAAACCCTGGGGGACTCCACTAATAACATTAGTCCATAAAGAGCAGTGTCCATTGATAACCACTCTCTGTCTTCTCCAATTCAACCATCCTATTATCTATTGTAGCAACTTGTCCTTAATGACATGCTGCTCCAGTTTGTTCAGTAGTCTTCCATGTGCCATGGTATCAAAAGCTTTCCTAAAATCCAAGCACATGATATCAAAATTATTCTTTGCATCCAATTCCTTTGTCACCACATCAGAGTATCCAATCAAATTTGTCAGACAAGACTTCAACTTAACAAACCCATGCTGTGTCTAAACTATAACTGCAGTTTTGTCATGATGTTCCTGCATCACTTCCTTAATCAGTGACTCCATTATTTTCCCTGGAACGCAAGTCAAACTAACAGGTCTGTAATTACTCGTATCACCCTTTGATCCCTCTTTGTGAATTGGGGACACATTTGCACATCTACAGTCCATGGAGACCTCCCAAGATTCCAAGGAATCTTTCATAGTTACTGCTAAAGGTTTGCTTACTTCCTTTGCTGCCTCCTTTAATATAATTGGATAGATCCCATCCATCCCAGGTGCCTTATGTTTAACATCAACAATTTCTCCTCCACTTTACTCTCAGTTATTACAAAATCATGTAGCTCTCTGTAAGAGTTAGATAAACTTCTGGCATTCCCCACCTTGAATAACTCCTCGTGTGTGAATGTAGATGCAAAATACTCATTCAGTTTACCAGCTATCTGAGCATGATCATAAATAGTCAAACCATCTATGTTAAGTGGACTAATCTGATTCGTCCTCTTCCTTTTAGAGGTTATATAAGTAAAGAAGTGCTTACTGTTTTTCTTAGCATCCTTTACCAGATTTTTCTCGTAATCTGTCTTCGATTGCCTAATCTCCTTTGTGATTGATTACACTCATCTGCCATAGGCTTCTGTGTCGCCTGATAATTTATGTGCATCCCATGCATTTTTCTTTTCTGCCATGAGTCGCATTAATTCATCTGATATCCATTTAGGCCTAAACCTTGAACAATATTTCTTAATTGGTATGAAAAGCCTAGTACCTTCCAAAATTAATTCCCTGAAGGCCTCCCATTTAGAATTCACCGTTGGTAACATCAACAGTTCCCACTGAATCGAATTTAAAAACTCTCTGAGACAACCGTAGTCACCTTTATGAAAGCAAAAACCATTCTCCTTACCCCTGATGGTAGTTAAATCTTTAAGTAAATCCCACATCAGTACACTGTGATCGCTGCCACGTAGTGGTTCCTTTATCTGCAGATTCTTAATGCATGAAGAATCACTGCTGATAATCAGATCAAGAGTATTATTCCCTCTCTGGTTGCATCTCGGTCATGCTGCTGAAGAAAACAATCATTCAAGAAATCTACAAAAGTCTTGCTAGTGTGCGAGTGACCAAACCACAAGTTCCGGTAAATATCTGGAAAGTTAAAATCACCCATTATAAGACATTCTGATTTACTGGCCCACTCTATTTCTCTGCACAATTGCTCATTACACTCATCAGATTCATTAGGCCTATAACAAACACCTTCTCTCATTTTTCAATTTTCAGTGCTTATCTCACACCAAGCAGACTCAACATTGCATTGTCCACTAATACAAAGGGTACTAGGAAAGTTTTGCAATATGACGCAACAATGAATCACAGGAAGCTGCTTGTTGCTGCATGTTGAGACATGTTCATACGTGCATAGTAGCCGCCGCGCCAAGTCGATGGGCTCAGTTATTCATTAGTAGTGAGAGTGTAAAGTGCTTGCGATGGCATCGTGGTCACGAAATGAGATAAGGACAGTTTTGCGGTATAATTTCGTGCGTGGTTTAACCATAGACCAGTGCTTAGAAGAAATGACTCTTGCACTAGATGATGATTGTCCACATCGTACAACGATATTCAGGTGGTGTAGAGAATTCCAAAGGGGAAATTTCACTCTGGAGGATTCTGAGAGGCCGGGAAGGCCACGAACGTCAGTTACGGAGGAAAACGTTACTGCTGTGAGGAAAATGCTTGACGAAAACAGGCGAGTGACCTACCAACAGATAGAGGATACTTTGGGCCTAAATGCACCAGCAATTCGTTCGATTCTGCAAGATCATTTGCACGTGAAGAAACTTTGTTCTCTCTGGGTGCCGCATCAACTGACTGAAGAGCAGATGACACGACGTGTGACTTGGTGCCGGGAGATGTTAAAAAAGTTTGATAAGGGACAATCTCGGTATGTGAACAACATCGTGACAGGTGACGAGACTTGGCTGTACTATTACGATCTGCCGACCAAGGCTCAAAACAAAGTTTGGGTCTTTGATGATGACGACACACCCGTAATTGTCAGAAAATCCCGATCTGTAAAGAAGAAAATGATAGCTGTATTTTTCAAATCGAGTGGAATTGTGGAACGTGTCGTTTTGGACACGCAGAAGACAGTCACAGCTAAGTGGTATACTGAACAATGCCTGCCTAAAGTCATTGGATCTATGAAGAACCTGCGGCCAAAGTCAAGAATGGACACCTGGTACCTCCATCACGATAATGCTCCAGCTCACCGCGCCAAAGCCTGCACCGAATATTTGACCACGACAGGACTGAAACTTCTCGAGCACCCTCCCTACAGTCCAGACCTTGCTCCCTGCGACTTTGCACTGTTCCCGCATGTGAAAATGAAGATAAAAGGGAGGCGGTTTTCCAGTGATGAGGATCTTCTACGGGCTTGGGACAACGAGTGTGCTTTACTCCCTAGTGAAACTTGGCAGAACTGGTTTAAAGATTGGTTTCGGAGGATGGAGAGGTGTATTGAATGTAGAGGAAATTACTTTGAAAAAATTAAATAAACAAAGCTGTATTGCAAAACTTTCCTAGTACCCTTTGTATCAATTGGATGCACTTCCTTAGATTTTGTGTGTTTCTTAACTAACAGCATAATCCCTCCTCCCTTCCTGTCCTGTTTATCCTTTCTGTACACATTGTACTCCCCAAATTCTAATTCTGCACTGCTTATATCCGTGTGGTACCACGTCACTGATATCCAAACAATATCCAATTTTGATGTCTTGACCTGCACTTCAAATTCATCAAATTTATTTATTGTACTCCTAGCATTGGTGTATACATACACCTATTCTTACTCTTAGTTGCCCTAACAGAACCCATGTATTTACTTGTTCCATGATGACTCCCAGCACAGGGAGTCATCATGAGGGGCCCATCAGCTAATTTAAACTGAAAAAAAGGATGGCTGCAGGATAGATGTGTGAAAGATGTTTCTTCCAACAAATAATTACTCTTTGGCTGATTTGCCATCAGCCAGAGAATAATTAATTGTAGAAACGAACCACTACCTTTTGTAGTTGTTGAAATGGGTAGACTGAATAAATTTAAGAGAGAATTAGATATATTATTAGATGGAATGACTAGATGAGTGGTGTAGTGTTTTTTTTTTTTTTCTTATATTTTTTTTTCTGATTTGTATAAACTTGCAAAGAATTACTAGATAGAACTATGCTTAACTGAAACTGCTGTGAATCAGGGTGCCATCTGAATGTTTGTTTGTTATTTTGGTTTTTAGGAGCTTAAGCAACTAAGGCCATATTGCTCCGGGAATATGCGGTGGTCATTCCCTGACCTTTCCGCATCCTCCGTATATGGTGGTAACAGGTTCGAACCCCGGTCTAATGAAGAAGTGTGTGCTACCCACTGCTGCTCCTTCCCACCTGGCTACGGAGGCGCCTCTATCTGAATGTAATGAAATAGCTTTTAATCAGAAGAATAACACCTCCTTTTTCCCCACTGTCCTTATATATGCTGTATATTCCAAAATGAAATTGATCACCCCCCATATCATAGTGACACCAAATTTCATTATTATATTTTATATGAGCATCTGCAAACCTAGGAGATCCCGTTGTCATTTTTATTAACAACACTCCTCATGTTACTATATGAAGTTTTGGATTTTTAATTTCCTTGTTAATCACATCCCTGATAGATCACTTTTAATTACTGAAGAATGTTTTATCAACGTATCCTTCCATATCAGAACTTCGTAATATTAAAATGCAAATTCCATATTAGCATTTCGTAACACTTCAGCTACCATTATAGTAGTTGAAGTGTTACGACTAACACCAACAGTCTAAAAAAAGTGCAGTCCCCCACTGATAAACACTCTGTCTTCTTCCACTCAACTGTTCCTTTATCCACAGTAGTAACATGCCCATCGTGTCACACTATAATTTGTACAGCAGTCTTTTATGTGAAACAGTGTCAAAAGCTTTTCTGAAATTCAACAAGAAAGAATAATTTCTGCCAAAATTATTCTTTGCATCCAGTCCATTTGTTACTACATTATAGTATCTAATCAGATTGCTCAGACAGAATCACCCCTTGACCAACCCATACTGTGACTCCACTCCTGTCTAGACAGTCCTGCATACTTCTTTAATTAGTGACTTCATTATTTTCCCTGGAACAACAGTCAAGCTTATAGGTCTATAATTTTGCACTCCACCTTTTGATTTCCCTTTTGCAGATCTGGAATACATCTGCTCATCTTCAGTCCATTACAGTCCATTGGGCCCTCCTGTAAATCTGAATCGAGGGATGCTCACATAATGATGGCTAAAGGTTTGCTGACCTCTTTTCCTGCCTATTATATATACAGTACACAAATAAAGCACCTGGACAATTGGATAGATCCCAATTGATTTTTTTAAAATGTAGCTACAAGATATTTAATTTAGTGCTTTTTAATTTGACAATTTAGTGCCCTGTAATTTGATATACTTCTAGCATTCATATCCCTAAAAATTCCTCATGTAAATGAAGATACAAAATACCATTCAGTTTTTCAGGTTTAACTATTGATGAAAAGGGTCATCAATAGTTAGATCATTCATATCTAGCAGACAAAGGTTAAATTGAATTTAGATAGAGATTTTGTAGGTTATTACTTAGTATCAAATCCACGTGTGGACAGGTTTTGTGAACGAAAAGTTTTTAATTATACTTAGCCACTTTATTGACTTCATTGTTAGATTAACTAATTTTCTATAAGTAGCTTATAGACCTAGTCAGGTTTATTTTGAATTTAGATAGTGCGATTTGGAAAGTAAATAATACCTAATGTCCGTAGATTAACGGTTCGTAATTTGCCGCCATTGTTATACAATTCAACATGTGCTAGTGTAAGGTTTAAAGGAAAACTAGATGGCGAGTGTAGTAGTATCAATTAATCAGTAAAATTTATTAATCTTATTAAATTTCATTGTCAACTGAATTGTACTTTTTTAACTAAATAAATATAGCGACCTAGTCATTACAAACGTAACATCATAAATTAATACATATAAGTTAACAGGGGATAAGAAAGTCATATAACCTAACTCGGAGATAACTTTTGATATCGAAATACATATATATAGTGTTATAACTGCATTGGGATATAAGTTTAGGGTTATATTTTGTATTGGAATTTTATTGAACTTGAATAGAAATCATGACTCAGACCAGAGCAGCAAAGCGCAAGGCTCAAACTAGTGGAAGTGCTGTGGCTCAGGGGAGAACTGAAGGGGGAGGCAGTTGTCCTCTGAATCACAGTCTATTGAAATCCACTGCTTATTTGATGTTTGTGGAGCAATCAGGAATGGGACATGATATTGCCAAGGGGAATGTCTCTGTGTGTGGGCGATGTAAGGAGTGCGAGGAAATCAGGCACCACCTTGGCATTGTTATGGGCTTATATGACAGCTTGAAGGACAGGGTGGATGCCCTCGAAGGATTTAAATTGAGGGGGCCCATCAAGCTCTCAACTGCCCACATCAATGCCAGAGCTTGCACATGAATATCGCGCAACACAGCGGCAACCCCCAAGGAAGAATGCGCTGGTCCCAAAGGAACTAGTTGTTGCAGGTGACTCTATTGTCAGGGAAACGGGGAACATATTGTGCAAAAAGGATAGATGGAACAGGACCAGGGTATGTCTGCCAGGGGCAAAGGTTGATGACATTGTAGGGCAGATATCATCCATTAATGGCATAAAGGGTGATATTGTTGTACACGTTGGCACTAATGATATTAGGAGTAAGAGACCGGCGGAATTACTTAACAAGTACAGGTCACCGTTGAAAAAAAGCCATGAATTAGGATTGAATTTGAAAGTGTCTGCAATTCTACCCAGAAACAACAGGAGGGAGTATATGATGAGAGCCTTGTCGATCAATTTGGACCTGGAGTGATTGTACAAGGCTCAAAGGTAGAAATTTTCTCAGCCTAGTCAGTGATTGTTAACAGGAGAGACTGCTTCTACAGGGATGGGATACACTTAAATAGAAAGGGTGCAAGAATTTTTGCTGATGCTATCAAGGCAGAGTTAGATGGGTCGGAAAACTGCTAGCTTGGGGGGATACAAGGACTAATAGATTAACAGTAGCCACTGGCAGAGGTAAAAGGGATTCTTGCACTACTTCTATTGAAATGCAATTGAGCAGCAGCCTGGAATGGGAATTTCCAGGACTGTTGGGAGTCATAATGGAACAAGAAAATACATGGGCTGTGTTAGGGGTAACTAAGAATAAAAACAGGTGCATGTATACTTGCATGTACACCAATTCTAGGAGTATAGTTAATAAATTCGATGAGCTTGAAGTGCTAGTCAAGACATCAAAGGGAGATATTGTTGGGATATCAGAGGCACGGTGTCACACAGAAAAAGCAGTGCAGAACTGGAATTTGGGGAGTAGAATTTGTACAGAATGGATAAAGAGGACAGGAAGGGAGTAGGGGTTATGCTGTTAGTTAAAAAACACATAAAATCTAAGGAAGTGCATCCAATTGATGTGGGTGGACAATGAAATGTTGAGTCTGTTTAGCGTGAAATAAGCAATAGGAAAGAAAAAATGAGAGTAGCGGGGTTTTATAGGCTTAATGAATGTGATGAGTATGATGAGCAATTGTACAGAGAAATAAAGTGGGCCAGTAAACTAGAGTCTCTTATACTGGAGGATTTTAATTTCCCGAAAATTTACTGGAATTTGTGGGTTGGTCACTCACACAGTAGCAAAGTTTTGTGGATTTAATGGATGATTGTTTTCTACAGCAGCATGTTCAGGAGGCAACTAGAGGGAGTAATACTCTTGATATCTGATTATCAGTAGTGATTCTTCATGCATCAACGATCTGCAGATAAAGGAACCACTAGATGGCAGTGATCACAGTGTGCTGAAGTGGAATTCACTCAAAGAGGTAACTACCATCAGGGGTAAAGGGAAGGGTTTTTGTTTTCATAAAGGTGACTACCAACTGATGATGTTACCAACAGCAAATTCAAAATGGGAAGCATTCAAAGAATTAATCTTGGAAGCTACTAGGTTTCACACCAACAAAGAAATATTGTTTAAGATTTAGGCCTAAATGAATGTCACATGAAATAATTAGGCAAGTGACAGAGAAGAAAAATGCATGGGATACATATAAATTAAGACGCCTATGATAGATATAAGCTGCTCTGTAACAATGTTACAAAGGCGGTTAGGCAGGCGAAAGCAAATTATGAAATATTTTTGGCAAAGGATGCAAAGAAAAACAGCAAAGAGATCTTTACTTATGTAAACTCTAGAAGGAAGGGGATGAATCAGATTGATCTACTTGATATCGATGGTTCAACTGTTGATGATCCTGCTCAGGTAGCTAACAAACTAAATCAATATTTTCCATCTACATTCACACATGAAAAGTTATTCAGGGAGGGGAATGCCAGAGGTGTATTCAACTCTGGCAGTAAGCTAAATAATCTTGTAATAACTAAGAGTAAAGTGGAGGAGAAATTGTTGAAGATAAACATAAGAAAGGCACTTGGGGCGGAAGGAATCTATCCAGTTATATTAAAAGGAGGTGGCAAGGGAAGTAAGCAAACCCTTAGCCATAATTATGAGAGCTTCCCTAGACTCAGGGGAGGGACCCATGGACTGGAGATGTGCAGATGTGACCTCAATCCAAAAGGAGGATCAAAGGGAGACACAGGTAATTACAGACCTGTTAGTTTAACTTCTGTTCCAGGGAAATTAATGGAAGCACTGTTTAAAGAAGCACTACAGGATCATCTAGACAAGACTTCAGTTATAGCTCGCACACAGCATGGGTTTGTTAAGGGAAAGTCTTGTCTGACAAATTTGATTGGATACTATGATGTAGTCATAAAGGAACTGGATGCAAAGAATAACTTTGATATCATATATTTGGATTTTAGAAAAGCCTTTGATACTGTTGTACATGGAACACTGCTGCACAAATTAGAGCACTGTGGCATTGGAGCCAAATTGCTGCTATGGATAAAGGGATGGTTGAGTAGGAGAAGACAGAGAGTGGTAATCAACGGACATTGCTCTACGTGGACTAATGTTATTAGTGGAGTCCCTCAGGGTTCAATGTTGGGTCCATTGTAGTTTTCTGTATTTATAAATGATATTGATGATGGTATATCAGGATTAATGTCCAAGTTTGCAGATGATATGAAGGTTGGCAAGGTTGTTAATGACAGTACACTGCTGCAACAGGATCTAGAAAAGTTGAGCAGATGGGCTGAGATGTGCAAATGAAGTTTAACATTGACAAATGTAAAGTACTACATATGGGAAGCAGTAATTCCAGAGTAATGTATCAACTCTGTGGTACCAGACTTACAGTGGTAGAGAATGAAAAGGACCTGGGGTAATCGTGCAGGCAAATATGAAACTTTCTGAGCAGTGCAGACGGTCTGCAAGAGTAGCTCATGGTGTCTAGTCAATGATATAGAGGAATTTTTCTAGCAGGGATAAGGAGGTGATTATTCCCTTCTATATGGCAATGGTCAGGCCGCACCCTGAGTACTGTAATAATGTCTGGAAGCTGCATTTTAAGAAGGATGTAGACCTGTTGGAACGAGTACAGAGAAGGGCAACAAGATTAGTGAATGGAACAAGGTGTTGCTCTTACGAAGAAAGGCTTAAGTTTTGCAAATTACAGTGTCTGGAGACTAGGCACCTGTGAGGTAATCTGATTGAGGTGTATAAAGCCTTGAATGGTTTGAGTATGCTCAATGCAGATGGAATTCTTCCTCTTGCTCAAAATAATCACCTGAGAGGGCATAAATTCAAATTGAAGAAAGGCGGTTGTAGGATAGATGTGCGGAAGTTAGCCTATAGCCAGCTGGTGGTTGATTACTGGAACAAACTTCTATCTGTCGTTGTAGAAGTTGATAGATTAAATAGATTCAAGGTAGAACTTGACAAATATTTGCAGAAAATGGATGGGTGAAATAAGTGTGATTTTTTTTTTTTTTTTTTTGGATGAAGCTATATAAGCTTGCTTTCTTGTGTGTGTCATGTGCCTTTGCTAATGCTAATGCTAATGCTAATGCTATTCATCTCTTTGCTTCTAATGTTTACATAAAGAAATCTTTGCTACTTTTATTTGTATTCTCTGCCAGAAAATTCTTGTAATCAGGCCTTAGCTTGACCAGCCCACTTTTTGATTTCATTTCAGACTAATTTATAAATACTGTAGGTTTATAATTACTACATAATTAGCATTAGCATTAGCATTAGTAGAGGCATATGATGCAAGAAAGCAAGCTTATTCAGCATCAGCCAAAAAAAAAAAAAAAAAAAAAAAAACCCCTCTCCCATTTCACCCCTCCGTTCGTTCGAAATACCTGTCCAGCTGAGCTTTAAATTTGTTTAGGCTATCAACTTCAACAACAAGTGATGGAAGTCGGTTCCACCAACCAACCACCCGCTGGCCAAAGGCAAATTTCGGCACATCTATCCGACATCCGTCCTTCCTCAATTTGAATTTATGCCCTCTGAGGTGATTATTCCGAGCAAGAGGAAGAATCCCATCGGCATTGAGCATGCTCAAGCCATTCAAAGCCTTATACACCTCTATCAGATCACCTCGCCGGTGCCTAGTCTCCAGACTCTGTAATTTGCAAAACTTAAGCCTTTCTTCGTAAGAGCAACCCTTTGTTCCATTTACTAATCTTGTTGCCCTTCTCTGTACCCGTTCCAGCAGCTCTACATCCTTCTTGAAATGAGGCCTCCAGACCTGTATACAGTACTCAAGATGTGGCCTAACCATTGCCTTATACAAGGGAATAATCACCTCCTTATCCCTGCTAGAAAAATTCCTCTTTATCATTGACAAGACACCATGAGCTACTCTTGCAGCTCGTCTGCACTGCTCAGAGAACTTCATATCTGCCTGCACAATTACCCCCAGGTCCTTTTCATTCTCCACCACTGTCAGTGTAGTACCGCAGAGTTGATACATTGCTCTGGGGTTACTGTTACCCATATGTAGTACTTTACATTTGTCAATGTTAAACTTCATTTGCCACCTCTCAGCCCATCTGTTCAACCTTTCCAGATCCTGTTGCAGCAGCATAGCGTCAGTAGTGTCCTTAACGACCCTGCCAACCTTTGTATCATCTGCAAACTTAGACATTAAACTTGATATCCCATCATCAATATCATTCATAAACACCGAAAACAACAATGGACCCAACACTGAACCTTGAGGAACTCCACTAATAACATTAGTCCACGTTGAGCAGTGTCCATTGATTACCACTCTCTGTCTTCTGCCACTCAACCATCCCCTTATCCATAGCAGCAGCTTGCCTCCAATGCCACACTGCTCCAATTTGTGCAGCAGTCTTCCATGTGCAACAGTATCAAAAGCCTTTCTAAGATCCAAATATATAATATCAAAGTTATTCCCTGCATCCAGTTCTTTTGTGACTACATCATAGTACCCAATCAAATTGGTCAGGCAAGACCTGCCCTTAACAAAACCATGCTGCGTCTGAGCTATAACTGAATTCTTGTCTAGATGATCCTGCAGTGCCTCTTTAACCAGTGCCTCCATTAATTTACCTGGAACAGAAGTTAAACTAACAGGTGTATAATTACTTGTGTCAGCCTTTGATCCTCCTTTGTGAATTGGGGTTACATTTGCACATCTCCAGTCTATGGGTACCTCCCCTGAGTCCAAAGAAGCTCTCATAATTATGGCTAGGGGTTTGCATGCTTCCTTTGCTGCCTCCTTTAATATAACTGGATAGATCCCATCCACCCCAGGTGCCTTTTTTATGTTTATCCTCAACAATCTCTCCTCCACTTTCCTCTCAGTTATTACAAAATCATCCAGCTCACTGCCAATGTTTACTTTACCTACATCATTCTCCTTCCTGAATAACTCCTCATGCGTGAATGTAGATGCAAAATACTCGTTTAGATTGTTAGCCACCTGAGCAGGATCCTCAACTGTTGAACCATCAATATCCAGTGGACCAATCTGATTCATCCCTTTCCTTCTCGAGTTCAAGTATGTAAAGAACTCCTTTCTGTTTTTCTTTGCATCTTTTGCCAAGGATTTTTCGTAGTCTGCCTTTGCCTGCCTAATCTCCTTTGTGACTTGGTTACAGACCAACTTATATCTATCATAGGCTTCCATGTCACCCATTAATTTGTATGTATCCCATGCATTTTTCTTCTCTGCCACATGTCTCATTAGTCCATCTGACAACCATTTAGGCCTAAACCTTGAACAATATTTCTTAGTTGGTATGTAAAGCCTGGTAGCCACCAAGATTAGTTCTTTGAATGCTTCCCATTTTGAGTTTGCTGTTGGTAACATCATCAGTTGGTCCCACTGTATAGAATTTAAATACTGTCTCAGACCATCATAGTCGCCTTTACGAAAACAAAAACCCTTCCCTTTACCTCTGATGGTAGTTACCTCCTTGAGTAAATCCCACTTCAACACACTGTGATCACTGCCACCTAGTGGTTCATTTATCTGCAGGTTCTTAATGCATGAAGAATCACTACTGATAATCAGATCAAGAGTATTGCTCCCTCTTGTTGCCTCACGAACATGCTGATGTAGAAAACAATCATCCAATAAATCCACAAAAGCCTTGCTAGTGTGCGAGTGACCAACCCACAAATTCCAGTCAATATCTGGGAAATTAAAATCCCCCATTATAAGACTCTCTGATTTACTGGCCCACTCTATTTCCCTGTACAATATATTATTATACTCATCAGAGTCATTAGGCCTATAGCACACTCCTACTCTCAATTTTGATTTCCCTATGCTTATGTCACACCAAACTGACTCGACACTGCCCTGTCCATCGATGTCAACTGGCTTCACTTCCTTTGACTTTATGTGTTTCTTAATTAATAGCATAACCCCTCCTCCCCTCCTGTCCTGTCTATCCTTTCTATATACATTGTATTCCCCAAATTCCAGTTCCGCATTACTTATATCTGTGTGACACCACGTCTCTGATATCCCAACAATATCTGCCTTTGATGTTTTGAGCAATACCTCAAATTCATCAAATTTATTTACCAAACTCCTAGCATTGGTGTACACGCAGGTATACATGCACCTGTTTCTATTCTTAGCTACCCTAACACAACCCATGTGTTTACTTGTAACGCAATGACTACCAGCAGTCTCTGAAATATCCTGCATCTTGTTTTTCAGACTTCTGCTCATTTGAATAGAAGCAGTGCAAGAATCACTTCCACCTCTGCCAATGGCTACTGTTAATCTATTAGTCCTTGTATCCCCCCCAACTAGCAGTTTTCCGACCCACCTAACACTGCCTCGACAGCATCAGCAAAAATTCTTGCACCCTTTCTATTTAAGTGTATCCCATCCCTGTAGAAGCAATCTCTCCTGTTAACAAGTACAGTCCAGGCTGAAAAAAATTCTACCCCTTGAGCCTTGCACAATCCCTCCGGGGCCGAATTGATCGACAAGGCTCTCATCATATACTCCCTCCTATCGTGTCTGGGCAGAATTGCAGACACTTTCAAGTTCAACCCTAATTCACGGCTTTTTTTCAACAGTGACCTGTACTTGCTAAGTAATTCCGCCGGTCTCCTACTCTTAATATCATTAGTGCCAACGTGTACAACTATATCACCTTTTGTGCCCTTAAAAGATGATATCCGCTCTACAACGTCATCAACCTTTGCCCCTGGCAGACATACCCTGGTCCTGTTCCACCTATCCTTTTTACACAATATATTTCCCGTCTCCCTGACAATAGAGTCACCAACAACTACTAGTTCCTGTGGGACCAGCGCATTCTGCCTAGGGGGCTGCCCCTGTGTTGCCTGATGACCAAGTGCAAGCTCTGGCGTTGATGTGGGCAGCTGAGAGCTTGATGGGCCCCTCAATTTATTTCCTTCGAGGGCATCCACCCTGTCCTTCAAGGTCTCATAAAGGCCCGTAACAACGCTGAGTTGTCGCCTGATTTCCTTGCACTCCTTACATCGTGCACACACAAAGACATCCCCCCCTTGGCAGTATCATGTCCCGTACCCGACTGCTCCGCAAACATCAAGCAAACAGTGCATTTTAATAGACTGTGATTCAGAGGGCAACTGCCCCCCTCAGTTCTCCCCTGAACCACAGCACTCCCATTAGCTTGAGCCTTTTGCTTTGCTGCTCTGGTCAGAGTCATGATTCCAATTTAATTCAATAAAATTTAAAACAAAAATTAAATCCTTAAGTTATATCCCAAAACAGTTATGTTATATATATATATATATATATATATATATATTTTTTTTTTTTTTTTTTTTTCGGTATCTAGTGTTCCCTTTATACAACTTCCGTATCACGTGTACCACTATAGTTATGTATTAATTATTTGTTACGATTAAGTCGTTATATATTATTTATAGAGTTAAAAATACAATTTAATTGACAATAAAGTTTATCAAGATTAATAGATTTACTGATTAATTGACAGTATTATATTATGCAGTATACTACACTAAGCTTATGCTATCGTGTAAAAATGGCGGGAATTCACGAACGGTATTTCTACGGACTCGTAAGTGTTGATTAGCTTCGAAAACTTGCTATCTCAATTTAGAATAAACTAAGAATCCTGACTAGGTCTATAATCTACTTATAGAAGATAATTTGATATAACAATTGGTTAATAAATCGACTAAATTTGGTTAAAAGACCTCTCGTTCAATTTGTGACACGTGGATTTGATACAGTTACCGATACTAAGTAATATCTACGAAATCTCTGTCTAAGTTAAACTTTAAACTAACTATCGTAACTAGGAATATAAAGCTACTCTAGAAAATAAGTTAATATGACAATTTAAACTAATAAAGCAGAAAATAAATCAGGAAAAACTTCTCTGTTTGAAGAGCTTTAAGGAGCAATGTCTGCCCAGGCTAACATCGCACCCAGTCGGTATGTTATGTAGTTATAAATACTGTATGTTAATAGAACATACTGTAATATGTTGTAATAACTTATGAGCAATCCATGCATTTTTCTTCTCTTTCATTAGGCTCACATGAGATCAATTTAGGTCTAAACCTAGAACTGTATATCTTAGCTGATATAAAAAGCTATATATAAACTGTACTGCCTAGTTGAGATTGCTTCAAACAAATTCTAAATGGAAGGGTAATATCCGTTTTTCCTACATTTTTTAAAATTCCTTTCAGAAATTAAAAAAAAAAAAAAAGTTTAAGGTCACTGCAGTCACCTGTAGGAAAGCAAAATCCCTTCCCATTAGCAACAGTTATATCTTTAAGTATATCCCAAGTCTATATTATGATCACTGCTACCAAGTGGTTGCTTTATCTGGATATTCTTAATGCATGACAAGTCGCTGTTGATAATGAGATCAAGAGTATTTTTTCTCTTGTTGTCTTTCTAACATGCTGGTGTTAAAAACATTCATCCAATAAATCCATAAAATTTCTACTACTGTTTGACTGACCAATCTACAAGTTCAAGTCAATATCAGGAAAGTTAGAATTCCGATTAAAAGACGATCTGATTATTGGTCCGCTTTATTTGTCTGTACAATTGATCATAATACTCATCATCATTGAATATAGGGAGTACCCTATTGTATTAAAAATCCCTTATATTTGAGTAACACCATGTCTCCAATATATTTGATATCCTCACGAAGGACTTAAATCGGAGACCCATCAAGCTCTCAGCTGCTCACACCAATGCCACAGCTTGCGCTTGATCATCAGGCAACACAGTGGCAATCCCTGAGGCAGAATGCAGTAGTCCCACACGAACTAGTTGTTGTCAGTAACTCTATTCTCAGGGAAATAGGAAATATATTGTGCAAAATGGAAAGGTGGAACAGGACCGGGCACACAAAAGGTGATATTGTTATACACATTGCCACTAATGACATTAAGAGCAGAAGGAGAATGGCAGAATTACTTAACAAGTACAGGTCAATGTTGAAAAAAAGCTGAGTTAGGGTAGAATTAAAAAATTGTCTGCAAGTCTACCCAGACACAATAGGAGGGAGTGTATGATGACAGCCTTGTCAACCAATTAGGTCCTGGACAGATTGTACAAGGCTCATGGGGTAGAATTTTTCTCAGCCTGGTCTGTGCTTCATAACAGGAGGGACTGCTTCTACAGAGATGGGATACACTTAAATAGAAAGGGTGCAAGAAGATTTGCTCAAGGTTTGCTGAAGGCAGTGTTAGGTGGGTCGGAAATCTGCTAGCTTTGGGGGATACACAGACTAATAGATTACTAGTAGCTGCTGGCAGAGGTGAAAGTGATTCTTACACAACTTCTATTGGAATGGAATGAACTTCTATTGCATTGGAATGAGCAGCAGCCTGGAAAACAAGGTGTTGGAGATTTCAAGGACTGCTAGGAACCATCGTGGAACAAGTAAATACACGGGCTGTAATAGGGTAACTAAGAGTAAGAACAGGTGCATGTATACTTGCATGTAAACCAAAGCTAGGAGTTTAGTAAATAAATTTGATGAATTTGAGGTGCTGGTCAAAACATCAAAGGCAAATATTGTTAGGATATCAGAGACGTGGTGACACATAGATAAAAGGAAAGCAGAATTGGAATTTGGGTAGTACAGTGTGTACAGAAAAGATAGATAGGATAGGAAGTGAGTAGGGTCATGCTGTTAGTTAAGAAACATAAAATCTAAGGAAGTGCATCCAGTTAACATGGGTGGACAGTGCAATGTTGAGTCAATTTGGAGTAACATAAGCACTAGGAAAGCAAATTTGAGAATATGAGTGGGTTATAGGCCTAATAGCTGAGTGGGCAGGAGTGGGAGTACAGTAGCATACGCTCTTTGAGTAGACCGGCGTACAAGCCCATGACTGTTAAATCCAGTCGATCTGCTAACCCGCACTGGACTAGCGTGGCAGATTATGGTCTATTTCCCTCAGCATGAATCTGTTGAGGAGGTTTCCATCCTGCAGTGGGTTGTAATGGCTGCAGTTTACCTTTTTTTTTTTTATAGGCCTAATGACTTCAATCAGTATATTGAACAACTGTACAGAGAAATAGACTGGCCAGCAAATCAGAATGTCTTGTAATGGAGGACTGTAACTTCCCAGATACTGAATGGAACTTGTGGGTTGGTAACTTGCACACTAGCAAGAAAATTGTGGATTAATTGGATGATTGTTTTCTACAGCAGCATGTTCAAGAGGCAACAAGAGGGAATAATACACTTGATCTGATTATCAGCAGTGATTCTTCATGCATTAAGAATCTGCATCTAAAGGAAGCACTAAGTGGCAGTGATCACATTTGGTGATTTGAGATTTACTCAAAGATGTAACTACCATCAGGGATAAAGGGAAGGGTCTGTGCTTTCGTAAAGGTGAATACGGTGGTCTGAGACAGTTTCTAAATTCTATACAGTGGAACCAACTGATGTTGAAAAAAAGCCGTGAAGTAGGGTTAAATTTGAAAGTGTCTGCAATTCTGCCCAGACACGATAGGAGGGAGTATATGATGAGAGCCTTGTCGATCAATTCGGCCCTGGAAAGATTGTGCAAGGCTCATGGGGTAGAATTTTTTTCAGCCTGGAATGTACTTGTTAACAGGAGAGATTGCTTCTACAGGGATGGGATACACTTAAATAGAAAGGGTGCAAGAATATTTGCTGATGCTATTGAGGCAGTGTTAGGTGGGTCGGAAAACTGCTAGCTTGGGGGGAGACAAAGACTAATGGATTAACAGTAGCCACTGGCAGAGGTGAAAGAGATTCTTGCACTGCTTCTATTGGAATGAGCAGAAGCCTGAAAAACAAGATGCAGGATATTTCAGAGACTGCCGGAAGTCATTGTGATACAAGTAAACACATGGGTTGTGTTAGGGTAGCTAAGAATAGAAACAGGTGCAGGTATACTTGCGTGTACACCAATGCTAGGAGTTTAGTAAATAAATTTGATGAATTTGAGGTATTGCTCAAAACATCAAAGGCAGATATTGTTGGGATATCAGAGACGTGGTGTCACACAGATATAAGGAATGCAGAACTGGAATTTGGGGAGTACAATGTGTATAGAAAGGATAGACAGGACAGGAGGGGAGGAGGGGTTATGCTATTAGTTAAAAAACACATAAAATCCAAGGAAGTGAAGCCAGTCGACATTGATGGACAGGGCAGTGTCGAGTCAGTTTGGTGTGACATAAACATAGGTAAATCAAAATTGAGAGTAGGAGTGTGCTATAGGCCTAATGACTCTGATGAGTATAATAAGATACTGTACAGGGAAATAGAATGGGCCAGTAAATCAGAGAGTCTTATAATGGGGGATTTTAATTTCCCAGATATTGACTGGAATTTGTGGGTTGGTCACTCACACACTAGCAGGGCTTTTGTGGATTTATTGGATGATTGTTTTCTACACCAGCATGTTCGGGAGGCAACTAGAGGGAGTAATACTCTTGATCTGATTATCAGTAGTGATTCTTCATACATTAGGAATCTGCAGATAAAGGAACCACTGGGTGGCAGTGATCACAGTGTGCTGAAGTGGGATTTACTCAAGGAGGTAACTACCATCAGAGGCAAAGGGAAGGGTTTTTGCTTTCGTAAAGGCGACTATGATGGTCTGAGACAGTATTTAAATTCTATACAGTGGGACCAACTGATGATGTTACCAACAGCAAATTCAAAATGGGAAGCATTCAACGAACTAATCTTGGAAGCTACCAGGCTTTACATACCAACCAAGAAATATTGTTCAAGGTTCAGGCCTAAATGGTTGTCAGATGAACTAATGAGACATATGGCAGAGAAGAAAAATGCATGGGATACATACAAATTAATGGGTGACATGGAAGCCTATGATAGATATAAGTTGGTCTGTAACCAAGTCACAAAGGAGATTAGGCAGGCAAAGGCAGATTATGAGAAATCCTTGGCAAAGGACGCAAAGAAAAACAGAAAAGAGTTCTTTACCTATTTAAACTCAAGAAGGAAAGGGATGAATCAGATTGATCCACTGGATGTTGATGGTTCAACAGTTGAGGATCCTGCTCAGGTGGCTAACAATCTAAATGAGTATTTTGCATCTACATTCACACATGAGGAGTTATTCAGGAAGGGGAATGTCGTAGGTGAAGTAAACATTGGCAGTGAGCTAGATTATTTTCTAATAACTGAGAGGAAAGTGGAGGAGAAATTGCTGAGGATAAACATAAAAAAGGCACCAGGGGTGGATGGGATCTATCCAATTATATTAAAGGAGGCAGCAAAGGAAGTAAGCAAACCCCTAGCCATAATTATGAGAGCTTCTTTGGACTCAGGGGAGGTACCCATGGACTGGAGAGGTGCAAATGTAACCCCAATTCACAAAGGAGGATCAAAGGCTGACACAAGTAATTATAGACCTGTTAGTTTAACTTCGGTTCCAGGAAAATTAATGGAGGCACTGGTTAAAGAAGCACTGCAGGATCATCTGGACAAGAATTCAGTTATAGCTCAGACACAGCATGGTTTTGTTAAGGGCAGGTCTTGTCTGACCAATTTGATTGGATACTATGATGTAGTCACAAAAGAACTGGATGCAGGGAATAACTTTGATATTATATATTTGGATCTTAGAAAGGCTTTTGATACTGTTGCGCATGGAAGACTGCTGCACAAATTGGAGAAGTGTGGCATTGGAGGCAAATTGCTGCTATGGATAAAGGGATGGTTGAGTGGCAGAAGACAGAGAGTGGTAATCAATGGACACTGCTCAACGTGGACTAATGTTATTAGTGGAGTTCCTCAGGGTTCAGTGTTGGGTCCATTGTTGTTTTCTGTATTTATAAATGATATTGATGATGGTGTATCAGGCTTAATGTCCAAGTTTGCAGACGATACCAAGGTTGGCAGGGTTGTTAAGGACACTACTGATACTATGCTGCTGCAACAGGATCTGGAAAGGTTGAGCAGATGGGCTGAGAGGTGGCAAATGAAGTTTAACATTGACAAATGTAAAGTACTACATATGGGAAACAGTAACCCCAGATCAACGTATCAACTCTGTGGTACTACGCTGACAGTGGTAGAGAATGAAAAGGACCTGGGGGTAATTGTGCAGGCAGATATGAAGTTCTCTGAGCAGTGCAGACGAGCTGCAAGAGTAGCTCATGGTGTCTTGTCAATGATATACAGGAATTTTTCTAGCAGGGATAAGGATGTGATTATTCCCTTGTATAAGGCATTGGTCAGGCCACACCTTGAGTAGAGTATACAGGTCTGGAGGCCTCATTTCAAGAAGGATGTAGAGCTGCTCGAACGAGTACAGAGAAGGGCAACAAGATTAGTAAATGGAACAAAGGGTTGCTCTTACGAAGAAAGGCTTAAGTTTTGCAAATTACAGAGCCTGGAGACTAGGCATCAGCGAGGTGATCTGATAGAGGTGTATAAGGCTTTGAATGGCTTGAGCATGCTCAATGCCGATGGGATTCTTCCTCTTGCTCGGAATAATCACCTGAGAGGGCATAAATTCAAATTGAGGAAGGACGGATGTCGGATAGATGTGCGGAAATTTGCCTTTAGCCAGCGGGCAGTTGGTTTGTGGAATAGACTCCCATCGCTTGTTGTTGAAGTTGATAGCCTAAATAAATTTAAGGCTCAGCTGGACAGGTATTTCGAACGAACGGAGGGGGTGAACTGGGAGTAGTGGTTGTTTTTTTTTTTTTTTGGCTGATGCTGAATAAGCTTGCTTTCTTGCATCATATGCCTCTACTAATGCTAATGCTAATGCTAATGTTACCAACAGAAAAATCTAAATAGGAAGCATTAAAAGAATTAATTTTGGAACTAATATTAGCATTAGCATTAGCATTAGTAGAGGCATTTGATGCAAGAAAGCAAGTTTATGCAGCATCAGCCAAAAAAAAAAAAAAAAAAAAAAAACCCACTTCCACTTCACCCCTCTGTTTGTTCAAAATACCTGTCCAGCTGGGCCTTAAACTTATTTTGGCTATCAACCTCCACCACAAGGGATGGAAGTCTGTTCCACCAACCAACCACCCGCTGGCTAAAGGCAAATTTCCGCACGCCTATCCTGCATCTGTCTTTACTCAATTTGAATTTATGCCCTCTCAGGTGATTTTTCTGAGCTAGAGGAAGAATCCCATCAGCATTGAGCATGCTTAAACCATTCCAGGCTTTATACACCTCTATCAGATCACCTCGCTGGTGCCTAGTCTCCAGACACTGTAATTTGCAAAACTTAAGCCTTTCTTCGTAAGAGCACCCCCTTTGTTCCATTCACTAATCTTGTTGCCCTTCTCTCTACTCGTTCCAGCAGCTCTACATCCTTCTTGAAATGAGGCCTCCAGACCTGTATACAGTACTCTAGGTGTGGCCTGACCATTGCCTTATACAATGGAATAATCACCTCCTTATCCCTGCTGGAAAAATTCCTGTATATCATTGACAATACTCCATGAGCTACTCTTGCAGCCCGTCTGCACTGCTCAGAGAACTTCATATCTGCCTGCACATCCACCCCCAAGTCCCTTTCATTCTCTACCACTGTCAGTGTAGTACCACAGAGTTGATACATTGTTCTGGGGTTGCTGTTTCCCATGTGTAGTACTTTACATTTGTCAATGTTAAACTTCATTTGCCACCTCTCAGCCCATCTGCTCAACCTTTCCAGATCCTGTTGCAGCAGCATGGTGTCAGTAGTGTCCTTAACAACCCTGCCAACCTTTGTATCGTCTGCAAACTTGGACATTAAGCTTGATATACCATCATCAATATCATTTATAAATACAGAAAACAATAATGGACCCAACACTGAGCCCTGAGGGACTCCACTAATAACATTAGTCCACGATGAGCAGTGTCCATTGATTACCACTCTCTGTCTTCTCCCCCTCAACCACCCCTTTATCCATAGCAGCAATTTGCCTCCAATGTCACACTGCTCCAATTTGTGTGGCAGTCTTCCATGTGCAACAGTATCAAAAGCCTTTCTAAGATCCAAGTATATAATATCAAAGTTATTCCCTACATCCAGTTCTTTTGTGACTGCATCATAGTATCCAATCAAGTTGGTAAGGCAAGACTTCCCCTTAACAAAACCATGCTGTGTCTGAGCTATAATTGAAGTCTTGTCTAAATGATCCTGCAGTGCTTCTTTAACCAGTGCCTCCATTAATTTTCCTGGAACAGAAGTTAAGCTCACAGGTCTATAATTACTTGTGTCAGCCTTTGATCCTCCTTTGTGAATTGGGGTCACATTTGCACATTTCCAGTCTATGGGTACCTCCCCTGAGTCCAAGGAAGCTCTCATAATTATGGCTAAGGGATGCTTACTTCCTTTGCTGCCTCCTTTAATATAACTGGATAGATCCCATCCACCCTGGGTGCCTTTCTTGTGTTTATCTTCAACAGTTTCTCCTCCACTTTACTCCCAGTTATTTCAAGATTCTGTAGCTTACTGCTAGAGTTGAATACACCTCTGGCATTCCCCTTGCTGAATAACTCCTCATGTGTGAATGTCGATGCAAAATATTCATTTAGTTTGTTAGCTACCTGTGCAGGATCATCAACAGTTGACCCATCAATATCACGTGGACCAATCTGATTCATCCCCTTCCTTCTAGAGTTTACATAAGTAAAGAACTCTTTGCTGTTTTTCTTTGCATCCCTTGCCAAGGATTTCTCGTAATCTGCCTTCGCCTGCCTAACCTCCTTTGTAACTTGGTTGCATATCAACTTGTATCTATCATAGGCTTCTGTGTGATGTGTTAATTTGTAAGTATCCCATGCATTTTTCTTCTCTGCCATATGCCTCATTAGTTCATGTGACATCCATTTTGGCCTAAACCTTGAACAATATTTCTTAGTTGGTATGTAAAGCCTAGTAGCTTCCAAGATAAGTTCTTTGAATGCTTCCCATTTTGAATTTGCTGTTGGTAACATCATAAGTTGGTCCCACTGTATAAAATTTAAATACTGTCTCAGTCCATCGTAGTCGCCTTTACGGAAGCAATAACCCTTCCTTTTACCCCTAATGGTAGTTACCTCTTTGAGTAAATCCCACTTCAGCACACTGTGATCATTGCCACCTAGTGGTTCATTTATCTGCACATTCTTAATGCATGAAGAATCACTGCTGATAATCAAATCAAGAGTATTACTCCCTCTAGTTGCCTCCCGAACATGCTGATGTAGAAAACAATCATCCAATAAATCCACAAAAGCCCTGCTAGTGTGTGAGTAAGCAGCCCCCAAATTCCAGTCAATACCTAGGAAATTAAAATCTCCCATTATAAAACTCTCTGATTTACTGGCCTGTACTGTTTCTTATTATACTCATCAGAGTCATTAGGCCTATAGCACACTCCTACTCTCAATTTTGATCTCCCAATGCTCATGTCACACCAAACTGACTCAACACTGCACTGTCCAGCGATGTCGACTGGCTTCATTTCCTTGGTTTTTATGTGTTTCTTAACTAATAGCATAACCCCCCCCTTCCCATCCTGTCTATCCTTTCTGTAGACGTTGTATTCCCCAAATTGCAGTTCTGCATTCCTTATATCTGTGTGACACCACGTCTCTGATATCTCAACAATATCTGCCTTTGATGTTTTGAGCAATACCTCAAATTCATCAAATTTATTTACTAAACTCCTAGCATTGGTGTACACGCAAGTATACCTGCACCTGTTTCTATTCTTAGCTACCCTAACAGAACGCATGTGTTTACTTGTACCGCAATGGCTCCCAGCAGTCTCTGAAATACCATGCATCTTGTTTTTCAGGCTTCTGCTCATTCTAATAGAAGCAGTGCAAGAATCTCTTTCACCTCTGCCAGTGGCTACTGTCAATCTATTGGTCTTTGTCTCCTCCAAGCTAGCAGTTTTCCGACCCGCCTAACACTGTCTCGATAGCATCAGCAAATATTCTTGCACCCTTTCTATTTAAGTGTATCCCATCCCTGTATAAACAATCTCTCCTGTTAATAAGTACAGTCCAGGCTGAAAAAAATTCTACCCCTTGAGCCTTGCACAATCTTTCCAGGGCCGAATTGATCGACAAGGCTCTCATCATATACTCCCTCCTATCGTGTCTGGGCAGAATTGCAGACACTTTCAAATTCAACCCTAATTCATGGCTTTCTTTCAACAGTGACCTGTACTTGTTAAGTAATTCTGCCGGTCTCCTACTCTTAATATTATTAGTGCCAACGTGTACAACTATATCACCTTTTGTGCCCTTAAAAGATGATATTCGCTCTACATCGTCATCAACCTTTGCCCCTGGCAGACATACCCTGGTCCTGTTCCACCTATCTTTTTTACAAAGCATGTTCCCCGTTTCCCTGACAATAGAGTCACCAACAACTACTAGTTCCTTCAGGACCAGCGCATTCTGCCTTGGGGATTGTCTCTGTGTCACGCGATGCCCAAGTGCAAGCTCTGGCGTTGATGTGGGCAGCTGAGAGCTTGATGGGCCCCTCAATTTAGTTTCTTCTAGAGCATCCACCCTGTCCTTCAAGCTCTCATATAGGCCCACAAGAACGCCGAGTTGTTGCCTGATATCGATACACTCCTTGCATCGCGCACACACAAAGACATCCATCCCCCTTGGCAGTATCATGTCCCGTACCCGATTGCTCTGCAAACATCAAGCAAACAGTGCATTTTATAAGGCTGTGAGTCAGAGGACAACTGCCCCCCTCAGTTCTGCTCTGAGCCACAGCACTTCCATTAGCTTGAGCCTTTTGCTTTGCTGCTCTGGTCTGAGTCATGATTCTATTAATTTATTAATTAATTATAATTAATTATGTTATGTTATTAATTATGTTAAATATAATTAATTATATTAAGTTTGTAATCTAAGTCGTTATATGTATTTATTTAAACGTACAATTTAACTGCTAACGAAATTCAACTAACGCTATCTAGTACGGTATATAACTATCGTATCACAAAGGCGGGAAAATTACGAACAGTAGCGGAGTTGAAACACGTGGAAACCTTTACCGATACTTTTATGCAATTACAAGGCCGAGTAAAGAATAAATACACCAAATTAATCAGAAAATCACAAAATAATGTTATACTGCTAAATTTAAATCAAAAGTTTTAGAAAAACAATAATTTCAAATCGATAAATAAGAAAAATCCACTTAGTGGCTTTGAACACGACCGTCTCTAGTGGCCTCGTTAGCAGACTCGAATATTTTCATACCAATTAAGAAATATTGTTCAAGGTTTTGGGTCTAAATGGATGTCAGATGAATTAATGGCAGAGAAGAAAAATGCATGGGATGCATATAAATTTTGAGTCAGTTGACTCAGTTTGGTGTGACATAAGCAGTAGGAAGGCAAATTTGAGAGTAGAAGTGGGTTATAGGCGTAACCCACTCCTTCTCTCATCTGACACAGAAGCCTATGGTAGATATAAGCTGATCTGTAATCAAGTCACAAAGGAGATTAGGCAGTGGAAAGCAGATTACGAGAAATCTATGGCAAAGCATCTAACAGCAAATAGTTCTTTACTTACGTAACTCCAGAAGGAAAGAGATTAATCAGATTGTCCACTTGATACAGATGGTTCAACTATTGATGATCCTTCTCAAATAGCTGATAAACTGAATGAATATTTTGCATCTACATTCACACATGAGAAGTTATTCAAAGAAGGGAATGCCAGAAGTTTATCAAACTCTAAGAAGCATCTAAGTGATTTTGTAATAACTGAGAGCAAAGTGGAGGAGAAATAGTTGAAGTGACATACACTGTCACTCACACACTAGCAAGGCTTTTGTGGATTTATTGGATGATTGTTTTCTACATCAGCATGTTCGGGAGGCAACTAGAGGGAGTAATACTCTTGATCTGATTATCAGTAGTGATTCTTCATGCACTAAGAATCTGCAGATAAAGGAACCACTAAGTGGCAGTGATCACAGTATGCTGAAGTGGGATTTACTCAAAGAGGTAACTAACATCAGGGGTAAAGGGAAGAGTTTTTGCCTTCGTAAAGGTGACTACAGTGATCTGAGACAGTATTTAAATTCTATACAGTGGGACCAACTGATGAGGAGGTCTGGAAGAACATTCTGCAGGAACTGAAGGTACAGCTCTAATGTTATACTGTTTAGCAGAAAGTGTGTTCCAATTACTGTCTCCTAGTAGCCCTGCCCAGACATTCAATGAGAAATGTTGCTGATGCCGTGACTCGTGAATTGCATTAGGATTTTTGTTGGACCAAACATGACAGTTATGAAAATTAAAAATACCATCACGAGTAAACCCAGCTTCGTCAGTGAACAAAATGTTGTTTAAAAATTGGGGGTTAGGAACACACTGTTGTTGCATCCACTGGCAGAAGTTCACTCTGGGAGGGTAGTCTGTATTGCTGAGACCTTGTACATGCTGGATATGGTAGGGGTGCAGTGATTGGCGATGTAAAATTTGCCACACACTGCTATGACTCAGTACACGCTCCTGCAGAGCAACCCTCCTTGTCGAAATTCCTGGATTTCGTTCCATTCTTTCTAACACCCTTTGCTCATTCAAAATCCCACATGCAAAGCGCTCATGTTCTCTAAGTCACTGATGTATCCTGATGAATGTGAGCCTGTTGTGCAGCCTTCGGTGGAGAAATGCTTCTTGGTACAAATGTGCAGCATCGAGTGCACTGCCATTGACTTTACCATACATGAAGTGCATTTTCGCATACTCTTCGTTGTTGTAACCTCTTTCCATGTTAACTATCTCTTGACAAGTACTAGTATGCTTGTTACGTCTCTGAGCATTGAGAGAGGGGGAAAGGGAGAGAATGAGCATAACCTGACCAAGTGAGTGTTGGATCCCAACTCTGTACAGTTCACCTTGTCAGTGGTGGATCCAACTAGAAATGTGCAATATCTCGAAAATGATTCACCTAAGGACCCATATTTACTAGGCTTTTTTTGCATATTGTAGTCTGTACAGTTCATGTTTAAATTATTGACCATCACTTTTGAAACACCCTGTATATATATAATGCATTGATTTTTTCTTTTGTAGGGCTTAACACACTGCGGCTGATAATGTACTTACTTTTTCTCCTTTGCTTAACTGACTAGCTTACTTTTTTTCTCTTAATAGAGTTTATTGCTTGCTTGGCTCGGACAAGTGCTCTTTACACTCTTGGCTCACAAAAAGTTTATTTGTCACCTTACTGTGGCAATTTACATGTATCCATATATTCCTATATTACAGGGGTGCACAGCTTTCCTTCACTTTATATTTCAAGCTAGTTGACTGATTTATGTGTGTATATATATACCCACACATTATCTAGTCAAAACATTATCACCACCTACCTAAAAGTGAATGTCTTCTTGCTGCCAGTACTGCTGCCACATGACAAGGCATGAACTCTATAAAGCCTCTGAATTTTGAAAGAGGTATGCTGTAACCTATCACCAGGCACCCTGTAGATCTGTGATCGTCTGTGGTGGAAGATCTAAATGCTGGATCTGTGGATCTATATAATCCCAGCTATATTCTATGAAATTCACATCTGGCAAAGTTGGTGACAAACGTAGCACCTGAAGTCACTTTCGTGTTCCGCAAACCTCTCTTTAACAATACCAGTAATGTGGCAGAGTGCATTATCCTACTGGAATACACCTATGATATCCAGGAAGACAGCCACCATCAAGCAGTGCACCTAATTAGCCACAATGTTTAGGTAGTTTTTAAGATTTAAAGTGTGGTCTAGAGGTATGAGGACTCAAAGAGATCCCAAGAAAGAAACCATCCTCCATACCAAAACATTGCAGTGATTCCTCTGCAAAATTTGTCACTTTACCCTCCATCTAGTGTCCATATGGCACAGCAATAAATGTGGTTCATCAGAGAAAAAGGCAACTTTTTCCTAGCTGTCAATGGTCCAGTGATGCTGTTCAGATGCAAACTTTAGGCATCATTTGATGGGTGGTCCATATGGAGGGGGGGGGTTGTGGGACCATGGCCTTGAAAATCACTTGTTGTCCCCTGGTTAAATATCACAATCAGCCTTTCCACTGATTTCCTACCTATCAGTCTGCACAAGGCAGAACAGGCTAGGTTCACTACAACCAACAGTGAGGTATGGGCCATTGGTCTGATGACTGCTGCTCTGTCCACTATCCAGGGGCTGCTGAGACACTGGGCAAAATCCCAGTAGGCCATTGGTCCAGGAGCCAGATTGTATATAAAATTGCATTTGTATGTAACTTAATGGCCACTTGTGGATATTTGCCCAGGTGGTCCAGAGGCCAGATTGTATATAAAATGCATTCATGTGTAACTTAATGGCCACGTGTGGATATTTGCTGGGTCAGTTTTATGATCCCAATCTGCCCCTGCCACTATCCATCTACTTTTGGAACACCTTAACTACAGCACACTATGAAGAGCCCATCCCATAAGATTTGCAGTTTCTGTAATACTGTCCCCTTTCAACTGGATTGGATTTAGATTTTATTGGTGCAAAAGCAACTAAGGCTATGGGCAACCATGACTACGCTATAAAAGTACAAATGAATAAAAGATATATTGTAACCTTCCAGAAATGTTACAACTCAAAAACGGTAAATACATAAAATTGAGTAAAACACAGTGACTAAAAATAAATGCTCAATACTACATATATATCAGTAAATATTAATAGTTTATAAAAATTTAAAAACATCTCATAAGTGTTACTGTCTGATAAAATCTGACTGAGTATATAAGGTTTAGTCATATGGGTAAAAGTGATAAAATGCATATTCATTAAAATCTGGGCATTCTATTAAAATATGTTTCACGGATAAAACTGTGTCACAGGACTCACACATAGGAGGTTTAATTACAGGCTTTATATAATGTAATTTTTTTGTAGTCTGTCTATCACATGAATCCTGCCACTGGGAGTGAATCTTTTGATGTATTATTTGCCTCTAGCCTGTTAGGGGACTAACAGGCAACAATTATAGTGGGAATTGCTGATTTTGCAGCAATGTCAGCCAAATAATTTCCACTAATCCCAGCGTAACTGGGAATCCAGCAGAAGCAGATGTCGTCGTTGTTGTTTGTAGTTTTGTGGTGCAAAAGCTGCTTCGGCTATATTGTGACTGTTCAAGTTTTGTTATTTTCAGTTATGTTAACACTAATGTTGGAATATTAGATGTGATTGGTAAGGTTTTTTAGACTAAGCTATGTAAAGAGTTCCTTTACTTCTGAGTTTTCTCCCATAACCACAGGGACTCACATCTAATGAGTATGGGCTTGGCACACCCAGGGTCCTGAGCTGGATATCACCATTCTCTTTCTTGGTGATTCCCTTCTACTTCAGTCTCTCTCTCTCTCTCTCTGAGAGTAACTCAAATTTTTTTTTTGGCAGGTGCAGCATAAGCCTCAGGCTTCCTTGCACCATATGGCTAATAATAATAATAATAATGAGTTCAAGACTTAATGGTTCATTTGCATGTGATTTGAAAGCCGATTGGTGGACATTCTATGATGACGTGCTTCACTGTTAGTATGGTTCACTGTTAGACACCGAGGTCATTGTGGAGGATCATCTTTCATTAGAAGATAAGAGTGTGTTAAATATGTATGTCCAAAGCGAAGCAGAGCGAGGATAACCTCTTCATGTCTGTTTGCCTGAAAATTTGATTTCTAGGATTTCGGCTGCTATTTGATTTCATATAGTTTGTTGTTTTCTTGAGATTTCCAGGTCTGTGTCCATATATTTTCAGAGGCTTTTCGAATGACATTTTTAAAGTCATTGTGTGGTATTTTATGCAGGTGAGAATTTTCATTTGATGGATGTTTGGCAGCTTGATCAGCACGTTCATTGCCCACTATTTCAGAATGTCCAGAAATCCAAGTGAATCAGACTCTGATTTTTTCTCCTATTCACGTCTGACGTGATGTCACACAGATATAAGGAAAGCAGAAATGGAATTTGGGGAGTACAATGTGTACAGAAAGGATAGACAGGATAGGAAGGGAAGAGGGGTTATGCTATTAGTTAAGAAACACATAAAATCCAAGGAAGTGAAGCCAGTCAACATCGCTGAAGAGTGCAGTGTCCAGTCAGTTTGGTGTGACATGAGCATTGGGAGATCAAAATTGAGAGTAGGAGTGTGCTATAGGCCTAATGACTGATGAGTATAATTAGGAACTCTACAGGGAAATAGAATGGGCCAATAAATCAGAGAGTCTTATAATGGGGGATTTTAATTTCCCAGATATTGACTGGAAATTGTGAGTTGATCACTCCCACACTAGCAAGGCTTTTGGGGATTTATTGAATGGTTGTTTTCTACATCAGCATGTTCAGGAGGTAAATAGAGGGAGTAATACTCTTGATCTGATTATCAGTAGTGATTCTTCATGCATTAAGAATCTGCAGATAAAGGAACTACTAGGTCGCAGTGATCAAAGTGTGCTCAAATGGGAATTTACTCAAAGAAGTAACTACCATCAGGGTTAAGGGTTTTTGCTTTCGTAAAGGCGACTACGATGGTCTGAGACAGTATTTAAATTCTATACAGTGAGACCAACTGATGATGTTACCAACAGCAAATTCAAAACGGGAAGCATTCAAAAAACTTATCTTGGAAGCTACTAAGCTTTACATACCAATTAAGAAATATTGTTCAAGGTTTAGGCCTAAATGGATGTCAGATGAACTAAAGAGACATATGGCAGAGAAGAAAAATGCATGGGATACATATAAATTAATGGGTGACATGGAAGCCTATGACAGATATAAGCTGGTCTGTAACCAAGTCACAAAGAAGATTAAGCAGGCAAAGGCAGATTATGAGAAATCCTTGGCAAAGGATGCAAAGAAAAAAAAAAAGAGTTCTTTACCTAGGTAAACTCTATAAGGAAAGGGATGAATCAGATTGGTCCACTGGATATTGATGGTTCAACAGTTGAGGATCCTGCTCAGGTGGCTAACAAACTAAATGAGTATTTTGAATCTACATTCACACAGAGGAGTTATTCAGAAAGGGAAATGCCAGAGGTGAAGTAAACTCTGGCAGTGAGCTAGATGATTTTGTAATAACTGAGAGGAAAGTGGAGGAGAAATTGTTGAGAATAAACATAAAAAAAGGCACCCGGGGTGGATGGGATCTATCCAGTTATATTAAAGGAGGCAGAAAAGGAAGTAAGCAAACCTTTAGCCATAATTATGAGAGCTTCTTTGGACTCAGGAGAGGTACCTATAGACTGGAGATGTGCAATGTGACCCCAATTCACAAAGGAGGATCAAAGGCTGACACAAGTAATTATAGACCTATGAGTTTAACTTCTGTTCCAGGAAAATTAATGAAGGCACTGGTTAAAGAAGCACTGCAGGATCATCTAGACAAGATATCAGTTATAGCTCGGACACAGCATGGTTCTGTTAAGGGAAAGTCTTGCCTGACCAATTTGATTGGATACTATGATGCAGTCACAAAAGAACTGGATGCAGGGAATAACTTTGATATTATATATTTGGATCTTAGAAAGGCTTTGGATACTGTTGCACATGGAAGACTGCTGCATAAATTGGAGCAGTTTGGCATTGGAGGCAAATTGCTGCTATGGATAAAGGGATGGTTGAGGGGGAGACGACAGAGAGTGTAATCAATGGACACTGCTCATCTTGGACTAATGTTATTAGTGGAGTCCCTCAGGGTTCAGTGTTGGGTCCATTGTTGTTTTCTGTATTTATAAATGATATTGATGAATGTATATCAAGCTTAATGTCCAAGTTTGCAGATGATACAAAGGTTGGCAGGGTTGTTAAGGACACTACTGACTCTATGCTTCTGCAACAGGATCTGGAAAGGTTGAGCAGATGGGCTGAGAGGTGACAAATGAAGTTTAACATTGACAAATGTAAAGTACTACATATGGGAAACACTAACCCCAGAGCAACATATCAACTCTGTGGTACTACAGTGACAGTGGTAGAGAATGAAAGGGACCTGGGGGTAATTGTGCAGGCAGATATGAAGTTATCTGAGCAGTGCAGATGGGCTGCAAGAGTAGCTCATGGTGTCTTGTCAATTATATACAGGAATTTTTCTAGCAGGGATAAGGAGGTGATTATTCCCTTGTATAAGGCAATGGTCAGGCCACACCTTGAGTACTGTATACAGGTCTGGAGGCCTCATTTCAAGAAGGATGTAGAGCTGCTGGAAAGAGCACAGAGAAGGGCAACAAGATTAGTGAATGGAACAAAGGGTTGCTCTTATGAAGAAAGGCTTAAGTTTTACAAATTACATGTCTGGAGACTAGGCACCGGCGAAGTGATCTGATAGAGGTGTATAAATCCTTGAATGGTTTGAGTATGCTCAATGCCGTTGGGATTCTTCCTCTTGCTCAGAATAATCACCTGAGAGGGCATAAATTCAAATTGATGAAAGACAGATGTAGGATAAATGTGGAGAAATTTGTCTTTAGCCAGCAGGTAGTTGGTTGTTGGAACAGACTTCCATCCCTTGTTGTGGAAATTGATAGCCTAAATAAATTTAAGGCTCAGCTGGACAGGTATTTTGAACTGAGTGGTGAAATGGGAGTGTTTTTTTTTTTTTTTGGCTGATGCTGCATTAGCTTGTTTTCTTGCATCATATGCCTCTACTGATGCTAATGCTAATGCTTTGCCTTTAGCCAGCGGGTAGTTGGTTGGTGGAACAGATTTCCATCCCTTGTTGTGGAAGTTGATAGCCTAAATAAATTTAAGGCTCAGCTGGACAGGTATTTCGAAAGAACGGCGGGGTGAAGTGGAAGGGTCTTTTTTTTTTTTTTTTTTTGCTGATGATGCTGCATAAGCTTGCTTTCTTGCATCATATGCCTCTACTAATGCTAATGCTAGTTCTGGAGGAACTTTGGTAGATGGCCTCGATTCCTAATTTGTGCAGTTCCTGTAGGATACCATATCTCTAGGTAGTATCAAAAGCCTTTTCAATGTCGAGACACATAAAAACAAGATGTTCTTTTCTAAGAAAGGCATTGCGGATGTTTGCTTTGGCTTTTGTCAGTATATCCAGTGTTGATCTGTTTTCCGAAAACCATATTCGCTCAGACTATGGAAATTGCACAAGTCAAGAAATCATGTTAAGTGATAATTAACCATTCTTTCTAAAGTTTTACTAAGACAGCTATTGAGGGAAAGAGGGCGATAATTATTTGGATTTGAGTGGTCCTTCCCTGGTTTTGGAAAGGCCAGAACAAACAAATGTTGCCAAGATTCTGTATATGTGTGGTCAAGGTCCTATTAAAAAGCAGAATCATGCATAAGGAATTTTCAGTGAGATGCTTAATCATTTGATAGTCGGTTCCATCTGGACCTACTCCACTTTGTTGGTTGGTTGATATATTGTTTAATGGCACAAGGCTGCTAAGGCCATATTGAGCCTGATTCTATTCCATAGTGCAATTACCAGATAAAATCTACTAAATAACCCTATTTGTTTCAAGAAAACAAAGACCTTGTCTAGATTTGCATCATCTCCAATTAAATGAGGTAATGTTAAAGGTTCTTGCAGATATGAAAACAATGTGAAAATTTTGTTTTGATAATTATTAAAATGGTTGTAATTTATTAGAATAGGCTTAACGGTAAGTGAAGCATATTCTAATAAATGTACAAATAGGCAGATCTTCCCCATGAGTAGATAAATATGGGTTAGATGAGTGTGCCCAATATGCTTCCTAGCCAGGATCACCTCCTTTTGCCTATTTGATCGCATGCTTGATGGCCACAACTTAGGTTCGTGTTTAAATTGTAGCAGCTTATTGCCACCCTAATCCTGCCAGATTTGCAACCATTGCTCTTCACACACATTTTTTATGACTGATTTGTAGTCTGTATACAGCAATTGGTAGTTAGGAGAACTTGCAGTGATTGGATGTTTAGCGGCTTGATCTGCATATTCATTTCCCTTGATGCCTACATGACCTGGTATCCAAAGAAAGTGACTGATAACACATTTATCTGTGATCTGATTTGCTTCAAGATGGGGTGGATTGGCTTGGATGAATTTTTTAATGCTGTTATTGCACTCCCAAGAGTCAGAATAGATGATTGTTTGCTTATAGGACAGATCAGTCACATGATCTGGAGCTATCTTTACTGCAAATAATTCGGTAGTACAGACACTGCATTCCTTCGGAAGAGACAGAACTAGAAAATATAGTAGAAACTGCCACTGCGCCTACTGTTGAACTTGTTTTTGAGCCATTGGTATATATATATGAAACCACTGAGAATATTTGGCTATGTGTGCAGCATTGAGTTTCCTGATGGTGACATCTGCTGCTGCTGGTTTTTTCCCCCATTGTTGGAAAGAGAGATCACAGACCTGTATAACTAGACCATGGAGGGTCATAAGTGCTTGTGTCTTGAAAGATATTATCCATATGTAAATTCCAGAATTCTATTAACTGTAGTAGCCTTATTCTAATTGGCTTGTTTTTGTTAGGTTTGTTGTCATAAAAGGTGGTCCACTCAGGCTCAAATAAGTATGGCCAAATAGAATGAAAGGGAAGGTTTTGTATTTTTGCTGCATAGTTGAGTATCAACGTTTTCCTCTGAAGATGGAGTGGAGGTTCGTGGGCCTCTATACACAGACTGTGTACAGGGGATGTTCTAAATTCCCCTGAGGAAATCCTCACAGCACTGTGATGAATAGTGTCTAGCCAAATCATAGATTGGTGATCCGTAATCCAAACAAGATCTGATTAATACCCAATATAGTTGAAGCAGAGTGTATCAGTCAGCACCCCATGTTGATGAAGATATTTAATTTCTCTGAGGATATATAATTTTTTCAAGCAACTAGTTCTTAGATATGTGTTGAATGAAGTTTAATTTATTGTCCAGGATTAGGCTAAGAAATCTGATGCTATTGGAAAGAGGTATGGTGAAATTTTTAAGTTGTAATTCAGGCTCAGGTTGGATCTTACGTTTTTTACAGAACTGCATACAGTTGGATTTTTGTGCTAATAAGCGGTAGCCGTTGTGAGACATCCATAGCTCTATTTTGTTAATTGAGATCTGAAGCTGTCTCTAAACAGAATTCATAGTTTTTTCTTGGCATGAAATCATGAGGTCATCTGTATAATGATATAATTCTACTGTGCTTGGAATATCGTGGATGAGATTGTTTATTCTTATTAAAAATACCATAGGACTCAAAATAGATCCTTGATGACTCCCTCCTCCTGTATATGGATTGTATAAAGAATATTTAGATGACTAACCTGAAAAGTTCTACACTGGAGAAAGTTTTGAATAAACAAGGGAAACCTGCCTTGTAGTCTGAAGGTGTGAAGATCCCGTAAAATACCGAAATGCCATGTTGTATCAAATGCCTTTTCTAAATCGAAACTTACCATAACTAGGTGGTCCTTTCTGACAAAAGCATTTCTGATGTTCGATTCTGCTTTAGCCATCATATCCAATGCAGATCTATTTTGCTGAAAGCCATACTGATTTTTATGCAAGATGTTACGTGACTCCTAAAACCAGGTGAAGCGCTTGAGGAACAACTTCTCCAGTGTTTTCCCTAAACAATAATTTACCGGATCAGAGAGAGAGAGATATTTTCCTGGTTTAGAGTTGGCTAATACAAGTGAGAGGCCTCCGTAGCCGAGTGGGCAGGAGCGGGAGTGCAGTAGCACACGCTCTTTGAGTAGACCGGGGTTCAAGCCCCTGACTGCTGAATACGGTCGATCTGCCAACCCGCACTGGACCAGCGTGGCAGATTATGGTCCATTTTCCCTCAGCATGAATTGTTGAGGAGGCTTCCACCCTGCAGTGGGTTGATAATGGCTGCACTTTACTTTTTTTTTTTAATACAAGTGAATGTCTCCAAGAGCTAAGATAAACATGCTCCTGAAAAATTATGTTAAAAAAAATTGGTAGGGTTTGTAAGTCTGTGTCATTCAGGTGTTTTAGTATAATGTAAAATATGCCATCAGGGCCAGCCACACTATTGGGTGCTCTGTTATGAGATTCCTTTAGCTCAGATATTGTAAAAGGCTGATTATATGGAAAAGAGAGAGAGAGGCCAGTGTTGAAATTTAACTTCTTAAAGGAATCTTTTTTGGCTTTCCTTCTTAGCTTTAGCAATAAGTTTCTTGTAATATATAAGGTTAACAGTAGTGGGATGCTTGAGGAAAATATTCCAAGCTTTATTCTTTTCTTTTTTTGCCCTATTACATTCATCATTCCACCAGTAGTTTTTGAATCTGTGTGGATGAGCCGACGACTGAGGAATAGCTTTATCAGTTGCTGCTAGTATCTGTTTAGTGATATGGACAGTAGCTTCATCTATTAACTGATTCTGAATGAAGTTTTTATCTAGAACTGCACTTAAGGAAAATTTTATCCAGTTTGCCTTTGTAAATTTCCATCTTTGGCCAGTTTTCAGATAGGGGGAGGTAGTTTGGAATTTACAAGTAATTGGAAGATGATTGCTGTTGTGGGGATTATTCAATACTTCCCAATGTATACTTTGGTACAGAGCAGGGGAGCAGATAGTTAGATCTATGACAGAAGTATCCTATGGGAAAATGCACATGAGTATGTGCACCGGTGTTCAGCAGAGTTAGATTGTGTGTGTGTCCAGTAATGTTTCTATTAGCTGCTATCTTTTATCCATATGTAGACTTCCCCATAATGGGTGGTGTCCATTAAAGTCACCCATCAAACATATAGGAGATGGTATCTGGGCAAAGAGCTCATCAAAGTCTCTGAGTACATACATTTGGTTCAGTGGAAGATAAATAGAAACAAGAGATAAAATTATTCTAAGTTCTATTCTAACAGCAACAACTTCTAAATTAGTTTTTAAGGGGATTTGCCTGGACCGATTAGTAATGGATACTAAGACTGCTACACCTCCACGGGCTGTAGTTGCTGCATTCCTGTCATGTCTGTACAAGTATATTTCTTTATTGAGGAAGTCACTTGTGGAAATAAATGTTTCCTGTAAACAAATGCCTGCTGGATTAAATCTCGGATCAGGTAATAAAGTTCATCTGTATTAGTAGATAGTCCTCAACAATTTCATTGTAAAATGCACTGCATTATTTAGTTTTAGTGGTAGGATGATCTGGTTGCTTTTTAGAGGCAGTAGGCTTATGGCAATCTTTTTTAGGAAAGGTAGGACATCCAGTGTCCATCTCTTCTTCAGCATAAATTTCTAAAATGTGTTGTTTCATCTATGTTCATTACTGCAGAATTAATTTAGCTCTTATTAGAGGATTCTTCTTTTGCCATCCTGGTCTCACTTTGGGACTTGATGCTAGTAGAGGAGATGGAAATTGGGATATTACAAGTCTGATCTCTATTTTTTTGCTTTAAAGCTGGCTGAGGAGCTGAAAGTTGAATTCTAGACCACTCAGCAAGTGATTTGTCAGGCAGAATTGAATCAATGGTTTGAGTAGCAACTGAATGATAATTCTTAGCAGCATTTGCATATGTACGTGCTGGAGTGTCTTTCACTATTTGTCATCTCACTTCCTGATAAGTCACTTTATGTTCAACTTTAAACTTCTGTAGCCTCCGCAGCCGAGTGGTCAGGAGCGGGGGTGCAATAGCACATGCTTTTTGAGTAGACCGGGGTTCAAACCCCTGACTGCTAAATACGGTCAGCCAACCTGCACTGGACCAGCGTGGCAGATTATGGTCCATTTCCCTCAGAATAAATTATTGAGGAGGCTTTCATCCTGTAGTGGGTTGATAATGGCTGCAGTTTTTTTTTTTTTTTTTTTTTTTTAAACTTCTGTATTTTTTTTTCCTAGCTTCTATAATTCACAATATTTGGAATATGCAGGATTATCCTCCTTGCAATTTGGGCAAACTGGAGATGTTGCATTACAATCTGTTTGAACATTATCTTGGGATCCACATTTTGGGCATACACTGTTTCCTCGACATGTTGTCTGAGACTGACCAAATTTTTGGCATTTATAACAGTGAATTGGATTTGGAATATAGGGGCGGATATGACAATTCAGATAACCAGTTTTAACAGTATTTGGTAAGTTTGGCGTACTGAAAGTGAGTATTATACTATGGATTGGAATGAGACTGCCATCCCTATGAGTCAGAATTCTCTTAGCTTGAACAACCTTTTGATCTTTCATTTCTTGCACAACCTCCTCTTCTATTATATTCAACAGATCCCATTCAGAGATAACACCTTTAGAACTATTTAGGGTTGTGTGGGGGGAGATTTTAACAGGAATACCCCCAAAAGTTGTAAACTTTAACAACAGTTCGGAATGTTTCGACTGTGTCGTTTCAACTAGTAAATCACCTGCCTGTAACCTTTTGACTATTTTAGGTGATCCAGCAGCATTTTCTAGGAATCTCTGTATCATAAACAGAGAAGGTTTGCTCACCGGTTGACTAGTTAATGAATGGATAATAAGAAAAGTTGGAACTCTGGTTGATCACTGTCTTTTTTTAAGCACTTACTTTGCACATTACCTTGATCAAAATTGTACCAACCTTTGGTATTTGAGCTTAAAGGTTCTAATGCTGGATAGTTTTCTTTATCCATGTCAGCTCCTTTTTGCCCTGGGGGATTAGCTTTTCCACCCAGGTTACCAGCCCCCACCATGGGGAGGCAGGAGCAGTGCCTCCCCATAGTGGGGCCGGTAAGCCAGTAGCGTAAAAAAAGTAGCGTAGGAGTTAGTAAACTAATAAACAGTAAAGAAAAAGGTACTTTCCTTTTTCTGGCTCTCTTTTTATACTTTTAAAAAGTAGAGCTAATTAACAAAAGGACTTATAAAATGAAGAAAAACAAGAAAAAACTCAGTCGCTCTAGAAAAATCACTCTAGGAAAATCACTCTAGGAAGTCGTAAATTGCTTGGCGATAGAAATACTTGGCACTCGGGGCTGCATCACTTTGTTTTGATTTGATTAAGGCTTTAGGTAGCTCATTTATAGTGTAGGGTTGAATGTATGGAATCTCATGAGTTGTGTGGAAATTAATTTTGTATTTTTTGAATTGAGCTTTATATTTTTGAAAGACTGGTCTATACAATGTTGTAGCTCATAATTGTCAATGATATACATTGTCAATGATATACAGGAATTTTTCTGTATATCATTGAAGGATGTAGAGCTGTTGGAACGAGTACAAAGAAGTACAACAAGATTAGTGAATGGAACAAAGGGTTGCACTTATGAAGAAATGCTTAAATTTTGCAAATTACAGTGTCTGGAGACTAGGCACCTGCGAAGTGATCTGATTGAGGTGTATAAAGCCTTGAATGGTTTAAGCATGCTCAATGCTGATGGGATTCTTCCTCTTGCTCAGAATAATCACCTGAGAGGGCATAAATTCACATTGAGGAAAGACAGATGCAGGATAGATGTGCAGAAGTTTGCCTTTAGCCAGCGGGTAGTTGGTTGGTGGAACAGACTTCCATCCTTTGTTGTGGAAGTTGATAGTCTAAATAAATTTAAGGCTGAGTTGGGCAGGTATTTGGAATGAATGGAGGGGCTGAAATGGGAGCAGGTTTTTTTTATTTTTATATTTTGGCTGATGCTGCATAAGCTTGCTTTCTTGCATCATATGCCTCTACTAATGCTAATGCTAATTCCTCAAAGGTTTCTCCTGGTAAGTTTGCAATTTTTTCTTGATCAGTTATGTCATGGCCTTTCCAGCTTATTATTGGTTTATGTGCCGTTGAATATTTACCTGAGATTTGTCTAATTTTATTCCATATAATTCTAGTGTTGGTATTTCTATTAATTTTGTTAGCAAAATATATCCAGGACTCTTTTTGAGATTTCTGACATATATAATGTGGTTTTGCTCTGGCTATCTTATATTTTATGAGATTAGTGGTGGTGGGGAACTTTCTGAATTGATTCCAAGCTTTATTTTTCCTCTTGCTTTGCTTCTAGGCATTCTTCATTGCATTACTGCTTGTAAAGTTTATGGAACTGATTAGTGGTCTTTGGTATTAAAATATTGGCTGCGGAGATGATTTGGTTTGCAACATAAGTAACAGCACTGTTGATATCACAATGGCTTATAGTTTGCTCATCTAAAGAAGCAGCTCTTTGGTAAGCAAATGTCATATTCACATTCATGCAAAGAATGGATCTTCGGATTTTAATGGCATAGTTTAATAGTAGCATTTGCCTCTGGAGATATAGTGAAAGCTCATGGGCCTCTGCATATAAGCTTTGCACAGGCGATGTTCTGTATGCCCTAAGGAAATTTGTAAGGTACTGTGATGCATGGAATCAAGCCATTTAATGACACTTGATTTACATGAGCTAACACAGGGGCTCCATAGTCTAGGCTTGATCTGATTAAAGCTTGATGCAGACAAAGTATTGTGAACTGATCAGCTGACCACATCACTGCAGAAAGAATTCTGAGAATATTTAGTTTTTTTAGACAGGTCGTTCAGAGGCATTTGATATGTTCCAGAAAGTTAAGTTTTTTATCAAGAATCAGGCCAAGAAATCGTATTCTATTTTCTAGAAGTATCAGCTGGTTTTCTAGTCTTCTTTTTGGATCTGGGTGCATTTTTTCTTTCTACAGAAGTGTATGGCCATTGTTTTTTTGTTGTGATATTCTGTATCCATTGTTTTTATTCCCAAAATTCTATCGTTTTAACTGAACTTTGTAATTGCCTTTCAATAATGTTCATGTTTTGTGAATGGTATGAAATGGTAACATCATAGCAATGGTAATAGAGGCATGTGATGAAAGAAAGCAACTGTATGAGCTTATGTAGAATCAGAAAAAAAAAAAAAAATCCAACAACCATTCCTGCAAAAAGTTTGTCCGGTTCCTCCTCGAATTTATTTAAGCTATCAACTTCCACAACGACAGATGGAAGTTTGTTCCAGCAATTAACCACCCACTGGCTAAAGGCAAATTTCTGCACATCTATTCTACAGCTGTCATCGAGAGTCGTCTGCATAAAGGAATGTTTCAACTGTGATCGATAGGTCTTTTGTAATAGAATTTATTTTGATTGCAAGATGACAGCCAAATCCTCTGCTTGCACTTTCAAGATGGTGGGACTGTTAGTAATCCTGGGTATAACTCACATGCCCAAGCATACTGTGGGTGACCACCCAGGTGCGAACCCTCGACCCCTGCAATGTAAACAGGGGTCGAGGTGTGGTGCCCAAACCACATGGGGGAATGCTGCCCCTCTGTGTTACCAGGCAATACTAGGTGGTAGATGACTCTCATCAACCAGTGCAATACCACCACTTTCCTTATTGGAGGCTTCAAGTGGTGGAACCCATGTTTAGTCTCCAGAGCTAAGTTCCGGTCAATCCTTCCCCATCTCTTCCATCATGCACACGTAGCACATGCTTCTTGATTAGACCGGGGTTCGAGCCCGTCACCACCAAATATGGAGGATGCAGAAAGGTCAGGGAATGACCACCTCATATTCCCGGAGCAATATGGCCTTAGTTGCTAATGCTCCTAAAAACCAAATAACAAACAAACAATAACAAACCATCATGCAGTGCGACTGATGACTTTTGAGGTTATGATGAACATCATGGCGAGATCCAATCTTCCTTACATTACGAGGATACAGCTCTAAAACAGTGTTCGCAGGCTGGCCGCTAGTTAGTACACTTTTTTTTTTTTTTTTTTTGTAGTTGTTGGCGCATAGGCTTCTGTGGCCATAATGCACCTCCCAAAGTTTTTGCAGTACTTTGATCCAAGCCCGAGGTGGGAATCGAACCCACAAGATTTGGGTTGCCAGGCAGGCACTTTACCCACCCGGCTAGCCCGGTCGGCAGTTAGTACACTGGGTCGGACCTATTAATAACTCTTTAGGATGCTTCCGGATCAGCTAGTGTATAATCTTGCTACCTCTACTCTGCCAGATAGTGACTGGAGGAAGTCTGAGTAGTGTGTATGTAGGGGTATTGTTGAGGCCTCGTTATGTCAAAGATCTGGGTATATTCTTACCATGTGTACGCCATATCCCAAAATTTCATTACTTCATACAGCATGTCCCCACCACTTTTTCTTACTATTGAATACACCATGAATTGTCAAACTAATAGAGTAAGCATATTTGCGAAAATATCTAAACGTCCCAAATATCTCCTAGTTCATTTACCAAATATATGTGGTCTCAATTCTAATCTCAACAATGTTCATTTCCACTTGCAGTCTGCCAAACTCCATGTACTTTTTCTGACAGAATCTCAGTTATCGGTTGGTTCAACTACTGCTCTATTCAGTTGCCCAAATTATTCCCTGTATAATTCCTTTCGCCTCAAAGGTGGTACTTGTGCATACGTCCATTCCAATATTCCCTGTCAGAGACTTGGCAATTTGGAATCTCCTGTTTTTGATCTTTTCTGGCTTAAAATCTCTCTACCTCATTGTGTCAAATTCATCTGTTGTGTCTACCAATCTCCCAACTAACCCCAGGGGCTCACATTTGGTGAGTATGGGCTTGGCACACCCAGGGTTCTGAGCTGGATATCACCATTCTTCTCTTTCTTGGTGATTCCCGTTTGTCTCTCTCTCTCTCTCTCTCTCTCTCAGGGTAACTTGACAATTTTTTTTTTTTTTTTTTTTTTTCTTTTTGGTTGGTGCAGCATAAGCCTCAGGCTTCCTGGATATAGTTAATAATAATAATAACTCCAATAATCAGTTGCTCTTTGACTTCCTCTCTTTGCAGCTTGATTTTCTCCAGTCCAACTTCCCTAAAAGTGAGGTAATATTCCTTGGTGATTTTAATATTCACAACTCCAGCTGACTTCCGTTTTCTAGTCACACCGACCAAACTGATTGAGATGCTGAGGCTTTTGCAATTACTAATGACCTTGCACAGATTAGTATTAGATTAGCAATAGCAAGGGCACGTGATGCAAGAAAGCAAGCTTATATAGCATCAGCCAAAAAAAAAAAACAACAACACACAGACCCTTCTCATTTCACCCATCCACTCGCTCAAAATGTTTGTCTAGTTCTGCCTTGGAGCTATCAACTACAACGACAAATGGAAGTCTGTTCCAGCAATCAACCACCCGCTGGTAAACGTCCGCACACGTATCCTACAACTGTCTTTTCTGAATTTGAATTTATGCCCTTTCAGACAATTATTTTGAGCAAGAGGAAGAATTCCATTAGCACTGAGCATGCTCAAACCATTCAAGGCCTTATACACCTCAATCTGATCACCTCACAGGTCGATTAGACCGGGGTTCGAGCCTGTCACCACCAAATACGGAGGATGCAGAAAGGTCAGGGAATGATCACCGCATATTCCCGGAGCAATATGTCCTTAGTTGCTAATGCTCCTAAAAACCAAAACAACAATAACAACCTCACAGGTCCTAGTCTCCAAACACTGAAATTTGCAAAAATTAAGCCTTTTTTCATAAGAAAAAAGGCTTAAATTTGTTCCATTGTTCCATTCACTAATCTAGTTGCTCTTCTTTGTACTCGTTCCAACAGCTCTACATCCTTCTCAAAATGAGGCCTTCAGACCTGTATACAGTACTCAAGGTGTGGCCTGACCATTGCCTTATACAAGCGGATAATCACCTCCTTATCCCTACTAGAAATATTCCTGTATATCACTGCCAAGACACCATGAGCCACTCTTGCAGACCATCTGCACTGTTCAGAAAACTTCATATCTGCCTGCACAATTACCCCCAGGTCCTTTTCACTCTCTACTTCTGTCAGTATAGTATCACACAGTTGATTCGTTATGCTGAGGTTACTGCTTCCCATGTGCAGTACTTTACATTTGTCAATGTTAAACTTCAGTTGCCACCTCTCAGCCCATCTGCTCAACTTTTCTAGATCATGTTGCTGCAGTGTACTGTCATTAGTTTCATTAACAATCCTGCTGACCTTTATATTGTCTGCAAACATGGACATTAAGCCTGATATCATCATCAATATTACTGATGAATACGAAAACAACAATGGATCCGAACCCTGGGGGACTCCACTAATAACATTAGTCCACAAAGAGCAGTGCCCATTGATTACCACTCTGTGTCTTCTCTCCCTCAACCAACCCTTTATCCATAGCAGCAATTTGTCTCCAATGCCACACTGTTCCAATTTGTACAGCACTCTTCCATGTGCAACAGTATCAAAAGCCTTTCTAAGATCCAAATATATGATATCAAAATTATTTTGTGCATCCAGTTCCTTTGTGACCACATCATAGCATTCAATAAAATGGGCCAGACAAGACTCCCCCTTAACAAACCCATGCTGTGTCTGAGCTATAACTAATGTCTTGTCTAGATGATCCTACAATACTTCTTTAACTTGTACTTCCATTAATTTCCCTGGAACAGAATTTAAACTAATAGGTCTGTAATTAACTGTGTCTCATCTTGATCCTCCTTTGTGGATTGGGATCACATTTGCACATCTCCAGTCCATTTGTACGTCCCATGAGTCCAAGGAAGCTCTCATAATTATGGCTAAGGGTTTGCTTACTTCCTTTGCTGCCTCCTTTAATATAACTGGATAGATTCCATCCACCCCATGTGCCTTTCTTATGTTTATCTTCAACAATTTTTCCTCCACTTTACTCTCAGTTATCACAAGATTATCTAGCTTACTGCTAGAGTTTAATACACCTCTGGCATTCCCCTCCCTGAATAATTCCTCATGGGTGAATGTAGATGCAAAATAATCATTTAACCACGTGAGCAGCATCATCAACAGTTGGACCATCAATATCCACTGGACCAATCTGATTTATCCTCTTCCTTCTAGAGTTTACATAAATAAAGAATTATGTGCTGTTTTTCTTTGCATCCTTTCCAAAGATTTATCGTAATCTGCCTTTGCCTGCCTAACCTCCTTTGTGACTTGGTTACAGAACAGCCTATATCTATCATAGGCTGCTGTTGTTGAAATAGGGAGAGTTATATGAACAGAAACAGCTTCTATTTTAGTTTGAAGTGGAATATGCTTATTTGGATCTTTGGATTTATCAGGATTGCCACACCACCACAGGCAGTATTTGCTGTATTATGATATTTTTAATAAAGGCGATAGTTCTTTATCGATGGAGAAATTTGCAAGGTTAGGTGTTTCCTGAAGACAAAGGACAACTGGAGAATATCGGTTAATTAGATTACGGATATCATCTGTATTGCAACGAAAGCTTATGGCTTTTGGTTTTTTTTTTTTTTTTTTTTTTTAGGAGCATTAGCAACTAAGGCCATATTGCTCCGAGGATATGCAGTGATCATTCCCTGACCTTTCCACATCCTCCGTGTTTGGTGGTCACGGGCTCCAACCTCGGTCTAACCAAGAAGCGTGTGGTACGCACTGCTGCTCCTGCCCACCTGGCTACAGAATATTGATTTTCTTCCATTTGGAAAAAAATAAAAATAAATAAATGAAATAATAATGAACAAGATAAATACAATATACATATAAATCTTGGATAAATATGAACTAACCTTCAATTTCAAATTCCAAATCAAACTCTAAAACAATATAATGACCAGCAGGTTGTACAATCAGAAATTCACAATTCAAGTTAGAACCATAGTTATTTGGATAACCGGGAGATACAATTATGCCTTGTGGTTCTGTGAAAACACCTCCACACACTGAAAAATAAAATACAAATAGACGTTTTAACACATCACATATAAATTTCATGATTAGAAGATACATATGTATATATCAAAAAAGTTTTATAACAAATTATAAAACTGGCATAAAAATTTTATACTAGTGTCATGAAATTTTTAGTAATGTGTAAAAGATGTGTGGCCAAAGGAATATTTCTAATATTAGGTCTGTATTTGATAAAAACAAATCATTTTTGTTTTTATTGTATGATTTAACAAATTTAACAAAATGGTTTTTTAACTATTGTTTTATTCATCAGGATTTAGATAATTTATCCCAATCCTCACTGCTTGAAATTTCTTCAGCTATATTTGTTTTTTTTTCATCATTCTTCTGTTATTCCTTTTCTTCCACCCATTCATTAGTTCCTGGCTTGTTCTTCCATAAACCAGAGCTGCTTTCTTATAGAATGAAAATTTTCAGAAAAATAGATAATATGGTCAATTACTATGAAACTAAGAGCTAAGGCTTAATATATCCTATGTTTTGTCGATACTTAAAAAATACATAAGAGTTAGCTTTAGCATTAGTAAAGGCATATGATGCAAGAAGCAAGCTTATATAGCATCAGCCAAAAAAAAAAAAAAAACCCTTCTCATTTCACCCATCCACTTGCTTGCCTTGAATCTGCTTGGTCTTTTGTTTGTCATTTGGTTTTTAGGAGCATTAGCAATTAAGGCCATATTGCTCTGGGGATATGCGGTGGTCATTCCCTGACCTTTCCGCATCCTCCATATTTGGTGGGCACAGGCTCGAATCCGGGTTTAATCAAGAATCGTGTGCTACGCACTGCTGCTCCTGCCCACCCCGCCAATGGAGGCACCTGCCTTGAATCTATTTAAGCTATCAACTTCAATGACAGATGGATTCCAGTAATTAACCACCCGCTGGCTAAAGGCAAACTTCTGCACATCTATCCTACAAGTATCTTTCCTCAATTTGAATTCATGCCCTCTCAGATGATTATTCTGAGCAATATCAGATCACCTCACAGGCCTAGTCTCCAGACACTGTAATTTGCAAAACTTAAGCCTTTCTTTGTAAGAGCAACCCTTTGTTCCATTCACTAATCTTGTTGTCCTTTTCTGTACTCATTCCAGCAGCTCTACATCCTTCTTAAAATGAGGCATTCAGACCTGTAGTCAATACTTCTTCATAGGATGACTTCTGCACCATACTCTCCAAGTAAGACTTACTTAAAAATGTATACTAACTTCTTTAAAATAATTTAATGTATTCATCACTCTTAGCATATGAACGATCTGACAAGCCAGGATCACAGCGGAAGTCCCGACCCGACCCCAGACCCATCAAATTAATTAAATTAAATATTTAATTTTATTTCACTATATAAATTTTTTTGCGTTTATTTGTGTTTGACATAATGTCATCAGTCACTTGAGGTTTTGTGGAGGGTTTGAGGCTTCGGTTGTGATCCCAATCTGTCGGATTATTCATGTGCTAAGAGTGATGTATATATTAAATTATTTTATTTTAAAGAAGTTATTATACATTTTTAAGTTGGTCTTACTTGGAGAGTATGGTGCAGAAATCATCCTATGAAGAAGTATTTAAGTAAACTCTTAAGTATTGTTTATAATATGGCCAAATACAGTGAGCTCACTGTACTTGACCATATTATAAACAATACTTAAGAGAGAATTTTTTTTTATCCATCCACTCACTGGGATTTTTTTTTTTTTTTTAATTTCAGTACCAGTTTTTACAATCTAAACTGTAAGTGATGCATTGCTCAGTAAGTTGTGTCTGTCCTTTCAGTGCTCACATAGGCCACTCCATTTTTCACACATGGTTATGTACTATTATGTGGTGTAGAAGGATGTGACTGTGACAACTGCAGCAATGGGCAAGATGGAGAAGAGATGTAGTTACTGAAGTAGGCTGCTTTGAATTGACATAAGTTACCGATCCCGAAAAAATGGCTTTTACAGCCTGTCAGTCCAATGTTCTTGAAGACATTGAGGATCTAGCTGAGATGCCAGATAAACTGTCTTCTAAGCCAGTTTATGAACTTGTCCTTTAGGGGCCGGGGGAAGGGGCTATACAATAGTTCATTGGTGTTTGTTCTGCTTGTTGTATTACCCTATTTCCAGATTGTCTTGTGATCACTGAACCATAAGTTTATTTCAGGATTTCTAAGAATTTTGGAAATGGGACTTCTAAGAACTTTGTATGCAGATCACTTTACTGTCATTTTAAAGTAAAATCAGTTAGAAATGAACTCTTCCTTTGGAAACATGTCTACTAATAAAAGAAAGTGTCTCTCAATTCGCAAAAAAATCAAAATTATTTGTAAGTTAGAACATGATGCAAAAAATCTTGGTGTTTAAAAAACTTTCTTTGTCCTCTTCAACAGTATCAACACTGTGGAAGAATAAACATGCTTACATATCAGCACAGGAAAAGAACATAACCAAAGAAAAATAAAAATTAGAATGTGCAAGGTTACAAATGTCGATGAAGCATTGCTTCAATGGTTCACTGCACAAAGAAGTGCTGGATTTTCAATAGATTGTCTAATCTTGAAGGCTCAAGTGGAAAAATTTGCTAAACAATTTGGATGTGACGATTTTGTATGTAACAATGGTTGGCCGGATCGATTTAATCTATAAGCATATTAATACAAATAATATATAAATATATACTAATATTTCTAATTTTTTTTTTCCTCTCTAATATTTCTTTTGTTTTTTGAATCTATCTTTTTATCAAGTTATTGAGAATTAAAAAAAAAAAATGGGTGGTAGATTAAACTCATCACTGATATAGTGAGTAACGGTTATAACGAGGAAATTTTGTTGGTCCCTTGATGCTTGCCCAAGTTGGACTGTATTTCCAATAATTATTTTAAAAATAAATGAATAAAAACATGAAATTGTTTTCAACTTTGAAGTTTAATAATAGATGGAACCATGTGCTAGACAGTTCCACATTTTGCTCCTAGTGGTTGAGTCAATGCCTGATCAGTGGGTTGGATTTACACATTTTTTGAGGTGACAAAACGAAAGATATGGAGACTAAATGTCTTATAACAAGGCAATTTAATGTAACTTTAAGAAGCAGCACACCAAACATCAGAGTCATGAGCTGCCACTGATCTGCAGCAACAGCATTAAGGATTCTTTGTGACAACTTCTTTCCAAGTTTGATTTGGAATGTTCAGTCCAAATAATCATTGTGCTGCGTACTGCCTCACAAACTGTGAATATATCTTATTATCACAATCACGTTCACTGACATAAGCATATTCATCATATACTAGTTTGTTCCTTTTTTTTAAGGTAACACAAAACAAGAAGTCATAATAAAATAAATGCGGAATAATAATGAATCAAAAGTAATGATGAAAATCATGAGATTCCAATAAAAAAAACCAGATATTTTAGAAATACAGCTATCACTGGTCTATTGTGGTGAAAACGCTTTGTTGTTTTTGGGCTATCCATTTGTCTGTGTTAATTTGTATGGTAGAAAGAGATTTGGGTGATCAAACCTGCATTTTTTTTTTTTTTTTTTTTGGTAATTTTTTTTTTGATTTTCAGGGTAGGCAGTTAGCATGTCTTCTATTTAAGTGATAAACAATATTTAAGTAATTTTCAAACAATCACCTTTGTTTGAAAATGACTTTTCTGAGTCATTAGAAAACAGGCCTTGTGTGTTAGGTTGCATATCTTCCAAGTTTCTTGCGACGACTGACTAACTGACTGAATTTGAGGTATTGCTCAAAACATCAAAGGCAGATATTGTTGGGATATCAGAGACGTGGTGTCACACAGATATAAGTAATGCGGAACTGGAATTTGGGGAATACAATGTATATAGAAAGGATAGACAGGACAGGAGGGGAGGAGGGGTTATGCTATTAATTAAGAAACACATAAAGTCAAAGGAAGTGAAGCCAGTTGACATCGATGGACAGGGCAGTGTCGAGTCAGTTTGGTGTGACATAAGCATAGGGAAATCAAAATTGAGAGTAGGAGTGTGCTATAGGCCTAATGACTCTGATGAGTATAATAATATATTGTACAGGGAAATAGAGTGGGCCAGTAAATCAGAGAGTCTTATAATGGGGGATTTTAATTTCCCAGATATTGACTGGAATTTGTGGGTTGGTCACTCGCACACTAGCAAGGCTTTTGTGGATTTATTGGATGATTGTTTTCTACATCAGCATATTCGTGGGGCAACAAGAGGGAGCAATACTCTTGATCTGATTATCAGTAGTGATTCTTCATGCATTAAGAACCTGCAGATAAATGAACCACTAGGTGGCAGTGATCACAGTGTGTTGAAGTGGGATTTACTCAAGGAGGTAACTACCATCAGAGGTAAAGGGAAGGGTTTTTGTTTTCGTAAAGGCGACTATGATGGTCTGAGACAGTATTTAAATTCTATACAGTGGGACCAACTGATGATGTTACCAACAGCAAACTCAAAATGGGAAGCATTCAAGGAACTAATCTTGGTGGCTACCAGGCTTTACATACCAACTAAGAAATATTGTTCAAGGTTTAGGCCTAAATGGTTGTCAGATGGACTAATGAGACATGTGGCAGAGAAGAAAAATGCATGGGATACATACAAATTAATGGGTGACATGGAAGCCTATGATAGATATAAGTTGGTCTGTAACCAAGTCACAAAGGAGATTAGGCAGGCAAAGGCAGACTACGAAAAATCCTTGGCAAAGGATGCAAAGAAAAACAGAAAGGAGTTCTTTACATACTTGAACTCGAGAAGGAAAGGGATGAATCAGATTGGTCCACTGGATATTGATGGTTCAACAGTTGAGGATCCTGCTCAGGTGGCTAACAATCTAAACGAGTATTTTGCATCTACATTCACGCATGAGGAGTTATTCAGGAAGGAGAATGATGTAGGTAAAGTAAACATTGGCAGTGAGCTGGATGATTTTGTAATAACTGAGAGGAAAGTGGAGGAGAGATTGTTGAGGATAAACATAAAAAAGGCACCTGGGGTGGATGGGATCTATCCAGTTATATTAAAGGAGGCAGCAAAGGAAGTATGCAAACCCCTAGCCATAATTATGAGAGCTTCTTTGGACTCAGGGGAGGTACCCATAGACTGGAGATGTGCAAATGTAACCCCAATTCACAAAGGAGGATCAAAGGCTGACCCAAGTAATTATAGACCTGTTAGTTTAACTTCTGTTCCAGGTAAATTAATGGAGGCACTGGTTAAAGAAGCACTGCAGGATCATCTAGACAAGAATTCAGTTATAGCTCAGACGCAGCATGGTTTTGTTAAGGGCAGGTCTTGCCTGACCAATTTGATTGGATACTATGATGTAGTCACAAAAGAACTGGATGCAGGGAATAACTTTGATATTATATATTTGGATCTTAGAAAGGCTTTTGATACTGTTGCACATGGTAGACTGCTGCACAAATTGGAGCAGTGTGGCATTGGAGGCAAATTGCTGCTATGGATAAGGGGATGGTTGAGTGGCAGAAGACAGAGAGTGGTAATCAATGGACACTGCTCAACGTGGACTAATGTTATTAGTGGAGTTCCTCAAGGTTCAGTGTTGGGTCCATTGTTGTTTTCGGTGTTTATGAATGATATTGATGATGGGATATCAAGTTTAATGTCTAAGTTTGCAGATGATACAAAGGTTGGCAGGGTCGTTAAGGACACTACTGACGCTATGCTGCTGCAACAGGATCTGGAAAGGTTGAACAGATGGGCTGAGAGGTGGCAAATGAAGTTTAACATTGACAAATGTAAAGTACTACATATGGGTAACAGTAACCCCAGAGCAATGTATCAACTCTGCGGTACTACACTGACAGTGGTGGAGAATGAAAAGGACCTGGGGGTAATTGTGCAGGCAGATATGAAGTTCTCTGAGCAGTGCAGACGAGCTGCAAGAGTAGCTCATGGTGTCTTGTCAATGATAAAGAGGAATTTTTCTAGCAGGGATAAGGAGGTGATTATTCCCTTGTATAAGGCAATGGTTAGGCCACATCTTGAGTACTGTATACAGGTCTGGAGGCCTCATTTCAAGAAGGATGTAGAGCTGCTGGAACGGGTACAGAGAAGGGCAACAAGATTAGTAAATGGAACAAAGGGTTGCTCTTACGAAGAAAGGCTTAAGTTTTGCAAATTACAGAGTCTGGAGACTAGGCACCGGCGAGGTGATCTGATAGAGGTGTATAAGGCTTTGAATGGTTTGAGCATGCTCAATGCCAATGGGATTCTTCATCTTTCTCAGAATAATCACCTTAGAGGGCATAAATTCAAATTGAGGAAGGACGGATGTCGGATAGATGTGCGGAAATTTGCCTTTGGCCAGCGGGTGGTTGGTTGGTGGAACCGACTTCCATCACTTGTTGTTGAAGTTGATAGCCTAAACAAATTTAAAGCTCAACTGGACAGGTATTTCGAACGAACGGAGGGGTGAAATGGGAGAGGGTTTTTTTTTTTTTTTTTTGGCTGATGCTGAATAAGCTTGCTTTCTTGCATCATATGCCTCTACTAATGCTAATGCTAATGCTAACTGGTTAAAATAATTTATTAAAATAAATAAATGATATATACATATGATAAAACAGAAATAAAATAAGATAAAAGCATTAAAATACAAAAGATAAAAGTTAAAATATAATATAATAAAAGCATTAAAATACATAGAAGCTTCAAAGGTGAAGTGCTCTTCATCAGCTAGTCGGTGAACGGTGTACTTCAGTATATATTGATGGTAACAATAGCAAAAGTCAGCTGGGCATGATCATGTATCACAAGTCTGGTGTTGGTAGAACAGAATTACGTACATGTGATGACCACCAGCACTCATCGAGCTGCAATATAGTACATTCTATAATAGGGTGTAAGTGCACTTCCCTCGTGCGATTCATAGTACTATTATTGGTAGCTAAGATCGTGTTTCAAGCCATGATCACTGGCGATAATCACATGAATAGTCAACGACTTCAATATCCCATCATTTTATGAGTCAGTTCAATTTAACGATCACCATTTTTTTTAATCTTGAACTGTGTTGGAAGACTCAATTTTTAAAAAGAAATATGTCCAGATTAAGTGTGTAGTTTTCAAGATATAATGTGCAAAAGGTGATATGATATTAGCATTAGTAGAGACATTTGATGCAAGAAAGCAAGCTTATACAGCATCAGCCAAAAAAACCCTTCCACTTCACCCCTCCGTTCGTTTGAAATACCGGTCCAGCTGAGCCTTAAACTTATTTAGGCTATCAACTTCCACAACAAGGGATGGAAATCTGTTCCACCAACTAACCACCCGCTGGCTAAACGCAAATTTCCGCATGTCTATCTTACATCTGTCTTTCCTCAATTTCAATTTATGCCCTCTCAGGTGATTATTCTGAGCAAGAGGAAGAATCCCATCAGCACTGAGCATGCTTAAACCATTCAAGGCTTTATACACCTCTATCAGATCACCTCGCTGGTGCCTAGTCTCCAGACACTGTAATTTGCAAAACTTAAGCCTTTCTTCGTAAGAGCACCCCTTTGTTCCATTCACTAATCTTGTTGCCCTTCTCTGTACTCGTTCCAGCAGCTCTACATCCTTCTTGAAATGAGGCCGCCACACCTCTATACAGTACTCTAGGTGTGGCCTTACCATTGCCTTATACACGGGAATAATCACTTCCTTATCCCTGCTAGAAAAATCCATATATATCATTGACTAGACACCATGAGCTACTCTTGCAGACCATCTGCACTGTTCAGTAACTTCATATCTGCCTGCACAATAACCCCCAGGTCCCTTTCATTCTCTACCACTGTCAGTGTAGTACCATAGAGTTGATACGTTGCTCTAAGGTTGCTGTTTCCCATATGTAGTACTTTACATTTGTAAAGGTTAAACTTCATTTGCCACCTCTCAGCCCATCTGCTCAACCTTTCCAGAACCTGTTGCAGCAGCATAGTGTCAGTAGTGTCCTTGACAACACTGCCAACCTTCGTATCGTCTGCAAACTTGGACATTAAGCTTGATACAATCATCAGTATTATTTATAAATACAGAAAACAATAATGGACCCAACACTGAACCCTGAGGGACTCCACTAATAACATTAGTCCACGATGAGCAGTGTCCATTGATTACCACTCTCTGTCTTCTCCCCCTCAACCACCCCTTTATCCATAGCAGCAATTTGCCTCCAATGCCACACTGCTCCAATTTGTGCAGCAGTTTTCCATGTGCAACAGTATCAAAAGCCTTTCTAAGATCCAAGTATATAATATCAAAGTTATTCCCTGCATCCAGTTCTTTTGTGACTGCATCATAGTATCGAATCAAATTGGTCAGGCAAGATTTCCCCTTAACAAAACCAAGCTGTGTATGAGCTATAACTGAAGTCTTGTCCAGATGATCCTGCAGTGCTTCTTTAACCAGTGCCTCCATTAATTTTCCTTGAACAGAAGTTAAACTCACAGGTCTATAATTACTTGTGTCAGCCTTTGATCCTCCTTTGTGAATTGGGGTCACATTTGCACATCTCCAATCTATGGGTACCTCCCTTGAGTCCAAGGAAGCTCTCATAATTATGGCTAAGGGTTTGCTTACTTCCTTCGCTGCCTCCTTTAATATAACTGGATAGATCCCATCCACTCCAGGTGCCTTTCTTGTGTTTATCTTCAACAATTTCTCCTCCACTTTACTCTCAGTTATTACAAGATTATCTAGCTTACTGCCAAAGCTGAATACACCTCTGGCATTCCCCTCGCTGAATAAATCTTCATGTGTGAATGTCGATGCAAAATATTCATTTAGTTTGTTAGCTACCTGAACAGGATCATCAACAGTTGACCCATCGATATCAAGTGGACCAATCTGATTCATCCCCTTCCTTCTAGAGTTTACACAAGTAAAGAACTCTTTGCTGTTTTTCTTTGCATCCTTTGCCAAAGATTTCTCATAATTTGCCTTTGCCTGCCTAACCTCCTTTGTAACTTGGTTACAGATCAACTTGTATCTATTATAGGCTTCTGTGTCACGTGTTAATTTGTATGTATCCCATGCATTTTTCTTCTCTGCCATATGTCTCATTAGTTCATCTGACATCCATTTAGGCCTAAACCTTGAACAATATTTCTTAGTTGGTATGTAAAGCCTAGTAGCTTCCAAGATAAGTTCTTTGAATGCTTCCCATTTTGAATTTGCTGTTAGTAACATCATCAGTTGGTCCCACTCTATAGAAATTAAATACTGTCTCAGTCCATCATAGCCACCTTTACAAAAGCAATAACCCTTCCCTTTACCCCTAATGGTAGTTACCTCTTTGAGTAAATCCCACTTCAGCACACTGTGATCACTGCCACCTTGTGGTTCATTTATCTGCAGATTCTTAATGCATGAAGAATCACTACTGATAATCAGATCAAAAGTATTACTCCCTCTAGTTGTCTCCCGAACATGCTGATGTAGAAAACAATCATCCAATAAATCCACAAAAGCCTTGCTAGTGTGTGAGTGACCAGCCCCCAAATTCCCGTCAATATCTGGGAAATTAAAATCCCCCATTATAAGACTCTCTGATTTACTGGCCCACTCTATTTCCCTGTACAGTTTCTTATTATACTCATCAGAGTCATTAGGCCTATAGCACACTCCTACTCTCAATTTTGATCTCCCAAAGCTTATGTCACACCAAACTGACTCGACACTGCACTGTCCAGCGATATCGACTGGCTTCACTTCCTTGGATTTTATGTGGTTCTTAACTAATAGCATAACCCCTCCTCCCTTCCTATCCTGTCTATCCTTTCTGTACACATTGTACTCCCCAAATTGTAGTTCCGCATTCCTTATATCTGTGTAACACCACATCTCTGATATCCCAACAATATCCGTCTTTGATGTTTTGAGCAATACCTCAAATTCATCCAATTTATTTACTAAACTCCTAGCATTGGTGTACATGCAAGTATACATGCACCTGTTTCTATTCTTGGCTACCCTAACACAACCTGTATTTACTTGACTCCTAGCAGTCTCTGAAATATCCTGCATCTTGTTTTTCAGGTTTCTGCTCATTCCAATAGAAGCAGTGCAAGAATGTCTTTCACCTCTGCCAGTGGCTACTGTTAATCTATTAGTCTTTGTCTCCCCCCAAGCTAGCAGTTTTCCGACTCACCTAACACTGCCTCGATAACATCAGCAAATATTCTTGCACCCTTTCTATTTAAGTGTATCCCATCCCTGTAGAAGCAGTCTCTCCTGTTAACAAGTACAGTCCAGGCTGAAAAAATTCTACCCCTTAAGCCTTGCACAATCTTTCCAGGGCCGAATTGATTGACAAGGCTCTCATCATATATTTCCTCCTATCGTGTCTGGGCAGAATTGCAGACCCTTTCAAATTCAACCCTAATTCACGGCTTTCTTTCAACAGTGACCTGTACTTGTTAAGTAATTCTGCCGGTCTCCTACTCTTGATATCATTAGTGCCAACGTGTACAACTATATCACCTTTTGTGCCCTTAAATGATGATATCCACTCTACAACGTCATCAACCTTTGCCCCTGGCAGACATACCCTGGTCCTGTTCCACCTATTGTTTTTACAAAGCATGTTCCCCGTTTCCCTGAGAATAGAGTCACCAACAACTACTAGTTACTGTTGGACCAGCATATTCTGCCTTGGGGGTTGCCGCTGTGTTGCGTGATAACCAAGTGCAAGCTCTGGTGTTGATATGGGCAGCTGAACGCTTGATGAGCCCCTCAATTTAGTTCCTTCGAGGGCATCCACCCTGTCCTTCAAGCACTCGTATAGGCCCATAACAACGCCGAGTTGTTGCCTGATTTCGATACACTCCTTGCATCGCGCACACACAAAGACATCCCCCATGGCAATATCATGTCCCGTACCTGAATGCTCCACAAATATAATGCAAGCAGTACATTTTAAGAGGCTGTGATTCAGAAGGCAACTGCCTCCCTCAGTTCTGCTCTGAGCCACAGTACTTCCATTAGTACTTCCTCCACTTTACTCTCAGTTATTACAAGATTCTCTAGCTTACTGTCAGAGTTGAATACACCTCTGGCATTTCCCTCGCTGAATATCACTTCTTGTCCTTGGGAAAACGTATATGAATAATCCCAGGGACTCCCATCTGGTGAATATGGGCTTGGCACACCCAGGGTCGTGAGCAGGATAAAACCATTCTTCTTTTTCTTGGTGACTCTCTCTCTCTCTCTCTCTCTCGGGATAATTCAGAAATTTTTTTTGGCTGGTGAAGTCTAAGCCTCAAGCTTCCTTACACCATATGGCTAATAATAATGATAAGATCTTGCACATGTATTTACAGATGGAAACAACATCACATTGAATTCATTCAGGTTTGACTGGTAAAGTAAATTTAAGGAGCTTAGTGATTCTTAAATCTCTTCATTTAACTAAAGACATTTGGGAGGAATGAACATGTGAGAACAATGGTGGTAAAATCAGAATAAATGATGCTGGTATGTCGTTAAGTTAGATGGGGGGAGCTTTCACTGTTATGCCCACATGTCAATCAGTTTTATTGGTCAAAGTTTTGTTTTCACTGTTCATTCACTTCATTTCATCAATGTGAGCAATTTTTATTTTACTAATGGTATAAGTTTTATTATTTGTTTTTGTATTCTGGGTCACAGTTAAAAAATTTTCTACAGTATGCAACTTGTTATTTTCAATTTGAGCTGCTTTATGTGAAAGTTAAACATGCTTCATTCTTATATTAAAGCTGAATTTCCTTTCATGTATCACAGCCATCTTTCATGACAAATTTTTCTAGTCCACTGTGCTTGATGGTAATGGCAAACTGATATGTCAAATTTTTACGAATGGCATAAGAAGATGCCTCCCTCCTCCTTCCCATTTCTTTTACAGCTGAGGGGGAGATATCCCACCTAGAGGAACAAAAGTTAAAAGATAGTTTCCTTTATGAGGATGGTAAAATTTGACACTGTTAACTGTACTCATTGCCTTAGCTGACAAGTGCAGTGATATGTGATGTGAAGCCATAAAGTGTGCAGAAGGAATTTGAGCTATAAGAACTACACTACTGGAACTCACTGAGGGAAATATAGGAAACTGAGTTCTGATGGCAAATCAAATTCAGTTCGTTTAGATATTACACTTTTGATAAATGTAGCAACATCTTTAGTAAATAAAAACAAACATCATTTATCATATAAGAAAACCATCCTATAAAATAAAACAAAAATATAACTGTTGTTCAGATAACTACAATTTTACTGGCAGGCAGCCATAGTAAAACTCGTAACTCTCTCAACGAATGAGCAAGTAACAGGAAATAAGGGAAAACTAACTCACCAATATGTATAGTGGCATCGATTATTCTTATTCAGATTTTTACCCAACTGTATACTCATTGGAAAAATACAATGGCATGTACTTGATGTTAGATGCATGTTAAGGTCTTCAGCTGCTTGAGAATATACACATCACTATCCAGCCATTATCATCCAGATGCAAATGTCATCTGGTAACTTGGCCACAGATTGACACAGTTAGCTCAAGTGGAATCATATTTGCACAGATTACCAAGGACGGATGTAGTACAGGAAAACATGTACGGTTGGGGAGGAGGGGGATGGAAAAGTCTCATTTCAATCCCCACCAATAATCGTGGCATTCTGAAGGTCCTTTTCAATCAAGGCTATAGTTAGCTGGATCAAGGGTTTTTATTACAGAAATAGTATTAGCATTAGTAGTATGTGAACTTGCTATATGAACTTGCATCATTAGCAAATGATGCAAGTTCATATAGCATCGCTCAATAAAATATAATAATAAAAAAAATAAATAAACAAAAACACTTCCCATATCATTGTCCACTTCTAACAATCTGTCTAGTTCTTCCTTAAATTTATTTGAACTACCCATGTCTACAACAGATGGAAGTTTCTTCCAAGTTACTTGCTGGCTGAAAGTTGTTGTTATTTGGTTTTTAGGAGCATTAGCAACTAAGGCCATATTACTCCGGGGATATGCGGTGGTTGTTTCGTGACCTTTCCGCATCCTCCGTAATTGGTAGTCATGGGCTCGAACCCAGGTCTGATCAAGAAGCGTGTGCTATGCACTGCTGCTCCTGCCCACCTGGCTATGGAGACGCCTCTGGCTGGCTGAAGGCAAAATTTCTCCATCTATCTTGCAATCATCCTCTCTTGATTTGCATTTATGCCCCCCATGTGTGTAGTCTCAGCAAGAGAAAGGATTTCATCAGTATTTAGTTTATATGATCCATTCAAAGCCTTAAACACTTCAAACAGATCTCTCTGCAGGACTTTACCATAGGCACATTATGGCCTTGCTGCCCTTCCACCATACAAACTCCCTGCAGGTGCCTAGTCTCCAGATGATGCAATTAGCAGAACCGAAGCCCAGCCATTCCTGGTTGAGCACAATTTTGTTCCCCTCACTAATCTTGTTGCTTTTTTCTGCACAGTTTCCAATAGATCCATCAAATAAGGCTTCCAGACTTATATGCAGTACACAAGAAGATATTAAATTGGGCTCAATAAATAATTTAAATATCTTAGTAATATTTATTAGCTTATTTTTATATTTAGCTAGAGATTTGTAAGTAACAACTTAATATTCATAGAGCTTTTGTATTGGGGATTTGGCATACTTGGGGTTTTATGGGTTACTTGGTATTGTAGGGGTTTTAATTTTTTTTTTTTAATGAAAACCCCAAACACAAGAGGTATTAGAACCTATAGTACTTAGTACCATGCTTGGGTTGAAGGTTGGGAAGATGAAAGAAGATATTTGTTGACATTAGACTTGAACTTCTGTAGACTGTAATTTTCAGGAAATACGTATGAAGGAAGATTGTTCCAGAAAATGGCAGTTGAATGATAAACAAGGAAGATGAAAAGTTCGTTCTGTGAGTTTGAAGTTGGACAGTAAATCGATGTTGGCTGGTGGTTTGTTTGTTGTTTGTTATTTGGTTTTTAGGAGCATTAGCAACTAAGGCAATATTACTCCGGGATATGCGGTGGTCATTCCCTGACCTTTCCGCATCCTCCGTATTTGGAAATCACGGGCTCGAACCCTGGTCTGTCAAGAAGCATGTGCTACGCACTATGGAGTGCTACATGCCCACCTGGCTACGGAGGCCTTGGCTGGTGGTGGTGGCACGTGTTCTGGCTGTTTTGAAAGAGAGAGTGGGAATTATAGAAGCCAATTCAGAACAGTGCCCATGGAAGTATCTGTAGAAAAGGTATGCAGCAGAAACAGTACGTCTATGAGACAGCGAGTGGAGAGACTCTGTTAGAGATGAATCATTAATTAACCTAACTTCTCTTCTGAATGGAATCAAGAAGCCTGAGAGAGGTTTTGGGGGCACCACCCCAGATGTGGGAACAACATTCCATGGCAGGGCGAATTTGCGATTTATCGAGAGCGAAAGAGAAAACCAAGTTTTTTAGATGCAGAGGAAGCAATATTTGTAATGTGCTTGTGCCAAGAGAGATTAGAAGTCATGGTAATCCCCAAAAGAGATATATCAACTTCCCTGGAAATCGGAGTGTCACCAAAGATAAGCATAGGAGCAGAAGAATCTTTTTTTGCAAAATATAAGACAAGACTGAGTTTTAGAAGGATTGAAATCAACTAAGTTATCTTTGCCCCACTGGTGAATTAGCTGGAGATTGGCATTTAAGGAATTGGTAGTGGATATTCGAGAAGTCGAAGCTGATTGAGCAGGGCAAGGTTTCTTAAAATGGAAAGTGGAATGCAATGTGCTCTCATCAGCAAAATTATGGATAGGACTGCCAGTCAATGGAAGAAGGTCATTAATATACAAGAGGAGAAGAGTGAGGGAAAGAACTGAACCTTTGGGGACACCAGCATTAGTAGAGAAGTTAGAAGACAGAGATCCATCTACCATGACCCTCAGTGAGCAATCAGAGAGATAACTGGATAACCAATTACAAAAAACAGTTGGCAAACCATAAGATGGAAGCGTGTTTAGAAGACCTTTATGCCAAACACGATCGAAAGCCTTTGAGATGTCAGCAGCAAATGCTTGCATTTCACCGAACCTTTCCATTGAATTAGTCCATAAATGGGTAACATAAGCCAGAATATAATCAGTGGATCGACACTGATGGAATCCATACTGGCGATCGTTGATCAGACAGAAGGTTTTTAGGTAGTTTAAGAGTTGGCAGTTAATTGATTTTTTCCTTTACTATAGAAAGAGTAGAAGTAATTGCAATGGGACAATAATTGGATGGGAGGGATTTGTCACCCTTTTTAGGAACTGGCTGGATATGAACAAATTTCCAAGCAGAAGGAAAAACACCTTGGGAATAAGAAAGTGAAAAAAGGCGGCAAAGAACAGGAGTAAGTTCAGGAGCACAGGTTTTGAGACCAAGTGGAGAAATATCATCAGGACCTGGGGCTTTCATAGCATCAAAATTCATCAAAATCCTTCTGACATCCTTTTGGCAGAAGACCACAGGAACCATTGAATGGAACGTGTCGGGAATGGTGGGAGGTGTTTTAACAAGATCATTAATACATGAGTTGAAAGAAAAATGGGATGCTAGCAGGTCAGCTTTATCATTGGCCGAAGTGACAACAGAACCATCTGGTTTGGACAGAGGTGGAAGCAGAGATGGGAAAAAGTTGTGCCCAATAGCTTTGCCAGAATTCTCCGCTACCATTAGGGCAAGAAGCAAGTTTTCTACTCTTAGCCTGTTCAAATTCTAGTTTGGACTGATTAAACTGAAGAATTAGAAACAAGCCAATTACAATATGCATCATTCTTCTCTTGAACAGCCTAGGCACATTTATTGGAAAACCAAGGTTTAGAAAAAGGATGAGATTTTAATATGGAGTGTGGGATAAAGGATTCCATTCCTATAAGAATAATTTCACTGACACGATCTGAGCAAATGCTGACATCAGAAGTTTTGAAACAGTAATCCGACCAAGGGAAAGAAGAAAAGAAATCTCACAGATCATCCCATTTTGCATTCTTGTAATGACAAACAATATGAGGTTAGGAATAGCCATGAGTTAATGGCTCCATTGGAGAAGAAACAATCACCAATTTATGATCTGAGGTGCGTAAAGGACTACTCACTTAGATTGTGTACTTAGAAGGGTTGGGGTTGTTTGTGAGAAAAAGATCAAGCATGTTGGCTGTATGGTTAGAATTGTCCAGTATTCTTGCAGTTAATGAACAATCTGTGCAAGGTCATTAGTAATTGCAAAAGTCTCAGCATCTTGACCAGCTGGGTCAGTGTGGCTAGAAAATGAAAGCCCGCTGGAGTTGTGAATATTAAAATCATCACAGAAATGACCTCACTGTTAGGAAAGTTGGACTGCAGAAAGTAAAATTGCAAAGAGAGGAAGTCAAAGAGCTTGGAGAACGATAGAGACAACAGATGAATTTTACAAAATGAGGTAGAGAGATTTTAAGCCAGAGAAGATCGAAAAGAAGAGATTCAAAATTACCACATCTCTGATAGGGAATATCGGAATGGACATATGCAGAGTACCACTTTTGAGGCGAAAGGAATCACACGTCAAATAATTTGGGTAACTGAGATGAGATGAGGTTGGATGCTGTTGAAATAAATTTTGGGCTTTATTTTTGCTTTCTTTGCTTTTGTGCATTCCTCATTCCACCAGTTATTATAATGCTTTTTGCCTGGAGGATTTGATAATGGTGTTGTATCTTTGGCCACTTTTAAGAGATGTGATGTGATGTAAGCTGTCACATTATCAACATGCTGGAGGCAGATTTTTTGCTCATCAAGAGAAATCAAGGACTGAAATTTTGTCCAGTTTGCTCGAACAAATTTCCATTTCCTGCAGGATTTAGTTGAAGGCACCTGTGCTAATAGAAAGTTGCATACAATTGGAAAATGGTCACTGCCCACAGAATCATTTATAATGTACATTCTATAGTTGGGATCAGCACTGAAGAACAAATTGAGAGATCTATTTCTGAGGTGTGTCCATATGGAAGCTGTACGTGAGTGTGTGCATGCACCAGTATTGAGTATTGTGAGATTTTGTGCCTCTAGAAAGCATTCAATGAGTCGACCATGTCTATCTAGTTTAGAATTGCTCCATATGGGGTGGTACCAGTTAAAATCTCCTAGTATACACCTGTCTGTATACTAAGAGATTTTAATGGGCACCACCCTGAGATCTTCAAGATCTTCTAAAGAATAATTATGGTTTGGTGGTAAGTAAATTGACACAAGTGTTATTGATGTATGAAAAGTTATCCATACAGCAACAGCTTCTAATTCAGTCAGAAATAGGATATGTTTAGTTGGGATTTTTGAATTTATCAGGATTGCTACACCACCACCACCATGGGCAGCATCTGCTGTATTACGATCTCTTCGATAAAGGTAATAGTTCTTTATTGAAGGAGAAATATGCGAAGTTAGGTAATTTCCTGAAGACAAATGGCAACTGGTGAATATCAGTTAATTAGGTCTTTAATAACGTCTGTGTTGCAATGAAAACTTCTGCAGTTCCAATGTAAAATGTTGTGCATCATTTTGGCTTAGCTGTGGATGGTTCATCTGACTGTTTTTTTATTTGAGGAGCATTTTGTCCTGTCTTTTTTTGGGAAGGTAGGGCATCCAGTATCCATGGTGTTTGCGTGAAGTTCTAGTATGGGTTCCTTATAATCTGAGTGTACATCTATTTCTATACTATTGGTGATTCAGTTTTCTTGTCTGTAGTTTTCAGTTTTTCTTTGTCATGTGGGACTGTCGGAATGTCAGTTGGGATGCCGAGTGGAGTGTTGATTTTAGTTTGAGGTATGTCTTTTACAGAGTTTGATAGTGTACTTTTAACCCAGTTTGCTAGAGATATGCTGGGTATTATTGTTAGCAGCTCAACATTCAACAGCAGCTCAAACAGAGCTGCTGTTGAATGAGAGCTTCGAGTGTGAGATGAATAAGAATCACTGGACACGGTCGACATAACTTGCCTGCGTGCCTCAAAGTAAGTGACTTTATGTTCTATTTTATATTTCTGTATTTTCTTCCCTGTTTTCCATATTTCACATGATTTTGAGAAGGCTGGATGAGTTTCTTTACAGTTATGGCAAACGGGAGTTGAGTCTGAACAATCTGCAGTGTATGCTCCTTGGAACCACAAATAGGACATATAGCATCACCTCTACATGTCTGCTGCGAGTGTCCATATTTCTGGTATTTAAAACAACAAATATGATTAAGAAAATAAGGCCAAATTCTGCAGTTTAAATAGCCAGCTTTTACTGAGGATGGCAATTCTGGGGTGCTGAAAGTTAAGATTATAGATTGTGTCGGAAAGAGACCATCTTTTTTAGTCATTATATGTTTGCCACTGATTAATTTTTGACTGCTCAGTTCATGAAGTAATTCCTTTTCAGACACTGTAATTAGGCCTCACTCTGTGATGACTGACACCTTTGGACGAATTTAACGTATTGTGGGAAGTGACAGATACTGGCAGCCCACCAAAAGTGGTTATTTTGAGTAGCCACTCAGAATGTTTTGAGGTGGTTGTTTGAATCAGGAGGTCTCCAGATTGTAGTTGTTTAATCATTTTTGGTGTCCCAGCAATGGATTCCAAATATCTTTGGATAACTAAAGGTGATAACTTGCCCACAGGCTGAGTGGAGAGAGAGAGTTTATCACCAGAAAGTTTAGCATCTCATTGCACTGCTCTTCTCTTCAAAATCTTTTGGGTTGATCAGTGTCATTGACATCAGACGTTTCCGATCTTGAGCTTGAAGGCTCTAATGGCGGAAAATTATTCAAATCCATGCTTGCTCCTTTTAGATCTAGAGAGGAAGATTCTTCTCACAGGTTACCAGCTCCGCCAGGTGGAGGTAGGAGCGGTGCCAACCAGTGACTAAGTGATCAGAAGAATAGGAGAGCAGTATGTTGCTATCGATAGCAGTAACGTAGCAAGCGGGGGTTAGCAGTAATGCTGCGAGCAGTGAAGGGTTTATTAAAGCACTAATACTCACCCTAAGAAAAACGCTAGATAATCGCACTAAAAAGATCGCTTGGCACTCAGGGCCAAAGATAGACAGAGAGGAGAATATATTGATAGATCTAAAACAGATGTAGCACCTGTCGGGAGATGGATATAGGTGTGAGACTTAGTATATTAGCCTACTTCTAGCATCTGGGCAAGAAGATCCCCAGAATGGGATGTGGCTATTCAAATCTCATAAAATACAAAATGTAGGTGAAATCCTGAGTTATTACACTGTTGAGATTACAACAAGCAAGTAAAAAATATGGCAGGTTAAAAATTGAGACTAGAATTAAAGCAATTCCAAACACAATGTATACTGTATTGTTAGACAATACAAGGTATTGTTTCTAAGTTAATTTGGAGAGGAATATGTCTGGATGCTGGATGGCATACTGGATTTAACAAGAACTGCAACTCCTGTTGCAGTTGTGATTCTGTGCTGTCTGTGTCTGTACAAGGTACAGTTTATTTTAGGAGGAACCCCCAGGGTTTAGATAAGTTTTCTGTAGGCATATGCTAATAGGATCACATTATTCAACTAGATATGCTATCTTGTCAATACTGCTATGCAAGCCTCAGCAATTTCAATGCATTATATTCCACATTACGTAGTTTTAGACTTGGATGCTTGATCTAATTGTTTCTACAAGAGGTAAACTTTTCTCAATCCTGTTTTGGTTTATCTTTCTTTGGGAATATAGGTTGGTCATCAACCATGTCATCTTCTGCATGTAGCATTGCTTTCTTTTGTTTCAACATTTATTTCCATGTTAGTGGAATTCAATTGTTTTGTTGCTGTAGAAACAATGTACTGTGGTTTGGTAGATTCTGGGATTGGCTCTTTGTCAGGTGCTATAATGATTGGAGTTGAAGTGTCACATATCTCAATGTCTGAGCATGTGTTTGTTTTGATGGTGTGAGAGTACTGATCAGACCTAGGTGACAAGAGATTTATTTGGGTAAACTGAGATATCAATTTGAATTGCAACTGTTCTCTAGCCTTTGAAAGTTGCTGCATATGAGCATGCAGGCATACTTACTAAGATTTCCTTTCATGCTTCTGGATAAATTACTTTGTTTTCTACTTTGCATTTTTTTTCTGAAGTTTCCACAGTTCGCAATCCTTAGAGAAGGCCAGATGATTTCCTGGCAATCTGGGCACAGAGGAGGAAAAACAGTGCATTTTTATAGACTGTTCTTTTGACTCACAAAGAGGGCAGATTACATTGCCTTGACATAAATTTTAGACAAAAAGCAAACTAACTTTTTTGGTGATGCTATTTCTATATAGCAACATTAATATAGTTGATAACAATGTCATCACTAATATGACCTTAGGCTCAAATGTTGTGGTTAAGAAGAATCTATGCCACTCACTAGTGGAGACCAAAGTATCTCAAAAACAGAAACTAAAAGAAGAAATGTGTACATTTCTATTTTTTATACCATTGAAATAGTGTGTTTATCTGGAAATCAAGGCTCCCATCACAACAGTGCACTATAACTCTTGCAATATCTATGGATATTCAGCAGATGTCTCAACTTGTAGAGACACTGTGAGACATCACTTCAGTAAAGATGTTCACCAGTGAATCATTCAGATGAACATCTTTACTGATATACTACATCACCCTCAAAATAGTTATGTTTACCTGTATATAAGCTAAAAATTAATATCTAAAATAAATTAATTTTTTACAATACAAGATAGAGGATTGTTGATAGTGAATAAGTAAAAAGGTATACATTTATATTCCTCAGGAATTGCACATTTATTAGTATCTTATAAATATAAAAGTTCTTTGAGAGGCACTAGACAATTAGGTCAGCACATGTGCTGCTTACTGTAAGTATGTGAACCCATGCGTTAACAGGATACTTCGCACTAATCATCTTAAGACAAAGGGATCTGCAGAGATCCATATTAACAAGTACAGGTCAATGCTGAAAAAAAAAAGTCACAAATTAGGGTTAAATTTGAGAGTGTCTGCAATTCTGCTCAGACATGATAGAAGGGCGTATATGATTCAATTCGGCCCAGGAGAGATTGTGCAAAGCTCAGGGGGTAGAATTTTTTCAGCATGGTCTGTGCTTGCTAACAGGAGAAACTGTTTCTACGGAGTTGGAATACACAAATAGAAAGGGTGAAAGAATATCTGCTGATGCTATTGAGGCAGTGTTAGGTGGGTCAGAAAACTGCTGCTTGGGGGGGGGGATTCATGGACTAAAAGATTAACAGTAGCTGCAGGCAGATGCGAAAGTGATTCTTGCACTGCTTCTATTGGAATGAGCAGCAGCCTAGAGAGCAAGTTGCTGGGGATTTCAAGAGCTGTTGGGAGTCATCATGGAACAAGTAAATACATGGGCTGTGTTAGGGTAACTAAGAGTAAGCACAGGTGCATGTATACTTGCATATGTTTGTTTGTTATTTGGTTTTTAGGCGCATTAGCAACCAAGGCCATATTGCTCCGGGATATGTGGTGATCATTCTCTGACATTTCCGCATCCTCCATGTTTGGTGGTGATGGGCTCGAACCCCGGTCTAAACAAGAAGCATGTGCTACGCACTGCTGCTCCTTCCCACCTGGCTACGGAGGTGCCTATTTGCATATACACCAATGCTAGAGGTAGAAAATAAATTTTATGAAATTGAAGTGATGATCAAGGCATAAAAGGCAGATATTGTTGGCATATCAGAGACATGGTGTCACACAGATATAAGCAGTGCTGAATTGGAATTTGGGGAGTACAATGTGTACAGAAAGGATAGACAGGGTGGGAAGGGAGGAGGGGTTATGCTGTTAGTTAAGAAACATAAAATCTAAAGGAGTGCATTCAGTTGAAACGGATGGACAGTGTAATGTTGAGTCTGTTTGGTGTGACATAAGCACTGGGAAAGGGAAAATGAAAGTAGGAGTGAGTTATACGCCTAATGACTCTGATGAGCACTATGAACAGTTGAGCAGAGAAATAGAGTGGGCAAGTAAATCAGAATGTCTTGTAATGGTGGATTTTAACTTTCCAGACATTAACTGGAACTTGTTGGTAGGTCACTCCCATGCTAACAAGACTTTTGTGGATTTATTGGAGGATTCTTTTCTACAGCAACAAGTTCGAAGGGCAACCAGAGGGAGTAATACACTTGATCTGATTATCAGCAGTGATTATTCATGCATAAAGAATTTGCAGATAAAGGAACCACAAGGTGACAATGATCACAGTGTACTGATGTGGGATTTACTTAAAGATGTAACTACCAATCAAGGGTAAAGGGAAGGGTTTTCGTTTTTGTAAAGGTGACTACAGTGGTCTCAGACAGTTTTTAAATTCTATATAGTGGAATCAACTGATGATGTTAGCAATGGTGAAATCTAAACGAGAAGCCTTCAGGGACTTAATCTTGGAGGCTACTAGGCTTTTCATACCAACTAAAAAATACTGTTCAAGGTTCAGGCCTAAATGGATGTCAGATGAATTAATGAGGCTCGTGGCAGAGAAGAAAAATGTATGGGATGCATATAAATTATCAGGTGACACAGAAGTCTATGGCAGATATAAGCTAGTCTGTAATCAAGTCACAAAGGTGGATTATGAGAAGTCTTTGGCAAAGGTTGCAAAGAAAAACAGCAAAGAGTTCTTTACTTATGTAAACTCTAGTAGGAAGGGGATGAATCAAATTGGTTGACTTCACATAGATGGTTCGACTATTGATGATCCTGCTCAAATAGCTGATAAACTGAATGAGTATTTTGCATCTGTATTCGCACATGACGAGTTATTCAACGAGGGAATACCAGAAGTTTATCAAATTCTAACATGGAGCTAAGTGATTTTGTTATAACTGAGAGCAAAGTGGAGGACAAATTGTTAAAGTTAAACATAAAAAAGGCACCTGGGGCAGGTGGAATTTCTCCAGTTATATTGAAGTAGGCAGCCAGGGAAGTAACCAAATCCTTAGCCATAATTATGGGAGCATCCTTATAGGGAGGTCTCCATGGACTGGAGATGTGAAAATGTATCCCCAATTCACAAAGGGGGTGCAAAGGCTGACACAAATAATTATAGACCTGTCAGTTTAACTTCTGTTTTGGGGAAAATAATAGAGTCACTGGGATGTGATAAAGAATCACCTAGACAAGACTGCAGTAATAATTCAGACACAGCATAGGTTTGTTAAGGGGAAGTCTTGTCTGACCTATTTTATTGGATACTACGATGTGGTCACAAAGTAACTGGATGCAAAAAATAATTTTGATATCATATACTTGGATTTCAGGAAATATTTTGATACTGTTGCACAAGGAAGACTGCTGTACAAATAGGAGTGGTATGGCATTAAGAGCAAGCTGCTGCAAATGATAAAGGGAAGGTTGAGTGGGAGATGACAATTGTTGCTGTTGTTATTGGTATTATTGGTGCAACGGCTGCTCAGGTCATATTGTGCCTATCAGTGATGTGGAATATACTCATGATGACTGTTTGCAAACAGTCAAAAATGATCATATAAGTTTAACCATTTGAGAAATTAGAAAAATTCTGTGGGATTTGCATCGTTACCTATGATATGACAGAGCTTCAAAGATTCTTTAAAATTAGGAAAAAAACTGAATTAGAGTTGCCGGGCCTGCGAGTACAAGGTGCATTCAACAAGAATGTGCTTCACTGTGAGTTGATAATTGCAGTGTGTACATTGTGGAGGATCACTGTCTGTGAGAAGAAATAGGTGAGTAATGTGACTGTGACCAATTCTTGATCTGGCTAGGATTACTTCTTCCTTTCTGTTTTACCAGAAGCTAGAGGCCCATAACTGTGGATCTAGTTTTATTTGAAAGAGCTTATTATCTGTTTCATTTTTCCATATAAGTGTTCATTGTTCCTTACATATTCTTTGTATATTAATTTGTAGTCAACATGTGGAATGAGAGAACATGATAAATCTGAATTAAATGGATGTTTGGCGTCATAGTCTGCACATTCATTTCCAGATATCCCAGTGTGGCCTGGGATCCAGCAAAAGATGACTACTAGCTGGCATTCCTGAGTATGTTCAACATACATCTTATAATTTTTATTAAAGGATTCTTTGGTGGTGAGGAGGTGTTTTGTAAGGCTACAAGTGCACTCTGTGAGTCTGTATATATTATACTCTTTTTGATGGACAGATGGAGAATATTTTCTAGGGCAAGCTTGACAGCAAATAACTCACTGTATAACTGCTACATTTGGTGGGAAGTGATACAGAGATGGTGTTAAAAGGAAAAATTGCTGCAGCACCTACTCCACTATCAGACGTTGATCCATCAGTGTATATTTTTGTAAAAGGAGGATAATTCTCTGTGTGAGCAGTATCGAGTTGTTGTATATTGATATTTGCAAGGGAATATTTTCCCCAGTTTAGAAAGTAATTGTTGCAGAATGGTTTAAAATAGGACCATGGTGGAACTGTTATTTGTTTTATAGTTCATTAGCATCTTAGGCCATATTGCACCGATGGGGGAACTGAACAGTTAGGATCTTGGAGGACTTTTTCGAGGTGTATATTCCAAGTTTCTGACAGTGCCTGTAATCTGATACCAGTAGGCTGAACTGTGCTGGGTTTATTTCTATAGAACATTTTAAACTGCAGATCACTAAATATAGGCCAAATAGGATGGGTAGGTATGCTTCAAATTTTAGCTGCATAATTCAGAAGTAACATCTCTCTTCTGAGACAGAGTGGAACTTCATGGGCTTCAATATGAAGGGTTTGTACTGGCAATGTTCTATATGTGCCTGTAGCAATCCTGTAGGGCAGAATGTTGAATAGGTGTAAGGCATGTTAGCACGCTCTTCCTGGCAGAGTCATATACTGGGGCACCGTAAACAAGACAAGACCTAATTAGAGCTCTATACAACTGAAGCAAAGTATAGCAGTCTGCACTCCATGTTGTCGAAGAAAGAACTCTGAGTAAAAAAAAAAAAAAAAAGGTAAACTGCAGTCATTATCAACTCACTGCAAGATGGAAGCCTCCTCAACAATTCATGTTGTGGGAAATGGACCATAATCTGCCAAGCTGGTCCAGTGCGGGTTGGCAGATCGACAGTATTTAGCAGTCAGGGGCTTGAACCCCAGTCTACTCAAGGAGCATGTGTTATTGCACTCCCACTCCTGACCACTCACCTACAGAGGCCTTTCCTACAGAACTCTGAGTATATTCATTTTTTTCTGGCAAGTAGTCCACAGATATTTGACATGTTCTAAGAAATTAAACTTACTATCAAAAATCAGGCAAGGGAGGCAAATACTGTTCATGACTGATATAGAATGATTCGTTAAGTGAAGCTCTGGGTCAGGATGCACCTTTTGTTTGTTACAAAAATGAATGACACTAGATTTCTGATGTGACAGTCGGTATCCATTCTGCATCATCTATAGCTCAATATTGTTAAGTGAGATTTGTAGTTGTCTTTCGATGAAGTTCATATTCTATGAACTGCAGGAAAGAGTCAGGTCATCGGCATAGAGATATGAGTTTACAAGGTTGGGTATACATTTGGTTATATTATTTATTCTTATTGCGAATAAGGTAGAACTGAGCCTTGTGGAACTCTTTCCTCTTGTATATAGATTTGAGAGAGGACTTGCCGATAGCGGACTTGAAAAGTTCTATGCTGAAGGAAGTTTTGTATGAAATATGGTAAGTGGCCTCTAAGGTCAAGGGAATGAAGATCTTTCAAGATGCCAAGTAGTGTCAAAGGATTTATCTATGTCAAGGCGTACCATAATGAGATGCTCGTTTCGGATAAACACATTCCTGATGTTCGTTTCAGCTTTGACCATGAGATCCAGGGATGATCAATTTTTTTCTGAAACCAAATCGATTATCAGAGATTAGGTATTTGGAGTCAAGATACCAGGTCAGTCGGCAGTGTATCATTTTATCCAGGGTTTTACTCAAACAGCTGGTAAGAGAAACAGGTCTATAGTTGTGTAGAGTGATCTTTCCCTGGTTTGGGCATTGCCGGTACATAAGAGTGATGCCAACATGTGGTGAATGAATGTTCAGTGAAAATACGATTGTAGAAAGTCAGCAACAAGGATGATGATTTGTTATCTAAGCGTTTAAGCATTATATAATACACTCCATCCAGACCAGCAGAACTGTTCTTTGAGGTATATATAGCTTCTTGAAGTTCAAGCATAGTAAGTGGCCGATTGTATGACAGACAAGATTTTGAAGTTCAATTGAGATTTTTCAGCTGAAGCTTTATTCTTCTGAAATGACTTGTTGTATGTGGTCGAGGCATTCAATTGTGAGAATACAGACCCTAGGGCATTTGCAATTTCTGCAGGAGTACACAGCTCCTGTTCATTCCAGTTGAACATTGGGGAGGAAATTTGCTATTTAATTGTTTTATTTTTCTCCATATTATTCTAGAATCTGTATTTTTATTAACTAAATTTGCAAATCGAACCCAGGAATCTTTTTTTTGCTTTCTTCCTGAGATGGCAAGCCTTGGCTCTGAAGTTTTTATAATTTATAAGATTATTGGTTGTACGATGTTTGCAGAATATATTCCAAGCTTGGTTTTTTTTTCTTTTTTCGCATTCTTACAATCCTCATTCCACCAATAATTTATGGATCTACTGAAGCTTGACTGTGACTATGGGATGGCAATAGATGCAGCTGCTAGGATTTGTTTAGTAATATGGTTGGTGACTATGTCAATTGGACTAGATTCGATGATCTGATTATCAAAGGACACATGATAAGTGTACTTTGCCCAATCAGCTTTGAAAAATTTCCATTTCAGGTGGTTTTCTGAAGTTTGTATTTTACAGATTAGTGGACAGAGATCACTGTTGAGTGGATCATCAAGAGCTGTCCACTCAATACAAGGAAAGAGGATCAGAGAGCAGATAGATAGATCTATTGAGGAGACTGTTCCTGTTGGGAGATGGATGTGAGTTGGTGAACCAGTATTTAGGATCGTCAAATTCTGCCTATCAATGAACATTTCAATAAGATACCCTCATCCATCTGCATTGGGAGAGCCCCCACAATGGATGATGCCCATTGAAGTCGTCCAATAAACAGAAAGGGGTTGCAACTGCACAATTAAATCTTCAAGTTCATGAATAGTACAAGGCTGGCTGGCTGGCTGGCAGATAGACTGAAACAAGTGTTATAGTGACTCCAATGGCTATTTGCATAGCGACAGCTTCAATAGAGGTTTGCAAAGGAATACGTCTGCAAGGGACTCATGAATCTATGAGAATAGCAACCCCACCATGAGCTTTATTTGTAACCAGTCTATCTTGTCGGAAAAAGAGTATACTTTTTTTGATCGAGAGAGATACATGAGGAGTTAAATATGTTTCCTGTAAATAGATGCCAACTGGATTATGGCATTTAATTATTTCCTGGATGTCATCAATATTGCTACAAAAGCCTCTGCAATTCCATTGGACTATGTTGTTCATTGTTTATATTTAGATGAAGAGATGAGTTTGTCTGTTTTTTAAAAGTCTGTTTGACGTGGTCACTTTTAATTTTATTTCTTTTTGGGAAAATTGATCTATTTCATCCAGAGGATGAAGGATGAAATAGACACTAGAAACCATGGATGGTTTCTAGGGTCTATTTCTAGATGGTTTCTAGTGTCTATCACTAGAATCCATGAATCTGGATGAAATAGACACTAGAAACCAATTTGGAGATCCAGAATGGTTTCCATTTCATCTTGACTGGGAATTTCATTGGTATCTATAAGGATGAAATCAATCGGCTGTTTGCTAATGGAATCTGGTTTCTCTGCTTGAATGGGTCTTACAGGAGCTGCATGGGCAGCAGGTGGTATGGTGATTGTGTGTTATTAGCCCTGCTTGAAATATGTTGCTTTGATGATTGTGATATAGAAGAGAGCAAGGATCGAGCCCATTCAGAAATGGAGATGTTGGTGGAATTGATGTATCAGTTTGGAGTGATACTGAATGAAATTTTTTAGAGGCTTCGGCATATGTACATTTAGGCATCTCTAGTTGTAATTGCTTACGTGCTTCAGGGAATGAAACTTTCTTCTCTATTTTGTATTTCTGGATTTTTTCCTTGTATTTCCACTGTTCACAATTTTTAGAGAAGGCTGGGTGGTTGCCTTTGCAACTGGGACAAAGCAAAGACTGAGCATTGCAGTCAGCTTGGGTATGCTCTTTCGATCCACAGTTTGGACATACTGAGTCACCTTGACAAACTGTTTGTGAATATCCAAATTTCAAACTTATAACATCTTATTGGGTTCGGAATATATGGGTGGATACAACAATGCAAATACCCTGCTTTCACTGATGAAGGCAGGTTGGGTGAGCTGAATGTTAGTATGATGCTCCGAGTTGGAATTAGCTTGCCATCTTTTTTCATCATAATTCTTTTGGCCTGTGTGAATTTCTGATCCTGCAGTTCCTGAACAATTTCTTCCTGTGAGACATTCATTAGGTCCCATTCTGAAATTACGCCTTTGGATTTATTAAGTGTGGCATGTGGGGACACCTTGACTAGGACTCCACCAAATGGGTTGAGTCTGAGTAGAGACTCAGAGTGTTTAGAGCTGGTGGTCTCTACAAGCAGGTCACCAGATTTTAGTAATCTCACCATTTTTGGAGAACTAGCTACATTCTCAAGACATTTTTGAATGAGAAATTGTGATAGATTGCCTAAGGGCTGGTTTGTTATGAATGCAGAATCAGAAAACTTGGGTGTTCAATTCGAAGAGCATCTGTCAGTCTCTTTGGATTGGAGGAGTCACTATCAGGTTAATGCAAATCCATATGTTTCAGATTTGCAGTCTTAATTGGGAGTAAATTGTCACATTCCATTTTGCTTCTTTTGGCCCTGGGGGTTTGCTTTACCACCCATGTTTCTGGCCCAGCTATGAAGAGGCAGGAGCAGTTCCGATAGGTGACCAAGTGGCTGAGTTATTTGGTTAGTACTGTCAGAAATAGAAACAGAAAGGTGGCCTTCCTTTCTGGGCCTTTGCCTACTTCTTTTAGTTCAAAAGTGCTACAGTAATTTATAAATAAAGAAAACGTTATAGTTAGAACAAAATATAATCTATTCAAAGGGTCTTTGGATATAATTTGGTCACGGAATGCTTGCTACATAGGGCTGAAACAACAGGAGTGGTAATAAATAGACACTGCTCTATATGGCCAAATGTTATTAGTGCAGTCCCCCAGGGTTCAGTGCTGCACATCGTTGTTTTGTGTAGTTATCAGTGATATCAATGAAGGTATATCAGGCTTGATGTTTAAGTTTGCAGATGATACAAAGGTTGGCAGGGTTGTTAATGGCAGGGTTGTATGCTACTGCAACAGGATCTAGAGATGTACCAACTGTGTGGGTACTACACTGAGGGAGGTGTTGAATGAAAAAGACCAGGGCATTCAGATATGAATTCAGATATGAATTGTGCAGTCAGATATGAAGTTTTCTGACAGTGCAGACAGGCTGCCAGAGCAGGTCATAGAGTTTTGTCAATGATATATAGGAATTTTGATAGCAGAGATATGGAGGTGATTATCTCTTTGTATAAGACACTAGTCAGGCCACACCCTGAGAACTGCGTACATTTTTGGAGGCCTCATTTTAGAAAGGATGTAGAGTTGATATAACGAGTACAGTGAAGAGCAACAAGATTGGTGAGAGAAACAATGGGGTGTACTTAGGAAGAAAGGCTTAAGTTCAGCAAGTTGCAGCATCTGGAGACTAGCCACCTGCGAGGTGATCTGACTGAGGTGTATAAGGCCTTGAATGGTTTGAGCAGGCTCAATGCTGACGGGATACTTCTGCTTGCTATGATTGACCTGAGATCAATAAAATATGATAAAATATGACCTGAGAGGGCATATTTTCAAATGAGGAAAGACAGTTGTAGAATAGATGTGCTGAAGTTGCCTTTAGCAGACTTCCATCTGTTGTTGTGGAAGTTGATAGATTAAATAAATTTAAGACTGAACTAGACAAACAGTTGGAGTGACTGGATGGGTGAAATGGGAAGGTTTTTTTTTTTTTTTTTTGGATGATGCTTTATAAACTTCCTTTCTTGCATCATATGCCTCAATTAATGCTAATACTAATGTTAATGCTAAGAGAAATGATCGCTGCCCTCAGTAATAATAAATACAGGTAATAATAATATACAGGAATTTTTCTAGTAGGGATAAGGAGGTGATTATCCCTTTGTATAAGGCAATGGTCAGCCCACACCTTGAGTACTGTATACAGGTCTGGCGGCCTCATTTTAGGAAGGATGTAGAGCTGCTGGAGTGAGTGCAGAGAAGGGCAACAAGATTAGTGAATGGAACAAACGGTTGCTCTTATGAAGAAAGGCTTAAGATTTTGCAAATTACAGTGTCTGGAGACTAGGCACCTATGAAGTGATCTGATTGAGGTGTATAAAGCCTTGAATGGTTTGAGCATGCTCAATGCTGATAAGATTCTCCCTTGCTTAGAATAATCGCCTGAGGGCATAAATTCAATTTGAGAAGAGACAGTTATAGGATAGACGTGCGGAAGTTTGCCTTTAGCCAGCGTGTGATTGACTGCTGGAACAAACTTCCATCTGTCATTGTAGAAGTTGATAGCTTAAATAGATTCAAGGCAGAAGTAAACAAACATTTGGAGCGAGTGGGTGGGTGAAATTATAAGTTGTTGTTTTTTTTTTGGCTGATGCTATATAAGCTCAGTTTCTTACACCATGTGCCTTTACTAATGCTAATGCTAATAATAGTCAACTGCCTGTTGCTAAGCTGCTTGGTGTTCAGTTTCATGGAGAATTACCTAAAATTCTTAGTGCTGCCCAAAGAATTATTATATTTCTAATAAATAGTCCTAATAAATTTGCAATTCATAAACAATATATATGTTTACTTTTGTAACTTATTCAATATCAACTAATCGTATGTCTTTTATTAATTAGCTTGTAAAAATTACCTTACTTTATTTTCCATCATATGAACTCCTCGTCCTTTCAAAACACATTAAAAGAACTTTTTCAAATGAAAATAAATAAAACTATGCTAAAGCATTAAGTCTTGCAATCTAAGTGCAGCTTTGAATAAAACTTTTATATATATCAGACCCAAATTATCTTTTCTTGAATAACTGGTAAATCAAGACCCACAGAAATTTTCAGATGCACCGTTCACTGACTGTTGCTGAATAGGCCAGCAAGAAGGTAAAACACTGAGGATATGATAAAAAATAAAATAAATTATATCCCTTCTAACAGTATCTTATAATTAAAACCTTTTCATCAGGGCTATGGTATAGAAATATCATATGATGCAAAAAACAGAATGATGGTTCAGGGGGATAGCATAGAGAAATATATTTGCAGTTGCATTAGCATCACTGTTTGAGAATATTTAGACAATAGAAAAATAAAGTTTAACTAAAATATGATTAAAACATAAGGCAGTTGAAATCCTAATAGTTAGCATATACCTGGTGCAATATAACCTTCAGCTTAATTTTTTAATGTTTTTTATATGCAATATAGCTTTTACTCTGTTCAATACCTGAAGTTAAATTCTTTATACTACATGGAAAATCACATCATTAGTCACAAATCATTACTTACTTACTAATCAAAATCAACGACCATATGAAAAATGATGAAATATTTATCTCGTATTAGCATTAGCATTAGTAGAGGCATTTGATGCAAGAAAGCAAGCTTATGCAGCATCAACCAAAAAAAAAAAAAAAAAAAAAAAAACCACTTCCACTTCACCCCTCTGTTCGTTCAAAATACCTGTCCAGCTGAGCCTTAAACTTATTTAGGCTATCAACCTCCACCACAAGGGATGGAAGTCTGTTCCACCAACCAACCACCCGCTGGCTAAAGGCAAATTTCCGCACATCTATCCTACATCTATCTTTCCTCAATTTGAATTTATGCCCTCTCAGGTGATTTTTCTGAGCTAGAGGAAGAATCCCATCAGCATTGAGCATGCTTAAACCATTCAAGGCTTTATACACCTCTATCAGATCACCTCGCTGGTGCCTAGTCTCCAGACACTGTAATTTGCAAAACTTAAGCCTTTCTTCGTAAGAGCACCCCTTTGTTCCATTCACTAATCTTGTTGCCCTTCTCTGTACTCGTTCCAGCAGCTCTACATCCTTCTTGAAATGAGGCCTCCAGACCTGTATACAGTACTCTAGGTGTGGCCTGACCATCGCCTTATACAATGGAATAATCACCTCCTTATCCCTGCTGGAAAAATTCCTGTATATCATTGACAATACTCCATGAGCTACTCTTGCAGCCCGTCTGCACTGCTCAGAGAACTTAATATCTGCCTGCACAACCACCCCAAGTCCCTTTCATTCTCTACCACTGTCAGTGTAGTACCACAGAGTTGATACGTTGCTCTGGGGTTGCTGTTTCCCATGTGTAGTACTTTACATTTGTCAATGTTAAACTTCATTTGCCACCTCTCAGCCCATCTGCTCAACCTTTCCAGATCCTGTTGCAGCAGCATAGTGTCAGTAGTGTCCTTGACAACCCTGCCAACCTTTCTATCGTCTGCAAACTTGGACATTAAGCCCGATATACCATCATCAATATCATTTATAAATACAGAAAACAATAATGGACCCAACACTGAGCCCTGAGGGACTCCACTAATAACATCAGTCCACGATGAGCAGTGTCCATTGATTACCACTCTCTGTCTTCTCCCCCTCAACCACCCCTTTATCCATAGCAGCAATTTGCCTCCAATGTCACACTGCTCCAATTTGTGTAGCAGTCTTCCATGTGCAACAGTATCAAAAGCCTTTCTAAGATCCAAGTATATAATATCAAAGTTATTCCCTGCATCCAGTTCTTTTGTGACTGCATCATAGTATCCAATCAAGTTGGTCAGGCAAGACATCCCCTTAACAAAACCATGCTGTGTCTGAGCTATAACTGAGGTCTTGTCTAAATGATCCTGCAGTGCTTCTTTAACCAGTGCCTCCGTTAATTTTCCTGGAACAGAAGTTAAGCTCACAGGTCTATAATTACTTGTGTCAGCCTTTGATCCTCCTTTGTGAATTGGGGTCACATTTGCACATTTCCAGTCTATGGGTACCTCCCCTGAGTCCAAGGAAGCTCTCATAATTATGGCTAAGGGTTTGCTTACTTCTTTTGCTGCCTCCTTTAATATAACTGGATAGATTCCATCCACCCCGCGTGCCTTTCTTGTGTTTATCTTCAACAGTTTCTCCTCCACTTTACTCCCAGTTATTTCAAGATTCTGTAGCTTACTGCTAGAGTTGAATACACCTCTGGCATTCCCCTCGCTGAATAACTCCTCATGTGTGAATGTCGATGCAAAATATTCATTTAGTTTGTTAGCTACCTGAGCAGGATCATCAACACTTGACCCATCAATATCAAGTGGACCAATCTGATTCATCCCCTCCCTTCTAGAGTTTACATAAGTAAAGAACTCTTTGCTGTTTTTCTTTGTATCCCTTGCCAAGGATTTCTCGTAATCTGCCTTCGCCTGCCTAACCTCCTTTGTAACTTGGCTGCATATCAACTGTATCTACCATAGGCTTCTGTGTCATGTGTTCATATGTATGTATGTATCCCATGCATTTTTCTTCTCTGCCATATGCCTCATTAGTTCATCTGACATCCATTTTGGCCTAAACCTTGAACAATATTTCTTAGTTGGTATGTAAAGCCTAGTAGCTTCCAAGATAAGTTCTTTGAATGCTTCCCATTTTGAATTTGCTGTTGGTAACATCATCAGTTGGTCCCACTGTATAGAATTTAAATACTGTCTTAGTCCATCGTAGTCGCCTTTACGGAAGCAATAACCCTTCCCTTTACCCCTAATGGTAGTTACCTCTTTCAGTAAATCCCACTTCAGCACACTGTGATCACTGCCACCTAGTGGTTCATTTATCTGCAGATTCTTAATGCATGAAGAATCACTGCTGATAATCAAATCAAGAGTATTACTCCCTCTAGTTGCCTCCCGAACATGCTGATGTAGAAAACAATCATCCAATAAATCCACAAAAGCCCTGCTAGTGTGTGAGTAACCAGCCCCCAAATTCCAGTCAATATCTGGGAAATTAAAATCTCCCATTATAAGACACTCTGATTTACTGGCCCACTGTATTTCCCTGTACAGTTCCTTATTATACTAATCAGAGTCATTAGGCCTATAGCACACTCACTCATACTCTCAATTTTGATCTCCCAATGTTTATGTCACACGAAACTGACTCCACACTGCACTGTCCAGCGATGTCGACTGGCTTCACTTCCTTGGTTTTTATGTGTTTCTTAACTAATAGCATAACACCTCCCCCCTTCCTATCCTGTCTATCCTTTCTGTAGACGTTGTACTCCCCAAATTGCAGTTCCGCATCCCTTATATCTGTGTGACACCACGTCTCTGATATCCCAACAATATCTGCCTTCGATGTTTTGAGCAATACCTCAAATTCATCAAATTTATTTACTAAACTCCTAGCATTGGTGTACACGCAAGTATACCTGCACCTGTTTCTATTCTTAGCTACCCTAACACAACCCATGTGTTTACTTGTACCGCAATGGCTCTCAGCAGTCTCTGAAATACCATGCATCTTGTTTTTCAGGCTTCTGCTCATTCTAATAGAAGCAGTGCAAGAATCTCTTTCACCTCTGCCAGTGGCTACTGTCAATCTATTGGTCTTTGTCTCCCCCCAAGCTAGCAGTTTTCCGACCCACCTAACACTGCTTCGATAGCATCAGCAAATATTCTTGCACCCTTTCTATTTAAGTGTATCCCATCCCTGTAGAAGCAATCTCTCGTGTTAACAAGTACAGTCCAGGCTGATAAAAATTCTACCCCTTGAGCCTTGCACAATCTTTCCAGGGCCGAATTGATCGACAAGGCTCTCATCATATACTCCCTCCTATCATGTCTGGGCAGAATTGCAGACACTTTCAAATTCAACCCTAATTCTCGGCTTTTGTTCAACAGTGACCTGTACTTGTTAAGTAATTCTGCCGGTCTCCTACTCTTAATATTATTAGTGCCAACGTGTACAACTATATCACCTTTTGTGCCCTTAAAAGATGATATTCGCTCTACAACGTCATCAACCTTTGCCCCTGGCAGACATACCCTGGTCCTGTTCCGCCTATCTTTTTTACAAAGCATGTTCCCTGTTTCCCTGACAATAGAGTCACCAACAACTACTTGTTCCTTCGGGACCAGCGCATTCTGCCTTGGGGTTGTCTCTGTGTCACGCGATGCCCAAGTGCAAGCTCTGGCGTTGATGTGGACAGCTGAGAGCTTGATGGGCCCCTCAATTTAGTTTCTTCGAGGGCATCCACCCTGTCCTTCAAGCTCTCATATAGGCCCACAGGAACGCCGAGTTGTTGCCTGATATCGATACACTCCTTGCATCGCGCACACACAAAGACATCCCCCTTGGCAGTATCATGTCCCGTACCCGATTGCTCTGCAAACATCAAGCAAACAGTGCATTTTATAAGGCTGTGAGTCAGAGGACAACTGCCCCCCTCAGTTCTGCTCTGAGCCACAGCACTTCCATTAGCTTGAGCCTTTTGCTTTGCTGCTCTGGTCTGAGTCATGATTCTATTAATTTATTAATTAATTATGTTATGTTATTAATTATATTACGTTTGTAATCTAAGTCGTTATATGTATTTATTTAAACGTACAATTTAACTGCTAACGAAGTTCAACTAACGCTATCTAGTACGGTATATAACCTACGGTATATCTAGTACGGTATCACAATGGCGGGAAAGTTACTAACGGTAGCGGTAGTTACGAACACGTGGAAACCCTTACCGATACTTTTACAAGGCCGAGTAAAGAATAAATACACCAAATTAATCTAAAAATCACAAAATAATGTTATACTACTAAATTTAAATCAAAAGTTTTTGAAAAACAATAATTTCAAATCAATAAATAAGAAAAATCCACTTAGCGGCTTGGAACACGACCGTCACTGTATTTAAAATCAATGACCACAGCATTACCATATTTCTGCATCTGAAATTCTGTTGGTGACTAAACCGATTTTCATAAGTCAGAGAACTTTTGCTATATTAAAGAAGCCAAAAAATCAACTGCCAAAATTTTTATGGACATGCGTAACTTTTGTTATGCATATCCATACCATTTAAAATAAAAAATATAGTAAACACACACTGGAACAGTAATACCTACCAAATAATATGAGGTAGTATTTGACTGGTTCTGCTACAGACTGTATTTATGTGTATATAAGTACTTGACCTGTCAGTCACAAGTTTCCTGTGGTCGAAATAGTTGATGTGTCAAAAATCTTCAAATAACAACAACAATTTCACTATCTACATGATATTCTTATATCTGATCCAGGTCAAAGGTAAATTAAGCCACTTTATCTTATTTTTCTAACAGGACCATTTTAAATGTTAGGTGAATATCATGGCTTCTGTATTTTTGTGCACAGAAGAAACCAAAAAAAATATGTATTTTTTTGTTTTCTTTTGGGAGAAAGCTACATGAGAAGGTGGAACATGGAAAGAGAGTATAACTAAATATGAAATATAGCAGGTCACCTAAATTTCAGAACTGTTTCAAGTTTCCAATGATAGGTGTCATTGGAAACCTGAAACGGTTCTGAATGACAGGTGTCATTGGAGTCATTTAGTCATTCATTTGGGGTCACTGGAGTTTTGAGGGTGAGATGTTTGATTAATTTATGTATTTTTTTAAAAACACATAAATTTGGTTGTTATATGCATATTTTTTTAAAATACACAAATTTGATTAATTTATTTTAAAAAATAAATTAAATTTTTAAATAAATTTTATTAAACTTTATTTTTAAAATTTATTTAAATTTTTTTAAAATAAAAAAATATTAAAAAATAAAGTCAGATGAAAAACATTTGGTCATACCTCGTATACCTAAAATTTATACACTAATACTGTTCATTCACCAAAGGAAGACATGCTGACATCATACCACATATACATTCCATTGTGATAGCAACTTCTATCACAATGGAATTATAATTAAATTATAATTCTAATTAAATTATAATTTAATTATAATTAATTAAAGAATAACTATTTTTTAATTATTTACTTAAGTTTTATATTTTAAATATAAAGTTTGTTTCAAAAAACTTACAAATAAAGTGTATTAATATATACTTTTAAGTTCATAAAAGTTGTATTTCTTCAATTAAGGAAAAGGAATTAATGAAGTGAGCCTATGTGCTGTTCTGACTGGTCATTTAAGATAGGAGAAAGGCAAAGTTGAGGGATCTATCTTAGCATAGTGGTGCCTCACAATTCAACTGTAATCCATCGCCGAATTGCAGTCGAATTTCGGGTCAATATTTTCCATATAAGTTTATATGGAAAATATTATTGACTTTACTATATTCTACCATATAACAAACGAAATTACAAAATACATAATGAGCAAGTACATACATTTCATTGAGCCTTAGATGTTGGAAGGATGTTTTATTTTTCTTGTTCTACTCCTTCTCTTCTCCTCTTGGCTTGAATGGGAATGAGGAATTGATCAAGGGTGGACTGTCTCTCCCTCTTTTTCAAGATAGCCTTGAAGTGATGCATAGTAGCATTGTTAAACTAGTCTGTCATTCTAGTTACAACAGCAGTGTTGGGGTGCCATTTTAAACAAGCAGACTGCACCTTCTCCCAATGGAATAAAATTTCTTTAATGGCAGCTGTTGGCATCGGCCCTTTTTCCCTGTCTTCTTCTTCTTCACGCAAAATTTCCTTTTCTCTCTCTCTTTGTTTCCTGTTCACTGAGTGTTTTGAGTTCTTCCACGGTTGGTTTGTCATCGTGATCCTCCACAAGCTTTTCCACATTAGCCTCATCAACTTCTCCTATGTCGAGGTTCTCCGCCGTCGAAATGATTTCTCGCATGGCCGCAGCTGCTTCTGATTCTTCAGCGGCTTGGACTGCATTGTTGTCATCCCGAAAAAAGAAGGAATGAGTTTCTTCCATGATGCACGAAGGGTCCTCTGTGTCACTCCCTCCCAGGCAGTTTTGATAAAGGAAATGGTGTGAAGAATATTGAACTCAGTCTTCTAGAACTCCTTCAGTGTCTTATCACAAGAATGAGTCACGTCAAAAACCTGTGAAAACAAAGCCTTGGTGTAAAGTTTTTTAAAACAGGCAATTACTTCTTGATCCATGGGTTGGATCAGTGATGTTGTGTTTGGAGGCAAAAACTGGACTTTGATGAAATCAAAGTCAATTTCAAGAATGTTTGCCAAGTCTTGGGGATGGACACTACTATTGTCAAGAATCAGCAGTGCTTTCAAAGGTAAATTGTTGTCAATGAGGAATTTTTTTATGCTCGGGAAACTCCTCAAAAATCCAATCTTTGAAGACTTTTTGGTCTACCCAGGCTTTTGCATTGGATCTCCACATCACTGGCAGTTTGGACTTGATGATTTTCTTCCCAAAGCAGCGAGGATTTTTAGAGTGGTAAACGAGAAGTGGCTTTACTTTAAAGTCTCTGCTTGCATTTGCTGCCAATAACAAGGTAAGCCTATCTTTCATAGGCTTATGTGCTGGGAGCATCACTTCTTCTTGCCTGATGTATGTTCAATTTGGTAAGCGCTTCCAAAATAACCCAGTTTCATCCCTGTTAAAAATTTGTTGCGGCAAGTAGCCTTCCTTCATGATTAAATCTTCAAATTTTTTCACAAACTCTTCTGCAGCCTTTTTATCTACACTAGATGCTTCCCCCATGTCTGAGAACACTATGGATACTTGTTCTACCTTTGAATCTGAGAAACCACCCACAACTTGCCTTGAATTCATCAGTTTGATTTGAGATACGTCCTGGAATTTTCTTCTGAAATTCTTCAAAAATTAACCTAGCCTTCTCATAGATCATTGCCCGAGTTACTGGATCTCCTTTTATCTGTCTTTCTCTAATCTAGGTAAGAAGCAGCTTTTCCATTTCTTCATTGATTAAAGATCTATTTCTGTTAGAAATTTTCATTGCTCCAGGGTAGTACATACAATCTTGTCTCTTTGTTGCCAAAAAGTTGCCACGGTTGACCTAGGGACGCCATACTCTTGAGCTACATCTGTAACTGTTCTACCTTTCTGCACTTTATCTATAATTTCTTTCTTCTTTTCTATGCTCAACCAAATGTGTTTCTTTCCTGAATTATTCCGCTGTTCACTTCTCTTTGGACACATTATCAAATTTCACTCAAAAAAATAAATATGTAACTGCCAAAATTTTTTACTTTATGAGAAATGCAGAATTATAAATTAGCATAAACAACTTGAGCAAACATGAACTCAGACTATGATTATTAACAAGATAATGTTGTCTCATAACTGAGGAAGAACTGATGGCACATCTGTAGCTATCTTTGAGGGCAGCTAACGTAGCTGAACGATTGTAGGATCTATTCCCGTTTTATCTATCGTTGGTTAAATGTTACTCCCACTCTTTAATATCATTGGTTAAAATGTATGAAGCAACCATCACTATTTAGCACTATTTAGTAATGTTAAATGCAGCTACGTAGTCCAGCAAAGAATTCTATCGTGCAATATCATGTAGAGTTTGTGCCGGCCCGCGAAATCCGACTGTCGAATTGCAAGGCACCACTGTACTAGTATTAACAGTGGCAAATTTTGCAAGAGAGCAAGCTTATATAGCATCAGCTAAAAAAAATAAAAAAAATTCTCATTTCACTTACCCATCCCCTCCAATAGTTTGTCTAGTTTTTCCTTGAATTTATTCAAACTAAGGCTTACAATACCGGTATTTTGGTATTTTTAATTTATGAAACCAGGATGTGCCAGTATTCCAAAAACAAATATTTTTCTCAATAAATTTTTATGACAATTAGGTACAATAAAGTAATGAAAAAAACAAGTACCGTAGTTAGTTGAATTCGTGTTTTAAATAAACTTTTATCGCAATAATAAATATTCTGAAAAAAAATCATTAAAATACAGTTATTCTAAAAACAAAAAAATACATATTGTTACTGCAAAGTTTAGTTATGTTTAAACATCCACACTACCTGTCCGAATTAAGTGAGCTCTTCAGAAACATAAGCAATCAACAGTATGAGTGTTTCAACTGGATCTAATTTTGGTACATACAGTATTTGATTAGCGGCAGAAAGTGCCCTTTCGGATTCTATTCCGGTACTATAGAACTGAGATAATCGTAGATGACCTCAGTCCATATTGTCTAGGTGATGAACTTTTTTAGCAAAAATAGTTAAAAGTATTTCATTAATTTCCGACTCAAGTTCATCTTTTAAAATCTCATTGGAGTCAGGCAATTTCTTATTTTGGAAAGAATTTGCGGAACACTGATGTTCTGTTCCATGTTGGTCTTCCATGGTTGAATTATGTTCATCATTTTCTAAAGGAGAAAGACGTTTTATTAAGCAAAGTAAAATTTTCACTATAGTATCTTTACTGATTCACTATAGTATCTTTACTTTACTGAGTCTGGGAGAGAGCAAAGAGTGGGGTTAAGGAATAAAGAAGAGAGCAAAGAGCGGGGATAAGGAATAAAGAAGAGCAAAGAGTGGGGATAAGGAATAAAGAAGAGAGCAAAGAGTGCAGTTAAGGAATTCTTCACATATATAAATGCAAAGAACAGAAGGCCAAATCAGATTTGAACCCTTATGTAATGGATGTGGGACAGTATTAGATACCACAGCTGAAGTTGCAGATGAATTCAGCAATGACGTTGCATCGACATTTACATAAAAAAAAAACCCTTTGTGTCAATAAGAAGCAAAGTTGAAAAAAATGTAATTAATGAAATTGAAATTTCAAATGATTATTTAATGAGAACTTTTGCCCCTACAGGCAAGTAAGGCTCCTGTGGTTGATGGCATGTACCCTATAATCAGTAGCCGAGTGGTCAGGAGCGAGAGTGCAGTAATACACACTCTTTGAGTAGACAGGGGTTCAGGCCCCGGACTGCTGAATATGGTCGATCTGCCACACTGGACCAGCGTGGCAGATTATGGACCATTTCCCTCAGCATGAATTGTTGAGGAGGCTTCCATCCTGCAGTGGGTTGATAATGGCTGCACTTTACCTTTTTACCTTTACCCTATAATCTTAAAGGAGTGGCCAGTGAGTGCATCGAACCCAGGCACCTCTGGGTGGGAAGGAGCAGCAGTGCGTAGCACACGCTTCTTGATTAGACTGGGGTTCAAGCCCATCACCACTAAATATGGAGGATGCGGAAAGGTCAGGGAATGACCACCGCATATCCTGGAGTAATATGGCCTTAGTTGCTAATGCTCCTAAAAACCAAATAATAGCATTGAACCATCAAGGCTAGTTATGAGAGCATTACTGGACTCAGGAGAGATTCTGTTGGATTGGTGTAAATTGGAACATAAAGGCGGTTCTAGGAGTGTAATGGGAAATTACCGACCGGCCAGTCTAACTTCAGTAGTAGGGAAAATCATGGAGGCAATGATCAAGGGTGGAATTCAGGATCATTTAGATGGAAATGGAATTCTGTAGGATACACAGCATGGTTTTGTAAAGGGAAAATCATGTTTAATTAATTTGGTTAGCTATTTCGACAGGGTCACTCAAAAGCTGGACTTTGGGAATAATTTCAATATTGTTTATTTGGATTTCAGCAAAACATTTGACTCAGTCTCACATGAGTGGTTACTTTATAAGTTGGAGCAGGCTGGAATCACAGGAAAAATCCTTAGATGGATAGCATGATGGCTTGAGGACACCAGGCAGAGGGTTGTGATAAATGGTTATTCCTCAGATTGGATAAATTAAAAAAATGGGGTTTCCCAAGGATCAGTATTGGGACCACTATTGTTTTTGATTATCTTAAATGACATCTACAAAGGGATGGAGGGCATGAGGTCTAAACTTGCAGATGATGTAAAGATCAGTAGAGTAGTTAATGATCACCGCCAAGCAGAGCTTCTTCAGAGTGACCTAGATAGACTTCCGGGATCGTCAGAAAAGTGGCAATTATGCTTTAATTCAGAAAAATGCAAGGTCTTACATCCGGAGAACAGCAACTACAAAATAACTTATACACTTCGTGGAGTCAATAACAAAATAACTAAAGTCAGTAGTGGAGGAACGGTACTTGGGAGTTACGATACAGTCAGATATGAAGTTGTCCGAGAATTGTGGACAGGTTGCAATATTGCATGGTGTCCTATCGATGATTTATCGAACATCTGATAGTAGAGATAATGATGTCAGAATCATATAAAGGTGATTTTATAACCTTTATTTGATTAAATTTTAAACAATTATTCTTTTAAAATTAGTACTAATAATTTTTGTATCAATAAAAATACCGAAAAAACTGGTATTTTTTTGTATCAATACTGGTATTTCAACACTGGAAAAAAATGACTGGGATCCCGGTATTGTAAGCCATAATTCAAGCTATCCACTTCCACAACAATGGATGGAAGCTTGTTCTGTAAATAACCACTCATTGGCAGCAAATTCATACACCCATTCTTCTTCAGATTGAATTTATGTCCTGTCACATGCATAGTCTGAGAAAGAGGAAGAATCCCATCAGCATTGAGCTTGCTCAATCCATTCAAAGTCTGTTACAACTCAATTAGATCACCTCGCAGGTGCCTAGTCTCCAGATGCTGCAATTTGCAACATTGAAGCCTGTCTTGGTAAGAGCACTCCATTTTCCCCCCTCGTTAATCTTGGTCATGTTACCTTCCTCTGTACCCATTCCAGCAGTTCTACGACCTTCCTAAAATGAGTCCTCCAGATATGGCCTAACCATTTTCATCGTAGATATTTAAATGGATGTAGAGTATATGTGTGGAGTTCGGCAACTTAAATAAGTTCAAGACAGAACTAGACAAACATTTGGAGTGAATGGATGGGTGAAATGGGAAGGGTTTTCCTTTATTTTTTTGGCTGGGCTATATAAGCTATATAAGCTTGCTTTCTTGCATCATATGCCTCTACTAATGCTAATGCTCCTTTTTTGTGTGCTACCACATGTATATACATTAATATATGATGCTCAGTGAAAATAATTTTTGTTCAATTATACAAGATAAAATAGGATATAGTACTTTAATTAAAATAACTGTTTTATCTTTTAAATAAATCTTACTTCTATAGTAAGATATCATAAATCCATCTCCTTCAATTCCGTTATTAGAGTGAAATGTCACTTGAAGTTGACTAGAATTGCTTATGATATCAACAGGATTACTTCTTCCACAAAGCTGTTTTATGGTTTTCCATTCATTATGAGTATAATCTTCTACCTGAAATAAAAAAATTATGCAGTACATTACAAAAAAGTATAATTTGTTGAAGTATATAACATTGTGTGTAGGAGATTTTCTAGTAGACTTTCCAATAGAAATTTATAGACTTTATATTAGACTTTGCTTTATGGTTTTATAGTAGCATCTGAGTAATTAATATTATTTATAAATATAAACCTACTTCACTTTGACTAAAAGAAACAAATTAAAAACAAGTTGGCCCAGCTAGCCAACTATTATGAAAGATTGCATGAACTAATCAGCATGATCGAGATCGAGAACGAGAGTATCCTGTGCAGACGTACATTTTTGCCGCTCCAGGAACAGAGAAGTTTTTTCTGATTTATTTTCTGTTTTATTGGCTTAAATTGGCATATTAATTTATTTTCTAGAGTAGTTTTATATTCTTATTTATGATACTTAGATTAAAGTAACTTAGATAGAGATTTTGTAGGTATTACTTAGTATAGGAAAGGGTATCAAATCCATGTGTTTACCATTCTTAAATAGCCGCCATTGTTACGCGATACAAAATATCTCGAAATAGATAGCATAAGCTTAATATAGTATAGTATAGTACATAATATTATCAATTAATCAGATAATTAATCTTGTTGAACTTCATTGTCAATTAAATTGTACTTTTAACTATACATATAATGACTTGGGTTACGTGACATAAATAATTAGTAAAAAATAAAAAATTAATATTTAACTTGATATGGAAGTTATATAAAGGGATTTCGTAGATAACACTCGATACTGAAACATAAATATAGCGTTATAACAGTGTTGAGATATAAATTTAGGGTTTTAATTTTGTACTGAAATTGAAATTTTATTGAAATTAAATCGAAATCATGACTCTGACCAGAGCAGCAAAGCAAAAGGCTCAAGCTAATGGGAGTGCTGTGGCTCAGGGGAGAACTGAGGGGGGCAGTTGCCCTCTAAATCACAGCCTATTAAAATGCACTACTTGCTTGATGTTTGTGGAGCAGTCAGGAACGGGACATGATACTGCCATGGGGGATGTCTTTGTGTGTGCGCGATGCAAGGAGTGTAAGGAAATAAGGCGACAACTCAGCATTGTTATGGGCCCATATGAGAGCTTGAAGGACAGGGTGGATGCCCTCGAAGGATTAAAAGTGAGGGGCCCATCAAGCTCTCAGCTGCCCACACCAATGCCAGAGCTTGCACTTGGTCATCACGCAACACAGCGGCAGCCCCCAAGGCAGAATGCGCTGGTCCCAAAGGAACTAATAGTTGTTGGTGACTCTATTGTCAGGGAAACGGGAAACATGCTTTGTAAAAAGGATAGGTGGAACAGGACCAGGGTATGTCTGCAGGGGCAAAGGTTGATGATGTTGTAGAGCGGATATCATCTTTTAAGGGCACAAAAGGTGATATAGTTGTACACGTTGGCACTAATGATATTAAGAATAGAAGACCGGCGGAATTACTTAACAAGTACAGGTCACTGTTGAAAAAAAGCCGTGAATTAGGGTTGAATTTGAAAGTGTCTGCAATTATGCCCAGACACGATAGGAGGGAGTATATGATGAGAGCACTGTCGATCAATTCGGCCCTGGAAAGATTGTGCAAGACTCAAGGGGTAGAATTTTTTCAGCATGGTCTGTACTTGTTAACAGGAGAGACTGCTTCTACAGGGATGGGATACACTTAAATAGAAAGGGTGCAAGAATGTTTGCTGATGCTATCGAGGCATTGTTAAGTGGGTCGGAAAACTGCAAGATTGGGGGGATACAAGAACTAATAGATTAACAGTAGCCACTGGCAAAGGTGAAAGTGATTCTCCCACTGCTTCTATTGGAATGAGCCGCAGCCTGGAAAATAAGATGCAGGATATTTCAGAGACTGCTGGGAATCATTGGGTTACAAGTAAACACATGGGTTGTTTTAGGGTAGCTAAGAAAAAGAACAGGTGCATGTATACTTGCGTGTACACCAATGCTAGGAGTTTAGTAAATAAATTTGATGAATTTGAGGTATTGCTCAAAACATCAAAGGCAGATATTGTGGGGATTTCAGAGACGTGGTGTCACACAGATATAAGGAATGCAGAACTGGAATTTGGGGAGTACAATGTCTACAGAAAGGTTAGACAGGATAGGAAGGGAGGAGGGGTTATGCTATTAGTTAAGAAATACATAAAATCCAAGGAAGTGAAGCCAGTCGACATCGCTGGACAGTGCAGTGTGGAGTCAGTTTGGTGTGACATATACATTGGGAGATCAAAGTTGAGAGTAGGAGTGTGCTATAGGCCTAATGACTCTGATGAGTATAATAAGGAACTATACAGGGAAATAGAGTGGGCCAGTAAATCAGAGTGTCTTATAATGGGAGATTTTAATTTCCCAGATATTGACTGGAATTTGGGGGCTGGATACTCACACACTAGCAGGGCTTTTGTGGATTTATTGGATGATTGTTTTCTACATCAGCATGTTCGGGAGGCAACTAGAGGGAGTAATACTCTTGATTTGATTATCAGCAGTGATTCTTCATGCATTAAGAATCTGCAGATAAATGAACCACTAGGTGGCAGTGATCACAGTGTGCTGAAGTGGGATTTACTCAAAGAGGTAACTACCATTAGGGGTAAAGGGAAGGGTTATTGCTTCCGTAAAGGCGACTACGATGGACTGAGACAGTATTTAAATTCTATTCAGTGGGACCAACTGATGATGTTACCAACAGCAAATTCAAAATGGGAAGCATTCAAAGAACTTATCTTGGAAGCTACTAGGCTTTACATACCAACTAAGAAATATTGTTCAAGGTTTAGACCAAAATGGATGTCAGATGAACTAATGAGGCATATGGCAGAGAAGAAAAATGCATGGGATACATACAAATTAACACATGACACAGAAGCCTATGATAGATACAAGTTGATATGCAACCAAGTTACAAAGGAGGTTAGGCAGGCGAAGGCAGATTACGAGAAATCCTTGGCAAGGGATGCAAAGAAAAACAGCAAAGAGTTCTTTACTTATGTAAACTCTAGAAGGAAAGGGATGAATCAGATTGGTCCACTTGATATTGATGTGTCAAGTGTTGATGATCCTGCTCAGGTAGCTAACAAACTAAATGAATATTTTGCATCGACATTCACACATGAGGAGTTATTCAGCGAGGGGAATGCCAGAGGTGTATTCAACTCTAGCAGTAAGCTTCAGAATCTTGAAATAACTGGGAGTAAAGTGGAGGAGAAACTGTTGAAGATAAACACAAGAAAGGCACCCGGGGTGGATGGGATCTATCCAGTTATATTAAAGGAGGCAGCAAAGGAAGTAAGCAAACCCTTAGCCATAATTATGAGAGCTTCCTTGGACTCAGGGGAGGTACCCATAGACTGGAAATGTGCAAATGTGACCCCAATTCACAAAGGAGGATCAAAGGCTGACACAAGTAATTATAGACCTGTGAGCTTAACTTCTGTTCCAGGAAAATTAATGGAGGCACTGATTAAAGAAGCATTGCAGGATCATTTACACAAGACTTCAGTTATAGCTCAGACACAGCATGGTTTTGTTAAGGGGAAGTCTTGCCTGACCAACTTGATTGGATACTATGATGCAGTCACAAAAGAACTGGATGCAGGGAATAACTTTGATATTATATACTTGGATCTTAGAAAGGCTTTTGATACTGTTGCACATGGAAGACTGCTACACAAATTGGAGCAGTGTGACATTGGAGGCAAATTGCTGCTATGGATAAAGGGGTGGTTGAGGAGGAGAAGACAGAGAGTGGTAATCAATGGACACTGCTCATCGTGGACTGATGTTATTAGTGGAGTCCCTCAGGGCTCAGTGTTGGGTCCATTATTGTTTTCTGTATTTATAAATGATATTGATGATGGTATATCGGGATTAATGTCCAAGTTTGCAGACGATACAAAGGTTGGCAGGGTTGTCAAGGACACTACTGACACTATGCTGCTGCAACAGGATCTGGAAAGGTTGAGCAGATGGGCTGAGAGGTGGCAAATGAAGTTTAACATTGACAAATGTAAAGTACTACACATGGGAAACAGCAACCCCAGAGCAACGTATCAACTCTGTGGTACAACACTGACAGTGGTAGAGAATGAAAGGGACTTGGGGGTGGTTGTGCAGGCAGATATGAAGTTCTCTGAGCAGTGCAGACGGGCTGCAAGAGTAGCTCATGGAGTATTGTCAATGATATACAGGAATTTTTCCAGCAGGGATAAGGAGGTGATTATTCCATTGTATAAGGCGATGGTCAGGCCACACCTAGAGTACTGTATACAGGTCTGGAGGCCTCATTTCAAGAAGGATGTAGAGCTGCTGGAACGAGTACAGAGAAGGGCAACAAGATTAGTGAATGGAACAAATTGGTGCTCTTACGAAGAAAGGCTTAAATTTTGCAAATTACAGTGTCTGGAGACTAAGCACCAGCGAGGTGATCTGATAGAGGTGTATAAAGCCTTGAATGGTTTAAGCATGCTCAATGCTGATGGGATTCTTCCTCTAGCTCAGAATAATCACCTGAGAGGGCATAAATTCAAATTGAGGAAAGACAGATGTAGGATAGACGTGCGGAAATTTGCCTTTAGCCAGCGGGTGGTTGGTTGGTGGAACAGACTTCCATCCCTTGTGGTGGAGGTTGATAGTCTAAATAAGTTTAAGGCTCAGCTGGACAGGTATTTTGAACGAACAGAGGGGTGAAGTGGAAGTGGTTTTTTTTTTTTTTTTTTTGGCTGATGCTGCATAAGCTTGCTTTCTTGCATCAAATGCCTCTACTAATGCTAATGCTAATACTATGCTACTGGAACAGGATCTGGAAAGGTTGAGCAGATGGGCTGAGAGGTGACAAATGAAGTTTAACATTAACAAATGTAAAGTACTACATATGGGAAACAGCAACCCCAGAGCAACGTATCAACTCTGTGGTACTACACTGACAGTGGTAGAGAATGAAAGGGACCTGGGGGTGGTTGTGCAGGCAGATATGAAGTTTTCTGTGCAGTGAAGACGGGCTGGAAGAGTAGCTCATGGTGTATTGTCGATGATATATAGGAATTTTTCTAGCAGGGATAAGGAAGTGATTATTCCATTGTATAAGGCAATGGTCAGACCACACCTAGAGTACTGTATACAGGTCTGGAGGCCTCATTTTAAGAAGGATGTAGAAATGCTGGAACGAGTACAGAGAAGGGCAACAAGATTAGTGAATGGAACAAAGGGGGTGCTCTTACGAAGAAAGGCTTAATTTTTATGAAGGCTTAATTTTGATAAAGGCTTAATTTTTACGAAGAAAGGCTTAAGGTTTTGCAAATTACAGTGTCTGGAGACTAGGCACCGGCGAGGTGATCTGATAGAGGTGTATAAAGCCTTGAATGGTTTGAGCATGCTCAATGCTGATGGGATTCTTCCTCTTGCTCAGAATAATCACCTGAGCGGGCATAAATTCAAATTGAGGATAGACAGATGTAGGATAGATGTGAGGAAATTTGCCTTTAGCCAGCGGGTAGTTGGTTGGTGGAACAGACTTCCATTCCTTGTCATGGAAGTTGATAGCCTAAATAAATTTAAGGCTCAGCTGGACAGATATTTTGAATGAACAGAGGGGTGAAGTGGAAGTGGTTTTTTTTTTTTTTTTTTTGGCTGATGCTGCATAAGCTTGTTTTTCTTGCATCAAATGCCTCTACTAATGCTAATGCTAATCTGGCTGGAAAAGGAGATCTGCATAAACCTTGGACCTCATGTATCTGTTGTGCATAGTATGCAGTGACACTTTGAGAATGGTTGACTAGAAAAATGGCACATATGCTGTTGCCAAGGTCAATTATAGATAGCAGGAACAAAAATACCACTCTGAGGACTGCTGCTTTTGTTTAACAGAGTGTTGGCATTTCATCTAAAAGTAAGAAGAAGAATCAATGCCTCAACCTTCCACCTGAAATGTGATAAAATATGCCATCTTGTGAATATAATAAACAAATGGAAGTGTGTGTGAGAAGGACAAAGAATACAAAACAGCCTAAGAGAAGCAACATTATTTTACCACTCAAGAGAAACTAAATGAGTTTTAAATCATTAAACTGTCAAAATGAACTCTTGGGTTTCAGATTCATGGATGGAACTTGTTTGCATAACACATAACCACATCTGGTAGCAGCTGCCAAAGAAATCTAATTAGTTGTTTTTTTTTAGTACCACTCACAGTCTCGCTTTCTGCAGGATCCTGATTGCTTAAGAGATGTTTCTAAGTCACAAGCATAACCCTCAAGACTGAAGACTCCCATTAAAATGTAGTATAAAGACTGTACCTTTGCATATTGGAAATACTACTTTTGTTTATCTGTGCTACTACTGTTTAGAAGGAAATATAAAAAAAAATATTATATTCCTCTCAAAATAAAATAAATAATCACACAAGATTAGGATTACCGTATTTCCCCCTTCAAATCCAGGGTCAAAGTTCAAAATAAAGAACACAGAAAATAAACATATACTAGTCTGTACTTTCTGGGACAAGGTTAAATAATAACAAATGAAATGAAATTTTTTAATTAATAAATAAAGAAATAAAATTATAGTTCTATTAACGATTAATAATTTAATTATTTTTTTATATTGACTAGATTATAAAAATAAAATAAAGAGCTTATAAAATAAATAATTATTATATTAAATGGAGTTAAGAAGACTATACTTAAGAAGAATATAGAAGACTAAGAAGAGAATACCAGGGCAACTTGTCGTGAGAGCAAAGTTTGCTCTGCAATTTGAGGCCATATTTGTTCTACTTTACTTATTCCATTCATGTTCAAATTGATGCAGTGGTAAGGGTTCGTCATTAGTATTTCAAGAAAGAGCTTGTTATGTAACATGCAGAATATTGATCTGGAAAAAGCTGTCATAAATATGTGATGAATTGCAGTTCTTATAAGTTGCTGTTTTGTGAAAAAATTCCAAAAACTTGAGACATTCCATGGGTCAATGCTGGAAAATGTCCCTGGAAACCATGACTTCTTACATCCACGAAGTCTGATTTCCTATAAAGAAGTAAAAGGAAAATCAGATGTGAAATTCATTGCAGGTTTACTGGTTTTGCAACTTGGTTTCATAAAATTTCTCTTTCTTGTGTGAATGGGACAGCAAAAAAGAAATAGGATTTCCATTATTTTTCTAACTGATCATTTTGAATAGCAAATATTCACCATGAAACACTAATTTATAAAAAAAGGTTTGATTCACCCACAACTCCATATCAAATTATGCTTAGTTAATTGATAGCGCTTCTTAATGTATTTGAAATTCGACTTAATGAGAATAATAGCAATAACAGCTTAACTAGCACTGGCATTCGATACAAGAAAGCAAGCTTATGCAGCAGCAGCAGCCAAAAAAAAAAAAAAAAAAAACCTCCCATTTCACCCCTCCATTCGTTCCAAATGCCTGTCCAGTTCAGCCTTAAATTTATTTAGATTATCAACTTCCATAACAAAAGATGGAAGTCTGTTCCATCAATCAACCACCCGCTGGCTAAAGGCAAATTTCTGCACATCTATTTTACAACTGTCTTTCCTCAATTTGAATCTATGCCAACTCAGGTTCTTAATCTAAGCAAGAGGAAGAATTCCATCAGCATTCAGCTTGCTCAGCCAATTCAAGGCCTTATACACCTCAATCAGATCACCTTGCAAGTGCATACTCTCCAGGTGCTGCAATTTGCAAAATTTAAGCCTTTCTTGGGAAGAGCACCCCTTTGTTCCCATCACCAATCTTGTTGCCCTTCTCTGTACTCATTCTAGAAACTCTACAGCCTTCCTAAAATGAGGCCACCAGACAAGTACACAGTACTCTAGGTATGGCCTGACATTGCCTTGTACAACAAAATAATCACCCCCCCCTGTCCCTACTAACAAAATTCCTATATATCATTAACAAGACTCCATGACCTGCCCTGGTGCCTATCTGCACTGCTCAGCAAACTTCATATTTCACTGCACAATTACCTGCAGGTATTTTTCACTTTCCATTTCCCTGAGTGTACAAACATACCACACAGTTGGTATGTTTCTCTTGGGGAGTCTGGGTGCGAGGTTAGCCTGTGCGGTCGTAGCTCCTTGAAGCTCTTGGAACAGAGAAGTTTTTCCTGATTTATTTTCTGATTTATTAGATTAAATTGTCATATTAACTTATTTTCTAGAGTAGCTTTATATTCCTAGTTACGATACTTAGTTTAAAGTTTAACTTAGACAGACATTTTGTAGGTATTACTTAGTATCGGTAACGGTATCAAATCCACGTGTTACAAAGTGAACGAGAGGTCTTTTTTTTTTTTTAACCAAATTTAGTCGATTTATTAACCAATTGTTATATCAAATTATCTTCTATAAGTAGATTATAGACCTAGTCAGGATCCTTAGTTTATTCTAAATTGAGATAGCGAGATTTGGAAGCTAATCAATACTTACGAGTCCGTAGAAGTACCGTTCGAGAATTCCCGCCATTTTTACACGATAGCATAAGCTTAGTGTAGTATAGTGCATAATATATTATTGTCAATTAATCAGTAAATCTATTAATCTTGATAAACTTTATTGTCAATTAAATTGTATTTTTAACTCTCTATATATATAAAGACTTAATCGTAACAAATAATTAATACATAACTATAGTGGTACACGTGATACGGAAGTTGTATAAAGGGAACTCGTAGAAAACACTAGATACCGAAAAAAAAAGATATAACATAACTGTTTTGGGATATAACTTAAGGATTTAATTTTTGTTTTGAAATTTTATTGAATTAAATCGGAATCATGACTCTGACCAGAGCAGCAAAGCAAAAGGCTCAAGCTAATGGGAGTGCTGTGGTTCAGGGGAGAACTGAGGGGGGCAGTTGCCCTCTGAATCACAGTCTTTTAAAATGCACTGTTTGCTTGATGTTTGCGGAGCAGTAGGGTATGGGACATGATACTGCCAAGATGTCTTTGTGTGCGCACGATGTAAGGAGTGCAAGGAAATCAGGCGACAACTCAGCGTTGTTATGGGCCTTCATGAGAGCTTGAAGGACAGGGTGGATGCCCTCGAAGGAAATAAATTGAGGGGCCCATCAAGCTCTCAGCTGCCCACATCAACGCAAGAGCTTGCACTTGGTCATCAGGCAACACAGAGGCAGCCCCCTAGGCAGAATGCGCTGGTCGCAGAGGAACTAGTAGTTGTTGGTGACTCTATTGTCAGGGAAACGGGGAACATGCTTTGTAAAAAGGATAGGTGGAATAGGACCAGGGTATGTCTGCCAGGGGCAAAGGTTGATGACGTTGTAGAGCGGATATCATCTTTTAAGGGCACAAAAGGTGATATAGTTGTACACGTTGGCACTAATGATATTAAGAGTAGGAGACCGGCGGAATTACTTAGCAAGTACAGGTCACTGTTGAAAAAAAGCTGTGAATTAGGGTTGAATTTGAAAGTGTCTGCAATTCTGCCCAGACACGATAGGAGGGAGTATATGATGAGAGCCTTGTCGATCAATTCGGCCCTGGAGGGATTATGCAAGGCTCAAGGGGTAGAATTTTTGTCAGCCTGGACTGTACTTGTTAACAGGAGAGATTGCTTCTACAGGGATGGGATACACTTAAATAGAAAGGGTGCAAGAATTTTTGCTGATGCTGTCGAGGCAGTGTTAGGTGGGTCGGAAAACTGCTAGTTGGGGGGATACAAGAACTAATAGATTAACAGTAGCCACTGGCAGAGGTGGAAGTGATTCTTGCACTGCTTCTATTGAAATGAGCAGAAGCCTGAAAAACAAGATGCAGGATATTTCAGAGACTGCTGGGAGTCATTGCGGTACAAGTAAACACATGGGTTGTGTTAGGGTAGCTAAGAATAAAAACAGGTGCATGTATACCTGCGTGTACACCAATGCTAGGAGTTTGGTAAATAAATTTGATGAATTTGAGGTATTGCTCAAAACATCAAAGGCAGATATTGTTGGGATATCAGAGACGTGGTGTTACACAGATATAAGTAATGCGGAACTGGAATTTGGGGAATACAATGTATATAGAAAGGATAGACAGGACAGGAGGGGAGGAGGGGTTATGCTATTAATTAAGAAACACATAAAGTCAAAGGAAGTGAAGCCAGTTGACATCGATGGACAGGGCAGTGTCGAGTCAGTTTGGTGTGACATAAGCATTGGGAGATCAAAATTGAGAGTAGGAGTGTGCTATCGGCCTAATGACTCTGATGAGTATAATAAGGAACTGTACAGGGAAATAGAGTGGGCCAGTAAATCAGAGAGTCTTATAATGGGAGATTTTAATTTCCCAGATATTGACTGGAATTTGGGGGCTGGTTACTCACGCACTAGCAGGGCTTTTGTGGATTTATTGGATGATTGTTTTCTACATCAGCATGTTCGGGAGGCAACTAGAGGGAGTAATACTCTTGATTTGATTATCAGCAGTGATTCTTTATGCATTAAGAATCTGCAGATAAATGAACCACTAGGTGGCAGTGATCACAGTGTTCTGAAGTGGGATTTACTCAAAGAGGTAACTACCATTAGGTGTAAAGGGAAGGGTTATTGCTTCCATAAAGGCAACTACGATGGAATGAGACAGTATTTAAATTCTATACAGTGGGACCAACTGATGATGTTACCAACAGCAAATTCAAAAATGGAAGCATTCAAAGAACTTATCTTGGAAGCTACTAGGCTTCACATACCAACTAAGAAATATTGTTCAAGGTTTAAGCCAAAATGGATGTCAGATGAACTAATGAGGCATATGGCAGAGAAGAAAAATGCATGGGATACTTACAAATTAACACATCACACAGAAGCCTATGATAGATACAAGTTGATATGCCACCAAGTTACAAAGGAGGTTAGGCAGGCGAAGGCAGATTACGAGAAATCCTTGGCAAGGGATGCAAAGAAAAACAGCAAAGAGTTCTTTACTTATGTAAACTCTAGAAGAAAGGGGATGAATCAGATTGGTCCACTTGATATTGATGGGTCAACTGTTGATGATCCTGCTCAGGTAGCTAACAAACTAAATGAATATTTTGCATCGACATTCACACATGAGGAGATATTCAGCAAGGGGAATGCCAGAGGTGTATTCAACTCTAGCAGTAAGCTACAGAATCTTGAAATAACTGGGAGTAAAGTGGAGGAGAAACTGTTGAAGATAAACACAAGAAAGGCGCCGGGGGTGGATGGGATCTATCCAGTTATATTAAAGGAGGCAGCAAAGGAAGTAAGCAAACCCTTAGCCGTAATTATGAGAGCTTCCTTGGACTCAGGGGAGGTACCCATAGACTGAAAATGTGCAAATGTGTCCCCAATTCACAAAGGAGGATCAAAGGCTGACACAAGTAATTATAGACCTGTGAGCTTAACTTCTGTTCCAGGAAAATTAATGGAGGCACTGGTTAAAGAAGCACTGCAGGATCATTTAGACAAGACTTCAGTTATAGCTCAGACACAGCATGGTTTTGTTAAGGGGAAGACTTGCCTGACCAACTTGATTGGATACTATGATGCAGTCACAAAAGAACTGGATGCAGGGAATAACTTTGATATTATATACTTGGATCTTAGAAAGGCTTTTGATACTGTTGCACATGGAAGACTGCTACACAAATTGGAGCAGTGTGACATTGGAGGCAAATTGCTGCTATGGATAAAGGGGTGGTTGAGGGAGAGAAGACAGAGAGTGGTAATCAATGGACACTGCTCATTGTGGACTAATGTTATTAGTGGAGTCCCTCAGGGCTTAGTGTTGGGTCCACTATTGTTTTCTGTATTTATAAATGATACTGATGATGGTATATCCAGCTTAATGTCCAAGTTTGCAGACGATACAAAGGTTGGCAGGGTTGTCAAGGACACTACTGACCCTATTCTGCTGCAACAGGATCTGGAAAGATTGATCAGATGGGCTGAGAGGTGGCAAATGAAGTTTAACATTGACAAATGTAAAGTACTACACATGGGAAACAGCAACCCCAGAACAATGTATCAACTCTGTGGTACTACACTGACAGTGGTAGAGAATGAAAGGGACTTGGGGGTGGATGTGCAGGCAGATATGAAGTTCTCTGAGCAGTGCAGACGGGCTGCAAGAGTAGCTCATGGAGTATTGTCAATGATATACAGGAATTTTTCCAGCAGGGATAAGGAGGTGATTATTCCATTGTATAAGGCAATGGTCAGGCCACAACTAGAGTACTGTATACAGGTCTGGAGGCCTCATTTCAAGAAGGATGTAGAGCTGCTGGAACGAGTACAGAGAAGGGCAACAAGATTAGTGAATGGAACAAAGGGGTGCTCTTATGAAGAAAGGCTTAAGTTTTGCAAATTACAGTGTCTGGAGACTAGGCACCAGCGAGGTGATCTGATAGAGGTGTATAAAGCCTTGAATGGTTTAAGCATGCTCAATGCTGATGGAATTCTTCCTCTAGCTCAGAAAAATCACCTGAGAGGGCATAAATTCAAATTGAGGAAAGACAGATGTAGGATAGACGTGTGGAAATTTGCCTTTAGCCAGCGGGTGGTTGGTTGGTGGAACAGACTTCCATCCCTTGTGGTGGAGGTTGATAGCCTAAATAAGTTTAAGGCTCAGCTGGACAGGTATTTTGAACGAACAGAGGGGTGAAGTGGAAGTGGGTTTTTTTTTTTTTTTTTTGGCTGTTGCTGCATAAGCTTGCTTTCTTGCATCAAATGCCTCTACTAATGCTAATGCTAATGGTGTGACATAAGCATAGGGAAATCAAAATTGAGAGTAGGAGTGTGCTATAGGCCTAATGACTTTGATGAGTATAATAAGATATTGTACAGGGAAATAGAGTGGGCCAGTAAATCAGAGAGTCTTATAATGGGGGATTTTAATTTCCCAGATATTGACTGGAATTTGTGGGTTGGTCACTCGCACATTAGCAAGGCTTTTGTGGATTTATTGGATGATTGTTTTCTACATCAGCATGTTCGTGATGCAACAAGAGGGAGCAATACTCTTGATCTGATTATCAGTAGTGATTCTTCATGTATTAAGAATCTGCAGATAAATGAACCACTAGGTGGCAGTGATCACAGTGTGTTGAAGTGGGATTTACTCAAGGAGGTAACTACCATCAGAGGTAAAGGGAAGGGTTTTTGTTTTCGTAAAGGCGACTATGATGGTCTGAGACAGTATTTAAATTCTATACAGTGGGACCAACTGATGATGTTACCAACAGCAAACTCAAAATGGGAAGCATTCAAGGAACTAATTTTGGAGGCTACCAGGCTTTACATGCCAACTAAGAAATATTGTTCAAGGTTTAGGCATAAATGGTTGTCAGATGAACTAATGAGACATGTGGTAGAGAAGAAAAATGCATGGGATACATACAAATTAATGGGTGACATGGAAGCCTATGATAGATATAAGTTGGTCTGTAACCAAGTCACAAAGGAGATTAGGCAGGCAAAGGCAGACTACGAAAAATCCTTGGCAAAGGATGCAAAGAAAAACAGAAAAGAGTTCTTTACATATTTAAACTCAAGAAGGAAAGGGAGGAATCAGATTGGTCCACTGGATATTGATGGTTCAACAGTTGAGGATACTGCTCAGGTGGCTAACAATCTAAACGAGTATTTTGCATCTACATTCACGCATGAGGAGTTATTCAGGAAGGAGAATGATGTAGGTAAAGTAAACATTGGCAGTGAGCTGGATGATTTTGTAATAACTGAGAGGAAAGTGGAGGAGAGATTGTTGAGGATAAACATAAAAAAGGCACCTGGGGTGGATGGAATCTATCCAGTTATATTAAAGGAGGCAGCAAAGGAAGTAAGCAAACCCCTAGCCATAATTATGAGAGCTTCTTTGGACTCAGGGGAGGTACCCATAGACTGGAGAAGTGCAAATGTAACCCCAATTCACAAAGGAGGATCAAAGGCTGACACAAGTAATTATAGACCTGTTAGTTTAACTTCTGTTCCAGGTAAATTAATTGAGGCACTGGTTAAAGAAGCACTGCACGATCATCTAGACAAGAATTCAGTTATAGCTCAGACGCAGCATGGTTTTGTTAAGGGCAGGTCTTGCCTGACCAATTTGATTGGATACTATGATGTAGTCACAAAAGAACTGGATGCAGGGAATAACTTTGATATTATATATTTGGATCTTAGAAAGGCTTTTGATACTGTTGCACATGGAAGATTGCTGCACAAATTGGAGAATTGTGGCATTGGAGGCAAATTGCTGCTATGGATAAGGGGATGGTAGAGTGGCAGAAGACAGAGAGTGGTAATCAATGGACACTGCTCAACGTGGACTAATGTTATTAGTGGAGTTCCTCAGGGTTCAGTGTTGGGTCCGTTGTTGTTTTCGGTGTTTATGAATGATATTGATGATGGGATATCAAGTTTAATGTCCAAGTTTGCAGATGATACAAAGGTTGGCAGGGTTGTTAAGGACACTACTGACACTATGCTGCTGCAACAGGATCTGGAAAGGTTGAACATATGGGCTGAGAGGTGGCAAATGAAGTTTAAAATTGACAAATGTAAAGTACTACATATGGGAAACAGTAACCCCAGAGCAATGTTTCAACTCTGCGGTACTACACTGACAGTGGTGGAGAATGAAAAGGACCTGGGGGTAATTGTGCAGGCAGATATGAAGTTCTCTGAGCAGTGCAGACGAGCTGCAAGAGTAGCTCATGGTGTCTTGTCAATGATAAAGAGGAATTTTTCTAGCAGGGATAAGGAGGTGATTATTCCCTTGTATAAGGCAATGGTTAGGCCACATCTTGAGTACTGTATACAGGTCTGGAGGCCTCATTTCAAGAAGGATGTAGAGCTGCTGGAACGGGTACAGAGAAGGGCAACAAGATTAGGGAACAAAGGGTTGCTCTTATGAAGAAAGGCTTAAGTTTTGCAAATTACAGAGTCTGGAGACTAGGCACCGACGAGGTGGTCTGATAGAGGTGTATAAGGTTTCGAATGGTTTGAGCATGCTCAATGCCAATGGGATTCTTCATCTTGCTCAGAATAATCACCTGAGAGGGCATAAATTCAAATTGAGGAAGGACGGATGTCGGATAGATGTGCGGAAATTTGCCTTTGGCCAGCGGGTGGTTGGTTGTTGGAACCGACTTCCATCACTTGTTGTTGAAGTTGATAGCCTAAACAAATTTAAAGCTCAACTGGACAGGTATTTCGAACGAACGGAGGGGTGAAATGGGAGTGGTGTGTGTGTTTTTTTTTTTGGCTGATGCTGAATAAGCTTGCTTTCTTGCATCATATGCCTCTACTAATGCTAATGCTAATGCTAACATGCAGTACTTTGCATTTGTCAATGTTAAGCTTCAGCTGCCACTTCTCAGCCCGATTTGCCCAACTTGTCTAGATCCAGTTGGAATAGCATACTGTCATTAACAACCCTGCCAACCTGTGTATCATCTGCAAACTTGGACATTAATCCTGATATACCTTCATCAATATCATTAATGAATACACAAAATAACAACAAGCCCAGCACCGAACCCCATGGAACTCCACTAATAACATTTGTTCATGAAGAGCAATGTCCATTGATTACCACTCTCTATCGTCTCCCACTCAACCATCCCTTTGTCCATTGTAGCAACTTACCCTTAATGCCATACCTGTCCAATTTGTATAGCAGTCTTCCATGTGCAACACTATCAAAAGCTTTCCTGCAATCCAAGTATTTGATATCAAAATTATTTTTGACATTCAGTTCCTTTGTGACCACATCATAGTATCCAATCAAATTGGTCAGACAAGACCTCCCATTAACAAACCCAGGCTGTGTCTTAACTATTATTGCAACCTTGCCTTGATGATCCTGCAATACTTCTTTAACCAGTTACTTAAATATTTTCCCTGTAACTCAAGTCAAACTAACAAGTCTGTAGTTACTTGTGTCACCTTTGGAACCCCCTTTGTGAATTGGTGATACATTTGCACACTCCAGTCCATGGGGACTTCCCCTGAGTCCAAGGAAGCTCTAATAATTATGGTTAAGAGTTTGCTTACTTTCTTTGCTCTCTCCTTTAATATAACTGGATAGATTCTGCCCACCTCAGGTGCCTTCCTTATGTTTAACTTCAACAATTTCTCCTCCACTTTGCTCTTAGTTATTATAAAATCACATAGCTCCCTCTTAGAGTTTGACAAACTTCTGGCATTCCCCTCATTGAATAACTCCTCATGTGTGAATGTAGATGCTAAATACTCATTCAGTTTATCAGTTACCTGAGCAAGATCATCAATAGTCAACCTATCTATGTTAAGTGGTCCAATCTGATTCAACCCTTTCCTTCTAGAGTTTACATAAGTAAAGAACTCTTTGCTGTTTTTCTTTACATCTTTTGTAAAGATTTCTCATAATCTGCCTTTGCCTGCCTAACTTGCTTTGTGACTTGATTACAGACAAGTTTATATCTGCCATAGGCTTCTGTGTCGGCTGATAATTTATATGTATCCCATGCATTTTGCTTCTCTGCCATGAGCCTCATTAATTCGTCTGACATCCATTTAGGCCTGAACCCTGAACAGTATTTCTTAGTTGGAATGAAAAGCCTAGTAGCCTCCAAGATTAAGTCCATGAAGGCTTCCCATTTCGAATTCATTGTTTTAACATCATCAGTTGATCCCATTGTACAGAATTTAAACACTGTTTGAAACCCCTGTAGTCACTTTTACGAAAGCAAAAGCCTTTCTTTTAGCATTGATGGTAGTTACATCTATAAGTAATTCCCATATCAGTACATTATGATCACTGTCACCCAGTGGTTCCTTTATCTGCAAAATCTTAATGCATGACTAATCATTGCTGATAATCAGATCAAGAGGATTACTACCTCTGGTTGCCTCTGGAACAGGCTGCTGTAGAAAACAATCATCCAATAAAACCAAAAAAAATCTTGCTAGTGTGCGAATGACCAATTCACAAGTTCCAGTCAATATCTGGAAAGTTAAAATCCCCCAGTATGACATTCTGATTTACTGTACACTATTTCTCTGCACAATTGCTCATTATACTCATCATGTTCATTAGGTCTATAACACACACCTACTCTCATTCTTTCTTTTCCAGTGTCACACCAAACAGACTCAACATTGTATTGTCCAACATCAATTAGATGCACTTCCTTAGATTTTATGTTTCTTAACTAACAGCATAACACCTCCTCCCTTCCTGTCCTGTCTATCCTTTCTGTACACATAGTACTCCCCAAATTCCAATTCTGCACTGCTTATAACTGTGTGACACCATGTCTCTCATATCCCAACAATATATGCCTTTGATGTCTTGACTAGCAGTTTAAGATCATCAAATTTATTAACTCTACTCCTAGCATTGGTGTTCATGCAAGTATACATGCACCTGTTTCTACTCTTAGTTACCCTAACACAGCCCATGTATTTATTTGTTTTACTAAGACTTCTAACAGTCCCTGAAATCTCCATTGCCTTGCTTTCCATGCTGCTGATCATTCTAATAGAAGCAGTGGCAAGAATCACTTTTGTTTCTGCCTGCAGCCACTTTTAACCTTTTAATCTGTGCATTTTCCCCAATCTAGCAGTTTTCCAGCCCACTAACACTGTCCTTGATAGCATCAGCAAATAATCTTGCACCCTTTCTATTTAAGTGTATCCCCATCCCTGTAGAAGTAGTTTCTCCTGTCAACAGGCACAGACCAGGCTGAAAAAAATTCTACTCCTTGAGCTTTGCACAATCTCTCCTACGCTATTTAATAATCCCTACTCTATTTATTTTTAAATTCCATTTCTATGCCATTTAATTGAATTTCCACAACTTTGCCTTAAACACCATACAGCTAAGCAGATTATTTGAGGTGAGTACTGTTAGTTAAGCTGTTATTGCTATTATTCTCATTAAATCAAATTATTGCATAATGAAAAAAAAAATTAAGAGTACTGGACAAAGAAGGATGTAGTTTCTAATATTTGGAAAACAAAAATTTCAAGAGGTTAGTGATGCAAAAACAAAAGAGGGATATATTTATCGGTCCACATATCAAAATGTTAATGAAAGTCATATCTTCTGTTGATGTTCTCAACGTACATGATAAAGTGTCATGGAATGTCGTCTTCGAGGTAATCTGCTTTTTTTTGGAAATCAGAGCTCAGGAAATTGAGCTGTGCCAGGGTATGGATGAATAAGGGATTTGCTGTAGGCATATTTCTGCTAGAAGTGCAAAAATTAAATAAATTTTTTGTATAAAATTAGCATTAGCATTAGTAGAGGCAGTTGATGCAAGAAAGCAAGCTTATGCAGCATCAGCCAAAAAAAAAAAAAAAAAACCACTTCCACTTCTAAGTTGATTTTAAGTTGATCGAAGCACACACACACACGCTATGAACTGTTTTCCTGTGCTAATTTTTGCTAGGGGTGCAGGAATGACATACATTTTAAGTTGTGGGAGGGGTAAATTATGAATTGTTAATTATGGATTTAGCTATTAATCAACTAGGCATGGCCCTGTCAAGAAACTATGTGGAGCTTGTTCATCGACTCCATCTTAGTTGTCATTTTAATTTTTTTTTTTCACAGGAAAAAGATATACAGGCAAGTAAAATTCAAATATGTTTGTCAGTTACTTCTGGACACTTAATTTATGAGGAAGTTGAGGGGGGGGGGTGGACAAGCAGAAATCAGGGTTAAAGGTTAAGTTCATATGATTTGAATAAATGATATGATAAATGATTTGTTATAACCTACTAAACAAAAATACTAATTTTCTTAAACACCAGGTGTGATTTTTTTAGAAAATTCTCGAAATGTTAATATTCATGTTCAGCATTACAGAATACATAGGTATTTCTGAATATGGATAACACTGTGTTTTATTATGAGTTAAAAAAAAAAAAAGGGTATAAATTTACTGGCCAGTGATATAAGAATAGAGATTATCATAATTATTTGATATGATTGCCTCAGTACAGAAAAAAATAGTGTATATGTACAAGCAAGTGTATTTATGAATATACAAGTAATATATGGAGATTCAATATAAATGAAGAAAATTAATGATTATTTTCAAAATTAAGTTTACCAGTATATAGTCATTTTCACAATTTGAATGCATTTCAATGTCAAAACGATCAGGAAAAGAAATTTTCACATGATAACCATCTTCAAACTGTATTTTCCATATACATTCCACATTCGCAGGGTACTGGGATGGATAATTTGGCGATTTAATGTGTCCATGTGGACTATGAATAATTCCTCCGCATCCTAGGAAATAAATCATATATACAAATGAAAATTACTTGTAGAATTATACTGAAGTAAATAAGAAATATTAAACATTTTGATTTGAATAACAGGCATACTGAACAAATAAGAAACTTTCATCATTATAATAGTATTCTGCTCCATAAGCACACACACACACACAACATATGAAAATCATATTTTTATCTATACAAGAGAAACCCTTATCACTGACAGGTAACAATCTCATAACTGTCTCTTAATTTCATAAAGAAAATAAGAGATAATTAGGGAAGTAGATTTATTTTTTATTTATTTATGAAATTAAGAGTTAACTATGATTGAAAGTAAGCAAAATTTCAAAAACTAAATGATATCCAGTGTAAATAACACTAGCAACTACGTTAAGGGCTATACAATTATATAAGAGTACAAAAGTAATGTTTATTTTTATAGTTAATAAAAGAAATTTGTCACAAAAGCATCAAACATCGAATAATGTGAAGAAAATCAGAGTGATATGCCTCAGACATACAAACAATTCCTTGAAAATAAGTACTATGTAATGATATAGGATTGCAGGAGTATATCAATCCAATGTTTAAAATTAAATCAAAATTCATAGACTTTATCTCATTCGAATTTTATCAGGAGACATAATAGAGCCACTAGAGATGTCTTTTGTGCTTTTGATGTGAAGACAGTGAGGAAATTAAGTGGAAATTCAGCACCAAAATTGATGGGCATCTTTGAAAATTTTTGAACTTTTGAATCAGAATCACCTTTGAATTTTTTTTATCAGAAGAAAAGAGTTTTTGTTCTTGAAGAAAATAAAAAGGGGAAGGCCCCCACGAAGTACTCAATTGCACAACTCAACACTTGCTTACTCCAAGCAACAGGCAGTCAGGTGAGAACACCGAGAGCAGAAGACACTGATCCCACAAGACGTAACTCGATTTGTTAGTGACTCGATTTGTAAGGAAATAAGAAATACATTGTGCAGAAAGGATAGATATAATAGAACCAGGGTATGTCTGCCTGGAACTTAGTTAATAATACTGGAGAACAGATAACTTCTAAGGGAATGAAATGTGATATTGTTTTACATATATGTGACATGAAGGGTGACTTTTTTTTGCAAGCATTGGCTGTGTAGAGTGAATTTCTTCATGAAATTTTAAAAATTTGTAAAAATGAAAACTGTATGTAGATGCATTTATATATTAACATGTTCTTATTTTGAGTTGATTGCCCAGTATTAGCCTGAAATTATGGGTCTTCATTGCCCTTCTTTTTTTTTTTTTTTTGGACATAGTATCTCTAAATTCAGTTTTATTAACTTCTGAATCTGAATTCCAGAGAACTTAAACTTTTGTAAGTCAAAATCAGACAACAATAATTAACAGTTGTGCTCTTTTTCCCTCCTCCAATTTTAAAATCTGGTCTCATGTTGTCATCTATGATAACCTATGTCTACATGCAGATATCACTGTTTGAATTTTAAAACATAGCTATATAGTATTCAACAGTAAAAAATTATAAAAAAATATAAAATAATAAGAATAAGCATAAACACACCTAATAAAATGTTTGAGGTTTTTTTATTTTTTATTTTTATTCAATCAGAAACAAAAACTTGATTCAAAACAGTATCTCTGGTTTAATTTTAAAACATGTCATGTAATCATGCACATGATTCTGATCCGCAACCATTCGGAATCAAACACATGATTAGTGTTAGTGGTGGCAAATGAAGCAAGTTTACACAGCATCGGCTTAAAAAAAACAAACAAAAAAAAAAACTAACCCCTATCATCTGTCCATCTCTAATAATTTTTCAAATTCTTTCTTAAATATATTTAAACTGGCCATCTCCATAACACAGGTTGACAATTTATTGTTGTCAGGTGTATATTGACACAAGGACCTCTGGCAGTTTGTTCCAACAATCAGTCACTCTCTGGCTGAAATCAAATTTTCACACATCTATCCTACAACTATTACTTTTCTATTAAAATTTAGGTCCCTTTATGCATGTCATCCAAGTAAGAGTAGAATGTCAAATTTAATTTACACAAACCATAAAAGCCTCAAATACTTCAATCAGATCTCCACTTCCAAGATGCTACAAATTGCAGAACTGAAGCTTTTCTGGTAAGAGCACCCTTTTGTTGCTCTCACTAATCTCATTGCCCTTCTCTGCACCCGTTCCAAAAGCTCCACATCCTTCCTTAAATGACACTTCCAGATTGTATGCAGTACTCGAGAAGCAACATAACCACTGCCTTATATAACACAATAATCACCTCCTTCTTCCTACTTGCAAATAGATCACCGACAGGGCCTCATGTGCGTATCCGGGACTTTTTTCTTTCTCTGCAGCCATGATGACAGTACGACCCAATTGGTATGTTATTCTAGGATTACTGCTTCTCGTAAGCAATACCATGCTGCTATTGTTATGGGGGTTTGATAGTGCTTAAGCTGCTTTGGTTATAATGCACCTATTCATTCATGTATTATATAAAGAAATGAGAAAGATTAGTAAAGTCAGAAATTATTAAAAAGTCCGGTTTTCTTTAGGAAGTTGAAAAATTCAGGAATATTCTCATTGTCTCCAATGAGATTCTCTAAAGTTATTGGTTTACCAAGATTAATCAAGGATAGCAGGGTTGAAGTTCTGTCTTATTTATGTTTATAGTAGGGGCAGTCAATGAGAATGTGTTTATTAATCAGATTTATATTACAACGTGGACACTGTGGCAGATCATCTCCTGTGAGTAAATAAAGATGGGTCAGGTAAGTTTGAACTATTCTTGCCCTTGAAAGGACTACTTCGTCTCGTCTTGTTGTGTGGACACTGGAATGCCAAATTTTCAGATCATGTTCAAATTGAAAGAGTTCGTTATTAGTTTGAGAGTGCCATATTGCTGCCCATTCTGACAGGCATACCTGAATGGTTAATGCAAAGTTTGATAAACAAGGATATTTATTAAGTCTAAGGTAGTCAGATTTTTTGCAGCTTTATCAGCCAGTTCAATGCCCAAAATAACAGAATGTGCTGGAATCCAACAGAAGGTGACCAGTTGATGGTATTCTTCAATTTGTAGTAATATGTTTCTTATTTCATCTAAAACAGGATGAACTTTATCTGAAGAGTTACATAATGCCATGACTGAGCTGAGGAAATCAGGAAATCTGTAAATAATAGATTTTAAAGAACAGTCACATAACAGATTTTCTAAAGCTAGTTTAATTGCATATAATTCAGCTGAGAAGATGTTGAATTCAGATGAAATTGATGCTGAAATAACAATATTCGGAAACACTGCAGCTCTTCCAATATTTGTATTAGATTTAGAGCCATCTGTATAAATTGGGGAAAATCAATATATCTTTGGGTGTGAGCTACATGAAGATATTTGATGCTTGCAAAATATTCTTTTCCCATTGACAGATGTAAGTGTCACAAGTCAGTAGGGAAGCGGAGTGGTTGAGTACAAGTTACTACCTGTTGTACGGAATGGATGGAAACATTCCAAACCTGAATTAGTTCAAGAAGGTGAAGACCAGCTGGTTTAACTATGCTAGGTTTATTTCTGAAGAGGATTTCTAAGGGCGGATTGAATAGGTATGGCTGAATGGGATGCGAGGCACAACTTTTTATCTTTACAGCATACTTCAGTAACAGTGTTTTCCTTCATAAAGTTAGTGGGGCTCGTGAGCATCAATGTAGAGACTGTGTGCTGACAATGTTCTGAATGCACCAAGTGCAATATTCAAAGCATTGTGTTGAACTGGATAAAGTCAGCGTAATGCACTCATTCTGGCAGAATCGTAGATGGGAGTTCCATAATCAAGATGAGGTCTGATTAATGTTCTGTATAACCGAAGTAAGGAGTTACGATCTGCACCCCACGTTTGGGTGGATAATGCCCTGAGTATGTTTAACTTTTTTAGACAGGAAGTATGTACATTTTTAATATGGTGTATAAAATTTACCGTATTTCCCCATGTATAAGACACTCCCGTGTATAAGATGCACCTTAATTTTGGGGCCCGAAATTTGAAAAAAAAATGTATTACATAAAGTTATTGAACTCAAGTTTTATTCATCATAAAATTCATACAACTCATCACTGTCAAAACTCCCATCCATTAGCTTGTCCTCATCTGTGTCTGAGGATGAATCACTGTCTTCATATATTGCCTCGTCCTCAGTTCCATCTATGGCATTTGAAATGCCACACTTGTTAAATGACTTGACAACGATCTCAATCTTGATATTATCCAAGGATCTTTTTACCCAGGTACAAACCTCTCCTATAGTTGGTTTCTTCACTCTTCCTGCTGGTGTCAAATTGTCCCCAGAAGACTTCATCCATTGGTCTCTCATGTCAGCTTTGAAGGGTTTGTTAATGCTGACATCAAGTGGTTGGAGCTGGGATGTCAAGGTATGACAGCGAGTTTTGCTTTTTGCTCTGCAGCAATCTTCTTTGTATTTTTTGTTATGTGTGCCCTGAACTTATCAAGCACCAATAGGGCAGGTTTGCGTAAGAGCCCACCTGGTCTCCTGCTCCAAACTTTCTCAAACCAGATCTTCATCCCATCCTGATCCATCCAAAACTTATCATGAACGTGGACAATCACTCCTCGAGGAATGTCTTCTTTTGGCATTGTTTTGCATTTGAAAACCAGCATAGGAGGCAGCTTGGTTCCGTCGGCATAACAAGCTAGAAAAACTGTATAATGGCTCTTTTCGTGTCCACTTGTCTTCACAGTTACAGTTTTCACCCCCTTCTTATCAACAGTTCTGTTACTTGGGACATCAAATTGAAGGGGGATTTCGTCCATATTTGCAATCTGTCCCAACTCAAACTGATGTCTATTCCGACATTGAATGACAAAACAATGAAATTCAAGGACCTTCTGCTCATAGCTTTCAGGCATCTTTTGAGCAAGTCTGGTGAATGTACGCATGCTTAGTCCATTCTGTTTCATGAACCTGAAGCACCAATTGTGTCCTCCTTTGAAATCAGTTTCTTTTTCATCAGCAATTCTTCTTGCCTCATGCTGAACCATCTTTGTGGACATAGGAATTCCAATTGTTCTTTGCTCCTCAATTCCCTCTCTAAATTAGGCCATTTTGCTGACTTGCCTCTAATGGCCTTCTTCTGCCATGGTCCTTCTCCACCTGTTTTCTTAGTTGGAGGAGGACCAAACTTACGTTCAGCAGCACGATTTCCATTCACTTTTGCAAATTGGATCACTTTTAACTTGAATTCAGCACTGTACAAAAATCTTTTCTGAGCCATTTCTGGGCAGAACGTGGCAAAACGTAACCTAATATACCGGTAACAAGCATAAAACAATGAATGCAAAGACAGCAAGCATGAAAAAGCGGGGAATGCAAGTAAAAAAAATCTACATCCACTGTATAAGATGCACCCAGTTTTTAGACCCCAAATTTTTCGAAAAAAGATGCGTCTTATACATGGGGAAATACAGTAACTTACTGTCAAAGATTAATCCTAGAAATCTGATGTTATTAGTGACTGGAATGAGGACATTAGAAATTTGAAGTTCAGGATCCGGAGGAACTTTTCATTGTCTACAAAAATTAATAGCAACTGTTTTCTGCTGCGAGAATTGATAGCCATTGAAGCTGCCCCACTGTTGTATTTTATTAAGTGATATCTGAAGATGCCGTTCGATAGATCTCATGTTTTTGGAATGGCAGGAGATGAAAAGGTCATCTGCATAAAGGTAAGTCTCAACTGTATTTGGAAGCTGTCTGGTGATGTAATCTATTCTAAGAGCAAAAATAGTGGCACTCAGTACTGATCCCTGTGGAACACCTTCTTCCAGAATGAAAGCTACAGAGAGAGGGCATGTTGGTATTGAACTTGAAACGATCTAGTATGTAGGAAGTTCTGAACAAATACAGGAAAGTTTCCCCACAGACCAAGAGAGTAAAGATCACTAAGTATGCCACGTCGTCAGGTGGTGTCAAAAGCCTTCTCTACATCTATTGAAACCATTGCAAGATGTTCACGTTTAACAAAGGCATTTCGAATGGCAAATTCAGCCTTGACCATAAGACTGAAGTATGACCAATTTCAACAAAAGCCATATTGACTATGGCTCATTAGATGTTCTGACTCAATGATTCAGATGATTCTTCTGTGGACAATTTTTTCAAGGATTTTGTTGAGGAAGCTTGATAGAGATATTGGTCTATAGCTATGGAGGTTTGTTGGATCTTTTAGAGGCTTTAGGAATGCCAAAACAGTAGAGTGATGCCAAGAAGCTGGAAAAACATTTTCTAAAAATATAGGATTGTAAAAAAACAGGAGAGGGTGAAAGCTCTATAATAAATCCCATCTGGCAGCACTATTGTGGGCTGTTCTAATCGCAAGCAAAAGTTCAGGATATTGCAGAGGTTTGTTATGTGGGAGAAGGCAGGTAGTTTGAAAGTTATTAGCATGCTTTTCTGTAGTGGCTTTAATTCATTGGAATGATGTAGTATAGGCTGATCCTGCTGAGATTCAGCAAAAGTATTGCCCAAAGAATTAGCAATATCTAAGGGATGGATAGGTCTTGCCCATTCCAGGAGAGGATTGGAGAAGTTATGGTAGGAAACTTACTGGATAACTGTCTAATTATTTTCCATATTATTTTGGGATCAGTGTTTCTGTTAAAACTCAATGCAAAACAGGTCCAGGATTCTCTCTTGGCTTGCCTTTGTATGAAACATGCTTTTGCCCTTAACTTCTTATAATTAATGAGGTTGGTTGTGGTTGGACATTGCCGAAATAAATTTCTGGCTATAATTTTTGCTTTCTTTGCTTTTCTCATTTCTTTTGCTTTGTGCATTCCTCATTTCACCAGTAATTATAGTGCTTTTTTTCCAGAGGATTTGATAATGATATTGTGTCTGGCTACTTTTAGGAGATGTGACGTGATGTAAGCTGTCACATTATCAATATGCTGTAGGTGGAATTTTTCCTCATCAAGAGAAATCGAGGAATGAAATTTTGTCTAGTTTGCTCGGACAAATTTCCATTTCCTGCAGGATTTAGTTGAAGGAGTCTGTGCTATTAAAAAGTTGCACACAATTGGAAAGTGGGTGATGTCCGTGCGATCCTTTATAACGTACTGTGGGGGTTTGTTTTTTTATATACTTAGTTCTATATATTATTATCTGTCTACTATTTAACTTGACAATATTTTAATTATAATTTTTTCTATATCCTTTTTGGTTAGTTCCCCTTTAAAATAAACTCCTCACTTGCGCACCTGACTAGTATCTACTCAGAAAATTTCAGGTTCGAGGAACTACTATAGGTACATATATATATATATATATATATACTTTTTATTCCCCTTCAGATAGGCTGGTATTCAGAACAACAAAAACTACACACATATTGGATAAAAATATGTTTATTGTACATATTTACAAAGATACATCAACACAAAAGAAATTTATTAAACACATGACCAAATAAATCTAATTTCACCTTCTTAGAACTGATTGTATATGAGCAAAGGTATATTTGCCTATTGGGTATAATCAAGTAGAGTTATCTCTTTTACATATATCATAATCATAATTGGGATCTATCCAGTTATATTAAAGGAGGCAGCAAAGGAAGTAAGCAAACCCTTATCCATTATTATGAGAGCTTCCTTGGACTCAGGGGAAGTACCCATGGACTGGAGATGTGCAAATGTGACCCCAATTCACAAAGGAGGATCAAAGGGCGACACAAGTAATTATAGACCTGTTAGTTTAACTTCTATTCCCAGAAAATTAATGGCCGAACTGGTTAAAGAAGCACTGCAGGATCACCTAGACAAGACTTCAGTTATAGCTCAGACACAGCATGGTTTTGTTAAGGGAAAGTCTTGCCTGACCAATTTGATTGGATACTATGATGCAGTCACAAAAGAACTGGATGCAGGGAATAACTTTGATATTATATACTTGGATCTTAGAAAGGCTTTTGATACTGTTGCACATGGAAGACTGCTGCACAAATTGGAGCAGTGTGGCATTGGAGGCAAATTGCTGCTATGGATAAAGGGGTGGTTGAAGGGGAGAAGACAGAGAGTGGTAATCAATGGACACTGCTCATCGTGGACTAATGTTATTAGTGGAGTCCCTCAGGGTTCAGTATTGGGTCCATTATTGTTTTCTGTATTTATAAATGATATTGATGATGGTATATCAAGCTTAATGTCCAAGTTTGCAGACGATGCGAAGGTTGGCAGGGTTGTCAAGGACACTACTAACACTATGCTACTGCAAGAGGATCTGGAAAGGTTGAGCAGATGGGCTGAGAGGTGGCAAATGAAGTTTAACATTGGCAAATGTAAAGTACTACATATGGGAAACAGCAACCCCAGAGCAACGTATCAACTCTGTGGTACTACACTGACAGTGGTAGAGAATGAAAGGGACCTGGGGGTGGTTGTGCAGGCAGATATGAAGTTTTCTGAGCAGTGCAGACGGGCTGCAAGAGTAGCTCATGGTGTATTGTCGATGATATATAGGAATTTTTCTAGCAGGGATAAGGAGGTGATTATTCCCTTGTATAAGGCAATGGTCAGGCCACACCTAGAGTACTGTATACAGGTCTGGAGGCCTCATTTCAAGAAGGATGTAGAGATGCTGGAACGAGTACAGAGAAGGGCAACAAGATTGGTGAATGGAACAAAGGGGTGCTCTTACGAAGAAAGGCTTAAGTTTTGCAAATTACAGTGTCTGGAACTAGGCACCAGCAAGGTGAGCTGATAGAGATGTATAAAGCCTTGAATGGTTTGAGCATGCTCAATACTGATGGGATTCTTTCTCTTGCTCAGAATAATCACCTGAGAGGGCATAAATTCAAATTGAGGAAAGACAGATGTAGGATAGACGTGAGGAAATTTGCCTTTAGCCAGCGGGTGGTTGGTTGGTGGAACAGACTTCCATTCCTTGTCGTGGAAGTTGATAGCCTAAATAAGTTTAAGGCTCAGCTGGACAGGTATTTCGAATGAACAGAGGGGTGAAGTGGAAGTGGTTATTTTTTTATTTATTTAATTATTTATTTTTTTTTTTTTTTTGGCTGATGCTGCATAAGCTTGCTTTCTTGCATCAAATGCCTCTACTAATGCTAATGCTAATCAAATCTCCCCTCTTTTAAACTAACAAAATAATAATGTTTCTACTTCCTTACTCCTCAGTTCAATTGACTTAAAAGAATCTGTTTACATTCTCCTTTCATTACAAAACAATTCCTACTCCAAATTGATAAAGCTCCTATACTCTTAATTTCAGTATAATTCATTACTCTGTTTCTAATAGACTGTAGCCTACAACCTTCTCTAATGTAGGTAATTACACCACTATCATTCTCTATTCCCTCTATCCCCTTCCAAAATTCATACTTAGTCATTCACTTATTTAACCAAATATTAATAGGTATCAATCACTTCAAAAAATTTATATATATATATCTATTCCCTTCCAAAATTTATTTATATATATTGACTTGCCCTGGCTAATGTCCTTCAATTCATACCGTTCACTAAATTATACTTTACAATATAGTACTTCTTATACATATCTCACAGTGTTCAATCAAAAGTTCTGATAAATTGGTTATCGGGTGTCTATACGTCTTTGTGTGATGGTGAGAGTACTTAAGTAAACTAATCACTTACTTAGATAACTTGGCAGACTTTGCAATACATCCTTCTTCCTTCTCTAGGCGAGTAGTGGATCTTTTCCATCTGGGTCGCATCTCACAATCACTGGGGGAGTTTGACATAAGATACTGGATTCCTTCTTGGGTCTCGGGTACCTTTATTTCTTAAGAATGCATATTTTTCATCTGATCAGAATCAGAATGGCTGTACTCTGTTTTTGAGCTGATGAAATCCAAAGCTCCAGCATAATTTCTCTCTGGAATATCAGGCAATCTCGTTCCTTGATAATGGAGTTAACTCCTTCTCATCTACTTTAAGGATCTTGTAAAATTTTCCCTTTCTCTACGGCACGTGTTCTTCATCTCTATCACTCTTTCACTTCGAAACTCAGTCTACCTTTGATTGGTTGATTAACTGTCTGACTGTCTAACCGACTTCTGCATCTCAACTTCATCTTTCCACTTACTCGACTGCCTCTCTCACTAACTTATTAAATCAAAGACTTAACTGTTCACTTTCATCTTAAAGCTTATCCACCCCTCTTACTAACTGACTACACATTACAACTTAGCTACTTTCTCCACCAGCTACTCCATCTAAAAAACTCTTTCTTTTCTATTTCTTCTCCAACTCTGACTCACTAACTCCTTTCACTAACACTAACTAAAATCTCCACCCTTTTTTTTTTTCTTCGACCCCTTCATTCCCTTTTTGTTCTATTCCTCCCACATCTAACTCCCGAGTTCACCACACCTGTTACCACTGACTCCCTCCAATCTTATACTCATCCTCGGATTTTTCTCCGTTCATTTGTTAGAAGACCCTACTCAGCCTGCCCAGTAGCATGTGTTGCAATAATTCCCCCCCTTTTATTATTCTACCAGATTTGCTCCCTTATGGCGTGCCCTTTGATGTTTGCTGATTATCCCAAATAAAAACGCTCCCCTCTCATCTAACGCCTTGACCCTGTAATGTTTTAAAAACACGAAACTCACATTTAGTGACCACAGCATTTATTTAAGGAAACTTAAATGCTGGTCAAGAAACCACTTCCTGTTTGTGCCTGACGGTATCCTGTTTGAAGTAGCTTTCACTTCTAAGTTCGACCCTGCATAAATCTTAATTCATCTGTTTGTGCTTGGACCCATGCTGCTTTACAGCAGTTTTCTTCGTTTATCCCCCACATATAATGGAAGTTAATGGCTTGTGGACCCTGCCTTTATTTCTTACTACCCATTAAATTTATATTTCATACTGAATAATTCTTGTTATTGAAATCAGACGATACTACTATCTTATTCAACTAGCAACTTGAATTCCTATTCCTTAATTAATAAAACCAACTTCTTATTACTTTTATTCTGTAAGATTTTGTATCTTACAATACCACTCTATGGTCAGGACCAAAACTGGGGAACAAATTGAGAGATCTGTTACTGAGGTGTGTCCATTTGGGAGCTGTATGTGAGTGTGTGCACCAGTATTGAGTATGTGAGTTTTTGTGTTCTAGAAAGCTTTCAATGAATTGACCCCATCTATAGTTTATGATCATCCCATAAGTGGTGGTGCCCATTAAAATTGCCTAACATACAGAGAGGTGGAGGTATCTGTGTGATGATCTTTTAAAGAGTAAGTATGGTTTGGTGGTAGGTAGATTGAGACAAGTGTTATGGCAATATTGAGGGTTATACAAACAGCAACAGCTTCTAATTCAGTCTGAAGAGGGATATGTTTAGTTGGGATCTCTGAATTTGTAAGGACTGCCACACCACCATGAGCAGCATCAGCTGTATTGTGATATTTTCAATAAAGGCAATAGTTCTTTATCGAAGGAGAAATTTGTTTTTTTTTTTTTGGTAGTTGTTGGCGCATTGGCTTCTGTGGCCATAGTGCACCTCCCAAGGTTTTTGCAGTACTTTGATCCAAGCCCGAGGCGGGATTCGAACCCGCGACCTTTGCGTTGCTAGGCAGGCACTTTACCCACCTGGCTAGCCCGGTCGGCGGAGAAATTTGTAAGGTTAGATAAGTTTCCTGGAGACAAAGGCAACTGGAGAAAATTGGTTAATAAGATCTTTGATATCATCTGTGTTGCAATGAAAGCCTCTGCAATTCCATTGTAAAATGGTGTGCATCATTTAGGTTTTCTTGAGGTTGATTCATCTGAATCTGTTTTGAAAGAGGAGATTTTTTGGGAAAGTGTGGTGTCCAATATCCATACTAGAACTCCATCTGCATGGAGTTCTAGTATGGGTTCTGAATGGACATCAACTTCCAGGCTGTTGGTGAGCGATTCGGTTTTCTTGCTCTCTTTAGTGGTTTTAAATTTTTCACTGTCAAGCAGCAAAACCTTTGGATTATCAGTTGGGATGGTAATTGGAGTGTTGGTCGCTTCATTCGTTTTAGTTTGAGGTATGTCTTTTCCAGAGTTTGCTAGTGTAGTTTCAACCCAGTTAGCTATAGATGTGCTGGGTGGTATTGATACATCAGTTTAAACTGCTGTTGAGTGCGAGCTTCGAGTGTGAGATGCATAAGAATGACTAGATATTGTCAACATAACTGCATGCCTCATGGTATGTCACTTTATGTTCTGTTTTATATTTTTGCATTTTCTTCCGTGTTTTCCACATTTCACATGATTTTGAAAAGGCTGGATGGCTTTCTTAACAGTCGGGGCAAATGGGAGTTGAGGCTATACAATCTGTTTGTGCATGCTCCTTGGAACCACAAATAGGATATATGCATCACCTCTACATGCCTGCTGGGAGTGTCCGTATTTCTGACATTGAAAACAAAGAATGGGATTAGGGATATAAGGCTGAATTCTGTAGTTTAAATAGCCAGCAGTTACTACGGATAGCAATTCTGGGGTGCTAAAAGTTAAGATTATGGATCGAGTCGGAACGAGATTTCCACCTTTCTTAGTCATTATACATTTGGCACTGATTACCTTTTGATTGCTCAATTCTTGAACTAATTCCTCTTTGGACACGGTAATTAGGTCCCACTCTGTGATGATACCTTTGGACAAAATTAACGTATTGTGGGGAGTGACAGATACTGGCAGCCCACAAAAAGTTGTTGTTTCGAGTAGCCACTGAGAATGTTTGGAGGGGGCTGTTCCTATCAGGAGGTATCCAGATTGTAGTCATTTCACCATTTTTGGTGCCCAGCAATGGATTACAAATATCTCTGGGTAACAGATGGTGATAACTTGCTTATAGCCTGGGTGGAGAGAGAGAGAGATTGTGTATCACCAGAAAGTTTGGCATCTCATTGCACTGTGCTTCTCTTCGAAATCTTTTTGGTTGATTAGTGTCATTGACATCAGACATTTCTGATCTTAAACTTGAAGGCTCTAAGGAAGGAAAATTATTCAAATCTATGCTTGCTCCTTTTAGCCCTGGGAGAGGGTGATTGTTCTCCCAGGTTACTGGTCCTGCCACGTGGAGGTAGAAGCAGTTCCAACCAGTAACCAAGTGATCAGAAGAATAGGAGAGCAGTACGTTGATAGTGATAGCAGTAATGTTGCAAGTGGGATTAGCATTAATGTTGCTAATGGTGAAGCAGTCATGTTGCTCAGAGAGGGACACAGTAACAATGCGAGTGGTCAGCAGTAATGTTGCGAGCAATAGAGGGTTTTTTAAAGCCCTAGTATTCGCCATAGGAAAATCGCTAGTAAACACGCTAAAAAGGTCGCTTGGCACTCCGGGCCACAATACCATGCATTTTTAAATATTAAAACTCAACTGCCACTTCTCATCCATCTACCTAATTTTTCTAGGTCTTGTTGTAGCATCAAATCCTGAATTCCAGTGTAGAATCCAGCACTCAAAACAAACAGATTCTATTGACAGCATAGAATCTATGGTGTGTGATAGTTGAGAGCAAAGGTATAATGTGAGTAGTAATAACCTACAGACTGAAAGATTGTGAAAACTATGATGAGAGTCTTTACAGGCAGATAGAGTGAACAAGCAAGTGCAAATGTCTTATCAGGAATGTCTTCAAACTGCCCCAGACTGATTGGAATAAGCAGGCAGGTGAACTTGCAGGGAAAAAATTTTTCTAAATAAACTGCTTGATTATTATTTATATCAGCATGTCAGAGAAAATACTAGGGATGAGAATATGCTTGATCTCATAATTCCAAATTAGTATTAGTATAGGAATATGATGCAAGAAAGCAAGCTTTTCCATCATCAGCAAAAAAAAAAAAAAAAGTTCCTATTTCACTCATCCATTAGCTCCAAAAATTTGTCCACTTCTTCCATGAATTTATTTAAGCTATCAACTTCCACAACTGCCAATGGAAGTTTATGCCAGCAATTAACCACCTGCTGGCCAAATGAAAATTTCCACACATCTAGAACTGTCTTTCCTTCATTTGAATTTTATGACCACTCAGGGATGCAATCTAAGCAAGAGGAAAAATTGCATCAGCATTGAGCCTGCTCAAACCATTCATGACCTTATACACCTCAATCAGATCACCTTGCAAGCACTTAGTCACCATACTTTGCAATTTACAGAACTTAAGTCATTCTTGGTAAGAGAAACCCATTGTTCTCTCACCAATCCTCATTGCCCTTCTCTGTACTCGTTCCAGTAGTTCTACATCCTTCCTAAAATGAGGCCTCCAGACTTGACCATTGCCTAAACAAGGGGATAATCACCCCTGCTAGCAAAATTTCTGCATATTATTGACGAGACGCCTTGAGCTGCTATGGTAGCCTGTCTGCACTGCACAGAAAAATTCATATCTGACTGCACAATTATCCCACATCCTTGGGTGCCTCCGTAGCCAGGTGGGAAGGAGCAGTAGTGCATATCACATGCTTCTTGATTAGAACGGGGTTCCAGCCCGTCACCACCAAATACGGAAGATGCGGAAAGGTCAGCGAATGACCACCACATATCCCGGAGCAATATGGCCTTAGTTGCTAATGCTCCTAAAAACCAAAACAACAACAACAACAATCCCAGGTCCTTTTCATTCTAGACTAACCTGAGTGTAATACCACCCAGGTGGTAGCTTACTCTGGGGTTACTGCTTCCCATATGCAGTACTTTGGATTTGTAAATGTTAAACTTCAGTTGCTAACTCTCAGGCTCTCTGCCCAACTTTTCTAGATCCAGTTGCAGTAGCATGCTGTTATTAGTGTCATTAACAACCCTGCCAACCTTTGTATCATCTGCAAACTTAGACATTCAGCCTGATATACTTCATCAACATTATTGATAAATATACAAAACACACAACACCAAACCCAGGCAGACTCAACTAATAACATTAGTCCATGAAGATCAGTGTCCATTGATTACCACTCTCTGCCTTCTCCCACTCAACCATCCCTTTATCAATAGCAGCAACTTTACCTTAATGCATTACTGCTCCAATTTGTACAGTAGTCTTCCACGTGCAATAGTATCAAAAGCTTTCCTGAAATCCAAGTATATTATATCAAAATTATTTTTTTGCATCCAGTTCCTTTGTGACTACATTGTAGTATCCAATCAAATTGGTCAGACAAGACTTTCCTTTAACAAACAGATGCTGTGACTGAATTATTACTGCAGTCTTGACTAGATGATCCTGCAATGCTTCTTTAATCAGTGACTCCATTGTTTTCCCTGGAACAGAAGTTAAACTAACAGGTGTGTAATTACTCGTATCACTCTTTCATCCCCCTTTGTGAATGGGGATACATTTGCACATCTCTACTTCATTGAGACCTCAAATGAGTCCAAGGAAGCTCTCATAATTATGGTTAAAGGTTTGGTTACTTCTTTTGCTGCTTCCTTTAATATACCTGGATAGATCCCATCCACCATGGTGCCTTTCTTATGTTTATCATAAAGAATTTCTCCTCCACATTTGCTCTCTGTTATTACAACATCCTTTAGTTAGAGTTTGATAAACCTTTGGCATTTTCCTCCCTTAAATAACACTTCATGTGTGATCATAGATGCAAAATACTCATTCAGTTTGTCAGCTACCTGAGAAGGATCATCAACAGTCGAACCATCGACCAAACTGATTCATCCACTTCCTTCTAGAGTTTACATAGATAAAGAACTGTTTGCTGTTTTTCTTTGCATCCTTTGCCAAAGGTTTCTCATAATCTGCCTTTGCTTGCCTAACCTTCTTTGTGACTTGGTTAGAGACCAGGTTATATCTATCTTAGGCTTCCAGCCACAGAGAGAGAGAGAATTTATTGAGGGCGCATTGAAGCTGTTGAGGACCCATTATCTCCTTCACTGCAGAGTAAATCTTAAGATCATCTTCATATAGAGCAACTTGAACATTGGAGGTGCAGATGAAAGAAAGAAGATCATTTACGAAAACAATGAAAAGAAGAAGAGGACCTAAGGGGGAGCCTTGTGGTACTCCACTTAGTGGTATAAAACAGTCTGAGTTCACTTGATTGATTATAACGCTCGAGGAACGGTAACCGTTAATTAGCATTAGCATTAGCATTAGTAGAGGCATTTGATGCAAGAAAGCAAGCTTATGCAGCATCAGCCAAAAAAAAAAAAATAAAAATAAATAAATAAAAAATAACCACTTCCACTTCACCCCTCTGTTTGTTCGAAATACCTGTCCAGCTGAGCTTTAAACTTATTTAGGCTATCAACTTCCACGACAAGGGATGGAAGTCTATTCCACCTACCAACCACCCGCTGGCTAAAGGCAAATTTCCTCACGTCTATCCTATATCTGTCTTTTCTCAATTTGAATTTATCCCTCTCAGGTGATTATTCTGAGCAAGAGGAAGAATCCCATCAGCATTGAGCATGCTCAAACCATTCAAGGCTTTATACACCTCTATCAGATCACCTCGCCGGTGCCTAGTCTCCAGACACTGTAATTTGCAAAACTTAAGCCTTTCTTCGTAAGAGCACCCCTTTGTTCCATTCACTAATCTTGTTGCCCTTCTCTGTACTCGTTCCAGCATTTCTACATCCTTCTTGAAATAAGGTCTCCAGACCTGTATACAGTACTCTAGGTGTGGTCTGACCATTGCCTTATACAATGGAATAATCACCTCCTTATTGCTGCTAGAAAAATTCCTATATATAATCGACAATACACCATGAGCTACTCTTGCAGCCCGTCTGCACTGCTCAGAAAACTTCATATCTGCCTGCACAACCACCCCCAGGTCCCTTTCATTCTCTACCACTGTCAGTGTAGTACCACAGAGTTTATACGTTTTATATGTATCTTTATATATATAACATATAATTTATATGTATCCGATGCATTTTTCTTCTCTGCCACATTTCTCAATACTTTATCTGACATCCGTGTAGACTTAAACCCCTTGAACAGTATTTCTTAATTGGTATGAAAAGCCTAGTAATTCCAAGATTAATTCCTTTAATTATTCCCATTTGGAATTTGCTGTTGGTAACGTCATAATTTGGTCTCACTGTACAGAATTTAAAAGCTGTCTGAAACCACTGTAATTACCTTTACGAAAGCAAAAACCCTTCCCTTTATTATTATTATTATTAGCCATATGGTGCAAAGAAGTCTGAGGCTTATGCCGCACCAGCCACAAAAAAAAATTGCTGAATAACCCTGAGAGAGAGAGAGAGAGAGAGAGTCAGAAGTAGAAGGGAATCACCAAGAAAGAACTTTGGTACACTGTGATCACCGTCACTAAGTGGTTCCCTTATCTGCAGATCAAGAGTATTACTCCCCCAAATGGGCACAGGCAGGATATTTTGCAAGGTGGTGCAAAAAAAAAAAAAAAAAAAAAAAAAAACCACAGTAGAACTTCGATTATCTGAACTTGATATTCTGATAATCAAAGTTCTACTGTAGTTTGTCCGAAGCCTCTGAAAACATTCCAATCTCTACTTTTAGTGTACTGGCTGTTATGCTGAAATATTACTCCTGCTGCGTAATGCATTCATTTCCAATTATTTATTTGAAGATATATGCAGTATAGCATAGAATTCAGGGAGAAGCTTTATCAGGTGATGTCCGGGAAGCAGATTGTTTTAAACAGTCTTTTTTTAAAATATCGGGGGAAGAAGGTTTTCCAAGGATGACATTTAGATCCTGTTAAGACCAGATGAAACTGGTCTTAACGGGAAGCCACTCCCTCATAAATCAGTTGCATTGGGACACAAAATGACTGCTCCTCATTTCAAAGCTAACAAACAGCATTTTACAGTAATTGTGTGTGTACAAATGCAAGTGGACATGCAAATTCAAGAATTCAAGATGCTTTAAAGATGTAAAGTGCCTATCAGTACAATTTGAAACACAGGAAAATGCTATGTTTCCAACATAGCATTTTTCGGATAAATTCCAACATTTTTTTGGATTGGTTTAGCCAAGATTTTATTCCAAGAGTGAAGAGGCATCGAGAAAATGAGGGTAGAGCTGGTAAAGTTTTGCTTTTTATTGATAATGCACGACAGCATCTGGCCCTCCTCTTGAAAATCTGAATTCAATTGATGAGAACTTCATTGTCAGGTTTTTACTGCAAAATGTTACAGCCCTGCTGCAGCCAATAGATCAAGGTGTTACAGAAAAACTAAAAAAGATATACAAAAAACAGGTCCTGCATAGCTTGCTACTACCAGAGGGAGATGAAGAGAGTGCGCTGAGTTCTCAAAAAAGCTCAACATTGTTGTACATATTAGCAGTTGCCTGGAACATGTTGTTGGAGAGAAATTGCCTGGAACATGTTGTTGGAGAGAAATTGCCTGGAACATATTGTTAGAGAGAAATCTGAAAAAGGCATGCCGTAAACTTTCGGGTGTCAGTGAGATTGTAACTTTATTTCATGGGATTCCTGGGTTTTCCGAATGTGGGAAAGATGTCACAGAGGCATGATTAAACAATGATACTGATGATCCTGGTTATCATATTTTAACTGAAGAAGAAATTGTTGTGATAGTCCAGGATGAAAGAATTGGGGCTCACTCATGCAGATGCCTTCGCTGCACTAGAAACTGCAATGGCATGGTGCAAGCAATGGTTTGGCTGCAGTTCTACAGAGACGCTGATATTAAAGGGATTTGAGACCTTGCCAAGAAAAAAATACAATCTCACATGTTTGCAAGAAAAATTTAAGATTACATATTTTATAAAATAACCTTCCCAAGATTCATTATACTATTATATGTGTGCAATTACTACTATATTTATTTCTATTTATGTAAAAAAAAGCGTAATTTATAGTTGAAAATGTAAAACAATTAGGTAAGTTCAAAATAAATGCAACATATAATATACATTGTTTCTTCAAAACGTTTTGGTTATTACTTACAAACTATTTCCTAAATCAATTATTTTTTTATAATACTTCATATTTCAAATAACAGTATCATTATCATTAGCATCAGCAAGGTCACATGATGCAAGAAAGCAAGCTTATATAGCATCAGCCTTAAAAAAAAAAAAAAACCATCCCTTCTCATTTCACTCATCCATCCACTCCAAATGTTTGACTAGTCCTTGAATCTGGTTAAGCTATCAACTTCTACAGCAACAGATGGAAGTTTGTTCCAGCAATCAACCACCAACTAGCTAAAGGCAAATTTCAGCACTTCTCTCCTACAACCGTGATGACTGAATTTGAATTTATGCCCTCTCAGGCGATTATTCTGAGCAAGAGGAAGAATGCCATCAGCATTGAGCATGCTCAAACCTTTCAAGGCTCAACTCATTCAGATCACCTCGCAAGTGCCTAGTCTCCAGACAACGTAATTTGAAAAATTTAAGCCTTTCTTTGTAAGAGCAACCCTTTGTTCCATTCACAAATCTTGTTGCCGTTCTCTGTACTCCTTCCAACAGCTCTACATCCTTCTTGAAATGAGGCCTCCAGACCTGTGTACAATACTCAAGGTGTGGCCTGACCAGTGACTTATACAAGGTGATAATAACCACCTTATCCCTGCTAGAAACATTCTTGTATATATCATTGACAGGACACCATGAGCTACACTTGCAGACCGTCTGCAAGTACTTTACATTTGTCAATGTTAAACTTCGGTTGCCACCGCTCAGCACACCTACTCAAGTTTTCTAGATCCTGTTGCAGCAGCGTACTATCATTAGTGTCATTAACAACCCTGCCAACCTTTGTATCGTCGGCAAACTTGGACATTAGGCCTGATATACCATAATCAATATCATTAATGAATACAGACAACAACAATGGACCCAACACTGAACCCTGGGAGACTCCACTAATAACATTAGTCCACGAAGAGAAGTTCCCATTGATTACCACTCTGTGCCTTCTTCCACTCAACCATCCCTTTATCCATAGTAGCAATTTGCCTCCAATGCCACACTGCTCCACCTTGTGCAGCAGTCTTCCATGTGCAACAATATCCAAAGCCTTTCGAAGATCCAAATATACAATTTATAAATTATTCTTTGTGACTACATCATAGTATCCAATCAAGTTGGTCAGGCAAGACTTCCCCTTAACAAAACCATGCTGTGTCTGAGCTATAACTGAAGTCTCGTCTAGATAATCCTGCAATGCTTCTTTCACCATGTCTCCATTAATTTCCCTGGAACAGAATTTAAACTAACAGGTCTATAATTATTTGTGTTGCCCTTTGATCCTCCTTTGTGAATTGGGGTCACATTTTCACATCTCCAGTCTGTGGGTACCTCCCCTGAGTCCAAGGAAGCTCTCATAATTATGGCTAAGGGTTTGCTTACTTCCCTTGCTGCCTCCTTTAATATAACTGGATATATTCCATCCATCCCAGGTGCCTTTCTTATGTTTTTCTTCAACCATTTCTCCTCCACTTTACTCTCAGTTATTACTAGATTATCTAGCTTACTGCCAGAGTTGAATACACCCCCTGGCATTACCTCCCTGAATAATTCCTCATGTGTGAATGTAGATACAAAATATTCATTTAGTTTGTTAGCTACCTGAGTAGGATCATCAACAGTTGAACCAGCGATATCAAGTGGACCAATTTGATTCATCCAATTCCCTCTAGTGTTTACAAAAGTAAAGAACTCTTTGCTGTTTTTCTTTGCATCCTTTGCCAAAGATTTCTCATAATCTGCCTTTGCCTGTCTAACCTCCTTTGTGACTTGGTTACAAACCAGCTTATATCAATCATAGGCTTCTGTGTCACCTGTTAATTTTTATGTATCCCATGCATGTTTTCTTCTCTGCCACATGTCTAATTAGTTCATCTGACATCCATTTAGGCCTAAATCTTGAACAATATTTCTTAGTTGGTATAAAAATCCTAGTAGCTTCCAAGATTATTTCTTTGAATGCTTCCCCTTTTGAATTTGCTGTTGGTGACACTGTTAATTGGTCCTACCATACAGAATTTAAATGCGGTCTCTGATCATAGTAGTTACCTTTATAAAAGCAAAAACCCTTCACTGATGGTAGTTACCTCTTTGAGTAAATCACACTTCAGCACTTTGTGATCACTGCCACTTAGTGGTTATTTAATTTGAAGATTGTTAATGCATGAAGAATCACTACTGATAATCAGATCAAGAGTATTACTCCCACTAGTTGATTCTCGAATCATCATCATCATCATCATCAGCCATTTTCAATCCACTGCAGGATGAAGGCCTCTCCAGCAACTTTCCAGTTCCTTCTGTTTTGAGCACTGGCCATCCATTTACTACTCAAAAACTCATGAATTTCATCTATCCATCTCCGCCTTTGTCTTCCAGGTTTTCTTCTAGCTCCTCTTGGGTACCATTCTGTTATTTTCTTAGTCCATCTGTCATCATGTCTTCGAGCTATGTGTCCTGCCCAAGACCATTTTAGTTCTTTAGTTTTGATAAGAATGTCCTTTACTTGAGTTTGCTGCCTAATCCATGTGTTTCTCTTCTTATCTAACAGTCTGATTCCCAATATAATTCGTTCCATTCTTCGCTGTGTAGTTCTTAGCTTCTCTTCCATTCTTTTGGTGAGTGCCCAAGTTTCACTTCCATAAGTCATGGTGGGGAGTATACATTGATTCATTATTTTACGTTTCAGACAAACTGGGATATTGCTCTTCAGTATGTGACTATATTTCCCGAATGCTATCCATCCAAAATTTATTCTTCTCTTGACTTCCAGCCATTTATCATTATTACAGCTAATAACTTGTCCCAGATAAGTATATGACTCCACCTTTTCAATTACTGCTCCATCAATCATTATTTCCCTTTCCGTGGCATACTTGTTCATCATTACTTTTGTTTTAGCCATATTCATCTTTAGTCCAAAATCCTTACTAACTGTGCATAACTGATTAAGATTTTCCTCTAATTCTTTGGGATCGTGGCTTATGACCACAATGTCATCTGCAAATCGTAAATGGTTTAGGTACTCTCCATTCACATTGACTCCTTTCTGCGACCAGTCTAATCTTCTGAAAGCTTCCTCAAGGGCAGCAGTAAACAGCTTCGGAGATATTGTGTCCCCTTGTCTAACTCCTTTCTCGATTTTAAATTTGCTACTGTCTTTGTCTAGTCTAATAAAGGATGTAGCACTCTCATATATTTTCTTCAAAATCATAATATATGGAGTATCTATGCCTTGTCTTTCCAGTGCCCGAAACATTGCCTTATGCTGTATGGAGTCAAATGCCTTTTCATAATCCACAAATGCCAGGCATAATGGTGTTTTATATTCATTTGCTTTCTCCATTAGCTGTGATATTATGTGAAGGTGATCCATAGTTGAGAATCCCGTCCTAAAGCCAGCTTGCTCTTTCGGTTGATTCTCATCAAGTATTCTTTCTAATCTGTTAGTAATGACCCTTGTGAACAACTTGTAGATATGGGATAACAAGCTAATTGGTCTATAATTGCCAATTTCTGATTTATCTCCTTTCTTATGCAGCAAAACTATGATTGCATTATTCCACTGCTTAGGCATCACACCTTTTCTAATGCACTTTGTGAAGAGCCTTGCCAGTTTTTGTGTTATGTCTCTTCCTCCCAATTTTAACAACTCTACAGTAACTTCATCTTCCCCCGGGGCTTTCCGATTCTTCATTTTCTTCAATGCATGTTTTACCTCATCAGGAAGAATATCGGGTATGTCGTATGTGTTGCTACTTTGCAATCCATCTTCCCCACTGCTGGTATCATTCCCTCGCTCCTTGTATAGTTCTCTATAGTAGACTTCTGCTATTTGAATTATGCCTTCTCTGCTGTTTATAAGTACACCATCGCTATTCTTCAGTTTCCGTATCATTTGTCTTTCTGTATTACTGCTCATGGCTGCTGATTTAAATCCTTTGTTTTCCCTTAATGCTTGTTCTACTTTTCTTGTGTTAAATCTTCTTATGTCCTCTCTGAGTCTCTTTCTAATGGCTTTGCATAACTCAGTATACTCAATTTTCTCCCTGTCAGTGTTTTTCTTGCTCTTCATTTGTCGTCTTTGGTTCATCATAACAAGTGTTTCTTGACTAATTTTTTCTTCTTTGGATTTCTGTTTCCCTATAGGTTTCTTGGGCTTTATCACTTTCAGAAAGTTGTAATATTCCTCATCAATATCTTGGTCCTGAGCAGTCTGCAGAAGCTCAAACTTGTTCTTAAGTTCCAGTACATACTGCTTTTTCTCCTCCTCTGTTATTTGAAAGACCTTTGTATTATTTACTCGAGTCAGTTTTTTCCTTTCCTTTCCTACATCTATATCAAGTGTACATCTTACCATTCTGTGATCACTTCCAACATTTACCTTATTCAGGACGGTAACATCATTCACAATATATCTTCTGTTAGTGAGGATGAAGTCGATTTCATTAGTTGTTAATCCATTTGGACTCTTCCATGTCCACTTTCTGTTCACCCTTTTCTTGAAAAAAAGTGTTCATTACTGACATTCCTTGAGATTCTGCAAATTCTACAAGTCTTTCACCTCTTTTATTTCTTTCACCAATTCCAAAATTTCCTATAGTTCCTCTTTCTGTGCTGTTTTGCCTTTTTCCAACCTTAGCATTGAAGTCCCCCATAATAATAGTGTAGTGGGTTTTCTGCTCATCTAGAAGACTCTCAATTTCGGTGTACATTTCTTCAACCTCTTCATCATCATGGCTCGATGTTGGTGCATAAATCATTATAATCTTTAGCTTGTACCTCTTAGAAATCTTGAGTATTAGTCTTGACACCCTTGGTGATGTACTTTTGAATTCCAAAATGTTGTTTTTAAAATCTTTATGGACCAGAAACCCAACTCCACCTTCACTCCTTTCACTGTTTCCATTGGTGTACAGCAGATTTCCACTTGATAAACTTATAAGTGATTCATTTCTTCTTCTTGTTTCAGCCAAACCAATGATATTCCAATTCACATTTTCTAATTCCTTTTCCAGCTCTAATATCCTGTCTTCACCGATGAGTGATCGTACGTTATAACAGGCCAAGTTCAATTTCCGTGCATGGCAGCCTGGTCGTACCCAGAGATTCTTAGCACCCTCTGCTTCCACTCTGATCCTCTCGCTGCCGTAAGAGGGAGAGTGAAAGCTGCTGGGGACTGAGGGCCATTTGTATTGTTGTGCTCTCATTGCTGGAGGGTTTGGTCTTTTCCTCTTCACGCTGACCAGGCGTCTTGAAGAGAACCACTCTACACGTTCGTTGCCACCTAAGTGACGTAACAGGGCTTACCATTGAGAAGGTGTGCATGAGTGGATTTTAGGGAGGCAGGCCAACCGGACTTCTCCTAAATCTTCTGTAATAGAGAGATATTCGATCCATCAGTGTTTTAGGCTGAGTGTCTGATAACACACAGGATACCTGTTCCCCTCTAAGCCCCGATTCTCGAATATGCTGCTATAAAAAACAATCATCCAATAAATGCTCAAAAGCCTTGCTAGTGTGTGTGAGTGACCAACTCATACACTATTCTGCACTGCTTATGTCTGTGTGAAACAACAACTCTGATATCCCAAGAAAAAACTGCCCCTGATGTCTTGACTAGCACTTCAAACTCATCAAATTTATTAACTATACTCCTAGCATTGGTGTACACACAGTTTTCTAGTCACACCAACCCAGCTGTTTGAAATGCTGAGGGTTTTGCAATTACTAATGACCTTGCACAGATTGTTCATTTACCTACAAGAATACCAGATAGTCCGAACCGTACAGCTAGTAATCTTCAAATTTTTCTCACAAACAACCCTTCTAAGTACACGGTCGAAGTGAGTGGTCCTTAAGACACCTCAGATCACAACTTGGTGATTGTCTGTTCTCCAATGGAGCCTTTATCTCATGGCAATTCCCAAGCTGATGCTGTATAAGCTCATACACTTGCTTTCTTGCATCACATGCCACTACTACTACTACTACCATCTCTTGTTGTTTGGCATTAAAAGAATGCAAAATGTGATGACCAGCAAGATTTCTTTGCTTCGTTTCCTTGTTCGGACTATTATTTCAAAACTTCTGATGTCAATGTTTGCTCAGATCATGTCAGTGAAATTATTCTTTTAAGAATGGAATCCGTTATCCCACACTCAACTTTAAAATCTCGTCCTTTATCTAAACCTTGGTTTTCCAGTAAATGTGCAATAAATGGCACTTCGGCCAAGGATAAAGCTAACCTGCTAGCATCCCATTTTTCTTCCAACTCATATTAATGATATTGTTTTTTTTTTTGGTTTTTAGGAGCATTAGCAACTAAGGCCATATTGCTCCGGGATATGCGGTGGTCATTCCCTGAACTTTCCGCATCCTCCGTATTTGGTGGTGACGGGCTTGATCCCCGTTCTAATCAAGAAGCGTGTGCTATGCACTGCTGCTCCTTCCCACCTGGCTACGGAGGTGCCTAATGATATTGATAAAACATATCCCACCATTCCCAAAATGCTCCATTCAATGCCTCCTGTGGTCTTCAGTCAAAATGATGTCAGAAGGATTTTGACGAATCTTGATGCTAAGAAAGCTCCAGGTCCTGATGGTAATTCTCTACTTGTTCTTAAAACCTGTGTTCCTGAAATTACTCCTGTTCTTTGCCTCCTTTTCTCTCTTTCTTATTCCAAAGGTGTTTTTCCTTCTGCTTGAAAATTTGCTCATATCCAGCCAGTACCTAAAAGGGGAAACAAATTCTTCCCATCCATTTATCGTCCCATTGCAATTACTTTTACTGTTTCTAAAGTAATGGAGAAATCAATTAACTGCCAACTCTTAAACTACCTAGAAACCTTCTATCTGATCAATGATTGCCAGTATGGATTCAGTCAGTGTTGATCTACTGGTAATATTCTGGCTTATGTTACACATTAATGGAAAAATTCAGTGAAACACAAGAATTTCTCTTGACATCAAGCAGTTTCTCTTGACATCTCAAAGGCTTTAAATTGTGTTTGGCACAAGCTTCCATCTTATGGTTTGCCAATTATTTTTTGTAATTGGTTATTCAGTTTTCTCTTTGATCACTCACCGAGGGTGGTGGTAGATGTTCTGTCTTCTAACTTCTCCACTAATGCTGGTGTTCTCAAAGGTTCAGCTCTTCCCCCACTCTTTTCTTCTTGTATATTAATGACCTTCTTCCACTGATTGTCAATCCTATCCATAGTTTTGATGATGATAGCACACTGCATTCCACTTTCCATTTTGAGAAACCTTGCCCTGCTCAATCAGCTTCAACTTCATGAATATCCGCTACCAATTCCTTAAATGCCAATCTTCAGGTAATTCTACAGTGGTTAAAGACAACTTAGTTGATTTCAATCCTTCTAAAACTCAGTCTTATCTTATATCCTGAGCTGGATATCATCATTCTTCTCTTTCTTGGTGATTCCCTTCTGATTCTTGTTTTCTCTCTCTCTCTCTCTCTCTCTCTCTCTCTCTCTCTCTCTCTCTCTCTCTGGGTAATTCAGAAATTTATTTATTTTTTTTTAGCTTGTGCAGCATAAGTCTTAGGCTTCCTTGCGCCATATGGTAATAATAATAATAATAATAATAATTAAAGGGATTCTTCTGCTCCTATGCTTATCTTTGGTGACATTCTGATTTCTAGGCAAGTTGATATTTCTCTTCTGGGGATTATTTGACTTCTAATCTCTCTTGGTTCAAGCATATTACAAATATTATTTCCTCTGTATCCAAAAAACTTGGTTTTCTCTTTCGTTCTCGGTGTTACTTTTCTTCTAAACAGCTGTTCACTCTGTACAAATTGCAAACTGCCCAACCATGGAATATTGTTCCCAACATCTTGGGGCGGTGCCCCCAAAACCTCTCTCAGGCTTCTAGATTCCATTCAGAAGAGGACAGTTAGGTTAATTAACGACTCATCTCTAACTGAGTCTCTCCACTGACTGTTGCATACACGTACTGTTTCTGCTGCATGCCTTTTCTACAGATACTTCCATGGGCACTGTTCTTTTGAATTGGCTTCTATAATTCCCACTCGCTCTTTCACAACAGTCTGAACACGTGCCGGCTTTTCATCTTGCTTGTTTATTCATTCAACTGTCATTTTTTGGAACAACCTTCCTTCATATGTCTTTCCTGAAAATTACAGTCTTCAGAAATTCAAGTCTAATGTCAACAAATATCTTCTCTCATCTTCTCAATCCCCAACCCAAGCACGGTACTAAGTATTATAGGTTGTAATACCTCTCGTGTTTGGGGTTTTCATAAAAAAAAAAAAAAAACAAACAAACAAGTATACATGCACCTGTTTCTACTCTTAGTTACCCTAATACAGAGGCGCCTCCGTAGCCAGGTGGGAAGGAGCAGCAGTGCGTAGCACACGCTTCTTGATTAGACCGGGGTTCGAGCCCGTCACCACCAAATACAGAGGATGCGGAAAGGTCAAGGAATGACCACCGCATTTCCCTGAGCAATATGGCCTTAGTTGCTAATGCTCCTAAAAACCAAAACAACAACAAACAACAACAACCCTAATACAGCCCATGTATTTAGTTGTTCCACTATGACTCCCAGCCGTCCTGGAAATCCCCATTGTTTTGCTCTCCAGTCTGCTGCTCAATTGCATTTCAATAGCAGCAGTGCAAGAATCAATTTCAACTCTGCCGGCGGCTACTGTTAATCTATTAGTCTGTGTACCCATCCCCAAGCTAGCAGTTTTCCGACCCACCTGACACTCCCTCGATAGCATCAGCAAAGATTTTTACACCCTTTCTATTTAAGTGTATCCCATCCCTGTAGAAGCAGTCTCTCCTGTTAACAAGCACAGACAAGGCTAAGAAAAATTCTACCCCTTGGGCCTTGCACAATCTCTCCAGGGTCAAATTGATCAACATGGCTCTAATCACATACTCTCTCCTATCGTGTCTGGGCAAAATTGCAGACACTTTCAAATTCAACCCTAACTCATGGCTTATTTTCAACAGTGACCTGTACTTGTTCAGTAATTCTGCCTGTCTCCTACTCTTAATATTATTAGTGCCAAACATGTACAACAATATCACCCTTTGTGCCCTTAAAATATGATATCTGCTCTACATCATCAACCTTTGCCCCTGGCAGACATATCCTGGTCCTGTTTCACCCATCCTTTTTGTACAATATATTCCCTGACAATAGTCACTGACAACAACTAGTTCCTTTGGGACCAGTGCATTCTGCCTTGGAAGTTGCCACTGTGTTGCATGATGTTCAAGTACAAGCTCTGGCATTGCTGTGGGCAGCTGAGAGCTTGACAAGTTTAAATCCTTTGTTTAAATTAACGATTTAAATCCTTAATTAAGGATTTAATTTTATTAAAATTAACTTAATTTTATCCTAAATTAAGGATTTAAATCCTTCGAGGGCATCCACCCTGTCCTTCAAGCTCTCACATAGGCACATAACAATGCTGCGTTTCCACCTGATTTCCTCATACTCCTTACATCACACACACACAAAGACAATCCCCTTGGAAAAATCATATCCCGTTCCTGATTTATCTCAAACATCAAACAAGCAGTGCATTTCAAAAGGCTGTGATTCAGAAGACAACTGCCCCTTCTCAGTTCTCCCCTGAGCCACAGCATTCCCATTAATTTGAGCCTTTTGCTTTGCTGCTCTTGTCTGGGTCACGATTTCTATTCAATTTCAAATAAAATTCCAATAGAAAGTATAAGCATAAACTTATATCCCAACACAGTTATAACACTATATATATATATATATATGTATTTCAGTATTGAATATTATCTCCGAGTTACGTTATATGACTTTCTTATCTCCTGTCAAGTTATATGTATTAATTTATAATGTTACGTTTATAGAAACTAGGTCGTTATATGTATTTAGTTAAAAAAAGTACAATTAAATTGACAATGAAATTTAATATGATTTAATAAGATTATTCAATTTTAGTGATTAATTTATACTACTATACTCGCTATCTAGTTTTCCGTTAAATCTTACGCTATCTAGTTCGGGGTATACGTTGTATCATGTAACAATGGTGACAAGTTTCAAATGGTTTTGTGGATTTATTGGATGATTGTTTTCTTAATCAGCATGTTCGGGAAGCAACTAGAGGGAGCATACTCTTGATTTGATTATCACTAGTGATTGTTCATGCATTAAGAATCTGCAGATACAGGAACCACTAGGTGGCAGTGATCACAATGTGCTGAAGTGGGATTTACTCAAGGAGGTAACTACCATCAGGGGTAAAGGGAAGGGTTATTGCTTTCGTAAAGGCGACTACGATGGTCTGAGACAGTATTTAAATTCTATACAGTGGGACCAACTGATGATGTTACCAACAGCAAACTCAAAATGGGAAGCATTCAAAGAACTTATCTTGGAATCTACTAGGCTTTACATACCAACTAAGAAATATTGTTCAAGGTTTAGGCCTAAATGGATGTCAGATGAACTAATATGACATATCGCAGAGAATAAAAATGCATGGGATACATATAAATTAATGGGTGACATGGAAGCCTATGATAGATATAAGCTCGTCTGTAACCAAGTCACAAAGGAGATTAGGCAGATTGTGAGAAATCTTTGGCAAAGGATGCAAAGAAAAACAGAAAAGAGTTCTTTACCTATGTAAACTCTAGAAGGAAAGGGATGAATCAGATTGGTCCACTGGATATTGATGGTTCAACAGTTGAGGATCCTACTCAGGTGGCTAACAAACTAAATGAGTATTTTGCCTCTACATTCACACATGAGGAGTTATTCAGGAAGGGGAATGCCAGAGGTGAAGTAAACTGTGGCAGTGAGCTAGATGATTTTGTAATAACTGAGAGGAAAGTGGAGGAGAAATTGTTGAGGATAAACATAAAAAAAGGCACCCGGGGTGGATGGGATCTATCCAGTTATATTAAAGGAGGCAGGAAAGGAAGTAAGCAAACCCTTAGCCATAAATATGAGAGATTCCTTGGACTCAGGGGAGGTACTCGTAGACTGGAAATGTGCAAATGTGACCCTAATTCACAAAGGAGGATCAAAGGCTGACACAAATAATTATAGACCTGTGAGTTTAACTTCTGTTCCAGGAAAATTAATGTAGGCACTGGTTAAAGAAGCACTGCAGGATCATCTAGTGAAGACTTCAGGTATAGCTCGGGCACAGCATGGTTTTGTTAAGGGAAAGTCTTGCCTGACCAATTTGATTGGATACTATGATGCAGTCACAAAAGAACTGGATGCAGGGAATAACTTTTATATTATATATTTGGATCTTAGAAAGGCTTTTGATACTGTTGCACATGGAAGACTGCTGCACAAATTGGAGCAGTGTGGCATTGGAGGTAAATTGCTGCTATGGATAAAGGGATGGTTGAGGGGGAAAAGCAGAGAGTGGTAATCGATGGACTCTGCTCATTGTGAAATAATGTTATTAGTGAAGTTCCTCTGGGTTCAGTGTTGGGTCCATTGTTGTTTCCTGTAATTATAAATGATACTGATGATGGTATATATCAAGCTTAATGTCCAAATTTGCACACAATACAAAGGTTGGCAGAGTTGTTAAGGACACTACTGACACTATGCTGCTGCAAGAGGATCTGGAAAGGTTGAGAAGATGGGCTGAGAGGTGGCAAATGAAGTTTAACATTGACAAATGTAAAGTACTACCTATGGGAAACAGTAACCCTAGAGCATTGTATCAACTCTTTCATTCTCTAGTGGTAGAGAATGAAAAGGACCTTGGAGGTAATTGTGCAGGCAGATATGAAGTTCTCTGACAGTGTAGACAGGCTGCAAGAGTAGCTCATGGCGTCTTGTCAATGATATACAGGAATTTTTCTAGCAGGGATAAGGAGGTGATTATTCTCTTGTATAAGGCAATGGTCAGGCCACACCTTGAGTACTATATACAGGTCTGGAGGCCTCATTTCAAGAAAGATGTAGAGTTGCTGGAATGAGTACAGAGAAGGGCAACAAGATTAGTGAATGGAACACAGGGTTGCTCTTATGAAGAAAGGCTTAACTTTTGCAAATTACAGTGTCTGGAGACTAGGCACTGGCGAGGTGATCTGATAGAGGTCTATAAAGCCTTGTTTGGTTTGAGCATGCTCAATGCCGATGGGATTCCTCCTTTTGCATAGAATAATCACCTGAGAGGGCATAAATTCAAACTGAGGAAAGATAGATGTAGGATAGATGTGCGGAAATTTGCCTTTAGCCAGCGGGTAGTTGGTTGGTGGAACAGACTTCCATCCCTTGTTGTGGAAGTTGATAGCCTAAATAAATTTAAGGCTCAGCTGGACACGTATTTCGAACGAACGGAGGGGTGAAATGGGAGTGTATTTTTTATTTTTTTGGCTGATGCTGCATAAGCTTGCTTTCTTGCATCATGTGCCCCTACTAATGCTAATGCTAACTAACCAGTGATAGCAAGGTTAAAGTTCTATCTTCTTTATAGTATGGGTAGTCAATCAGAATATTTCACAGTCAGATTTATAGAACAATGTGGATACTGTGGTGGTTTCTTCTATGAGTAAATTAAGGTGGGTTTGATGGGTATGTCCTATTATTCCTCTTGAAAGGACTACTTCTTCTCATCTTGATGTACGGACACTGGAGTGCCAAATTTTTGGATCATGTTTAATATTAAAAAGTTTATTATTAATCTGCGAGTACCAGAGTACAGTCTATTCTCACAAGAATGCAGCCTGAATGGTTAGTGCACAGTCTGATGCCAGAACAGGGATATTGGTTAAAACTAGGTTAGTTGGGTTTTTTGCAGATTTATCAGCCAGTTCACTGCTCAAAATACCAGAATGTGATCGAATCCAACAGAAGGTGATTAGTTGATGGTGTTTTTCAATTTGTAACAATATGCTTCTAATTTCATCTAGAACAGGGTGAATTTTATCTGAAGAATAAAATACAGCCAGGCCTCGCATAACACGAGTCTGATTAACGTGTTTTTCAGTTTCACTATTTGAAAAAATTATACCACTTTTCACTTTGCATGATGCAAATTTCCAGTTAATGCAATCTTTTTTTTTTTAAGCGATAGTTGAAAAAGATTTGAATTGCGTGTCGGACGGCAATAAACAAACGTTTGCCTGCTGCCTGCCTCAGTGTGTTCTATCAACCATCTGAAGAAGACGTGTTACTTGTTTGTCTCCCGTTAATAAATTTAATGCAGACTTGCATTTAAAATTTCATTTTAAACCTCAAACAAAAGGTTTGAGGTTCTCTGCGATATTTATTTCGCCAGGGCCAAGAGAAGATTGTTGTCGGCTATGAGAAATTGATTGATAAAAAGAGAAAGTCAACACTGTTCAAATATTTCTGCAACAGTGATTTCTTCTTTGTGTATTTTATGTCAGAGCTTCCCAAACTTTCTTGGTTCATGGCACCCTTAGTGTCTCAGTAATTTTTTTCACGGTGCACCTAAACCAAAAGAAATACCTAACAGTTACCTAGTATTTAAGTCCAAACAATTTAATAAGAAATGTTGAACTGTGAACTACCTCGAGCTAATTGTTCGCGCGTTGTCCGACAGATGTCGAGTATCGCTGTGTTTCCCTCGAAAATTTAAAATATTCTGCGGCGCACAGTTTGAGAACCACTGTTTTATGCAATAAACATTCAATTCCATAATTATTTTCATTATCTTTTACATTGTACACAGTTAAAAAGTTATTTAAAAGGTATTTTTAAAATTCTTTATGGACATTCCAGAAGGTCAAGGACCAATTATAATTTTTCCTATTGATTATTATATTCAATTAATGCATTTCCGTTTTGCGCGATGCGTTCGTGGGATGAATCAATCGCATTAATCGAGGCCAGCCTGTAATGCCTTGATTGAGCTGAGGGAATCAGTGTAAATAACAGATTTTAAAGAACGATCAGAACACAGATTTTCTAAAGCTAATTGGATTGCATATAATTTAGCTGGGAAGATACTGAGTTCAGACGGAAGGGCTGCTGAAATAATGATATTTGAAAACACTGCTGCTGCTGCAAACTTTGCATTAGATTTAGCCACCGTTATCGCTTCAACGTAAGCAGTTGTCTCTTTAATATGCTTTAAAACCGAAATCTCTGCCAGACCATCTGATGTGGCCATCCATTTTTGAGCTACAATAGGAAAATTTGTACAATACCCATCAGATGGCCAATCGTCCTTTTGGTATTCGTTTCCAAGCGCTACTCAAAGAACTGAAAATCAAGGTAGACAAGGTTGCCCAAACACCAAATCAGACCCTTCCACCCTGGCATGCTCACGTTCCAACATGCAACTTTTTCCTTAAAAAACTGAGGAAAGTCGGACGCTCCATCGTCTGTCTACCTGCAGCTTTTTTCAGCACACAGAGTTGAACATTCTGACTTCGCGCCAGTTTACACAGACGGCTCGAAGTCAGAATTCTATGTAGGATTGGCTGCTGTCTTTGCAGACACCACTATATCAGAGCAGATTCTCTCTGGATGCAGCATATTCACTGCAGAGGGTGCAGAGATGCACCCTATACAGTTAACTATGGATTGTATTAGTAAATGCCAGCACCAATGGTTCTTTTTATATTTGGATTCTTTGAGCGTCTTACAGGCTTTATTATCTGTCAGATATACTCCTCACCCAGTTCTGTCTCATGTTCAGCAGAAGATTCACTCTCTCTATGAACGTGAATACGATATCTGCTTCTGCTGGATTCCCAGCCACATTTGGATTAGGAGAAATGATTTGGCTGACACCGCAGCCAAATCAGCAATCTCTTTAATAATTATTGCCTGTCAGTCCCCTATACAGACTACAGGTAAGTAATACACAAAAAGATTCACACCTTGTGACAAGATACATGGAATAGACAGACAACCAATAAATGAACTGTGGCAGTTTAATCTGCACAGGAATCATAAGAAGGAAGCTGTAGCATGGACCTGCATAGAACACAGTCATCTGACACATTCTTTCTTGCTGAGGGTTGATGATCCTCCTATGTGTGAGTCCTGTGATATCCCTGAAACATATTTTAATTTTTAAGTGCCCAGGGGGAAATTCCCCCTTTCATATTTTAATTTTTAAAATAATAAACATATTTTATTTTAAGTTTTATCCCTGAAACATATTTTAATCGAGTGCCCAGATTTTAATGATATGCACTTTACTGCTTTTAACCATCTGACTGAGTTTTATACACTCAGTCAGATTTTATCTGAAAATTACAAGGTGTCAGCTCTTTTTTAATTTTTTACAGCTTACTAATTCATATACATGTAAATAAAATAAGCTTTATATTTTTTGAATATATCCCACCTTTTAAACTTACACCTAATCTTTTGACCAGGTAACCTCTTTTAAAGTTACCAGAATCTATTTTTACATTTGTTTTGGCACATAATAGCCACTGTTGCTAATGCGCCAGTAAAATTTCAAACCAACCATTAGATATATAGCCATCTGTATAAATTGAAGAAAAATCAGTATATCTTTGAGTGTGAGCTGTATAAAGTTGTCTGACATTTGATACTTTTTAAAATATTCTTTCCCCACTGGCAAAAGTAAGTGTCACAGATTGGTAAAGAAGGAAGAGCCCATGGTGATTGAGAGCAAGTTGCTATCTGTTGTACAGAGTGGATGGAAACGTTCCAAACTTGTATCAGTTCAAGAAGGCAAAGACCAGCTGGTTTTACTATGCTAGGTTAATCAGAGCCAGAACTAGGCAATCCTAGGCCTGGGGCAAAAGCATTATAAGTACTCCCCCATTATATGCAGGTAGTCAATCTTTCAGTAGCATAGATAGGGTCGTCAATGTCCAGGGGGCAACATGTCTTCCTGGCACCCCGACTGTGATTGATAATTCCTTCAGTTTGCACCCCTAAAGCCTCGGCATCAAGGGGGGGGGGAGAGAATTCCCCCTCTGCAACTCCCTTGCTATGCCTCTGCAATCTTTATGAATTTATAAAAATAACTGTTGCAATAGCCTACGATTTGCATATATTTATTAATAAAATAATTTAAATAATACAATGAATATAACAAAACAAAAATATCAAAGAAAAATAAAGTTACAAATAACCGTTTATATCTTCAGAGAATTTAATTATATATAAACTACGACAAAAGTAATATAACTACAAAGAAATTAGATAACCAGAATGTTTATGTTTATATTAATATTAGTATTAGTAATGGCCGCATGGTGCAAGAAAGCCTATGGCTTATGCTGCACCAGCCAAAAAAAAAAAAAAAAAAAAACACAAAAAAACCGAATAAAACAATGATAAAAAAAAATAATAATAAATAAATAAATAATAATAATTAATAAAAGAAAAGGAAATTAAACTTATCATCCTATTCGTTTCACTGACCCGAAGGTACTATCCAGATGACTTTTGCATTTCCCCAAACTGTCAGCCTCTACCACTCATGTAGGAAACTTATTCCAGTAATTTATAACTCGCTGACTAAAATAAAACTTCCTGCAGCCCAATTTCCCCCCGTATCTTGAATTTATGTCCCCTAGTTCTAGCATCATTTATAATCTTGAAAATTTCATCCTCATTCATTTTACTGATGCCTCTCAGAGCCTTAAACACCTCAATCAAATCTCCTCTAAGATGTCTGGTTTCCAAACTCTGCAACCTACATATTCGAAGTCTTTCTTCATAAGGACACCCTTTTGCTGATCTCACCAGGCGAGTTACCTGTCTTTGCACCCTTTAAGAAGCTCGATGTCTTTGTTTAGGTGTGGTTTCCATACTTGAACACAGTATTCCAAGTGTGGTCTAACAAAAGCCTTATATAATGGGATTATCACATCCCTATCTCTACTTGCAAAAGTTCGCAGAATCATCGATAGGACACCATGGGCCTTTCTTGCAACCTGATTACAATGCTCAGAGAATTTCATGTCTGAATATATCATAACACCCAAGTCCCTTTCCTCCAGTACAGGGTTTAGTTGAACTCCACCAAGTGAATAAGTTATTTTGGGATTACTGTTTCCCAGGTGAAATAACGTACACTTTGTTGGATTAAAGCATAGCTGCCATTTTTCTGACCATTCCTGAAGTCTATCTAGGTCTCTCTGAAGAAGCTCAGCTTCACAGTGATCATTAACTACTCTACCAATTTTAACATCATCTGCAAATTTAGACATCACGCCCTCTATCCCTTCATCGATGTTGTTTATGAAAATTAAAAACAACAGTGGTCCTAATACTGATCCTTGGGGAACCCCATTTCTTACATCAACCCAATCTGAGGAATAGCCATTTATCACAACCCTCTGCCTCCTGCTCTGAAGCCACCCTGCTATCCATCTGAGGATTTTCCCAGTGATTCCAACTTGTTCCAGCTTATAAAGCAACCGCTCATGTGGGACTCTTTGCTCATGAGTGACCCTTTCAAAATAGCGAACCAGATTTGTTAAACATGATTTTCCCTTTACAAAACCATGCTGAGTATCCTTGAGAATTTCAATTCAATTCTAATGATCCTGAATTCCACCCTTGATCATTGCCTCCATGATTTTCCCTACCACTGAAGTCAGACTGACAGGTTGATAATTTTCCACTTCACTCTTAGAGCCACCCTTATTTATTTTTTTTTTTTAGGAGCATTAGCAACTAAGGCCATATTGCTCCGGGATATGCGGTGGTCATTCCCTGACCTTTGCGCATCCTCCATATTTGGTGGTGACGGGCTTGAATCCCGGTCTAATCAAGAAGCGTGTGCTACGCACTGCTGCACCTTCCCACCTCACTACGGAGGTGCCTGCCACTCTTATGTATGGGAGATACATTGGCACTTTTCCAATCCAAGGGAATCTCCCCAGAGTCTAGTGATGCTCGCATAATTAGCCTTAATGGTTCAATGCACTCACTTGCCGCCTCCCTTAAGATTATAGGGTATATTCCATCAACTCCAGGAGTCTTACTGGCCTGTAGGTTCGAAAGTTTTTTCATTAAATAATCTCGTGAAATTTCAATATCATTAATTATATTTCAACTTCGCTCCCACAATTTCCCATTGCCACAAAAGGTTTTTCATTTGTAAATATCGATGCAAAATAACTGTTGAGTTCATATATCTAGTATAAAATTATAGAAACAAAACATTGTTAAATTTAATACTTTTAACACAATAACATAAACTAAAAATATGCAATGAAGGCGTATTATTTTAATTGAATTTCTCTCGCTTTGAAGGACCTTTTACAAGTGGCCTTTTGAAAGGTCCTTCAAAGGTCCTTTATCAGATATTACAGACAGGGTAAGAAAATTTCATAGCACTATTTCTATATTTTGATAAGATTCTATTAGACAATACTCATGACTGAATTGGAAAAGTTGTAAAAGGGTTACAACAGAAATTTTTCAAATATCTGTTGAAATATCAACAGATATTTGATAAATTTTGTTTGTCCTCCAATGCTAACCACTGGAGGCACCTCCGTAGCCAGGTGGGCAGGAGCAGCAGTGCGTAGCACACATTTCTTGATTAGACTGGGGTTCGAGCCCGTGACCACCAAATACGGAGGATGTGGAAAGGTCAGGGAATGACCACCGCATATCCATGGAGCAATATGGCCTTAGTTGCTAATGCTCCTAAAAACCAAATAACAAGAACTAACCACTGGAGGACAAACCAAAAAGCTCAGAGGTGTGACATCACAAAACGGGCCATACTTTATAGAAGTTTGTAATTGGAGTTTCTCTGTTATTTTCGAAATTTGTAAAACACTGTTCCTCCCTGATATTTTTTTTCGTAAGTGATTATAAATCCCGAATTTATCATTTTTTTTCACTCTCACAAAAATTTCAGGAATCATAAGTAGCATGTACAAAGAGAATGCAGCATTTCTTTTAATAATTTTTTTATTTTTATTTTAAACAAAGAACACAAGTTGACCATTAGCTATTATCAGTGTCGGGACTACGCCTTAATCTTTTAACTGGCTATAGAAAGCAGTGACCAGCATGACTTCTTGGTATGTGGGTTAGGTGGCTGCATACATTTTACTTTCCACTTACATTGAAATGGTAATCCCTTTTAACTTTTAATTTGTGCTTTCTAATTGTTTAAATTGCCTAAAGACCAGAGGTGGAAACAAGGCATACAAAGTTAATTCATTCGTTATATGGAAATTTTCTTCATTCGACAGAAGCTTTTAAATGTAATTACGAAAAGAAAATCAAAAAATTCACTATAAAGAAGTTCGTTAAACACAAGTCTGACTGTAATTAAATCAAAAATGAAGCAATTTTAAAATATATAACTAGTCGGATGCATCCTTAAAATGCTGCACCTGGGGCTGGCGCCCCACTTGCCACATCCTAGTTCCGGCTCTGCTAGGTTTATTTCTGTAGAGGTTTTCTAAAGGTGGATTGAAAAGGTATGACTGAATGGGATGTGAGACACAACTTTGTATCTTAACAGCATACTTTAGTAACAGTGTTTTCCTACATAAAGTTAGTGGGGGGTTTGTGAGCATCAATGTAGAGATTATGTGTGGGGGATGTTCTGAAAACACTTTGTTAAATGGGATTGAGCTAGCGTAATGCACTTGTTCAGGCAGAATCATAGATGGGAGCTACATAATCAAGGTGAGATCTGATTAATGCTTCGTATAGATGAAACAGAGAGGTACAATCTGCACTCCATGTCTGGGCAGATAAAGCTCTGAGTTGATATTTTTAGTAGAGCCCGAGAATCTTTCCAAACATATCTGGATTAGAAAGGGTGAAAGGGCATTAGGTTTGGATGAAAGAGTATAATATAAGGAATGTTGGATATTCCTGCTGATTCTCTTTTTTTTTTTTTTGTAGTCTCTTGAATTGAGGTATTTGATTGAATAACGTTTCGTTTCATTTAGATTGCGAGATGAATGTGTGTAGTAGTAGTAGTAGTAGTAGTAGTAGTGGCACTTGATGCAAGAAAGCAAGTGTAGGAGCTTATGCAGCATCAGCCAAAAAAAAAAAAAAAAAAATCACACCATACCCTCCAAATGCCTGTCCAGTTCCTCCTTAAATTTATTTAACCTATCAACTTCCACAACGACAGATGGAAGTTTGTTCCAGCAATTAACCACCCGCTGGCTAAAGGCAAATTTCCGCACATCTGTTCTACATCTATCCTTTCTTAATTTGAACTTATGTCCCCGTAGGTTCGTATTCTGAATAAGTGGGAGGATCCCATCAGAATTCAGCGTGCTCAACCCATTCAAGGCCTTATAGACCTCAATCAGATCACCGCGCAGGTGCCTAGTCTCCAGCCACTGCAATTTGCAGAACTTAAGCCTCTCTTGGTAAGAGGATCCCTTCATTCCCCTCACCAATCGTGTTGCTCTTCTCTGTACACGCTCAAGCAAATCTACGTCCTTCCTAAAATGAGGCCTCCAGACCTGTACGCAGTACTCAAGGCGTGGCCTGACCATTGCCTTATACAGAGGGACAATCACCTCCTTTTCCCTGCTAGCAAAATTCCTATATATCATTGACAAAACCTCATGACCTGCCCTAGCAGCCTGTCTACATTGCTCAGAAAACTTCATATCTGACTGCACAATTACTCCCAGGTCTTTTTCATTTTCTACCACCTTAAGTGTAGTACCACACAGTTGGTACGTTTCTCTGGGGTTACTTCTACCCATATGCAGTACTTTGCATTTGTCAAGGTTAAACTTCAGTTGCCACTTCTTAGCCCATCTGCCCAAATTATCTAGATCCTGTTGCAGTAGCACACTGCCATTACTGTCATTAACAACCCTGCCAACCTTCGTGTCATCTGCAAACTTCGACATTAAGCCTGATATACCTTCATCAATATCATTGATAAATATACAAAACAACAGTGGACCCAACACCGAACCCTGTGGGACTCCACTAATAACATTAGTCCACGAAGAGCAGCAGCCATTGATTACCACCCTCTGTCTTCTCCCACTTAACCATCCTTTTATCCATTGTAGCAACTTACCCTTAATACCATTCTGCTCCAATTTGTACAGTAGTCTTCCATGCATAACAGTGTCAAAAGCTTTCCTGAAATCCAAGTATATGATATCAAAATTATTTTTTGCATCCAGTTCCTTTGTGACCACATCATAATAACCAATCAAATTTGTCAGACAAGACTTTCCCTTAACAAACCCATGCTGTGTCTGAATTATTGCTGCAGTCTTGTCTAGATGATCCTGCAATGCATCTTTAACCAGTGACTCCATTATTTTACCCTGAACAGAAGTTAAACTAACTGGTCTGTAATTACTCGTGTCACCCTTCGAACCTCCTTTGTGAATTGGGGATACATTTGCACATCTCCAGTCCGTGGGAACCTCCCCTGAATCTAAGGATGCTCTCATAATTATGGCTAAGGGTTTGCTTAGTTGCTTTGCCGCCTCCTTTAATATAACTGGATAGATCCCATCCACCCCAGGTGCCTTTCTTATGTTTAACTTCAACAATTTCTCCTCCACTTTGCTCTCAGTTATTACAAAATCATTAAGCACACTGCTACAATTTGATAACCTTCTTCCATTTTCAAACTGTAATAATTCCTCACGTGTGAATGTAGATGCAAAATACTCATTCAGTTTGTTTGCTATCTGAGCAGGATCATCAACAGTCGAACCATCGATGTCAAGTGGACCAATCATATTCATCCCCTTACTTTTAGAGTTTATATAAGTAAAGAAATCCTTGCTGTTTTTCTTAGCATCTTTTGCCAAAGATTTCTCGTAATCCGCCTTTGCCTGCCGAACCTCCTTTGTGACCTGATTACAGACTAGCTTATATCTGCTACAGGCTTCTGCGTCGCCTGATAATTTATATGCATCGCATGCATTTTTCTTCTCTGACACGAGTCTCATTAGTTCATTTGATAACCATTTAGGCCTAAACCTTGAACAATATTTCTTCATCGGTATGAAAAGTCTAGTAGCTTCCACGATTAATTCCTTGAATGCTTCCCACTTAGAATTTACTGTTTGTAACATCGTCAGTTGATCCCACTGTACAGAATTTAAAAACTGTCTGAGACCACTGTACTCCCCTTTACGGAAGCAAAAACCCTTTCCTTTACCCCTGACGGTAGTTACCTCTTTGAGTAAATCCCACTTCAGCACACTGTGATCACTGCCACCTAGTGGTTCCTTTATCTGCAAATTCTTAATACACGAATGATCGCTGCTGATAACCAGATCAAGAGTATTACTTTCTCTGGTTGCCTCTCGAACATGCTGCTGCAGAAAACAATCATCCAATAAATCCACAAAAGTCTGACTAGTGTGTGAGTGACCAACCCACAAGTTCCAGTCAATATCTGGGAAGTTAAAATCCCCCATTATAAGACATTCTGATTTACTGACCCACTCTATTTCTCTGTACAATTGTTCATTGTACTCATTCGAGTCATTAGGCCTATAACACACTCCTACTCCTATTTTTGCTTTCGCAGTGCTTATGTCACACCAAACTGACTCAACAGTGCACTGTCCATCTATATCAACTGGATGCACTTCTTTTGATTTTATGTTTTTCTTAATTAACAGCATAACACCTCCTCCCTTTCTGTCCTGTCTATCCTTTCTGTACACATTGTACTCCCCAAATTCCAGTTCTGCATTCCTTATATCTTTGTGACACCACGTCTCTGCTATCCCAACAATATCCGCCTTTGATGTCTTGACCAACACTTCAAATTCATCAAATTTATTTACTATACTTCTAGCATTGGTATACATGCAAGCATACATGCTCCTATGCCTATTCCTTGTTACCCTAACACATCCCATATACCCAACTATTCCAGGATGACTGCCATCCGTCCCTGAAACCCCCAACACCCCTCGCTCCAGGTCGCTTCTTATTCTAATAGAAGTTGTGCAAGAATCACCTTCACCTCTGCCAGCGGTTACTGTTAAACTATTAGTCTTTGTATCCCCCCAAGCTAGCAGTTTTCCGACCCACCTAACACTGCCTCGATAGCATCAGCAAATATTCTTGCACCCTTTCTATTTAAGTGTATCCCATCCCTGTAGAAGCAGTCTCTCCTGTTAACAAGTACAGTCCAGGCTGAAAAAAATTCTACCCCTTGAGCCTTGCACAATCTTTCCAGGGCCGAATTGATCGACAAGGCTCTCATCATATACTCCCTCCTATCGTGTCTGGGCAGAATTGCAGACACTTTCAAATGCAACCCTAATTCTCGGCTTTTTTTCAACAGTGACCTGTACTTGTTGAGTAATTCTGCCGGTCTCCTACTCTTAATATCATTAGTGCCAACGTGTACAACTATATCACCTTTTGTGCCCTTGAAAGATGATATTCGCTCTACAACGTCATCAACCTTTGCCCCTGGCAGACATACCCTGGTCCTGTTCCACCTATCCTTTTTACATAGCATGTTCCCCGTTTCCCTGACAATAGAGTCACCAACAACTAATAGTTCCTGTGGGACCAGCGCATTCTGCCTTGGGGTTTGCCGCTGTGTTGCGCGATGACCAAGTGCAAGCTCTGGCGTTGATGTGGGCAGCTGAGAGCCTGATGGGCCCCTCAATTTATTTCCTTCGAGGGCATCCACCCTGTCCTTCAAACTCTCATATAGGCCCATAACAACGCTGAGTTGTCGCCCGATTTCCTTACACTCCTTACATCGCGCACACACAAAGACATCCCCCATGGCAATATCATGTTCCGTTCCAGAGAGTTCGGCAAACATTTCACAAGTTGCACATTTTTTTAGGCTGTGACGCGTTGGAGAATCGCCCCCCTCAGTTCTCCCCCGAGTCACAACACTCCTGCCACTTTGTGCCCGTTGCTTTGCTGCTCTAGTTCGGGGCATGGTAGTTTAAATTAATAAAATCAATAAATTAAATGTCAGTAGTATTTGAATAGAAACTATGAAATAGAAACAGTGAAGCGTATTACTATATAATTATGCGTTAGAGCTACCTAGCTACCTCAATTAAAAAATTTGAATTCCCTACAAAAACTTTGAATTCCCTATATACAAAAACAATGGCTACAAAAATCGAACAAAAATAACGGTTTTACCTATCGTAAGTAAAATCCACAAAAACTCTTTATCTAAATTAAAATAAAAATAACCAGCGTAACTATAACTATATGACTACGTATTAAGTACAATATAAAACAACAATCATGTAAATAAAAGGCAAACACTTATCGTTTTTGCGGAGCTTGTAACTGACAGCTGTAACTTTTAAATAGAGTCAGCGCCCTCAAGTGCTCAAGTGTGTAGGCTCAAGTGCTGGAGTCCTGGATAGTTGACATAATCCAGGTTGCTCCTTGTAGGATAACTCCCCCCACCCCCCAGTTACTGGCCCACCATAAACCTGGAGGCAAGGGTGGTACCACCAGTGACCAAGAGATAAGAGGTTAGTGTGTTATGAAGGTTATATAAGAAGAAAGGTGCCTTTCCTTTCTTTTTAGTAAGCTTACTTTTTTACTTTGAAATGCAGAAATCAAATAACTGTGTAAATGAAAACTTGAATATATGGTGCAAGGAAGCCTGAAGCTTATACTGGTCCAGTCAAAAATAAAAAAATAAAATAAAATCCCACGTTACCCTGAGTGAGAGAGAGAGAGAGAGAGTCAGAAATAGAAGGGAATCACCAAGAAAGACAAGAATAATGATATCCAGCTCAGGACCCGGAGTTTTCCAAGTCCATACTCACCAGATGTGTATTCATCAATATAATTAATAAACATTAAAAACAATAAAGGGCCCAGTAATGAACACTGAGGAACTCAATTAATAACATTAGTCCAAGAGCTGTGACCACTGCAGCCACTCTCTACCTTCTGCCACTTTGCCACCCCTTTATCAGTAGCATTAACTTGTCCCTAATGCTACACTGCTCCAATTTGTTTAGCAGTCTTTCAGGTGGAACAGTATCAAAAGCTTTGCTAAAATCTAATTAAATGATATAAAATTATTCTTTGCATCCAGTTCCTTTGTAACTATGTTGTTACAAAAGTGTCCAATCAGATTGATCAGACAAGATCTCTTAAAGAATCTCTGTTGTGACTGACATATAACTGCATTATTGTCAGGATGATCCTGCATTACTTCTTTGATTAGTGAATAAAAGAGAGAGAGAGAGAGAGAGAGAGAGAGAGAGAGAGAGAGAGAGAGAGAGAGAGACATTTGCATAGTCCAATCCGTAAGGACCTCCCTGAAATCTAAGGATATGCTCATAATTATGGCTGAAGATTTACTTACCTCTTTTGCAGCTTCATTTAGTATAAATGAATAGCTTCCATCTGCTTCAGGTCCCTTATTTAATTTTAGCTAGAAAAATTTCTCTTCTACTTTATTCTCACATATCACAAAACCATTTAGCTTCCAGTTATAACTTGGTTTATTTCTGGTATTCCTATTCCTAAAAATTTCAGAAGTGAATGTAAAATATTTATTGTTTGTTGTCAACCAGAAGAGGATTGTCAAGAGTTTTGCCATTTATACTAATGGACCAGTATTGCAACTGTTAATATAAATAGAGAACTCTTTGCTGCTATTCTTTGCAATTGTGGCTAAAAAATTCTCAATCTACCTCAGCCTGCCTAAGTTTATACCAATTTGTATTTACTATATGTTTCTGTGATCCTTGATAATTTATATTCATCCCATGCATTTTTCTTCTCTGTCACTAGTCTCATCAGTGCATCTGTCACTCATTTAGGCCTAAATCTTGAACAGTTTCTTTAAGTTGGAATGAAAAGCTTAGTAACTTCTAAAGTTATTTTCCTGAATGCTTCTTCCCATTTATAATATGCAGTTGGCCTAACTGAAAATAATTTAAAAACTGTCTCACATCTTTGCAGTCAACTTGATGAAAGCAGAATCCTTTTCTTTACCCCGTACAGTAGTTACATCTTTATGTAAATCCCACATCAATACACTATGGTCACTGCCACCTAGTGATTCTTTTATATGGAAATTGTTAATGCATGAAGAGTTACTGCTGACAATCAGATCAAGAGTACTGCTTTCCTTTGTTGTCTCCTTTCTACACTAGCATGTGAAAATGTACTAGTGTAGAAAGCAGTCATCCAATAAATCCAGAAAGCTCTACTACTGTGTGAGCAACCAGGCCACAAATGCCATTGAAAACTTGAAATCTCCCTATCCTAATCTCAAAAATATCATAATCTGGAGAGTTAAAATCTTTCTATTATACGATTCAGTTTTACTAGCCCATTCCATTTGTCTATATAGTGTAGTTCAGTATAGTCATTTGGCCTATAAAATACTCCAACTCTCATTTCAGTTTTCCTCATTTTGCATTTAATACCACAAACTACTCAACATTCAGCTGGCCATCCACATCAACTGGATGCACTGGCTTAGAGTCTATGTGTTTTTTAACCAAGAGCATAACCCCACTCCAGTCCTGTCTGTTGTTCCTATAAACACTGTACTCTCCATATTCATATTCTGTAACTCCAAGTGGTACTATGTTTCTGATATCCCTACAATGTCCAAATTTGATGACCTAATCAATACTTCTAATTCTTCAAATTATTCACTATACTTCTAGCATTAGTATATAAGCACTTAGTAACCTAACATATCCCATGTAATTGCTTATTCAGTGAGGGACATTTAGCATGCCTTGTAATCCCCCACACTTTGCTCTACCAGATGCATTGTGTCCTAATAGAAGCAGTGCAGGATTGCTTTCATCTCTGCCTGCAATTTAATTACTGTTAATGTATTAGTCTGTGTATCTTCCTCGGGCTAGCAGCTTTCTGACCCACCTAATGCTGCCTTGATAATATCAGCAAATATTTTTGCACCACTTCTATTTGAGAATACTCCTTCCTATTGTGTCAAGACAGAATTGCAAACAGTTTCAGATTTAATCCTATCTTGTGTTCATGTGCAAGTCCAGGAACATTTTGATTGTACTGCATATATTCTGATGGAACCCTTCACCTTGTCCATTGCCATGCCTCTCTCTCTATCCTCTCCACTTCTGCTATCTTCCTTTCCTTACTGGGCACTCCCACTTCAACACTGGGATTGTGGTGGGAGGCCAAAAGACCATGTATTAATTCTGTATTTAAGACTGTCTACCTCCTTGAGGCAATGATGTGAGCTGGGAAGTAGATTTCCATGCATATAACAAATAACTATGCACACAAACATAAGTTATTAGCTTTGCAGAGATGACCAACACAAATACAAGGCAGATTTGAGGAACTGCAATAATAAAGTTACACAGAACCCTAGGAACTGCAATAATAAAGCTACACACGCACGCACATGCGCACGCACGCACGCGCACACACACACACACACACACACACACGGCGCCTCCGTAGCCAGGTGGGCAGGAGCAGCAGTGCGTAGCACACACTTCTTGATTAGACCAGGGTTCGAGCCCATGACCACCAAATACGGAGGATGCAGAAAGGCAGGGAATGACCACCGCATATCCCCGGAGCAATATGGCCTTAGTTGCTAATGCTTCTAAAAACTAAATAACAACAACACACACACACACACACATGCAAATGACAGCACCCAAGTTCTCAAAGAAAAATTCCAGACACAAATGTGAATCAGATGATTACTACTAATGTTTGAAATGCTTTGTAGGCCAGGGGAATGTGATGGGGAGAAACTTACTTGCTCCCTGGCACAATGCTTTGAGAAAATATTTTAATTGATAGTTATTATCAAAAGAGAGAATATTACTGATTCACTGAAAACTATCTCAGAGGCAGTCCTAGTATCTTATAAAGTGGGAGGGAAGGCTAATCAGTTAAAAGGGGGGGGGGACTAAACACTTTTTTGGAGAAACAAAAAATCATCAAGCAGAAGTAAACAAAATAAAACATTAATTTAACCATGGGGGGGGGGATATCGCCCCTTTAGATCCCATCTGGAACTGTCTTATTTTTGAAGTCTATTATATTGTGATTGGTTAACATGAGGGTTTACTGTTTTTCTAAAAGTTTAGCCCCATTCATACTACAGCTACAGCATGCATTTTGTTTTTTAAAATAAAAGCAAGAAATAAATGGGTTACTTAGTACCATGTAAAGGTCAAAGACTCAGAAGACAGAAGATTCTCATTGACAGTAGACTTGAATTTCTGAAGACTGTAGTTTTCCAGAAATGCAAAAAAAAAGGTTGTTCTGGAAAACATAAATAGAAGGGATAAATGAGGAAGAAGAAAAGTCGGTTTCGTATAGAGCAGCGTTTCCCAACCGGGTCCACATGGACCCCCCCCCAGGGGTCCATAGAAGCTTTGAGGGGGTCCACAAGAAAAAAAAAATTGTATTTCGGGGGTCCATAATATGAGCTAAGGGATTCATGATAAAATATTATAAATAAAATAATTTGTTAAATAAAAATAATAATAATAAAATAAACTAATGTCATAGAAAAGTCCAGAAATTCACAGTTAGAAGATACTCGTATTTTCTGTTTTCTGGAACCTTCTTTAGTTGATGCAAAAAAAAATTTCTTTCCATAGAAAATTCTCGAAGAAGAAAACATTATTTAAGCACCGACTAATCTAGAAAGAGTCAGTCAGTCAGAGGCAGTCATTTCATTCTATAGTGAGTAATCGGCATCGTCGTGATGAAATCTATTGTTTGTGTCATTGAACGTTATTGTTCTAGTGAACTGTATTTCCATTAGAACCTACAAGCATTTCCAACGTTAAATATTTGAGGTTAATAATATTATTATTGTTTTCAGATTACCCATGGCTCATGCAAAGAAGAAAACAAGACAATATTTGACTGAATATCTGTAGTATGGTTTTATTGAATCACCAGAGAATATCACAAAACCAATGTGTCTTATATGTATGACTGTGCTGTCTAATGATAGCATGAAGCCAAGTAAGCTTCGTCACCATTTGGAGACAAGGCACTGCGAAAAGAAAAATAAATCAGTGGAGTATTTCCGAAAACTACAAGACAATTTTAAAGGAAGAAACAAATTGGATCAGATTTTTAGTAAAGAAGCAAGCAATAAAGATTGCAGTTTATTAGCATCATATGAAATCAGCAAAATAATAGCAAAATCTGGAAAGCCACATAGCATTGGTGAAACTGTCATCTTGCCTTCGATATCAGTTGTAATTTCAACAATGTTAAACAAAAATTCACGTGAAATTACTGATAACCTTCCTTTGAGCAATAACACAATATCCAGACGCATTGATGAAATGTCTGAAGATGTAGAAAATCAACTTATTGCTCAATTACGAGTGAAACAGTTTCCAATGCAACTCGATGAATCAACTTTGATGGGCAATGAAGCACTTTTATTGGCATATTTTTTTTTTTTTTTTTATGTGAACCCCAAACACGAGAGGTATTAGAACCTATAGTACTTAGTACCGTGCTTGGGTTCGAGGTTGAGAAGACGAAAGAAGATATTTGTTGACATCGGACTTGAACTTCTGTAGATTGTAATTTTCAGGAAATACATATGAAGGAAGGTTGTTCCAGAAAACGGCAGTTGAATGAATAAATGAGGAAGATGAAAAGTTCGTTCTGTGGTTTGAAGTTGGACAGTAAATGGATGTTGGCTGGTGATGGCACGTGTTCGGACTGTTTTGAAAGAGAGAGCGGGAATTATAGAAGCTAATTCAGAAGAACAGTGCCCATGGAAGTATCTGTAGAAGAGGCATGCAGCAGAAACAGTACATCTATGAGAAAGAGAGTGGAGAGACTCTGTTAGAGATGAATCATTAATTAACCTAACTGCCCTCTTTTGAATGGAATCAAGAAGCCTCAGAGAGGTTTTGGGGGCACCACTCCACATGTGGGAACAATATTCCATTACAGAGTGAGCAGCTGTTTTGAAGAAAAGTAACGCCGAGAGCGAAAGAGAAAACCAAGTTTTTTAGATGCAGAGGAAGCAATATTTGTAATGTGCTTGTGCCAAGAGAGATTAGAAGTCAGGGTAATCCCCAAAAGAGATATATCATTTTTCCTAGAAATTGGAGTGACTAAAGATAAGCATAGGAGCAGAAGAATCCTTTTTGATGTATGGATGATAATCAACTCAGAGAGGAAATGCTTTTTGCAAGATTCCTCAAAACAGATACTAAAGGTGAAACAATATTTAAGGAAGTTCAGTCTTATTTTAGAGAAAAAAATATTCCACTTGAAAATTTAATGGCTTGTGCTACTGATGGTGCTCCTTCCATGGTCGGTAGGTACAGAGAGTTTATCACTCATTTAAAAAATACACCGCCAAAAGTATTTTGCATACATTGCATGATTCACCGCCAACATCTGGTGGCGAAGAGATTGAGTGGATGTCTTCATGAAGCCTTAACTCTTGTAATAAAAGCTGTCAACCTCATTAAGGCTAATGCTCTTCAAGATTGTCTCTTTCGCAAATTTTGTGATGAAAATGAAGAAGGATTTGATTGTCTTGTACTGCATACAGAGGTGCGATGGTTGTCTAAAGGCAATTGTCTTCGTCGTCCTTTGGGACAGTATTGTATTATTTATAAATGAAAAGGAGATTGGAAAACAGTTGGTTGCCATGAAAACAGACATTTTACCTCTCAGATGTGTTTGAAAAACTGAATTCTCTTAATAAGCTGCAGCAAGGACATAATTGTGATTTAATATCGAGCAAAGAAGCCATTAATGCATTCCTAGGGAAAACTCAAATTGTACAGTCTTAATATCTCATGCCGTGCGTTTGACCAGTTTCCAAACCTTGCTTCAGTTAGCAGTGATTTAAAAGATGGTGATTGTGTTGTGTATGTTGATCATTTAAAAAAAAATTATGAAGACATGCAAGTTCAGTTCAAGGATCTACTAGATCTGAACATCCCAGATTGGGTGCTGATTCCATTCGAGGTAAATGTTGCTGATGTTGAAATTGATTTACAAGAGGAACTTGTTGAATTGCGGTCTGATGAGACAGTCCAAAGTCTATTCAAAAAAGGAAAGCATGGAAGAATAGTGACATTGCATGTAAATATCCGCTTTTATGGGAGAAAGCTAAAATGTATGTCATTGTTTTCCATCATCTTATCTTGTGGAATCCGGCTTTAGTCATGTAACACAGTTGTTAACAAAAAATCGTAATCGACTTGATATAGTAAAAAGAGGTGATCTTCGTCTGACTCTCACAAAATTGGAACCAGATATTAGAATGCTAATATCAAAACATCAGTCACAAGGATCTCATTAGTAGGGCCTATTTAATGGGATCCTATTTAATAGCCTTAGGAATAAATTTATATGTTGTTTGAAATTGTATTTTTAAAAATTTTTTTTTACTAATTCTGTCATTACAAGTAAAAATATGTTTCAGTTTTATCAAATAAAATTTTCAAAATTTGTAATTTACATTTTTTATATTATATTGGAATTGTTTAATTATTAGCTTTTACTAACCTACAAATAAATATTTCATTTAGGAATATTACATATGAATGTATGGGGGTCCACATATGTAAAGTTAGGACTCAGGGGATCCACAAGCAAAAAAAGGTTGGGAACCCTTGGTATAGAGTATGGAATTTAACAATAACAATGAATAGATGCTGACTGTTTGAAGCACATGTTCAAATTGGTTTGGAAGAGAGTGGGGGAATTAGGGATTCCAATTCAGAAGAACAGTGCCCATGGATCTATAAAAGCATGCAACAGAAACAGAATGTCTATGACATACAGACTTTGTAAGAGATGGATCGTTAATTAAAAACTGACTGCCCTAGTTTGAATGGAGAGAAGAAGTTTTTTTTTTTTTTTTTTTTTTTGGGGAGAAAAAGATTTTGGGAGCACCAACCCAGATGTGGAAACAATATTCTGTGGAACGGTGGATTTGAGAATGAGCAACTGTGGCTATAATGCAATGATTTCATTTCTGACTAGTATATCTTTCTTGTTTGTTCTGATTTTGGTAAAAGTTCAGACAAGGTGATATTTATCAACTGACTTCAGAAAAACAAAAACGTCATCCATATCCTGACAATCTCCTAGAACATTCTGAGTGTTAATTGACTCAGTTTTTGAAATGTGAGGAGAAAGCAGTTTTTCGTTCTCTTAGATATAGTGGGAATTCTAGATGATATGCTTTACGGTGAGTGGGCATGAACAATTACTGCGTTGTGGGGCATTTTCCTTTCTTAATAAGTAACTATGAGAGAGGTAAGTATGACCAATGTGCAGTTGTGCTAGTAGAGTGTCTTCTTTTATATTTCCTCTCAGACTAGACTGCCACTGTTTGGGTTCTCTCTTTATTTCATAAAGTTTATTATTTGTTTCTTTTTCCCATATCCGTTTCCACTGTTCTTTAGAGGTCTGTTGTATAATGGATTTAGAGTCAACATATGGTGTCCTGAAATTTGGTATGATCAGATTTGAAGCACTTTTGGCAGCTAAATCTGCCTGTTCATTTCCTGGGATTCCAGAGTGTCCAGGAATCCAACAAAAAAATATGCATTGACCACATGTATGAATCTCCATTAACTGAGCCCAGATTTTCTGTATCAGAGGATGACTGCTGGAGCATTTACATTGCATACAATTCACAGCACTTAACGAATCAGTAATGATGGATTCGGTGTATGAGGCTTCTTTTATTTTCTCCAGGGCTAATAGGATACCATATAACTCAGCAGTATTTGTAAAATAATATGAGAAGTTTACCTCAATATAGTACGTAGAACACTTCCATATGATACTTTCCAGATATTAAAACGAAAAAATAGAAAAACTTACATTAGTGTATCGATAGGTTACACCTGGAGAGAAAGGAAGTGAATGAAATAGTCTCTAATGTAAGTTTTTTGATTTTTTTGTTTTAATTTCTGGAGAGTATCATATGGAAGTGTTCTATATACTGTAAACTTCTCTTATTATTTTACAAATATTGATATCAACGTGGAACATATTGAGCATTATAGCTGTGTTTCATATTATATAATTCAGCAGTATAATTACTACATTCTGAGGAGAGCTGATTGGCAATGATAGCATATGGCAGGACTACAGCTGTACCAACTTTACTGGCAGCCTTGGATCAATTTGTATATAGCTGCATGTAACTTCTAAACTGAGTGGAGTGGGCCAGATGTAATTGTCTAATGATAATATCTTGAAGATTATTCTTTCCCCATTTCTGATAGTATTTGTCATTATGTATCATGGGTATTTGCCATGTCTGACTTTCCATGCTAGTAACCTGCAGTATATTATTCATGTTGAGGCCCCAGCTTGTGTTAAAAGCCTGAAGTCTAATGGCAGATGGTTTGTTGAGACGTGGTTTAGTTTGATAGAGGTTTTCAAATTTTAGTCTGAAGAGATATGTTGTCGAAGGTCTAGTGGTGGTTCATGGGCTTCCATACATAGACTTAAAATTGGAGATGTATGAAAGGCTCCCAGTGCAACTCGTAGTGCATTATGATGTATGGGATTGAGCCATTTCAGTACACTTCGCCTGGCTGAGGTGTGTGCAGGAGACACATAGTCTAAGCAGAATCTAATTAATGAGCGGTATAGATGTAACAACATGTAACGATCTGCACCCCATGATATAGAGGAGATTACTCTGAGAATATTTAGTTTCTTAAGACAGCTGGTACGAATATATTTTATACGTTTAAGGAAGTTTAGTTTTTTATCAAGTATTATACCAAGAAATCGAGTACTGGGCTGAAATGTAATACAATGAGAGTCTGACTGAAGGTCTGGATCAGGATGTAATGTACGTTTACGACAGAAGTGTACAGCAGTTGTTCTCGATTTAGAAATTCTGTAACCATTGTTTTTGGCCCAAGACACTATTCTATTAATGGTACCTTGTAGTTGACTTTCAATAAATCGCATATTTTGAGAATGACATGAGATGGCAAGGTCATCAGCATAAAGATATGCATCAACTGTGTTTGGTATACACTTGGTTATAGAATCAATCCTGATAGCAAAAAGTGTGGCGCTCAGCACTGAGCCCCAGGGAACTCTCTCTTCTTGTACATATGTTCCAAAAAGTGACGAATGGAATCGGACTTGGAAGGACCTGTTAGCTAGAAAGTTCTGAATAAATTTCGGTAGATTACCCCAAAGACTAGATTTATGTAAGTCACAAAGAATGCCATATCGGCAAGTTGTATCAAATGCTTTTTCGATGTCAACACATATCATAACAAAGTGCTCATTTCTTAGAAAAGCATTCCAAATATTTGCTTCTGCTTGGATAATGAGATCAAGTGTTGACCTACTTCTCCGAAAACCATACTAGCTTGGTCTCAGAATGTTTTGAATCTCCAAGAACCACGTTAGTCACGTGTTAACTATTTTTTCCAATGTTTTTCCCAAGCAACTGGTTAGGGAGATAGGCTGATAGTTTGTTTGATCTATGTGGTCTTTTCCTGGTTTTGGGAAAGCTAGCACAAAAGAATGGCACCAGCTAGTGGGATAATATTTCTCTAAGAAAATTCTATTATAGAGTCATAAGAGAGCACTTAATGATCTTTCACTTAAATGGGAAATGATTGTGTAATAAATTACGTCAGGACCCGGAGCACTGTTCTTCACCCGTGTGAGCGCATTGAGCAATTCAATCATGGTCAATGGCAGATTGTATGAATGTTGGAGAGCGGTACTGAAATTCAGTTTATACTTTTCTTTCCTGGATTTTAGACACTGAAAGGCTGGTTCATATGTGGAAATAGTTGAGTGTGTTTCAAAATACAAGCCAAATGCATTAGCAATTTCAATTTCTACATGATCAGAAATTTCCCTCCCTTTCAGAAATAGAATTGGAGAAGTTGCAAGCGAGTATTTGCCATTAATTCTTTTGATTTTTTCCACACTGTAGCAGTATCTGTGGATCTGTTTATGGTGGCAGCATACTGCGCCCATGCTTCTTTTTTAATCATTCGTCTTACATGATGAGCCTTAGCCCTTGCTCTGTTAAGCTGTAGGAGTTTCTCATTGGTTCGGTTTTTTTGAAACGGATTCCAGTATTTATTTATTTCTCTTTTAGCAATGCTACATGCTTTATTCCACCACATTTTTGGATGGAGCTGGATTTTAAACATTGATTAGGGGATAGCAGATGCTACCATTATTTGTTGTGTAATATAGCTCACTGCAGAATCAATCTTGTCAGTTGCAATGACTGAGGAATTTAAATGAGCTATTTCTTGATATTTAGTCCAATCAAATTTCTAAATTGTTCTAATGTTACTCTGCAGAGGAGAACCCGTAATCGGAAAGTGGTCACTACCACGTTGGTTGTCAGTAACTGTCCAGTCTATGAGAGGAAATATTGTTGGAGAACATACTGACAGATAAATAGCAGAGCTTGATCCAGATGGTAAATGCACATATGCGTGATCGCCGGTATTTAAAATAGTTAGGTTGTGTTTATCTAAGAATTTTACAATTATTTTTCCTCTGCAGGCAAGATGTTGAGAGTCCCATAGGAGGTGATGGCCATTCCAATCACCCAGAATACAGAAAGGAGTGGGTATTTGTCTTACTAAGTCATCTAAATCAGCAAGGGTGTAATTGTGGTTTGGTAACAAATACAATGAGACTAATGTTATCATTAGGCCAATGGTGATGCGGGCTGCAATTGCCTCCAAAGGTGTTTGCAGGGGAACAGGTCTAGAGGTCTAGAACAGGAATTAAAGAGTTTACTAACAGTGCTACTCCTCCATGAGCTGCATAAGAGCAGTTTCTTTCTTTTCTATACATGATGACGTGTTTGATTGTTATTGATACTGCATTCGTCAGGTTTGTTTCTCGTATGCATGCTGCAGCAGGCTTATATTCGCTTAGGAGATTGTATAGGTCATCTAAATTAGAACAAAGTCCGTGACAATTTCATTGAATCACTGGTTCATTGTTTGGTTTTAACTGGTGTGTTTGATTACTTAGGGCAGATATTTTTGTTTACGCCTGTCTAGTTTTGCTTTTTCTTTCTTTGGGACGGTTTGCCTTCCTGTGTCAAAGTCATCCTCTGCATGAATCTCAAGAACTACATCATCTTCATTTACCTTTTCATCAATGTCCATGGTATAAAATATCAATTTAGTGGTGTTGCTTCTTTCAGGGCTCTTGTTTTGTTCTGTTGGTTGGTCATTGAGTTTCTTATCTGGAGGTATTGTTACAGGCGTATTCGCTTCTTGAGTAGCATATTAGGAGGCAGATTGTTCCTTTGATGAGGAAAGGAGTGATTTAGTCCAACCAGATATCGAGAAATTTGGAGGGACTGAGCAGTCAGTCTGAGCTGCTACTGAGTGTAGCTGTTGTGTGACTGAAGCATATATGTAAATGACTTATTAGGTACTGCAAAATGTGTCTTTGCTTCTTGGTATGACACTTTCTGCTCTATTTTATATTTTTGAATATTCTTTTCTTGTTTCCATTGAAAGTATTCCTTTGAGAAGGCAGAATGTTTGCCACGACAGTCAAGACAACTCTGCATTTCAGTGTTGCAGTTTGTGTGTGTGTACGTTCTTTAGAACCACAGGTATCTACACCTCTGCAGACAGCTTGTGAATGACCAAATTTTTGGCACTTAATCACTGGACTGGATTTGGAATGTAAGGTCTTACCTGACATCTAACCAGCTTTAATGGTGGTAGGTAGATTTGGTGTTTTAAATGTGAGTATCACTGTTTGAGCAGGGTGAGGCTCTCCATCTTTTTTGATAATGTTTTTTTGGCGTGTACCACATTTTGTTCTTGTAGTCCGTGGAAAAGTTCATCCTCCGATACGTTTAACAGATCCCATTCTGATATTACCCCTTTAGAGGAATTTAAGGTAGCATGTGGGGGTAACTGTCGTGTGAATTCCACCAAAGGTAGATACTTTTAATAATCTCTCAGCATGTCTACATTCAATCATTTCAACTAATAAATCTCCAGATCTTAATCGCTTTACTATTTTTGGAGGGCCAGCCACTTTTCAAGACATTTTTGTATCAAAAATGGGGAAAGTTTACCCAATGGTGGTCTGTGGAGGAGTGTAGTATTAAAAAGAGAGGTATGGTATTATCCGTTCCTTCTTTTTTTTGTCTCTTAGCATGGGATGTTGTGTCATCATGATCTGGATCATGTTTATCTAGATCTGGATCAAAAGATCCATAAGTGGACTGTTTAGTTTTGTCCATCTTTGCTCCTTTTAGCCCTGGGAGGGTGGCTTTCTTCTCCCATATTTTCAGTTCCGCCACGTGAAGGCAGAAGTGGTGCACCAGTGACCAAACAATAAAATAAGATTATTTGTTAGTGCATTAGTAAATTAGTCCTATGTACAAGAAGAAAAGTGTCTTTCCTTTCTGTTAGGTATGCTAAATTCTTTACATTAGAAGAGAAAAATTAAATAATTCTGGAAAAATGAAGAATATCACTATAATTATCAGCCACTCTTTAAGAAAATTGCTTGGAAATCACTCAGAAATTGCTATGGTCACTCACTTGGCGCTTGGGGCTGGAACAGTTGTTTAGAAGAAAAGTAATGCAAAAAAGAAAACCAGTTTTTTGGATTTTTTTTGATGCACGCGAAGCAATATTTGTGATGTGCTTATGCCACCCGACACTGGACCCTAGCGCTGATAGCTTGGTAAACAGATGGTAGGTGTTATCCGTCTGGAGCCAAAATCAAGAAGGATATATTGATTGGCAGGTAGGAGTGGCAAATGATGAAATGATTGGTGTTGGGTGCGACAGACGACAAGCTACTGTGTAGTCATTGGTTGGCATTATAATGTGTATTTATGAGTAAAGAACGGTGCATAATAGTGTTGTGATGAACGGTAAACAGGCAATAGTAGTGATGATTCTTTTAAAGATGGAAGAAATTTGCAAGGAAAATGTTTTATTTTCCTTGCAAAACGTTGGTTGATTTTTTGATGAAAACTAAATTAATAAAAGTTTTGTTCTGTTCATTTTTATGTTCTTCATCATGTTTTTTACTCATTAAAAGCAGATTTTTGAAGTTCATGAGTGTTTTACTATACTGTTGATTTAGGTTTGGTTACGAAAAAAAAACAAGGAAAAGGTTTCTTTATTTTTTGTTATATTTCGTAACCTGACCTTAAATGGTAGGTTAGGAAATAACAGAAAAGGTTTCCTTATATTTTGTGACCTAAACTTAAATGTTAGGTTAGGAAATAATAGGAAAAGAAAGAAAGATATTCTTTATATATATAGAAACACCTCGATAGTGAATAGCTATTGAGGTGTTGATTGACGTTATGATACGTGTATATATCTGCACGAGTGTCTTTAAAAATAAAAGTATGGTAATAAAAAATAAATATATTGTTAATAAACAATTTATGCACTAGTCCACCCATGATTCTAAAGAAAAAAGGTTACGCTACCCCCATCACTTCGGGAGGGGTTCAAACTCCCATGGGATTCAAGTGGAGTTAACCTGACCTTTTTTCACCATTATGGAAAGATTCATTAGGGCAAGTTACCATTAGTGTTTCAGAGTGCTTCTATAAACCGATGTTACTGTGTGTTGTGTTTGCGCGCCAGTCATCAAATCGTGTGCCATGCCTATCTGTCAATCAATATATCGTTCTTGACTTTGCTCCAGATTAATAACACCTACTGTCTGTTTACCAAGCAAACAGCGCTAGAGTGCCATATCGGGAAACTAATTTTCTGCGTAAGTTATCCTATATTTCTCGTCGTTTCTCGTGTTGGCTTCCTTTACCTTTGCCGATATATGATCTTGCGTAGAAATCTGCATGTATCATCAAAGATAAGGAGAAAAAATCAAATAAACAAAGAATTTTGTTTATTCATAAAATAAACAAATTTGCAATAAGGCAGGACTGAGTTTTAGAAGGCTTGAAATTAATTGTTTTTTTACCACTTTGGAGAAATACCTGGAGATCAGTATTTAAGGAACTGCTGGTTGATATTCAAGAAGTTGACACTAGTTATGCAGTGCAAAGTTTCTGAAGCTGGAAGGTGGAATGCACTGTGTTTTATATAGTTTTATATCAGTAAAACTATGGATAGGATTCTGAGCCAGTGGAAGAAAGCCATTAATATACATATGATTGTTGACAGCTTAAATAAATTCAAGGTAGAACAAGACAAACATTTGTAATGAATGGATCAGTGAAATGAGAAGGGTTTTTTTTTTTTTTTTTTTGGCTGATGCTGTATAAGCTTGCTTTCTTGCATCATGTGCCTCTACTAATGTTAATGCTAATATGGGAAAGGGTGGAAGAAAGAAGTGAATCTTGGGATACAGCAGCATTATCAGAGAAGTTAGAAGACAGAGTGCCATCTATCATCACCTGCAGTCAGTGTTCAGGGAGAAAACAATATTGAATTGCCAACAGTTGACAATTCATAAGATCAGAGTTCATTTAGAAAACCTTTATGCCAAATGCAATCAAAAGTGTTATAAATGTCAAGAGTAACTGCTTGAGTTCCAACAAATTTTTCTCATCCAATTTTTCCAAAGGTGAGTAACATCAGCTATTATATCACTAGTGGATCGACTAAGGGAACCAATATTGGCAATTCACTGATCAGATGGAAGGGAGGCATTTGTTACCTCTTTTTTCATGAACTGGCTGGGCATGAGCAGAAGGAAAAACACCAGTGGCATAAGAAAATGTAAAAAGGTCACACAGAACAGGTGCAAACTCAGGAACACAGTTTCTGAGAATAAGTGGAGAGATTTCAACAGGACTTGGAGCCTTCTTAGCACCAACATTGTTCAGAATTCTTCTAACGGCCTACTGTCAGAAGACCAAAGGGAAAGGGTGGAAGAAAGAAATGAATCTTGGGATACACCAGCATTAGTAGTAGATAAGTTAGAAGACAGAGTGCCATCTATCATCACCTGCAGTCAGTGTGCAGAGAGAAAACGATATTGAACTGCCAACATTTGACAATCCATAAGATCAGGGCTCATTTAGAAAACCTTTATGCCAAACACAATCAAAAGTGTTATAAATGTCAAGAGTAACAGCTTGAGTTCAAACAAATTTTTCTCATCCAATTTTTCTAAGATGAGTAAAAATCAGCTATTATATCACCAGTGGATTGAATAACAGAATCAATATTGGCAATCACTGATCAGATGGAAGGCTTCAAGATGGAAGGGAGGCATTTATTGCCTTTTTTTTTTATGAACTGGCTGGACATGAGCAGAAGGAAAACACCAATAGCATAAGAGAATGTAAAAATGCTACACAGAACTGGTGCAAGTTCAGGAACACAGTTATTGAGAACAAGTGGAGAGATTCCAATAGGACTTGGCGCAATAGGAATTAGCACCAACATTGTTTGGAATTCTTCTAACAGCCTGTTGTCAGGAGACCAAAGGAGGTATCAAGTGGAATGTAATGGATATGACAGGAGATGGTTTACCAAGATTGTTGACACAAAAGTTTGAGGAAATGTGAAATGGCAGTAAGTTG